>NC_044994.1:17535892-18735892 GCF_008728515.1 Papio anubis
TGTGCAGAATACTATGGTGCCAGGTATGCGTGGTCCCAAGTTATGTGTGATATTATCTACAATATTGATAGCATTTAATCCTGGTTTTATTGGAATGTGAAAAATTGCTAACATAATACTAACGCGTACCCTAATTTGTTAAAGTTTTCTACATGGGTTGCTTTTTTGCTTCTTTCTCAAAATAGTCTACTTTGCTTTAGTCTAAAATTGTTCTTTAATTTCCCAATGTTAGTATTTCTGTTGCCTTCCTCTATTAAGAGATAAATAAAACCCTTAGCTCAGAGATTTAGATCTGGCTCAAGAGCCTGATATTTCAGTTTGGGATAGTACTGCATACCATGTTAAGGGAGAATTAAAGCACCAACCACCCAAAAGACAAAAATCAAAACTATTTTAACCTAAATCTGTCGAATATTGACCTATACAGATAGGTAAAATGCTTTTGAAATGTATCTTTAAATACTTTAATTCTGCCCCCCCCCCCCACCAGGTTACCAAGGAGGGAAAAATCGTTGATTATGTCTCTAAACGTAAACCCCAACATCTACCCATGAAGCCAAAGCCATCATCTCTGAGCAGAATGCAGCAACTGTGTGAATATTTGGATGCTGTTTTTGATGATGGGGTAATAATGCATAAAGAAACGTGCAAGGAATTTCACTAAAGACAGGACAAATATTTTCTTAGGTCTCATTAAGGGGTCTCGAAGTCCAAGACAAAACATCACCCACTCCACCTTTTGGAGGGACAGATCTGGTAGGCAAAACTCCCACTGATTTCAGCATCCCTTACCACCATATCCCATGTGAATTAATCAATTATGTGGAATTGGTGAGCACTTGGCTTTCATTAAACACTGCTGAGTAGCCTCACAATTACTTTCCATGCTTCGTATATAAACAGACACCAAAAATGTAAACTGTCCAATTCACCTGATGGAGACTACGCAGATGCTAAAGAAGGAAAACCGAGATTTGTCTTTCTTTGGACGATGCGAAAAAGCATAATTAACTACTGCAAAAAGGTAAACATGCCTAACTGATAAACATTTTTTCATGCTTAACAAAATTCATTTTGGGAATAGTGAACTACTATATATTCAGTTATTTATCTCCCAACTTTTAAATATATTGTTCTCATTCTTAAAACTGGAAACCAGCTACAATCAGAACGTCATTCATTTTCATTCAACAGTTTATCGAACATCATCATCCAACAAATTGTGCTGTCTTCCAAATAACCTATTTAACGTCTCCTGAATAACCAGCAAAAACATATGAAGCTTATAAGTTTTAGGCATTATTTGCAAATAACCTGAATAGTAGTATAAAGTTTAAAATGAGACACACCCTCCATTACTGAGTTCTATTAAGAACTTAAGTGTCTACATAATTAAACTTTTCATTTTGTATTAACATATGATTGATTTAACTTCTGGCTCTTTTCATGCATTGACTCCACAGCACCTACTTTTAAGATATTTTGCACTTCTCAGAATATCTTGCATTGATGAAACAAACAATATCTGGAACTGAGAATCTTACTTGAAAAAAAGGCTAACTTTTCTTCAACTGTTAATTCCAACAATAAATATATTGCTAAAGGAGGGATTAATGTTAAAAGAATCCTGTGTCCGTGAAACTTGACCTCAAAGGAATTAATTACAGAAAACACATTAGGTACCAGTTCAAGTAAATCTCCAATTTAAAATGTCAGTTGCAAAGCATAAATTGTCTTTGATAAGTTATAAGTAACGGTGTCAAAGTTGCAATCTGGCATCTAAACCAATTACAAAGAGAATACTCTGCTCATAATTTTATATAAATATCCTTAGTACATGTCTACTTATCTGTACAACAATTTCATATAATATTTTAAGATTTTCAAGACTGATTTTGGATTTTTTAATATTGAAAATTAGTTCAAATCTAGTGTAGTACCTGCCTGAGTAATATGACTGTATTACTTCACAGAAGCTTTCTTTTAAAGGAGGAACATTTTTAACAAGACTTTTTAAAGTCCTATGAAAGGGCAGTTTCATCAAAATCCATCTGAATCTAATGTGTGTGTCTGTGTCTGTGTGTTTAAAATAGAAAATATATGTGTTTGTTATATATGTATATACATCCACATATATACATATTAACACATTGTTAGAACAACATATAAGAGACTTTTAAATTAACATTTGTGCAGAGTGTTAGTGATGCATTTGGAAAGGCAATATTTTTAGTCCACAAAAACTATGCTCAGTTCCCAGTGCCTTTAATTGTCCACCATCTAATTCTCAGTAAGTTACTTGATATCCATCCTACATACTCATAACCATACTCTACCTCTTAATCTATGAAATGGGTAGCAATGTTTGAATGCAAAAGCATTTAAGAACCTCACATGGAAAAATCTACATTAAATATATAAATATAGCAAATGCATTTTGTCATGAATAATAAATTTAGTTTCAATCTTTTTTAGTCTTATTTACTTGACTTCTTTTCTTTCATAAAATCTGAGTCATTAAACCCCTTTTAAAAAATTCTGATATGGATGCATTGAGGACTTTTCTACTTGGTGGTAGACTATATCCAAAAAGGTTAAGTTTTTTAAATGCACACTATACATTATTCATTTATTTTATAATACACGAATTCATTGAAATTTAAAGATTTAATTTCAACATACATAGAAACATTTAAAACTAGAGGTTTCACATTGTCATCTTTTCTTACTGAGGCTTTCATACCACTGCAAAGGTCCTTGTTGAGCCACTGAAACAATAAAAGAGAGAAAATATCCTTTCTTCACTACAGAAATTGTGAAAAGAGAAGAGGGATCTTTCAGTAGAATAATATTTGCAAGCTACTTTTAAAGGTAACTGTGAAAGGTGAAGCATCATCTTAAGAAAAGAGATTGTAGCATATTAGAAAAACCAGATAGTATTCATTTGTGAATTCTCAAGGATATAGGTAAGTGATCTACTAACACAAAATGAACATGTACCCTTAAAAGAGACAATAAAGGAATAAAACAGTTGATAGAAATTGAATCTACCTTTTTAAGTATTGCTAATAGTATATATTTGTAGAACTTACTGACATGTGCTAAAAATAATTACTGTCATCAGAAATACAAAATTTATAGATAATGAAATAAAGAGGAAATAGTTATATTTCCTAAAAAGGCAAATTATATTTCTCTCACTTAAAAAAATTTATTATAAACAATTTTTCATAAGTTATATGTCCCTAGATAATCATGCCTTTGGTATAAATATTTTTAAAGTTTTAGAAAGTATACACAGTTGAATTAATTTTATACATTGAAAACAGAACATGTCATTTGGTTTATAACCCCAAAACTTTAAGTTTTTTACAAATGAGCACAAATGGATTTCTTTGTTACAGTTTAATATAATTATTAAAATACCAGAATATTTGGTTAACACTACAATTGATAAAAATTAGAATATCGGTCATTAAAATCCAGAGATAATTAAAAGAAGCCCTATGACAATAAGTGGTCATTACAGTTATTTTTTTTTTATCCAAAAAGGATAAAATTCAAATGTAAAAGTTAAAGACCATACATAGCAGAGAAAAAATGTAGCCATCTGTGAACACCAGCTCTTTTGAAAGATAACATTAAAGATTATTTAGATATCTCTTTACCATGATACAGTGGGAGCAGAATAAATAGGTTTATAAAATTTCTCTTCGTTAAAATAAATGATCTATAATATGTTGTGTTGAATCTTATTTTCAAAGAAATAAAAGCCCTGTAATCTGAGTTCAAATAATTTTTGAGGATTTTTTTTTCTTTAGACTTCTAGGAAAATGAAACAGTTTCTTACAAAGCTGGAGTTTCAGAAAAGGGGAGACACTCATAAACTTTTTGGTTTATAGTGAAAAAGAGATGCATTGTACACTAGAGGCATGGTATAAATAACAGGATTTTAGGTGTAGAGATTTTTCTTATACATGTTTTGAAATTGTTAAGAGTTCAATCGAATAAACTATTTGTTATCCTGCAGTTTGGAAATGTGTGCTCTCTATTACACAGATTAATAGTTTTCAAAGAATCAGAACACAGTAAAGTCACTTATCTGTGGAGTGTTGCTGAACAGCATCTAACCTGTCTTTGATGATTTAGAAGGTGCTTCATAAATTTTTGGTATCTTTGAATTAATATTTATGAACATTCATTACCACTATAATCAAGACATGCAGAGATACCAATTAATAGAGAATTCGGATGAGAGAACACCATCTACACCAAGCCTTAACTGAGTACAGACATTTCGTTCTTGTCTGCCTACAGTACCAGTATTTTCAATTTGGATAGCTTCATGCTAAATATAAATTTCCCAATTCAAAAGTATATAAATTTCTTTTGCATATAAGTTTTTCTAACCTCTGTTTTTTCCTTTTATTCATGAAACCCTGTAAGGCCCTCTTAGTCAATGATCATCATCCTAATTTCCTACTTGGTAATTTTCAGAGATGTTCATCAGGTTGATCAAAATATAGGTGAAAAAGGAAGTGGATACAGATTTGAGACAGAAAGAGAGTAATCATTCTCAGTGTCACCTTTGATACTACATAAACACTTGTTATTTGCCCTTCAACACTGGGGCTCTTGTAGGCTCAATTCACAATAAATGGAGTCAGTATTCTTCTAAAGAAAAAATTCTAACCAAAAAGTTCCTGTCAGAGTTTTTAATCGTAGAGAACTTTCGCCCTTGTTCGTGACTAGTCCCCTCCTTTAAAAAAATTTAAAGAATTATTTCGTTTGAGCAGTGGGGTTCAAAACCCACAATTGTTCTTTTTGACTGATGTTGTCAACCCACTGTAAACTCCAGAGACTTCATATGTAGGCAAAATGTATCCGTTTCTACCACATTATTTTCCCTACAACACTGAAACTTTATGTGAGCAGTTTTCACTCAGGTTATCTAGATAGTATTATCAGTTCGTGGTATTCAAATCCCTCCTCGTTGTCTCCCACGTGGTAATCTTTATGTTGCTGCTTTGCTGTTTTCATATCCTGCCCTTTTCTAAGGGATCACCTTTCTATTCCTTTTAAAGAGTACTGACCTCTCCTGCTATCATTCAAAGCAAGGAAGATGAAACTTAAAGTGTTTTCCCCACTCTTCTTCCTCCTTTTCCTTATTTTTTATTAAAATTGTAACATAAAAATGTCACTCTGAAGAAAAGCCTTGGGTTCATCAGTCCCAGCTCCCCTTCCCTGGGAGGTGAATACGTTGCCTTTTAATCATGTTGGCCTTGCTTTTCCATAAGGCAATAAAAAAACAGTCTCAACAGAGGTTGCCAGTTATAACTTATGTATAAAAAATGGAATTAAAAACGTTTGATGAGGCAGAATCAGTTCCATAGGGACCCCCCTCCTGTATTTCCCAAGTTTTTATTTTATCCTTGCCCTCCTCTAGTCTCTCTTCTTAATTTTGTCTTACATGATCCTTTCTCCCAAACATAGCAGTAGGATTTTAAAGAGGCCTCCTTTCCTAATTTTCCCATTTTTTCTTTTTTCTTACCAGCATGCCGCTGCATTTATTTTCTATTGACTCTGTACCCTGACCGTCTTCAAATATTCATTATAATTGGAAGTTGCAATCTACCTTCTCCTCTGATGCGTCAACTGCATATGAACTGAATTCTCAGAGATTATTTCCTTTTTCTTATTGACTAGATACATGAACTGGCTTTCAGTTCACTGTATAGTTTTCCAAATTGCCAGTCCAGAAGCATACCTCTGTCATCACCTTATCCTTTTTATTTAATGATTTTACCCACCTTCAAATTAACTGGTTTCCCCAATCACATTTCTAAACCTCCATCTCACATTTGGATGTTAAACCCAATGCTTCAAGGTTTAAAACTAGAGCATGCCTGTTGTGTGCAATGCTGCCTTCTGGGCACTCCCTAGAAACCCACCATGTCTCCCTTTTGGTGAATGTATTCACTACCTTTAATCTTTCTCCTGTTTATTACAGTACTGAGTGTTATGTCAACTATTAATGCACACTACTGCAACCTGACAGTATAAATTCTAGCAGAAGCTTTTACAGGATGTAACCTGGTGGCCTCAGGGGTTCACATTTCTCACATCCTTCTCTGTTTCTTTTTCAGAAACACTTTCAATAACGCTTTTGGTGTGGACTTCATTAAAGTTTTACTTTTTCTTGAAAGCTACCCTTGACCCCCCACTTTTTTTGCTTTCTACTCCCACTCAGCCCCCCACCATCAGCCTTCATATTTCTAGAGGACCCAGATAAAGTATGTGTATTTACTGTGGTGTGGCAGGCAGCTTGTAAGATGGCGCCCATGACCCCTGCTCTGGTCTTCATGCTGCTGTGTCATCCCAACTCCTGAGTGTCATCTGCACCTAGTGAATTGCTTCTGACAATTACAATATGGCAAAAGTGATGGCATGCCACTCTGAGTTTAGAGTACAAAACTTCGTTTTGCTTGCGCTCTCTCAAACTCTTCCTTCGCTGTTCTTTCTCTCTTTCTTTGTGTCTCTCTTTCTGTCTCTCTCTCTCTCTCTCTTTCTCTGTCTTTCTCAGTCTCTCTCCCTCTCTCCCTCCCTCCCCTTCTCTCCATCTTCCACTCTGGTTCTTTTCACTTGCTCACCTGCCACCTGCCACATTGTGAACTACTCTAATGCAGAAACTCTCCTAACGAGGAAATGAAAGAAGCGTGACCAACAGTCAGCAAAAAACTGAGGCTCTCAGTTTCACAACCTGTGAACAAATGAACATGCCAACAACTGCTAATGAGTTAGGAAATGGCTCCTCCTCTGGCCAAGCCCTCAGATGAGACATTTGCCTCACAGCCTTGTGAGAGACCCACAGCCATAATGCCCAGCTAAGCTGCACCCAGATTTCTGACCCTCAGAAACTATGAGATAATAAATGCTTGTTATTTTATGTCACTTAGTTGGGTGGTGATTTGTTACACACCATTAGCTCATGAATACACATGATATTATATATGTGGTTTACATATCACACTCTTTCATTAGTCAGTATAAGTAGCAACAGGGTTTTAATGAAGTAGTGAGCTCTGTTTTGCCAGGACCTAGCATAATGCCTGAACCATAATATGTGCTAAAAATATATTTATTGAATAAATGACCTAATGAGGACTTATCCTTTATTTAAAACTTCATTAATCACCACTTACAATAAGTTGGTGTATCAGTTGGATTTCTTGGTAACTAAGTTAGGCTAACTGAAGCAAGAAAGCAGTACAATGAAAGGAGAACAGGTAGCTTCCAGAATTGAGGAAGGCTGAAGAAGGAAATTCAGGGAATACACGAGCAACAAGAGAGGGTAAAATCCATCAAAGTTTAGTCGAGGTCCTGCTGCTGGACACAGGTCAGGACATCATGCTGCAGGATGCTTGGACACTGCTGGACTTCAGATGCCAGGGCTGTCACTGTGCATCACCTCCAGCTGTTCTGGCCTCCTTCCATCATTTCCCAAAGACCCTAAGTTCTGAGTGGGGCACTTGTTGACTGAGCTGAGGTCACATACTAGTGCCTGCCTGCTAGGGTGCAGAACAAAGGACCATCTACTCACCCTTGATAAAAAAAAAAAAAAAAAAAAGGTGAGTCCCTGTCCTTTTCCAAAATCACCCATGGTGGTGTTTTCCCCAGAACAGAAAGAGATCAGGGGCTGGCAAGTGCTCACACCATCAAACAATAAATAAATTATTCCAAAACTCAGTAAGAAACCCACCCATTAGAGAAGCAGCTCTTAGAAGCTTTAGTATTCTCTTCTAGGTAATTTTGGGTTTTTTTCTTTTTAAACTTTCTCACCAAATGGATTCCCTTTTTAGCACAAACTCTCTAAAATAATGGTCCGTGCATAAATATTAACTACTATTCCCTTCTTGCCACCCACTTGCCATCTATTATAGTCCATTTTCTAGTCAGATGTGTGAACAAGTAAAAGAGCATGTTTATGTGATTTCTTTTCTCAGGTATGAAAAGAAAGAAATTAACTTTTTAGTCTGAAGAAATACATTTGCCAAGCACCCAGTACAGTGCCCAGTGTAAAGTCAGTGATTGGGATGGATCTTTCTGCCACATTTCTCCAATAACAATTTGAGGTTTTTTTCCCTGTAAGGTTTCATATGGTATCTCTATCCTGGTGGAACTAATTTTCATAAATATTAATCTTCTCTTCTCTTACCTATATTCTTAAATTATTTATTTTCAGCCCCAACAAAAACTTACCTACTAAGACTAATCCTCATATTCTGTCATTTGTCTTTATATTATCACTTTACATCTTTATGGGCCTCACTTCTCTCTTGTTTCTCAGATCTCTCCAACCTGGTGCTTGGGAGAGAAGTTTGCACTAAATGAGCCCCTGTGCTTCTTTCTGTGGATTTGTCTTCAGCTCCCTCCCTCTACCCTCATCTTTGCTTGTGTTCCTAATATCTTTATCTGCCCAGTGGCTGGTTTTCTTTGTTTTTCCTTTTTCACCTTCTCTTTATTTTGGCCTCGTTTTTCCTTTCTGCTCAGTCACTCCAAAGTTCTTTCTCTGCATCTTCTCATATTGAACTTCCTATCTTAGTTCATCTCTATCTTAACTGAAGAACTAAGACCATTTTTCTCCTTTTTCTTTTTCTACTTAACTTGCTTCATGTCAACTGTAGTTTTTAACCATACAACATTAAATCAACGCACACTTACTTATTTATTCTGTGACTGGAACTGCATGATGGGATGCGGCGGAGGGGGGAGTCAAAAGTACATCAGAATTCTGCCCTCAGGAGCGCAGGGCCTAGCAAAGAAGGAAAATGGCTATAAAAACTGTAATAACATATGATTCTCACCATCCCAAGGGGATTACCAAACTATTTGAGAGCACGACAAATGGAGAGACTGCTTGTGCTTAAGAAGGCTGAAGTGGGCTTCACGGAAGAGGTGACATTTAACCTGGGTCTTGAAGGATGGGTAGAGTCTTGCCAAACAGAAATGGGGAAAGCTATTTTAGGCTCCATGCGTCCAGGCAAATGGGTTGCTTTATTCTTCCCTTTCTCACATTTGTAATGTTTCTCAGTACACGCAAGGATACAGTATCTCCTTTGACATACAGATTTATGTCCAGCTACTGTTTCCAAATAAATATTGCCCTTGACTCAATTAGCACAAAGCTCAGTCACAGGCTGGGTGCGGTGGCTCAGGTCTGTAATCCCAGCACTTTGGGAGGCAGAGGCAGGCAGATCACTTGAGGCTGGGAGTTCGAGACCAGCCCAGCCAACATGGCAAAACCCCATCTCTAGTAAAAAATACAAAACTATCCGGGCCTGGTGGCACATGCCTGTAATTCCAGCTACCGGGGAGACTGAGGCACGAGAATCGCTTGAACCCAGTAGACGGAGGTTGCAGTGAGCCAAGATCATGCCACTGCATTCCAGCTTGGGCAACAGAGTGAGACTGTCTCAAAAAGAAAAAAGAAAAAACAGCTCAGTTACAATGTTTTTCATTCTTTTTCTTCTCTTACATATAGTTATTTTAAAACAAACTTTTGGAAAAGTGGCCCACTTCTAAACCACACATGCATACACACACACACACACACACACACACATATCTAGACTTTCTGGAATTTTGTAATCTATCTTGAATCATACAATCTACTCATTTTAAAACTGAGAGACATCTAAGAGGCATGAGAACTAACTTTATGCTTCTTATTTACTGATACAGAAACAAAGTCTCTGATGATAAGGGATTTGCTCCAAGTCACAGAAGCTTAACAGAATCATCCCTAATTATTTTATAAAAAGATGTATAACATAATTGTAACAAGGGCCATTGCAGGGGTTTCCATATTGTTGATAAATCATTTGGTCTTCTTCGTATCAGAAACTTAACATAAGATACATTTTTGCTAACTTTTTTTATTGTTGACTTTAGCACCTCTGCCGACTTAGAGAACTGATACATACCCAAAGTTGCCCTTTCTTGCCTTTGTTTTTTCAGGTAGTTATTTCTCTTATCCTAGGTCACTCCACACCTATGACTTTATTCCTCTCTTTTTGTGATGGTTTATGATTTGCTTCCTGATTTTTTTTCCCCCACTTGCTATTTAGAACCTTCTCAGGCCCCTCCAGAATGATCCTCCTGCCTTGCCTGGGCTGAGCTAGCCATGATCCACCATTCCTCCCCATGCTGGTGCCCTGACCACCCTTTTGTGGTTCTGCCAAGCCCTACAGAGGGTAGGAGAGAAAGGATCTCTTGTAAGACAGCTCCAGATGCTCCCTTTGCTTTAGCCCTGTGATTCCCTCTTAGACAGAAGTTATATTCCTGTTTTTAGAAGGACCTACACGAAGTTTTCGTTTTTAAAAATGATTTGGGGATAGCATATAAATATGGCAGTAATGAATACACAACTTAAAATGTGTACATAGATTCCTTTATCATAATAACATTCTTAGATTTATTTCTTAATCTCTTTAGAAACACATTTATCCATTACTATCTCAGTATTTAGAACTTCACCTTTACGAGATCCACTTCAGGTGGCTAGAGCAGTGTTTTAAAAAATACCAATCGGATCATGTCACTCCTTGTTTAAAATCCTCTGTTGCTTTTCCGTTGCACTTAGACCGAAATCCAGGCCCCTGACCACAGCATGTATGACCTTGCAGGATATGGCTCCTGCACCTGTCTGACTTCCTGCCCTTCAATTCGCCTCTCCTGCCTCACTCAGCTCATGCTACATTGACCTTTCCATTCCTTAAACATACCAACCTGCTTCTCATTCCTGGGCCTTTGCACTTACAGTGCTCTCTGCCCAGAAGGAGCAGCCCTCAGAGCTTTGCCTGGCCGCTTCTTTCCAGCATCCAGCACCCTCCGTGCTTACTCCCTAACACATCACTTCTGTTCTGTTTTCCTCATGGTACTTACCACTAGCTGAAATTACTTTGTCCATTTATTTATTTTTTGTTGTTAGTCTCCTCCCTCTAGAATAGCACTGTCCAGTGGAACTTTCTGCCATAATGGAAATGTTCTCTATGATGCACAGTGTAGTGGCCACTAGCTACAGGTGGCTATTGAGCATTTGAAATGTGACTAGTGAGACTGAGGAACTACATTTTAAAATGTAATTGAGTTGATTATTTAAATATTTCTCTTATTATGTATTTGGTTTTAAATTTTATTTAAATATCTACATATGGCTAGTAGCTACCTTATTAGATAGCACAGCTACAGAATATCAGCTCCCTGAAAGCAAGAACTTCTTGATTGCCCTTGAATCTCCAGCTTCTGGCATAGCAGCTTGCACATAGTAGGTATTCAATAACGATTTTTTGACTGACCAGAAACATTTTTGTTTTTGTTTAAAATAATCTCTTAGTTCAAAGAAAAAAAAAGGTTTATGCAAAATTCATGATGTTCATGCAAATCACATGATATATCAGTCAACTATTACCACAGTAATGCTGCATAACAAGCCACCTTCACATCCAGAGGTTTCAAATGGCAATAATTTATTCTTGCTCGTATATCTCTGTGTCAGTTTGAGTTCAGTGAATCTAATCTGGCCTTGACTCCAAGTGGCAGGCTGGGTCCAGACCTGTGCCATGTCTCTCATCCTCCTTACACCAGCAAATTAACAGGGGCACATTCTCTTCATAGCTATGGCAGAAGCACAAGAAGACAAGCCCAACAATGAAGCCTATTTTAAGCCCCTTCTTGTGTCACAAATGCTAACATCTCATTTGCTGAAGCAAGTCACATGGGTGAGTCCAAAGTCAAGGGAAAGGAACGCACACTGCCTCGAGGTGGGGTGACATGGCAAAGGAGGTATATATAGCATGGATGAAAAATTGAGGCCAATGCTCCAATCCACCACGTCTTTTAGAAGAGTCTCATACAAAAGATATGATTACAAATTGAATTGCCGTAGGATTAAATAAAATATGTTTTTCAAGGTTTAGCTAGAACATACATAACATACACACAGATGCCCCACATAGAGAAATGAATATATTCTAGAGAAACAAACAAGCATTTTTCTGGGGGCTCCAATTGAGATCAAGAAATCCATGTGAGAACAAGGCACTCTTGGGAATTTTGTGAATGATGTGTATAAGAAAGTACACAGTGACATCTCTAAGCCTCATGATAACAAGGGGGAAGTCCTGATCCACCGAAGATCGCTGAGACCACAAAAGTTGGCCCAATAAGGCATGTAGATTTCAATGTCAGAGTTGTAAGGCAATGTGTATTCTGTAGAAACAGTGGTTCAAACATTTATTTTACATAAAAGATTATTGGTTCTAGAAAGTAATTAGTGTCTAGGAAAGGTATGTATAGTGGTATGCTGGTACATCTGCTTTCTTGGAGTTGGGGGGAGAAGCCTTGATTTGTGATGTTGGACAATTTCTGTGGTAGAAATACTCCTATCATTTCCAATTTCAAGCTCTCGATGTAATGTCACAGAATGCTGAGTTGGAAAGAGATGAGTAGAAGTGACTCCAGGAGCTGGTCTAAGCTGGTGGCAGCACACCACCAGAAAGGTTCCTATGTGCTGTTCCACAGACACAAGTATGTTTTGTGCAGCTTTATCCAAGAAGTGAACAAAATACTAGAAAATACCAGCAAACCCTTTTATAAAGTCATTGGGCATCTCCTGCTGAAATATTGCTGCAATTCTGGTTGTTCCACTTTAATAAAAACCTAACAGAGCAGGAACAGGTCAGGGAAAAGGCAAATAAAATAAAATAATGATAAAAGGATTTCTTCAGGGCAGTGTTAGCCCAGACAGTGCCATAGTGTGAATTAGATGGAGGTGTCCTCCCTGGTGGACATAGCCCCACACCCCCTCACCTGGGGAGGAGCATGCCAGCTGGATTTGAGCCAACACTCACCTCCTCAGCAGGCTCCCTTGTGCAGACCAATCTGTACAACCACAAGGGTTGGCCCACTGCTTCTGTAAAGGGTTAGAATTGTTTTCTTTGGCCTAGAAATATCTGAATGGTGAGCAACTAGTCACATAACATTGTTTAAAATTGTAAAGGATAATGTAAAATACATATATATGCACATACACACAGAGAGATGGGGAAGGAGAGAGAGAGATAAAAGAGAGTTTTGCTTATTCAACTTTGGAACACTGAAATTAGGGACACACTTTGAAACTGAAAAAAACAATTTTTAAGCAATTGTTACTTTTTACAAGTAAGTCTGAAACTTATACTCCTGGATTATAAACTAAAATGTGTATCTTCTAAGGAAGAGTCCTAATGGCCAAGGATAGAGAAAAAGAGTACTTCATCACTTAAAATATTTTATATTTTTAATTCAGTATTTTAAAATTCATATGCACATGACTCTGAGTCTGGATCCCAGAATCCTGATGATCCGTTCCGGTTGCATGCCCATGCCTTCCTCTCTGGGACTCTGCTCCTGGGAGGTTCCCAATGCCACCTATCTTTCCTAAATCATCAGTTTTTCTCCGTCTTCTCTCCCTCCTTGGCTACCCTGCCACATCCAGCTCTGCTGCCCACTCATTCCCTGGAATTCAACACACATTTTATAGAGAGCTTGTTATGTGCCAAGCGCTGTATAAAGTCACAAAGAAATAAAAATAATGTCTCTCAATTAGGGTAAATAGGCATGTAAATAAGTAATTTCACAACAGTTTGATAAGTACAAAGAGATGCAGCTTCTTGATCTTTCAGTAGTGTGTAGAATAGAGTGACTAACACCATTGGGATATAGAGAAGCAGGGATTTCCTTCCTAAGAAAGAACCATCGCTTAAACAATGGCCAACAGTTTTGCTTTCCAGATAATATAGAAGACACGATATTCTAAATAGAGGGGGCACCGTATACAAAGGATGAAGATGTGAACAGGCATAGAGTTACAAGTGGTCTGGAACTGCAGAGTGAGAAGGGTGAATGGAAGTGCAGGAGGTGGTAAGGCTGTACTGGGAGGCAGGAAAGGAGCAGGAACAGGAGCCCCTGAAGGATGGAAGCAGGGAGATAATAAGATCAGATTTGTGCTTTGGAAAGATCCCTATGGTAGGATGTAGAGAAGAGGGAAAGAGAAAGGCAGAGTCTAGACTAGTCAGGGGACTATTAAAGTGAGCCAAACCCTTGAGGGCTAGGGCTTTAATTATGGGTCTTGTCAGTGGCCATAGAGCTGTAGGTCACTTAGGGGAAATCTAGGGGTTGAACTTAATCTTGTGGGGTGGTTGGGTGGGAGATGAAGGAAGGAATGATGACTCCCAGATCCCTGGCTTGGGTGGAACAGCAAATGGAAACGTCGTCAACTGAGTTACAGTCTAGAAGAGGCAGAACAAGTGTTGAGGAGGCAGTGAGCTTGGTTTGGTTTTGGACTTGCGGATATGAACAACGTTCTATATTGCAGCAGTCCCCAACCATTGTGGCACCAAGGACCAGTTTTGTAGAAGACAATTTTTCCAGACTTGGGTGGGGAGAATAGTTTTGGGATTATTCAAGCGCATGACATTTATTGTTCACTTTATTTCTATTATTATTACATGGTAATATATAATGAAATAATTATGCAACTCACCATAATGTAGAATCAGTGGGAGCCCTGAGCTTGTTTTCCTGCAACTAGATGGTCCCATCTGGGGGTGATGGGAGACAGTGACAGATCATCAGGCATTAGATTCTCACAAGGAGCTGGCAACCTAGATCTCTCATACACACAATTCACAATAGGCTTTGTGCTTCTATGAGAATCTAATGCTGCTGCTGATTTGACAGGAGGCGGAGCTCAGACAGTAAGGTGAACAATGGGGTGTGGCTGTAAATACAGATGAAGGTTCACTCCTTCACCCACCACTCATCTCCTTTTGTGTGGCCGGGTTTCTAACAGTACCAGTACTGATCTGTGGCCCGGGGGTTGGGGACCCCTATCATATTGGATACTAATAGAAGAAGATTTAAAAATCTGAGCTTTGCCCCTTAATTGCCTGTCGTGCCCTAGGTGAATTGTATCATTTCTCTGGGCTTCAATTTTCGTACCTGTAAAGCTCTTGGGACAATGCCTGGCAAGTAATATTTTCGTATTATCTGATTTCTCCAACAACCCTATGAGGTATGGACGAGTATGCTTATCCTAAAGAAACTGAAGCACCAAATGACTTGCAGAATTTTAGTTGTGTATATAAAATCACTTTGTAAGATGAAATTCTTTATATGCTACTGTAGTTTTTCCATTCTATTGTAGTCACTAGTATTCTCATATAACTGGTCTTTAGTTGTCCCATGCATAATAATGATTTTCAGCTTCATGATAACCTGAGAACAAAGACTGGTCCTCACTATCTTTTATGCAGAGCAGTAAGAACACAGTAGATTCTCAATTCATGCTTATTGATGGTTTGAGCCAATGGAAATTGACTAGCTGATCAACTGGAGCTTTCTTTTCGTAGTTCGTTCTACCTTCTTCTGCCTCTGAATGACTTTTGCCCCAAGGGAAGAAAAAGAGGATTATTAATTTAATATGCAGCATAGCATATTAAATATTAGAGAATCTATGCATGGACAATTTTATACATCAGCAGACATCACAATATTCTGGATTGACCATGTTTTGAAATGGAACATTATAATGCTGAAAATTAAGAAATATTCTTTTCAATGTATGTTGGCAGTAAAACAGAGTAATATGATCATGCTGAAAGTGTCCTGGATCTGCTGCAGAATACAAAGTTGTTTTTAAAAAACTGACAACTTTGAGCACAAGGCAGTTTCTGTTTTTACTTTACCCTCAAGAACTCATTGCACCAAGAGCATGAACCCATGAGAGTAAGAAAATAATTACAGCTTTATTTTACTATATTCTTTCACTTAATTTGATCCACTAATGTCTGCCTATTTCAGGTTGAAAAAAAAATGAAACTGGCTAGATGAAGTTGATATTTTCTTATAATCTTAAAGTCTCTCTGCAGAGACCTTTGTCATCATTTATATATTTCTTTTTTTTTTTCTTTTCTTTTCCTTTTTTTCTTTTTTTGAAACAGAATCTCACTCTGTCGCCCAGGCTGGAGTGCAATGGCGCAATCTCTGCTCACTGTAAGCTCCATCTTCCAGGTTCATGCCGTTCTCCTGCCTCAGCCTCCCAAGTATCTGGGACCACAGGTGCCCACCACCATGCCCAGCTAACTTTTTGTGTTTTTAGTAGAGATGGGGTTTCACCATGTTAGCCCGGTTGCTCTGGATCTCCTGACCTCCTGATCCACCATATTTCTTAATAAAATTTCCTTCAACAATCTTAACACTGAGGGCACTAGTAAACCCTACTTTCACCAATAAAACACCCTCAAACAATATTTTAAAAGAATTTATCCATTTACCAAGTATTGCTTTATTCTGAACACTTTGTGTCTGTGTGCAACTACTGAGAACGACAATTGTGAGAGTTAGGCAAATAGCATTTGATTTGGAGTGTTAGTAAGGATTGACAATCTTTTCTTTTTTTTGAAGGGAGAGAGAAAGAAATATAAGTATTTGAAAGGAAAACTGTAAACCCAGTTCAGTACAGAAACCTGTACAGAGATTTCATTTTTGAAATGTATCCAGTTCAAGGGTTAAATGAAAGCAAAGCACTCACTTTAACCGTGTTTTTGAAGAAAATAAAACAGCTTGATGTAAGTTAAATGAAGGGAGTCTATGACTTAAAAGAAATGGACAGATAGAGAAAAAGGTCACCAGATTAAATTTTCCCTGAGGGAAAAGTCCTTCTTTGGAATCATTAACCTCCTTCTAGGTCACTCCTGAAAAAACAGCAGGAAATCCTCCTGCGCCGGGAAAGATGGGTGCATCCCGGCTGCCCACTGACCTGGGAGGCAACCCTGGAGTCTCTCAGTTCCCCTTCAGGCGGGCTTGATTTTAAGTCCTCTGTTTTAAAGAAACAAGACCTCTTCTTTTTGAACTCTGAAATAATAAAACATAAAGTATGTTTTTAACATGAATAATCCAATGCTGTTTCTCATAGACAAAGGAAATACACAAAAAAGGATAGCGGTTGTCTCAGAGATGCAGTGATTGTGTCAGGTTTTTTTTTCCCTCTTACTTCCCCAAGCTTTCTGTAAGATTTTCTTATATTTTAATTTTTAAAAAGCTATCTGTCTTTGCTTTAAAAATATGTAGTTCTTCTATATCTGTATAGATTGTTGTTGTTGTTAACTATATCAGGAGGGTGTTCCTGAGTGGAGCAGGGAAGCTTTTTACTTAGTGTGTATTGACAATTCTTTCAACATACTTTCCACAGTTTTTTTTATTTATATACTGATTTATAAAAAGGGGACATAGGTATATTAATAAAGAATTTTTGAGACTAAAATGAAATTTATTTTTTGAAACTCCCAAAACAAAATACAGATATGTCCTAGATAAATTATTTTTAAATATATCTCTCTTCAATGTCTTTTTTTCCTACACTGAATTAAGAATAATTAACAATGTACGGTTGTATAAACAACATTTAGTTAAAAACAAATCTGATTTGTAAACTACAAACTAATAGTAATATCAGCTTTGAACCCTAAGCTTTCCTGTTATAATGGACCACAAAGTAAAACACCATGTTAAAAACAAGATTTGGCTGACTAACTACAATGCATGAAACAGAACAAACCAGTAAGACTAAAAGCTCTGAAGGGTACAGGAACCCACTGTGAGGTTCCCCCCAACCTTTGATGCCTAAATCAATACTAAGAAAAGGGAAAATATATTTTTTAAGAGTTGCAAGGGAAAGAAAGATGCATAAACCACTCACTGCTATATAGCAAAACATGAAAAATGCGCTGTCCAAGTTTTGCAGGTGATTTGTATATTCTTTTCCAAATTGGTTCTACAGCAAAAGAGAGCAACGATTTTAAAAGACAGTGAGGCAATTTTGCAGTCCCTAGAGAATAAAGAGAAACTGAAGCATCAATGAGAAATAAAACTAAAGTACACTTTGTGAATCCTGACACAGCCTAGGTGTTGGCACGGGGCTTCTGCTAAACTCAGGTACCACAGGACTCATTACCTTTTTGCTCATGTTCACACATTGATTGAATAGCCCAGAAGTACAAATCTTAGTGTGCATGTAAGTTACTTATTATGTAACATAAATTGGGTACAAAGGTAACAATTTCCTGACTGGGGTATGGTAAGAAAAAGAATTGTATGGCTCACTGTTTTCTAGCCAAAACGCATTTTTGAAGCAGGAAATCAAAAACACATCACAAACCTTACAACTAGACTAAACACATTAAATCTGCTGATATTAGTAACTGTCACGAGGCTGTCAGGCTCAGGGAGCCGCAGCTACTGACAGCTACCCACTCCCTACCTCTAACACACTTTTCTCAGATTCTTTGCTGAAGAAAAGTGAACAAATATTCCATTGTTGCTGCTGTTTATTAAAATGGTCCCCTGGAATTCCCTGCAGATGCTGCTTAAACAAAAATAACGAATGGAACACCCATTTGATGCACAACACAGATCTGAACTGAGAAGCAAACTAAAAGGTTTCCAGTGACATAGGCCAGAACACGTCTGAGGACCCCCCAAAATAAATCACTAACATGGCCATTCTCTAAGCTTCCTTTGTTTTCATTTGCTTCGAAATGCATCTTACTAACTCTTCACTCATTTTACCTTAATTTCACCTTTGTCCTTCAACAGCAAAATCAAATCGTTTTAAAATTCTGAGAATCTAAAAGATACCCAGCCACCCCCACCCCAAAAGAATATTGGTTCTGTTTCAGATGGACTTCTTCCTGCAATGCCTTGTGATTGCTGAGGCTTCATGAAGTTTAGATCTAAATGGCTTTTTAAAATAAGGCTTATATTTCTTTCCTGTCAACTTCAATATGAAGGGCAGAGATGTCTTTTAACATCAGTTAATTGTTGGCAGAGTATCTGATTCATTTATTCACAAAGCCAGACTTATTCCTTGCTAGCCGGCTTCTTTGTTTACAGGGATTTCTTCCCCACTGCCCACCAACCAGAAGCCCACTTTTTCATCTGGTACTAGATTAAGGAAAATGTAGGAATCTGCCTAATAAGGGGACATATTGTACTCAGAGGCAGGTTTGCCATGGTTATCGCCTTTCTTCAGAAACCACAGTCAAGAAAATGCATATTGAACATTGTCCAATGCTTCAGGCTATGTGAAGCTAAAACAACTATAAAGATGCCGATTGTCACCTCCTAAAAAACCTTAAGAACTTAAAATTGAATGGTGTATATTTCACGTGGTTCCTTTACCTTTCCTTTGTTCCCTACCCTTTCTCAATCTTTCCCTTCTGTTTTCCTTCTGTTTCCATTTATCATGAAGATTTATAAAGACGCTGATACTAAGGAAGGATGTATGAATAATTTTGTGACATTGTTGAATGGATGATCCTTGATCATTTGCCACCAGTGTTATAGAAATTGTAGTTGCAAAATGAAAAGATGAATCCAGTCTGAAATAAAATTTCAAAAATGAGTCAGCTACAAGGAAGGAGAGACAAAGGTGGAAACAAAAAACCTCGTAGTAAAATGTTTTATTTCCATTTGTTTCCAGTGCCTTACTGATGTGAGGGGCAAGCAGGAGGCTAATACATCTCACTTTAGCAGTACTAATTGTTTGCATTATCACAATAATCAAATGCAGCCATATTAATGTCTCTGGTTATTAACTTGATTTTTACACATTAAGATTTAGATTTAATCCCCTGGGACCGTCTATTAATGCTTTTAAAGTTGAAGGGTTTCAACAGTTTTAAGTTCTTTGCCTTCTTTTAGCTGCAGGCAGTAAAATTTGAACGTGTGTGGAGTTTTGTATTTTGCATTCCTGGGGGATTTTCAGAGACAGTGCTGTCAAGGACCATGAATCATGTTAATACATAGCAACCTCTACAGCTATTAAAATGTCTGCAATAATGTGGTTATTTTAAAATGGAAAAACTAATATCACATGTGTTACTTAAAGATCAACTATTCTTTTAGAGTCACAGACAGAATGCATTTGGAAGAAAAAAAAACGAAATTGTTTTTGTATGCAGCCAAAATGTGAAATGTCTCATCTACTGAGAAAGAAAACTTTCAGCTCCTTTTACAAAATACATCCTTACTGAGCTTCAGGTCAACAGAGCATAAAAATGGCAAAAAGTCCAAGATCAATAAGCATGAAAAGCTGTTTTATTTCTGTTTGAGCAAGTTGTAGCGACAATGACCTGCTGGAACAGTCTCCAGTTTTATGCTTTCATAGTCACAGAATGATGACATCCAAGCAGAAAACAGAGCCTGGCCTGTTCTGATGAGCTGTCAGTGTGTAACCAGCATTATAACTTGCCTTCCATTGGTTGAGGGCTCAGCCTTTAGAAATTTAATAAAATTATTTATACGCAGATGCATAGGTAAACATTATCCAGGTCGTTATATGGAGCGTTCGTATCATACTAATACAAGAAGAATAAGAGCACATTTCTTTTCATTGCTTTCAAAGGGATCTAAATTACTGTAGCCCTCATGGTTTCTATGTTGATTTTTAAAAAGTAAGGATACAAGTTAATGTGTGCTTGTTACAAATATCTCATTATATCAACAATACCAGAGGCCTGAAATAATCTACCCCATAAATGATCGATATTTCTAGGATTGGCATGGTATTGTCTCATTTCTGAAATTTCTTTCTTAAAACAGTATGCACATTACTATGTATATTTCCCATAAAGAATATTTTTAGGGCCAGGCACAGTGGCTTACACCTGTAATCCCAGCACCTTGGGATGCCGAGGTGGGCAGATGATCACTTGAGGTCAGGAGTTTGAGACCAGCCTGGCCAACATGGTGAATCCCCAAATCTACAAAACTACAAAAATTAGCCAGGCTTGGTGGTGTGCACCTGTAAACCCAGCTAATCTGGAGGCCGAGGCATGAGAATGACTTGAACCTGGGAAGCAGAAGTTGCAGTGAGCCAATATTGTGCCACTGCACCCCAGCCTGGGTGACACAGCGAGATTCCGTCTCAAAAAAAGAATATTTTTATAAACCTTATATTAACTAGCGGTGGTGGTGGGCACCTGTAGTCCCAGCAACTACTCGGAGGCTGAGGCCAGGAGAATGCGTGAGCCGGGGAGGCCCGAGACTTCGCGGTGAGCTGAGATCGGCCACTGCACTCCAGCCTGGGTGGCAGAGCGAGACTCCGTCTCAAAAAATAAAAATAAAAATAAATAAATAAATAAATAAACCTTATATTATTCCTTGTCTAAGAATAAAAACCAAAAACTCCAGTTTGGTTTTGAACCTATTTCAATTTATCAAAGGGTTTAAGATCATACATATGGCAATTTTCTATTGACACGGGAGAAAGACTAAATACTTTCAAATTATCTCAGACCCTGAGCAATATATGACCCTTCTGACACTCCCTTGAAACATTTAGCCACATTCTGAAAAATATAATCAGAAGCTCTTTCATTTCTTTTTATTGAGGAAAAGCCTTGCCTCATTTCCAGTATGCTTTCTTGGTATTGATGATATGGGTACACATTAATTGTTCAATGGATGAAGTGTGCCAAATCATACGCAACTTCTGTTACCTAGAGATCAGTACATATGCAGCCTGTCTGGAGTTGAAGTCAGGCTAAAGGACACCAGAGTGACTGACTGACTTTAGAGTCCCTGGAAGAGCTACTTTTAGGCATTACCAATGTCTATTTGGCTGGAATGCCATTTACAGACCCTAACATGCAGCTGAAATCCTAATCAGTCTTCTAAAAATGATCTCACTATCATAATATTCAGGAAGGTGAAATTACCTAAAAACTGCCCTACTCTTTTGAGTCTTAGAGTGATACTAATAATAGGGATAAGCAGTGATAAAGGATGTTCTCCTTCGTTTTGTCAACTATATTGAGATGTATACACCAAGAATTCTATGGGCATAAAAATGGAACTGCCTTCCTAACAGTGTAGCATCATATCTCACTCACTGGGTTTGCCTCTTTCCTCAAATTATAGACTGCTCCTTGGAGGAGGAACTCAGAAGCCAGAGCAGAAGTTCCTGTATGAACCCCTGTTGCTTGCAGAGCCAGGTTCTGCATAGATGTGACCTCCTATGTCCTCACCCCAACTCTGCAAGGCTGTGTGTCATTTTACAGACATGGGAAGGACTGGACAGGCTTGATAACCTGCCCAAAGTTACACAATTTGTAAGTGATGAAATGGGAACTCAAGTCTAGGTCTGTCATATTTCAAAATTTGTGCTCTCTCGAGTCATTCATGCTGCCACCCGCCTGGGGTTGAGGTCTGTAACCTCATGCATAGGGCCCTTTACTCTTTTAACATATCAGAGCTGGACCAAGCATGGAATTTGGACAGGCAGGACTTTTAGAGTCTAAAGAAACTTTGTTCCGAACCCCAGCTGTGGCCCTTACTACATGGCCCCAGACAAGTTGTTAGTAATGGTAATAATAAGACACAGAAGAATGATAGCTACTATTCTCCCAGCATGGGCATGACATCAGGTAAGGGACAAGACACTTCACAAAACAGCTAATGTTACAGCAACACTTTGAGTTCAGTATTGTTTTCTCCATTATCAGATAAAGAAATTGAAGGAGAGAAAGGTATGAAATGTGCATAAGGTCTTGAAGCTAGAAAAAGCTTCTGCTCTGATTCTTGGCTCTACTGATTTCCTATAAATTATAGAATATCTGAGAGCCTCCATATCTTTAAAATGAATTTGTGGGATTGTTGTGATTATTAAGTGGAATAACATATGAAAGATTCCCAGTGCTATTCTAGATGAACCACCCATGATCAAGAGAGGTTGATTTTTTCATTCCACCACCAAGAAAATAAAAGTGTAAGTTTCTCAAACGCTCCGCTCAACCTCCTTGCCATGGCTAAGGCTGTTCTTACTATTCCTACCTCACTGTACAACTTCTGGTCTTTCTTCACGTCTCTCCTCAAAACTAACTGTCTGCTCTTCCCTTTAAGAGGCGCATGGCGTTTTCCACATATTTTTGTTATATACTGTCTCTTCCATTGATACGGACAGGAGACAAGGAAATACTGGGTGAAAGAAGGCGGTTCCCTGGCAAAGGTCCCACACTCAAGCCTGGAGACTCCTGACCCTAAATGGGAACAGGCATTCCCATTTCTGGGCCCCAAAGTTGCCTTTTGGCCTGCCTTGCCCCACTAACCTGTACCCATATAAACACGAAACCCCCAGCTCCACGAGGAGACAAAGAGAAGAGCAGAAGAACGGCAGAACAGTGTGACAGAGAGAAGAGAAGGAGCATCTGAACACCAAGAGGAATTTGGTTGGGAAGAGGAGGTCTCTGGACTGCTAAGTTCCAGGGGAAGGTCATCTCCCCGCTCCACCCGCTTCCCAGCTCCCCATCCATCCCACTGAGAGCCACCTCCACCACTCAGTGAAACTCCCACATTCACCATCCTCAAGTCTGTGTGAGACCTGATTCTTCCTGGTCACCGGACAAGGACCTGGGTACCAAGAGGGCACTGAGCTGGTTAACACTTAAGCCATCTGCAGATGGCAAAGCTAAAATAATGCTCTGTAACACATGCCCACTTGGGCTCTGGGAATCGCAGGCACCCACTCCTAGATGCTACTGTGGGGCCAGAGCCCCAAGGTGCTTGCTCCAGCTCCTGCACCTGCCTGTCTGCATGCTCCCCCTCCTGTAAGGGGTTTGTGTGCACATGGCAGCCACAGCCCTGTTGCACATCCTGAGAGCAGGGTCAGGGAACTCTCCCGTTTCACCATGACATCAGGCTGTTCCAAGGTACAGACAGTACTTAATTTCTGCTTTCCACAATACTTATTTTCTTCAGCACTTCTGAAACTCAGCAGTTATTCACCAAATTCTGATTAAGTGCTCACATTCACTCAATCAATGTTTACTGAACCCCCATATAAAAGCATCTCTTTACTGGATCTGAACAGTGGCTGACTGAGGGCTTCATGAATTTTTTAGAGGTGTCACAGAAGAACATTATCATAGAGATAAAGCTGCTTATTAACAAACTTCATTCCTTACCTCCCAAACTTGGATGGGCTGTGAGCCTGAGTGAGCCTCTTGCTTATAGCAGTGTGTGGGTGATAATAATAAATATTGGTTTGAAGCTGCCTTGTTCTGTCTATAGGTTAAAGTGAGTTAACCTCATTTGCAAGTGATGTTCTCTGACCTCATTTTTAATGGATGACTGAAAAAGAAATGGCCCAGCAAATATCCAAAATCAGCATCAGCAAATACTATTTCCTCTATTGTAATTTAAATAGAATAATTAATAATGCACCCTATTCTCATTGGTTGGGAGCTGAGCCTGCCTGAGCTCATGGAGGAGAGGAGGCACACAAGGTAATGATGCCTTAAAGTTCACCCAGCCCTTCCCTTGTTCTCAGTAATCATCTAAATTACGCCCCTGGAATTGCAGCACACATCCTGTAGTGATTTCCGAGACCTCACCATTCTCCTCTTGAGGAGTTCTATCCTACTTGGGAGGCAAACTTACCGTCTCTGAAATAAACAAATAAAAACAACCAATAAACCCCAAACGAGATAACTGGAGTGAGCTTCCCTACTTTCTCTCCTCTCCAATCCGTTCTCTGGTTCGACATCCATCTTCTCTTTTCACTTCTTTTCCAGATGATCAAATCTTATTTATTTTAAGCTGACCTCATAATGACACTCTTTTAATCTCTCTTATAACCTCTCCTGTCTCAGATCTGTCTCATCTCCCCAGCATCTCTAGTTCCTCGCTCTGTGTTTACTCAATCCCCTCCCCTCCCCTCCCCTCCCCCTCTCCCCTCCCCTCCCCTTCCCTTCCCCCCTCTGCACGGAGTCTCACTCCTGGAGTGCAGTGGTGCGATCTCTGCTCACTGCAAGCTCCGCCTCCTGAGTTCACGCCATTCTCCTGCCTCAGCCGCCCGAGTAGCTGGAACTACAGGTGCCCACCACAACACCCGGCTAATTTTTTGTGTTTTTAGTAGACACGGGGTTTCACCGCGTTAGCCAGGATGGTGTCGATCTCCTGACCTCCTGATCCGCCCGCATCAGCCTCCCAAAGTGCTGGAATTACAGGCGTGAGCCACCGCGCCCGGCCTACTCTGCTTTCAAACATGACACATTTCCTTAAAGTGAAGTCCCCAAAAACTAGCAGCAACATCCCCTAGGAACTCGTGAGAAATGCAGATACCTGAGGTTCCCCTCCCCCCACCAGATCTGTGGATTCGGAAATTCATGGGTGGAGTCCAGCGGTTCTGTTCAACAGACCCTCCAGGCAATTCTCTGCTGAAACTTGAGGACTGCTACCTTTTAACAAAAGCCTCTTTGGGTCTCTGTTTGGAGCTACTTCTTTAACTGTCTTCCTTCTTACACTGTCCTTCTTTAACTCTTCCTTCTTTAACTGTCAAAGTTCTCGATCAAACAGTCGTCACCAATTGCTTTCTCACCTCCGATTTTTAGGCTCATCTAAAATCCTGCTTTCACAGATCACCAAATTACTTACTGCCTGAGCTGAGTGGTGAAACACACCCGCGAATCAGAGATAAAAAACCTGGCTTTGAATAGTGGTTCACTGCTGTCCAGTTGTGTGACTTAGGAAAATTACTTACACTCTAAGCCTCAGTGTCTTCACCCGCGAAGTGGGTATAACATTTTATTTGCTGGATTATTGTGGAGATTGAGATGATTATGTGAAAGTATTATACATAGTATGTAGTAGAAGCTTAATAAATGTTTGCTGAATTCAAATTTAAACGGTGTATACATTTATGCAGACTTTAGAAATAAAAACTTTGAGAGATTTCATGGGCAATGTGGTGAAAGATATGTCTTAAAAAACTGATTAAATGCTCATTTACATGACATATCTTAATGACTTTGGAAGTGTAATGTTCACTAGGTCAATTAACCATACTTTTAAAAACTGCTAGATATATATTTTCTCTGAAACTGAGTAATTTATACTCATTTCCGTATGGGATTTCCACGCTCTTCTTTTGGCCTCAATATCACTTGAATGTCATTTTTTACTCTATGGAAAATTAGCAGAAACAAGCAAAGAAACATTGTTTAGTATTGCTTTTTTCATTCTCATGGAACTGAAACCAAATAAAATACATTATAGCAAGAGAGATTTAGAATAATCTCTGTAACCCCCCCCCTTTTTTTTTTTTAATTTATAAAAGAAACAACTTGGGATTCCTGGGCAAGATGGCCAAATAGGAACAGCTCCGGTCTGCAGCTCCCAGAGATACCAACGCAGAAGGCAGGGTGATTTCTGCCTTTCCAACTGAGGTACCTGGCTCATCTCATTGGGACTGGTTAGACAGTGGGTGCAACCCACGGAGGGCGAGTAGAAGCAAGGTGGGGCATCTCCTCACCAGGGAAGTGCAAAGGGTCAGGGAACTCCTTCCCCTAGCCAAGGGAAGCTGTGAGGGACTGTGCCATGAGGAAAGGTGCACTCTGGCCCAGATACTACTTTTCCCATGGTCTTCACAACCCACACCAGGAGATTTCCTTGGGTGCCTACCCCACCAGGGCCCTGGGTTTCAAGCACAAAGCTGGGCGGCCGTTTGGGCAGACACGGAGCTTGCTGCAAGAGTTTTGTTTTTCGTTTTTTGTTTTTGTACCCCGGTGGCACCTGGAACGCAAGCTAGACAGAACCCGTTCACTCCCCTGGAAAGGGGGCTGAAGCCAGGGAGCCGAGTAGTCTTGCTCAGGGGATCCCACCCCTACAGAGCCCAACAAGCTAAGATCCACTAGCTTGATATTCTTGCTCCCAGCGCAGCACTTGGAAGTCGACCTGGGACACTCCAGGTTGTTGCAGGGAGGGGCATCCGCCATTACTGAGATTTGAGTAGGCGGTTTTCCCCTCATAGTGTAAACAAAGCTGCTGGGAAGTTTGGACTGGGCAGAGCCCACTGCAGTGCAAAAAGGCTGAAAATTCCAAAAACCAGAATGCCTCTTCTCCTCCAAAGGATCACAACTCCTCGCCAGCAAGTGAACAAAATTGGATGGAGAATGAGTTTCATGAGTTGACAGAAGTGGGCTTTGGAGGGTGGGTAATAACAAACTCCTATGAGCTAAAGGAGCATGTTCTAACCCAATGCAAGGAAGGTAAGAATCTTTATAAAAGGTTACAGGAACAGCTAACTTAGAATAACCAGTTTGGAAAAGAAAATAAATGACCTGATGGAGCTGAAAAACACAGCATGAGAACTTCGTGAAGCATACACAAGTATCTATAGCTGTATTGATCAAGCAGAAGAAAGGATATCAGAGATTGAAGTTCAACATAATGAAATAAAGCATGAAGACAAGATTAGAAAAAAAAGAATGAAAAGGAATCAACAAAGCGTCCAAGAAATATGGGACTATGTGAAAAGACCAAACCTTCGTTTGGTGTACCAGAAAGTGACAGGGAGAATGGAACCGAGTTGGAAAACACACTTCAGGATATTATCCAGGAGAACTTACCCAACCTAGCAAGACAGGCCAACATTCAAATTCAGGAAATGCAGAGAACACCACAGAGATACTCCTCAAGAAGAGCAACTCCAAGACACATAATTGTCAGATGCACCAAGGCTGAAATGAAGGAAAAAATGTTAAGGGCAGCCAAAGAGAAAGGTGGAGTTACCCACAAAGGGAAGCCCATCAGACTAATAGCAGATGTCTTGGCAGAAACCCTACAAGCCAGAAGAGAGTGGGGGCCAACATTCAACATTCTTAAAGAAAAGAATTTTCACCCCAGAATTTCATATCCAGCCAAACTAAGCTTCATAACTGAAGGAGAAATAAAAACCTTTAAAGACAAGAAAATGCTGAGGGATTTTGTCACCACCAGGCCTGCCTTACAAGAGCTCCTGAAGGAAGCAATAAATATGGAAAGGAAAAACCAGTACCAGCCACTGCAAAAACATACAATAAAGACCACCAACATTATGAAGAAACTGCATCAACTAACGGGCAAAATAACCAGCTAGCATCATAATGACAGGATCAAATTAACACATAACAATATTAACCTTAAATGTAAACGGGATAAATACCCCAGTTAAAAGACACAGTCTGGCAAATTGGATAAAGAGTCAAGACCCATCATTGTACTATATTCAGGAGACCCATCTCACATGCAAAGACACACATAGGCTCAAAATAAACGGATGGAGGAATATTTACCAATGAAATGGAAAACAAACAAACAAACAAACAAAAAAGCAGGGGTTGCAATCCTAGTCTCTGATAAAACAGACTTTAAGCCAACAAAGATCAAAAGAGACAAAGAAGGGCATTACATAATGGTAAAGGAATCAATGCAACAAGAAGAGCTAACTATCCTAAACATATTGCACCTAATACAGGAGCACCCAGATTCATAAAGCTAGTTCTTAGAGCCAATGAGACTTAGACTCCCACACAATAATAATGGGAGATTTTAACACCCAACTGTCAATATTAGATAGATCAAGAAGACAGAAAATTAACAAGGATATTCAGGATTTGAACTCAGCTCTGGACTAAGCAGACCTAATAGACATCTACAGGACTCTCCACTCCAAATCAACAGAATATACATTCTTCTCAGCATCACATCGTTCTTATTCTAAAACTGACCACATAATTGGAAGTAAAACACTCCTCAGCAAATGCAAAAGAATGGAAATCATAGCAAACAGTCTTTCAGACCACAGTGCAATCAAATTAGAACTCAGAATTAAGAAACTCATTCAAAACCTCACAACTACATGGAAACTGAACAACCTGCTCCTGAATGACTACTGGGTACATAACGAAATGAAGGCAGAAATAAAAATGTTCTTTGAAACCAATGAGAACAAAGACACAACATACCAGAATCTCTAGGACACAGCTAAAGCAGTGTTTACAGGGAAATTTATAGCACTAAATGCCCACAGAAGAAAGCAGGAAAGACCTAAAGCAAACATCGTAACATCACAATTAAAAGAACTAGAGAAGCAAGAGCAAATAAATTCAAAAGCTAGCAGAAGACAAGAAATAACTAAGATCAGAGCAGAACTGAAGGAGATAGAGACACAAAAAAACCCTTCAAAAAATCAATGAATCCAGGAGCTGGTTTTTTGAAAAGATTAACAAAATAGTTAGACCATTAGCCAGACTAATAAAGAAGAAAAGAGAGATTAATCAAATAGACACAATAGAAAATGATAATGGGGATATCACAACTGATCTCACAGAAATACAAACTACCATCAGATAATACTATAAACACCTCTGCACAAATAAACTAGAAAATCTAGAAGAAATGGATAAATTCCTGGAAACATACACCCTCCCAAGACTAAACCTGGAAGAAGTCGAATCCCTGAACAGACCAATAACAAGTTCTGAAATTGAGGCAGTAATAAATAGCCAACCAACCAAAAAGACCAAGACCAGATGGATTCACAGTTGAATCATACCAGAGGTACAAAGAGGAGCTGGTACCATTTCTTCTAAAACTATTCCAAGCAATAGAAAAAGAGGGACTCCTCCCTAACTCTTCTTATGAAGCCAGCATCATCCTGATACCAAAACCTGGCAGAGACACAACAAAAAAAGAAAATTTCAGGCCAATATCCCTGATGAACATCGATGCGAAAATCCTCAATAAAATACTTGCAAACCAAATCCAGCAGCACATTAAAAAGCTTATCCATTATGATCAAGTCAACTTCATCCCTGGGATGCAAGCCTGGTTCAAAATATGCAAATCAATACACATAATCCATCACATAAACTGAACAAATGACAAAAACTACAGGATGATCTTAACAGATGCAGAAAAGGCATTTGATAAAATTCAACACACTTCATGCTAAAAATACTTAATAAACTAGATATTGATGGAACACATCTCAAAATAATAAGAGCTATTTATGACAAACCCACAGTCAATATCATACTGAATGGGCAAAAGCTGGAAGCATTTTCTTTGAAAACCAGCACAAAACAAGGATGTCCTCTTTCACCACTCTTATTCAACATAGAATTGGAGGTTTCTGGCCAGGGCAATCAGGCAAGAGAAAGAAATAAAGGTTATTCAAATAGGAAGAGAGGCAGTCAAATTATCTCTGTTTGCAGATGACATGATTGTATATTTAGAAAATCCCATCATCTCAGCCTGAAAACTCCTTAAGCTGATAAGCAACTTCAGCAAAGTCTCAGGATACAAAATCAAATCACAAGCATTCCTATATACCAATAATAGACAAACAGAGAGCCAAATCATGAGCGAACTCCCATTCACAATTGCTACAAAGAGAATAAAATGCCTTACAAGGGATGTGAAGGACCTCCTCAAGGAGAACTACAAACACTGCTCAAGGAAGTAAGAGAAGACACAAACAAATGGAAAAACATTCCATGCTCAAGGACAGGAAGAATCAATATCTTGAAAATGGCCCTACTGCCCCCAAAATTTATAGATTCAATGCTATTCCCATCAAGCTACCATTGACTTTCTTCACAGAATTAGAATAAACGACTTTAAATTTCATATGGAACCAAAAAAGAGTCCGTATAGCCAAGACAATCCTAAGCAAAAAGAACAAAGCTGGAGGCATCACACTACCTGACTTCAAACTATACTACAAGGCTACAGTAACCAAAGCAGCATGATACTAGTACTAAAACAGATATATAGACCAATGGAACAGAACAGAAGGAGGCCTCAGAAATAACACCACACATCTACAATCTCATCTTTGACAAACCTGACAAAAACAAGCAATGGGGAAAGGATTCCCTGTTTAATAAATGGTGCTGGGAAAACTGGCTAGCCATATGCAGAAAACTGAAACTGGACCCCTTTCTTATACCTTGTACAAAAATTAACTCAAGATGGATTAAAGATTTAAACTTAAGACCTAAAACCATGAAAACCCTAGAAGAAAACCTAGGCAATACCGTTCAGGACAAAGGCAAGGGCAAAGACTTCATGACTAAAACACCAAAAGCAATTGCAACAGAAGCCAAGGTTGACAAATGAGATCTAATTAAACTAAACGGCTTCTGTACAGCAAAAAGAAACTATCATCAGAGTGAACAAGCAACCTTCAGAATGGGAGAAATTTTTTGCAATCTATCCATCTGACAAAGGGCTAATATCCAGAATCAACAAAAAACTTAAACAAATTTACAAGAAAAAAACAAACAACCCCATCAAAAAGTGGGCAAAGGATATGAACAGACACTTCTCAAAAGAAGACACTTATGCAGCCAACAAACATTTGAAAAAAAGCTCATCATCACTGGTCATTAGAGAAACGCAAATCAAAACCACAATGAGATATCATCTCACGCCAGTTAGAATGGTGATCATTAAAAAGTCAGGAAACAACAGATGCTGGAGAGGATGTGGAGAAATAGGAAAGCTTTTACACTGCTGGTGAGAATTTCAATTAGTTCAACCATTGTGGAAGACAGTGTGGTAATTCCTCAAGGATCTAGAACTAGAAATACTATTTGACCCAGCAACCCCATTACTAGGTGTATACCCAAAGGATTATAGATCATTCTGCTATAGAGATACATTCACACTTGTGTTTATTGCAGCACTATTCACAATAGCAAAGACTTGGAACTAACCCAAATGCCCATCAATGATAGACTGGATAAAGAAAATGTGGCACATATACACCATGGAATACTATGCAGCCATAAAAAAGAATGAGTTCATGTCCTTTGCAGGGACATGGATGAACTTGGAAACCATCATTCTCAGCAAACTAACACAGGAACAGAAAACTAAACACCACTTGCTCTCACTCATAAGTGGGAGCTGAACAATGAGAGCATATGGGCACAGGTAGGGGAACATCACACACTGGGGCCTATTGCAGAGTAGGGGGAAAGGGGAAGGATAGCATAGGAGAAATACCTAATGTAGATGATGAGTTGATGGGTGCAGTAAACCACCATGGCACATGTATACCTATGTAACAAACCTGCATGTTCCGCACATGTATCCCAGAACTTAATTATAAAAAAAAATTACATAGCATTGGTACTGCCAAAAAAAGAAACAACTTTATTGAGATATTATGTACATACCATAATATCTCTCCATTTACCATTCAATGGTTTTGCCGTATATTAACTTTTTTTAAAAAAATTATAACCTCTTTAATCTCCATAAATCTGGTTTCCACCTTCATCCATCTGCTGTAAAAGGTGCTTTAGTTGTTCTTCACCAATTGAAAGCATTCTGGTGCTCTTCTGAGGATGCCCATCTTCACAGCCTCTCTGTTGTATTTAGTGAGTTTATTACCCCTCTTGGAAATATTGGTTGTATGACAAGATGACGTTTTTGAAAGTAACCAGTGTTTTCTTTTTTTCCCTCCAAGTTTCCCCTTTCTGCTGCTCAGATTGCCCTCACACCACTTTTTAGCAGGTTATTGGCCAGAGCTTGTGGTCTCAGAGGAGGAGAATGACAGGGTAAAAAGCAGAAAGACTGTGAATCTCTGACTTCTAAAAATTCTTCTTCTTCTTCATCCAAAAGCCTAACCTTTTAGAGAATTGAAAGGATTAAACAGAGGTAAAATATCAGATTAAGAGAAACAGGTATTTCCCCCTTGGGTATAGACAATGACTCCTTCGATGTGGGGTAAGAAGAAAACTTAGAGGCAGCTGATGAAAAGAGAAGTTCAGTGAGTTTCAAAGATACGGGTTTGGCTAATTTGGGGGCCATGAGAGCAGGGAGACTGCACCTTCTTTCCTGGCAAAACCCACCTCCATCTCAGACACTGTAAAACCTTTGAGAGAGAGCAGTCGCCTGCCTCCTCTAAGTGGACAGGGCCATAAAGTGCCTTGCAGACATTCCTGGGCTCTCTCATCCTGCAAGAAATCCATGGTGGAAGCTGCCAGGCTGGAAGAGGAGCTACAGGCAGCGATGGGGATATCACAGTGAGTACTCCCGGAGTACAACGGCGCACAGTCACCAAGAGAGGGAACTGACTTCTCAAGGATCACATGAGGCCATCTCCATAAGCCCCTTGGAGCTTTGCAAACTCCAGACAAGGAGGTCAGAACCACAAATTCAGCAAAATGAAGTTTCTGTCTCCTCTGGCAGAATGGAATGGAGGTTCACATGGAAGTTAATTTGAATTATACAAGAATAAAATTACATCTCTTTTATAAGTTGCTAGTGGACTACTGGCAGTTAACATCGACTTTATGTTGCAGTCCCCAGAACTGTGGAATTCACAGAATATATGACACCTATCTTCACTGCAGGGACCCAAACGCATGCAGTGAAGGGCCAAGCTCATAGTGAAGCTTCAAGAATAGTTTTGGATGGAACCACTTCTACAGCACTAGTAGCTAAATTCTAGAGGTTGTTTTCAACTCTTTTCAGCTTCTTTCAATCCTGTATCCCCACCCCATCTCTACCCATGGCTCTCACTTGATGGTCCACGGTTGAGAAATGCATGTGTGCTTGGCGCTGTGCTGAGCACAGGGAATACGATCGCCCACAGGACAGATGTGGCCTCAGGCAGGTGTGGTGGACATTTTAAAACATTACTGCACAAACATTGCATTTATAATCAGTGCAATGAATATACATCATTATTTACAATGGGAGCCTATAACAGGGAGATACTAACTAGACTAGTTGTATTAGTCTGTCACATTGCTATGAAGAACTGCCTGAGACTGGGTAATTTATAAAGAAAATAGGTTAGATTGGCTCATGGTTCTGCAAGCTGTACAGGAGGCATGGCGTCAGGAAACTTTCAATTATGGTGGAAAGCTAAGGGGAAGTAGGACTTTATGTACATGGCAGGAGCAGGAGGAAGAGAGTGAAGGGGGAGGTGTTACATGCTTTTAAACCATCAGATCTGGTGAGAACTCACTATCATGAGAACAGCAAGGGGGAAATCCACCCCCATGATCCAATTACCTCCCACCAGGCCCCTCCTCTGACTTTGGGGATTACAATTAGACATGACATTTGGGTGGGGACACAAATCCAAACCATATTGCTAGGTGTCTAGGGTAGTTCTCCCTGAAAACATGGCATTTAAGGTGAAACATGAAAAATGAGTCAACGTGGGATAACCTAAGAGAATAGGATGAGAGAGTTAGTGTTTCAAGCATAAAGAACGCTATGAGCAAAGTCCCTAAGGGTAAAAGAAAACATGGCATCCATCATATACAGAGGAGGCCAATGGGGCCAGCAGGCAGAGAGCTGGCGACAGTAGCATGGAATGCTGCAGGGGATAAGCAGGGCCACGCCATGTAGCCACACACAGCCTGTGTTAGAACAGCAAATCTGGGCCAGGCACAGTGGCTCACACCTGTAATCCCAGCACTTTGGGAGGCCGAGGTAGGTGGATTGCCTGAGGTCAGGAGTTTGAGACCAACCTGGGAAACATGGTAAAACCTCGTCTCTACTAAAATACAAAAAATTAGCTAGGCGTGGTGGTGGGCACCTGCAGTCCCAGCCACTCAGGAGGCTGAGGCAGGAGAATCTCTTGAACTTGGGAGGTGGAGGTTGCAGTGAGCCAAGATCATGCCACTGCAGTCCAGCCTGGGCTACAGAGCGAGACTCGGTCTCAAAAACAAACAAACAAACAAACACAGCAAACCTGTATCCAGGAGTGAAGGAAAACTCTCAAGACATTCTAAACAGGGGAGAGACGTGGGCAGATTTGAAATTTGAAATGAGCAACTGCACTGAGATACCATTTTCATCTAACATATTGAGAAAAAGTAAACAATATAATAATGACCGGGATTGGTGAGAATGTGGCAATTAAATACTCTCACATGTTGTGGAAGCAAATGTAAATTGATGGCTCCTTTTTGAAGAACAATTTAGAAAATTTTAAATGATCAAACAGTTTCACCATAAGAAATATATACCGTGAATATACTCTTGAAATACCACGATTTAGTAAGACAATGAAATTCAATGAAACATCATCTTTTATTTTTAAGACATGGGGTCTTGCTATGTTGCCCAGGCTGGCCTCAAACTCCTGGCCCAAGCATTCCTTCAACCTCAGTCTCCCAAAGTGCTGGGATTACAGGTGTGAGCCACCACACCCAGCTCCCATCATCTTTAATATTAATCATTTCAACAACAAAAACTGGAAACAATCTAAATGTTCATCAGCAGGGAACCAGCTAAACAAATCCTGATGCAATCATAATGATTAAATACTAATGCTACAGATCTGTTTGGACTGATATGGAAGATCTTAGAGATATTTAAGTCTGTGTAGTGTAATTTCATTTACTTACATAATGAATGGCAGCTACATACGTATGACGATTATAAATTAAGATTTTTATTGGCTACTTTTGGGAAGAAGAACCAGAGGTAATAGATGAGAGAAACTTATTTTTGGTTTTGTTTGGTTCAATTTCTTTTACAATGCACATGTGTAGCAGACATAGTTGGTGGCCTTTCCTCCATCCATTTCCCACACGATCCTTGTCAACAGGAACCAGCTGGTGTTCAGCCACCATCTCTCAGGGATGGCAACCGTATTCACAGTTAAAGGATATATTGTGGGTAGTCTGAGTCTAAGGTAACCTCATTGGCTTTTCCAGTTTGGGGGTGGGTTGTGATCCAGGTTTCACCAAGGAAATGGGAAGCAGGTCTGCCAGGGGCCTCGGGAGAGCTTGGCTCACTCTTACGAAAGCACCAGAAGACGATGGTCCTTTTCTGGCGTCCGGGCTGCTGCAGCTGTCTTGTGACAATAAGGGAAATCAGTCTTAAGGTGACGTCAAAGCCGAGACTGTCAGAGGGAAGAGCTTTATCAGAGAGAAGAACCTGTATCACTGTTGACTTTTTTTGAGCTATTGATTATACCAATCAGGGAGCCCGTTTCTGGACTTCTTGTCATGAGGAATAATAAATGCTTTTATTGTTTAAAGCATTACATCAGGGTCATTGCTATTTGGAATCAAAGTCATCTTATTTGATATGACATGTTCAATGATTTGATGTAGCAGGGACATAGCCCTTGGAGAAAGAATTGGAAAGGGAAGGCAGATTGCTGGGCAGGTGGCTTGGTGGAAACCATTGCAGTGGCCCAGACTGGTAATAGCAGTGACTGCATCTGTGGGGATGACTGCAAGCTGAAGAGAAGGGACTGGGTTTGAGATCTAAGTTCTCTTCTCTTCCCTCCTTTCCACTTTTCGCTTTCCTAAATTAGTCAGCATATGTGCTCAACCATTTGCCACTCACCCCACTCATGATTTTGAAGTGCTTATGAGAAAAACAAAGGGGCAATGGACCCAATTAGTCACTGCCACATAAAAGCAGAAAGCAAGACATCAAAACAAACACAAATATTACATTTTAAACAATCCTTATTGAGATCAACTATAGTCATTGAGAACCTGTCCTAGCTCTGGGGTTCAGATTTATCTATATATTCCACTTTTCACACTTCTAGCCTTTTAAGGAGGAAGCCCTCAGTCCTTTACACAACCATCATCTCTATCTGTGCTCTTGATATGAATCCTGAGGTTTTAACAGAGTTATTACTTCAACTAAAACAATTAGGACACCAGAGACAGTCATATTAGTGACACTGGGAAAGTTCCTAACTTTTAAAATAGGAAGAATGAGGGTCAGGTGTAGTGGAACATGCCTGTAATCCCAGCACTTTGGGAAGCCAAGACAGGAGGATTGCTTGAGCCCAGTAGTTTGAGACCAGCCTGGGCAATATGGCAAGACTTTACAAAAAGTAAGAAAATTAGCCGGCCATGGTGGCATGCACCTGTGGTCCTAGCTACTCAGGTGGCTGAGGTGGGAGAGTCCCTTGATCCCAGGAGTTTGCAACTGCAGTGAACTGTGATCGTGCCACTGCACTCAGCTTGGGTAACAGAGTGAGACTCTATCTCTAAAATACTTTAAAAACAAAGTAGGAAGAATTTTTTTAAAAAAGGACTGATCTTCTTCCAAAAATGGTTTGGTAGAGCCAAAGATAGGAGTCACCACCTTCACAATTATAGGGCCATTCACTTTCTAAGAATCAAGATAAGATTTACTTATCTCCATGTAAACTAAAACCACAAAGGAAATAACTCTCTCCACTCTGGATTGCCAAACACAGGAATAAAATCTAGGCAAAGAAGAGGAAGGGTGTCCCTCAGTCCCCTACGAACTGCCCCCTGATAACCACACATGTAATACATCTTTGTACACTATCAGCAGGAGTCTCAGAGTTTATAGTTTATCAAGCCGCATGTAAGGAGGCGGGAAGAGGACGGAAAAGAGGATTTACATATGGTCCCAGAGATTTACTTGTACTTCCAGATTCAGGTTACGTTCTACAATTTCAAGAGCCATTTTGTGTTAGTGTTTCTGCTACACTGTTTCTTTACATGTGACATGAATAGACATCTTTGCACCAGAGACACTTTAGGATGAACCCCTGGGACGTGTTTCACTGGGACCTCGCATGAGTAAACCATTGCTATCCAACTCTTATCTAGAAGATCAAATTCTTAATCAGAGACCTCCACTTGAAGCCCTCATTTTCCTCTATAATCTTCTGAAAGACTTAACTGTCAGCTAGCTTACATGGTGATATCTTAGCTTTTTAGTATTTTTTTTTCCTCTCTAGTAACACGATTTTTTTTTTAACGAGTGCTCTCCCCAGGGAATTAATTATTACCTTGAAGAGTATATTTATATAGTTCCATCAAGATATCTTAAAAATTATCAAACTCCTGACAGACACACTGTGCAGCTTTTAAAAATCGTGTCATGTACGTGTGTAGATTTTTTCCAACTCTATTGAATTAGAAAATTTTGGGGGGGATAGAAAACATTCTATCTTTTTTTTTTCATTCCTTCTTGCTCTCTCTTTGTTAAATGCAGAAATCGAACTCGCTGGCTGCTAATATCCAGTGTGCATGTGCTCATGCACACAGACGTGTTACAGTCCTGTGTGAGAAGGAATCTATGTCACAAAAAGAAAGGAGCTCTGTGTACTTGGGACTCATCTCCACACTGGCATTTGTTTTGCAGAGAGGAGGCTCATGATAGCACACCTTGCTTGCAGTTTATAAAACTTTGAGGAACCCAGTCACCATGCAGTACCTCACTGAGAAACAACCATCCCCCAGTTGCCATATCCACATCAGGAAACAGAAAAAGAATGGAAAGGTGGGCCAGGCACGGTGGCTCATGCCTGTAATCCCAGCACTTTAGGAAGCCAAGGTGGACAGATCACCTGAGCTCAGAGTTCGAGACCAGTCTGGCCAACATGGTGAAACCCCATCTCCACTAAAAACACACAAAAAAATCAGCTGGGTGTGGTGGCAGCCGCCTGTAATCTCAGCTACTCGGGAGGCTGAGGCAGGAGAATCACTTGAACCCAGGAGTCGGAGCTTGCAGTGAGCCGAGATCGCACCACTGCACTGCAGCTGGGGCAACAGAGCAGGACTGTCTCAAAAAAAAAAAAAAAAAAAAAAAAAGGTGGCAACTTCTAAAACAGCAACAGCTGCAGCCCTTATGGCAGCTACTTTTCATCCTTAACTCATGGCAGATCAGACCTTGTTATGGTACAAATTCAATAAAATGCCATGAAGCTTAATATTAGGCACTTAGAATTGAATACAGTGACAGGAGTTAAGGAGAGAGCTGCAGGGACCTCGGCCTTGCAAATTGGGGGTTGTGTGAATATATTTGGAAAACACAGGGAAGGAACCTCAGCAGCCATTCTGTGCCTGGAGATGAAAGACAGTCCTGTGCAGTGATGTTGTGTGGGTGGCGCAGGCTGTTGTAGGGAGGCAACTTGAGGGGCACCTTCAGGACGTGGCTTACTAATGGTATGGTCTCAGGCCAGAAGTCTATCCTCATTAGTTTCCTCAACTAGAGCTATCTAGGGCTGTAGCAAACCTACACTGGGATTCAGGAGCATGGGACAATGACTCTAAGTTGTGGGACTTCCTCCCCTCCCCAGATCTTTAACTGCATGAGTTAATTTGCATGGGGGAAAGGAGACCTGTAAGGAACAAGTGTTTTGCTTGAGAATCTTATATTGGAAGAATAAGAAATAGAGTGAATCACCTTCCTCAGTCAATCCAAGGCTGTGGTAAGGGCTACAGGTGGAAGCTAAAGGAGGCGTTTTCAAAGGAGCTTCTTTTTTTTTTTTTTCTTTTTTTAAACACTTGGTGAACAAGCACTGTGGTTCAGAGCTTGAAGCACTACATGCCAATTGAAAGTTGAAACACATCCTTTGCATGTCTGCAATAGATCAGCAATGGATGTGGGGTATGGAACCTTCCAGCATCAAGAAAGGCACTTGATACAGAGAAACCATGTTCCCAAGAAGAACCCTGGCAGCAAGGCAGTGGCAAGGGGCCTTCTTTGGGTGGTCAGCTGGCAGAGGCTACCTCTCAGGAAGTTGAAGAATATGAACAGAATATGAAGCTGAAGAATATGAACAGAATATGAAGCTGAAGAATATGAACAGGTCATAAGTATATGACCATGGGGAGATGCCTCCAAATATCTCCAGGGGCTAGTGTCAGGAGAGAACTGAGGACCTCCAGTTCTCTCTGCAATGAAGATTGCAGCCTATGTATTAATACAACCTACAGGTATTAATATCACCATAATCTCATTCACACCTCATGGCCAGTGGGATCTGGAAACACCCATAGTGAAAGGAGGCTACTAGTATTCTCTCAAGCAGTCTTAGTAAGGATTAATGAGACAACCTAGGTGAAAATGCTAGCACAGCTCCCGGGATGTAGTAAGCACTCTGCTCATTTTGTTTCCAAGCCTGACCTTATTTAAGAGACTTCTATAAAGATCAGTCTAGAATATTCATTCCTTACTGTGATTCTATACCATAGGAGATAGGTACCTCATTTTTTTTCATATTATGGAAACATAAACAGAAATAAATGAATTGCTTGCTAATTAGGAAGGTACTTATTATTTTACTCAGGTAACAAATAGCTTGCATATAAACAAGTGAAATGTTTGGGGCTTTGCAGTATCTTTCAGTTCATTAAGGCAGTAGTGTATGAAAGAAATACTTCAGTGGTTCTAGAGGTGTGTATCATGCATGGGTTACTATACAAGTCCAAAAAAAGATGGCTGAAAGGTAAAGTGGGAACAAAAAAGAATACTCTCTAAGGTCACAGACACACCAAGGGGTTGAAATAAAAGACCTCTATGGCATTACATTCCATTTATGATATTTCAGTAAGTTCTTGTTACACTTGGAAAAGCAGTCTCAACTTTTTACGTGATACCAGTCAACAGCCCTATTTGGGCTGATTTCAAGGTCATTAATGAGTTTCAATTGCCCCCCAAAGTCTTTTTTCCACTTGATTTCTAGTGCTTGGAAATTGTCCAATAGAATAAACACGTCTAGATTAGAGCAGAGATGGCAAATTTATCACCTTCTGTGTTCGTATGTGCAGACATCACTAATCAATCCTGTTTTCTGCTGAGTCACCTTTCTCAATACAGTACTACAAGCAGCCACTTCCAACCAAATATTGTTAAAATCATTTTCCGTCTATCTGCCTTAGTCCCTTGCTTTCTATGAAAATGCAAATATTTGAAGAAGAATACAAATTTAAGTTATCAGTCACTGACAACTAAATGTTAACCAAAAAAAGATTGAAAGCAGCACTTGCTCTGGCATTAAGGGAGAGAACTCAAGGGCTCTGGAATAGGAGGAGGGGAGCGGCAGAATCTAGGAGCTCCCTAAAGATAGACTTCACCTACTTAACAATTTTGCCTAAGGCCAGTGCTGCCAAAAGGACCAGTTCTCTCCAGGGCATCTATTTCAACCATTTACCATCAAATAAAACTTACAACTGGCATATGAATTCTTAGGCCAAGGGCATTTTAGTTTTTGAAATTTTAAAGTACTTATTGGGTAAACTACTTTAAAAATTCAAGAGCCACAAAATAATCCCAGAAAGAACAGTGCAGGGGGAAGGTGAGCAAGGTGTAGCTCATTAAAGCGGGTGCTGTGTGTCTGATCATTGTGCACACACAGGTGCTCTTGGGCACACATACTTGGAAATACCATCTACTTGCATAGTTAACAATCCTCTGCAGCACAATGGCAAGCCAACAGGGAAGGGAAGGCAAGATCAAACACATTTAGAAAGAAATTTTAGAACTTGAGCTTATGGCCCAGATGGAGTAATAGGGACCAGAGTTGCTTTCCTACTAGAAACAACCAAAAATGAACAAGACATATGAACGACAGTTTGTAAAATAGGCATCAAAGGACAGTGACCCTGAGAGAGAAGAAACAAATGAGAGGAGCCTAATATCTTCCTAGCTTTCTGCTCTGAGAGAATCTCCAGCCATGGTGCAGAGAGTGGAGTGAATCTCCAGCCGTGGTGGAGGGAGCGGGAGAGAATCTCCAGCCGTGGTTCAGGGACGCGGGGAGACTCTCCAGCCGTGGTGGAGGGAGCGGGAAAGAATCTCCAGACGTGGTGCCGGGCTGGGAGAGAATCTCCAGTCATGGTGCAGAGAGGGAAACACAGACAGACACAGAAGACTCCCTGGCTGGAGGAGACAGACATGACAGTCCAGGGAAAATGTGGGAGCTAGAGTTTACATGACAGAGTGCCGGAGGACAGCTGCCTAGAGAAGAACTCCAGAGATCCACAGAGAGTCCCCTTTGAGTATTTAGCTGAGTGCTGATCCGCACAAGCACGTGAAGGCATTCTGGGAGACTAGGAAAAGAATCAGCTGAAAGAATCAGAGCACAGTTTTCCCATTTTGGCACTGTTGGCATTTTTGGCTGTACAATTCCTTGTTGTAGGGCTGCCCTGTACAGAGTAGAAAGCTCAGCAGCATCCCTGGCCTCTACTTACCAGATGGCAGTGCCACTCATCTCCCCCTATGCCTCACTTATGACAACCAAAAATGTTTCCAGGCATTGCCAATAGGAGACATTGTCTTTCACTTCCAGACATTAGGAGGCAAAATGGAAAACCACTAGAATAAAGGAAACAGTGTCCAGTGCTGGGAATAGAGTTTGTTTCCACAAGCCAGACTGGAAAACTGGAAGACTCACAGGACACTGGATTAAGGACACATGGGTGGGTCTTGCCTCAGTAGTGAGGAGGAATAATAAGACCTGAATTGACTGCTGTGGGAGTCCAACCTGACAAAATCTTAAGAGGAAAGACTAACAGAAGCAAACTATTTGCAAGCCAGTTAGCTGCATTCTAGGGCAAAGCTCAAGAAGATTTTAGAAATGTAAAAATATCTAGCACCCAACAAGGTAAAATTTACAATGTCTGGAATCTACTTACAATCCATAATGAGGAAATCAATTAATCAATCCAAGCTGACTCAGAACTGACACAGATATTAGAATTCGCAGACAGGAGCATTACAATAGTTATTAAATTTTTATTCTATATGATCAAAAAGCTAACAAGAGACATGGAAGTTATTTTTTAAAGTCTGATGTAAAGTTCAAAAAATGAATATTATAAAATGTGAGAATAAAAACTACAGTGGGTGGCATTTGTGGCAGACATCAAAGAAGAAAAGATTAGTTTATTGGATGATATAATTATAAAAGTAGAGAGAGAAGGAACATTTTTTAGAATGAACAGAGCATCTGAGAGTTGTAAAAAACAAAAAGGGGCCTAACATGTGTGTAACTGGAGTCTTCAGAGCCGAGGAGAGAATGAGGACCACAGAAAATTTTGAAAAAAATAATGGCAGAAAGTTTTCCAAATCTGATGAAACCTACAAACCCACAAATCTAAGAAGCTCAATGAACCTTCAGCATAATAAACACCAAGTAAAATATGCCAAAGTATATCACAATCTGATAGCTCAAAACTGCCAATAAAGAGAAAATCATACAGAGGAACAAATATAGATGATAACAGATTTCACATTCAAATGAATATAAAAAGAAAATGAAGCAACATTTTAAAAATATGGAAATAAAAAAACTATCAACTTACAATTTATACCCAGCAAAAATATCTTCCAAAAGCCAAAGCAAAATAAGGGCATCTTCAGATATACAAACACAGCAAGGATTCATGACCAGCACACTCACATTATCAGAAATATTGAAGGAAGTCTTTTAGGCAGATAGAAAATGTTCCTGTATGGAAACATGGATCTACACAATGGAATGAAGAATGTGGGGCTTAGTAACCACATGGTAACTATGTAAGATTTTTTTTCTTATTTAAATCTCTTTAAAAGATAATTGTTGGGTTTCATAACATATATAAAATGTATAACATCAATAGCATAAATGTCAGGAGGAAAGAAATAGAAATATACTCTTGTAAAGGTTTTATTTGTGAAACGGTAGAATATCACCTGAAGGAAGATGATCTATGCAATAACCCCTAGAACAAAAGCTAAAATAATAAAACAAAGAGTGGTAGCTAATAAGCCACCACTTATTAGCCACCATAACAAAAAATCAGATTATTACCAACAAAACCAGTAAAGGAGTAAGAGAACAAAGATGAGATGAGATGAAAAAAAAAGCAAGATGATTTTGCCAGTTATGAGTTTATTGGTTCTCAATTTTTAAAATGGACAAAACATTTGAACAGATTGTTATGGGCTGAATGTTTGTATCACCCAAAAGTTTCACATATGAGATACTAACCCTCAATATGTATGAGGAGGTAGGACTTTTGGGCGGTAATTAGGTCATGAGGGAGGAGCCTTTAGGAATGTGATTAGTGCCCTTTTAAAAGGAACCCCCAAAAAGCTCTCTCGCACTCTTCCCACCATGAAGATACAGTAAGAACTCAGCTATCTGCATCCCAGAAGAGGGTCCTCACCAGAAGCTGACCATGCTGGCATGCTAATGTCAGACTTCCAGACTTCAGAACTGTAAGAAATAAAATGCAGTTGTTTTTAAGCCACCCAGTGTATGGCATTCTGTTATAGAAGCCAGAACAGACTTAAGACACAGATCCTATAGCAAAGATGATACACAATGGCAATACAAAATGAAAAGATTCTCAATGTCATTAGTCATTAGGAACTGAAAATTAAAGTCAACATGGGATACAATTACACACATATTAAAATGGCAAAACATATAGTACGTGATCTCACTTAAATCTTAAAAAAGGTAGGAGTCAAATACAAAGATATGGAGAACAAAACAGTGGTTCCATGATTACCAGGGTCAGGGTAGAAGGAAGGAAATGGGAAGACGTAGATAAAAGGGTACAGAGTGGCAAATATGCAGAATGAATGAGTAGAAAAATCTAATGTAGAACACGGGGGCTATAGTTAATAATAGTGTATTGTACTCAGGATTTGTGCTAAATGAGTAGATTATAGCTCCTCTTGCCACACGTAGGGGACATGGGTAACTATGAGACTACGGATATGTTAATTTGCTCCATGACAGTAATTTTTTTTTACTACATGTATGTATCTTACAACATCATGTTGTATACCTTAGTATACACAATCAAATTTATTTTAAAAAAGAAATAAATATTAAAAGACTGACCATACCTGGTATTGATGAGGATATAGAAAAAACTAGAACTCTCATACATGGCTAGCGGGAATGTACAATGGCACAACCACTTTGTGAAACACTTTGGAAGTCTTTTAAAAAGTTAAACATATATCTGTCATATAATCCAGCCATTCCACTGCTGGGTATTACATTCATATGTATTTACATGTTCATAGGAGCTTTGTTTGTAATGGCAATAAACTGGAAATACCTTATTGTCCATCAACTGGTGAATGGATTTTCAAAAACTGTGGTTTTGCAATATATATGAGTATATTCCATTACTCAGCAATAAAAATGACTTATCGATACACACAAGAATGAAAGTCATGATAATTACACTGACTGAAAAAAGCCAGGCATTAGAGTACACTATATGTTTCATCTATTTAAAATTCTAGAAAATGAAAGTGAATTTCTAGTGGCAGAAAGCAGATCTATGGTTGTCGGGAATGGGACAGAGGGAGGGAGGTGTGGGAAGGAAGGGATCACAAGAGGAAACTTTGGGGATGTGAATATGTTCATTATCTTGTGAGGCGATGTTCTCATGGGTGCATAAATATATTAAACTGTACACTTAAAATATATATATATACTTTAGTGTATATCAATTTTACCCAAATAAAACTGTAAAAATGGAAATTATAAGATTTTCTAGGAGACAGCCTAAAGGATTATATTTGACACTGATACTTAGAATAAAGACCAGGAGATCTGAGTTCTAGTTCAACTTCTGTCTTTGATGTGTCTAGCTATCTTGTGACAGGCAGATAAATTCTCTCCATCTCAGTTTCCTAACTTACAAAGTCAGGCAGCTGATTTAGTAATCTATAGCATCCTTACAAGTTTGAAATCTAGTAATGGATCAAGTGAATAGGAGGGAGTTTGAGTGGTAAAGCCTGACCTGCGTTTGAATTTCAGCTCTATCACTCACTGCTTGTGTGACTTGAGATAAATTATTCAACCCTTCTAAACTGTTAGAGAGTAAGTTCCACCAGGAAAGGCTGTATTGTTTTATTCACTCCTGCAAACCAAGGCCTGGTATAGATACTGGCATACAAATCAATGTTTTCTTTTTTGGAAAAATGAGAATATTAATAAGCCTCCTTGTAGCAGAGGCTGCTGAGGCCCCTCAACCTCCATATCCCATTGTCCCAGTCCTAGGTTTAACTTTTGCACAGGGAGACAGCCTCTGCCATGCCTCCCACCTCAAGCACAGGAAAGGCACCCGGGGCAGACATTGTCAAGAAGGGCAGTGGGTGCAGTGGCCAAAGATTCTTCAGGAGCTGGCTGTCCCTGGGGGCTTTCTCAGGGCCAGTTGGTCTTTTCACTGAGTGCCCTGAGAAGCCATGGGGAGTGAGAGGCAGTGGATTAATGTTCCAGCCTCCCTGCTTTCTGGTGGGACAATTCTGAGGCCTGGGTCCTCAGTGAGACTGAGTCCCAGTTGTTCACAGTGGGACGCTACTCATCCTACATCATTTCCTGGCTTCTCACCTTTCCTTGTTTGATTTCTCAGTCCTTCACTTATGCTTCCTGGGATCCCTTCCTAAATGAACTTCCTGTGTCTCATTGCCAGCACCTTGATGTAGAAACTTCCATGCTCCAGAACTGTGAGAAGAATAAAGTGAAACAGGATGTATAAAGTGCTTCGCCTACTGCCTGGTGGCTTTGTTTCTGTTTTTTGATTGGTTTTGATTTGTTGCTAGTTTCTTTCAGAGATCCCAGAGAATGTGACCCTGCTCACTTTGAGTTAACAAGAATGAGGGGGGGAAGGGAAATCTGTGTGAGGAAAGACATGTGCCTGAGAATTTATAAAAGCAAAATCAAAACAATCTAGAGAAAAAGTAGATCATGCTATGGACTGAATTATGTCCCCCAGAATGCATGTTGAAGTCCTAAGCTCCAATGTGACTGTATTTAGAGACAGAGCGTTTAGGAGGTAATTACGGTTAAATAAGGTTATATGGGTGGAATCCTAATAAAGTAGGACTGTATGTGCTACTTATAAGAAATAGAAATTTAACTAGGTGTCTTGTATTTTATCTGGCAAACTTTGATGCGACTGTGTAGTGACCTCTCTAAGGAGCTCAAGTTTTCATAAAATGTTAAGTATAAAATGTGAAAAAAACCCAAAAGATTGATTTTTAAAGCAAAGTGGCTCACATTGCTGGCATTTTATGAGGAATTCTAAAACCCAGACTAAGTTGAGGCTCACAAAACAAAGACAAAATCAATGTTTTTTAAAAAATTCAAGAAAAGCAGGAAAAATGCTGACTCCCTTACATGGAGAAGGTGGCATACAGTTGACGGTGATAGGAGACAGCTACTGAAGGTGCTTTCTGCTTTGTATTACTCACCAAGGAAAATGCTCTTAAAAAAAAAAAAAAAAGCCAACTAACAGTCAGGTGGGTCAGGAGTTACCAGAGATGATCTGTCTCATCACCTTTAATGCACTAAGATTTGTGTTCCAAATTGCTGAAGTAAATGGAATATGTGATCTTACAGACGTCTCTGCAAAATCTCAGACAATGAGAGAAAGAGGTGGCAGAAAACTGGAGGCAGGCAAACGTTCAAACTTTCAGAAAGAGGAAACAAGTAGGCAACACAGGGCGTTACTGAGCGGGAAGTCCAGGATGCTTCTAACATGGGTTGCTCCAAGGAGCAAGTCAGGCCAAATGAACTTTTTTTTCTTTGTTGTTAGGATTATTAAATTAATGCACCTAGGTTTCAACAAGGCGTTTGAAGAGTATTTCCTGTGATAACCTCATGGACAAGAAGGAAATATGGGAATCAGTTTTCTGGGGCTCTGAACTTAAATCCCACTTAACTTTGTTGATCATGTCTCAAATAAAGTTATGTTTACCAGATTTGCTGTAAACAAAAAACTGAAAAGAATAATATATTCATTGGATCATTTTGGTTGTAAGTAAAGAAATTCAATGTGAGGTCAGGCATGGTGACTCACGCCGTTAATCCCAACGCTTTGGGAGGCTGAGGCAGGCAGATCACCATGTCAGGAGTTTTTGAGACCAGTCTGGCCAACATGGTGAAACCCCGTCTCTACTAAAAACACAAAAAATTAGCCAGGCATGGTGGCAGGTGCCTGTAATCTCAGCTACTCGCGAGGCTGAGACAGGAGAATTGCTTGAACCTGGGAGGCGGAGGGGAGTCGAGACCACACCACTGCACTCCAGGCCAGGCAACAGAACAAGATTCCGTCTCAAAAAACAACAACAAAAAAGGAATTCAATGTGAAAGAACTAAAACAGGGATTAATTAGAAAGGTATCAGGCACATAACGGAACTTCAGGAATAAGAACTCAGACTTCTGAAAAGGCTATAAAGCATCATGGCTATCAGCACAGACCCTGGTTTGAATCCAGCTCTTCCCAATGTTAGGTAAGTCATTTAACTTCTTTGTGCTTCAGTTTCTTCATCTGTAAAATTGAGATAATAATAGTATTTACCTCAAAGGGTTATTATTAGAATCAAATGAGTTAACATATATAAAGCATCTGATACCTGGAATATAGTAAGCACTATATGCTCAATTTTGCATAACTTTTTTTTTGTTTTTTTGTTTTTTTGTTTTTTTTTGAGATGCAGTCTTGCTCTGTCATCCAGGCTGGAGTGCAATGGCTTGATCTTGGCTCACTGTAGCCTCCGCCTCCTGGGTTCAAGTGATTCTCCTGCCTCAGCTTCCTGAGTAGCTGGGATTATAGGTGTGTGCCACCACACCTAGCTAATTTTTGTATTTTTCGCAGAGACAGGGTTTTGCCAGGTTGTTCAGGCTGGTCTTGAACTCCTGACTTCAAGTGATCCGCCCTCCTTGGCCTCCCAAAGTGCTGGGATTACAGGTGTGAGCCACCATGCCCGGCCTGGCATGACTTTTATATGGTGTACTTGTTTCTTCCTTTTCCTTGCAGAGTGCCTTCCTGTGTCTGGAATCCATGCAATGGATACCATGGCTACTAACAGCTCCTGAGTCCTTTACCTTATTTAGATCAGGCTTGGCTCTCTTAATCCCTTGGAAAGGAGACTTGATTTTGTTTATACCTGGTGCCTGGTCAAGAGATCAATTCATTCATTTATTAGTTTATTCATTCAACAAACATGAGTTGAGCTCTCAGCATGTGCCTAGCACATTCTAGGCACTGAAAATACAGGAGTGCAAAAATAAAAATGACAAACCCCCTGCTGTCTATATGTAGGATTCATATATTTTGAGGAAAAAGATGAAGAAGGCCAAGAAAGAAGCCATTAAATGTGTTATAGTAAGACGGTAATAAATGTAACACACAGGAAAAAGTGAGATAAACAGAGCGAGTGACTTGGAAAGGGAGGGAGACACTATTTATGACGCGATTAAAGGTGGTCCCTCTGGTAAGGTGACATTTGGGCAGAGACCTGAGGAAGTGGAGATGCCTGGGAGAATATTCTAGACAGAGAGAATAGGGAGTGCAAAAGCGCTGAGGCGGAAGCATGTTTGGATTCCAGAAGTAGCAAGGCTGAATGTGATCGGAATGGGAAGAGTGAGGGCAAAATGTGTCAGAGAGGCTTCCAGAGCCAGGTCCCGAGGCCATGGGGAGCCTGGCAGGCTGTGGCACAGAACGTGGGTTGTTCCTCTGAGTGACACAGGAGCCACTGAAGGGCTTGGAGCAGAACAGGGACATGGACAGACTTATATTTTAGAAGGCTTGCTTGCACTTGTGTGGAAAATGCCTGTACCGTGGCATCAGGAAAGCAGGAAGCCTGATTAGAAGATTATTGCGATTATCCACGTGGAATGCAATGGTGTCTTGGACTCTGATGGTAAAGATGATTAGAAGTGGTCAGAGTCTTAATATACTTCCAGGGATCCACTATTAAATGTAAGGTGTGAGAGAAAGGGAAGAGTCGAAGTGCCCAACTGCAAAGTTTATCTCCAGAGTGAATGGCAGAATGAACTTACCATTTACTGAAATAGGGAAGAATCTGGAAGGAGCAGAACCAGGAGAAAGTATCAGGCATTTGCTTTTGGACATATAAGTTTGAGATATCCTTAGACAGCTGGTAAGCAGGCAGGCAGTAGGAGTATGGGGTTATGGGAGGGTTCAGGATTGAAGAGGCCAGAGAAAAAAACGTAGGGTTCATTGTGCATAGATGGTATTTCAAGCCAAGGGACTTGATGAGATCACTTAGGGAAGAGGAATTGAGAGAAAACAGAGGATCAGAAATTGAATCCTGAGGGTTGGGAAAAATGCAAAACACAGCCAAGGAGGCTGAGAAGGAGGGATCAGTGAAGTAAAATAAAGACCAGGGAGTTTGTTCAAGAGACAAAATGAAAATGTTTCATGCAGGTGATAGCTCTCAGTTATGTCAAATGCAGAGGTTGAGTGCGATGGGAACTGCCATATAATGTGATCACATAATGACGAGGTAGAGGGAGGAGCAGATCCTCTAACAGCGTGCTGGCAAGGCAGTGCTGCAGGTTTCCACCACATGTAGCTAATGCAATAGATTAAAGCAGAAGTCAAATTTATTTTGATAAATTGTAATGAGAAGCCTAAATCATCAAATAAAACTTAAACATGATAAATGCTAGGTCTGCATTTAGATTCAGACTAGAAACTATAAACTCAGTGTATATATCCACACAAAAGACTAAAAGAATATGCCTCCAAACATTAACAATTATTACCCAGAAGTGGTGGAGCTATAGATATTTTTATTCTGTTTTATATCTTCCATAATTTCAAAATTTTGTCTACAATAAATATTCATTGCTTTAGTAAACAGAAAAATATCGTAAGTGTTATAAAATACCAATTATGTATAAATATGGATGGGAAGAGTTTGTTTTAATTTATGCAAAAAAACCCCAAACCCTGAACGTGTTGAGTAAGAACTTGGGTTGCACTAATATAATATGCATTGCTGTATTAATTCATCTGGAAGTGGGAAAACGATACAGTTTTACTACTAGAAAGTACACAGAAAATAAGAGAATAGGGAGGAGACTAGAAAGCATAACATGGGAGTAAATCAAGGAAAATAGAAATGTGAATCTAGGGGAAAGATGTAAGTCACAGTGGTAAATGTGATGAGTTGGCGTGTGGTGAAAAGGATCAGATACACTCAGTTCCACTTGTATCTTGGGAAGCCACTTATTTCTCTGACTCCCAGTATCCTGATTGATGAAGTAGCAATAATCTTCCACATAACACTGATTTTTAGATTAAATACAACAAGGTATGAGTTACCCTCTTCTCTAGCCTAGAACGCTTCGTATGCAGAACTCAGGAGCTCCTCTTTGAGTTATCTTTTAAAAAAAATTACTCACATAGGAGCATTGGTGAGCTATGTAGATTTCACTGTAGATTGCATATAGTAGGCGATAGACACAGCACATCCCAGAGCAAAATGCTTAAAGCCCCCACCTCACAGCTGTTCTTTGCAAAGTCTTTGCTACTGTGGCAATTGGGTAGCAAGCTGGGATGTGTATCGGGATCCTTCTCCCATCAAGAGTCACTAACTTCTCTCCATCCCTCCAGGATACCAGGATCTTCAAGTTTCTTTCCTTTCTTCCATGAGAACAATTCATCCTCTCCCAATTCCTATCTTGAAACTTGAAAAACAAAACTTATCATGATACTCAGCAAAACAAGGATCTGCTCATGTAGCAGAATCTACCCTCCTTAGTAAACCTATTTCTCTCCTGAGTGTGGCCTTTGGGATCTCAGAATCCCACAGCTACCTCCACCCATAAGTGCTATTTTGTCTTGCAAATGTGTTTGGTGCTCTCCCCATGAAGGGTTTCAGGTGAAGAACCTTCTCCCATCCACTTACATGTATAACATATCTACCATAGTGCTGTCACCCAGTAGATGCCAGAAAATGTGCATAGTTATTATTATCATTATGATGACTGTCTTTAAATATTTAAAAAGCTATGTGGCAGCGGAATGTGAAGACCTATTTTTTGATAGCTCCCAAGACCCAATAGGACCAATTGGCATGTTACTGGGAGGTAGAATTGGCTCAGTAGAAGGCAGATATTGCCAGCAATTAGAACTATTCAATAACAGGGTCTTCTTAACTTGTCTTGAATTGTCTGATCCAAGAGAGAAGAGAACAGGAGACAGTAGATGGGAATTTGAATTAGTTGACCTGAACTTTCCCTCCTGAAGAGACATCTGATGATCCTATGAAAAGTGCCCAAATGGGTGAATGGATTTTCCTTCCTTCTTGTGGCTTCCCAGCGTCACCACAATCTAAGGTTACTTTTTTTTCTTTTTCTTTTTGAGACAGGGTCTCACTCTGTCACCCAGGGTGGAATGCAGTGGTGCGATCACAGCTCATTGCAACCTCGACCTCCCCGGCTCAAGTGCTTCTCCCACTTCAGCCTCTGAAGTAGCTGGGACCACAGGCTTGCGCCACCATGCTCAGCTAATTAATTTTTTTTTTTTTTTTTGAAATGAGATGTTTTCATGTTGCCCAAGCTGGTCCCGAACTCCTGAGCTCAAGGAATATTCCCACCTTGGCTTCCCAAAAGTGCAGGGAATATGGGTGCCCAAGAGCCATGTGCCCAGCGAAAGGTGATCAGACCACCATAAACCTGATTCTTTTTGGATTTTTTTTTTTTTTTTTTGAGACAAAGTCTCACTCTGTCAGCCAGGCTGGAGTGCAGGGGCACAATCTCTGCTCACTGCAACCTCCACCCTCCTGGGTTCAAGCGATTCTCGTGCTTCAGCCTCCCGAGTAGCTGGGACTACAGGCATCCACCACCACACCCGGCTATTTTTTATATTTTTAGTAGACATGGGTTTTCACCATGTTGGCCAGGTTGGTCTCAAACTCCTAACCTCAGGTGATCCACCAGCCTCGGCCTCCCAAAGTGCTGGGATTACAGGTGTGAGCCACTGTGCCTGACCTGGATTTGGTTGTGTATAAAACACACTGCGACAGAAACCTCCCCTGGAAGGGGTGGAGTCAACATAGCTACCAGTTTCCAGACACTACTTCAAAAGCATCAGGGAGAAAAGAAGAGTTAATGCAGCTGTCCAGGCTGCTGAAATTGTAGGATACAGAGCTGTGCTGTGTGCTGGGGCCTTGGTGGCTACAATGATCAAACCCAGGGATGGGGGAAATGGGAACCAGATTCCAGGACACCCCAGGGGCTTTCAAGATACACTTACATTTGCCATTTTCCAATTTTTTCAGGGTGTGCAGAATTAGCTCAAAGTCTTCCACATGCCAGTGTGACTTTGCCTATAATATGATCTTTTTAAAAGGTTAAGTTAATCTTGACTTTTACTGTTGCAGCATTTCAACCTAACGGTGCTCCGTGCACAATCTAATTGGATTTTTATGGGTCTTTATTTAAAGAAATTTGTTTAGTGACTATGACAATTTGAGTATTACATGTAGGTCCCTTTTGTATAATATTGAAGCGAGATAGAGTACACACAGGTAGGCTGGGATAACAGATTTCTGATAGGTAGTTATTACCTAAAGCCTGTATCAGTTTAAGCACAAACCATACAGGAACTTATGTGTTCAATGATGCGACTCTGTAAAATTAGAGCAAATGGATAGGTAGGTCTGAGATCACGATACTGGGAGGTTTCATGCTATACAATGAGTAAGTCATGTGACTTCTACAGAAAATTCCACTCATTTCAATGGTGAATTGGATACTAGGTTGGATTTTTAAGGGCTATTTGTCCTAAGAGATTATGAATTTATACTGCCTCAGGTTGTATTCCATCATTATAAAAGTGCAGGAGTTCTCCGTAAAGTTTGTTTTACCAGCCAGAATTGGGAATTATATCTCTTGCAATAAATTCCTTCACATTGGCCGTTTGACATCTCAGAGGTAACACTGGCTTAACTGGCTGCAGGTAAAAATTAGAGACATAACTGGTTTTAATAAGAGTCTCTGGGTCTACTTATTTCGAAGTACTTAGCCAATGACATCCTTCCTTATGTAATTTTTTTTATATTCCATGAGGTACATTTCTAACTTTGTTTTTTTTTTTTGAGATGTTAAATGGTTTTGTTTGCCTTTGTTTTTAGCTTTATTTTGCAAAATTTAACTCAGGTCTTTCCTTAAGAATGTGGTAAATGGACACGTTATGAAAGAAAATCTGGCCAGGTGTGGTGACTCATGCTTGTAATCCCAGCACTTTGGGAGGCCAAGGCAGGAAGATCCCTTGAGGTCAGGAGTTTGAGACCAGCCCAGGAAACATAGCAAGACCCCATCTCTATAAAAAATTTTAAAAGTGCAGCCTGGTATGGTGACATGTGCCTGTGGTCCCAGCTACTTGGGAGGCTGAGGTAGAAAGCTTGACACCAGGAGTTCAAGGCTGCACTAAGCTGTAATTGTACCACTGCACTCTATCCTGGACAACAGAGCAAGACTCTGTCTCTAACTTAAAAAATAAAGAAAGAAGAAATAAAGAAAATCTTACTGATTTTTTCTTTTTTGGAGATTTCAGATCTAGGTTATGCTTTAAAGCCTTCATTCTGGAAGCTGGTAGAATTGCACTGTGTGTAGATTTGGGGTTAATTATTTTTCCTAGGTGTTTCAAGTATTATTCATATTCATTTACCAAACTGGAGAATGTATAAGTGTTTTCTTGGAAATTCTAATGATCATAATTTAAAGGAAAACAGGAAAAGCAGAGTGTGGGAGAGAGTAGGAGGAAAAGTGTAGCTTCAGAAAACAGAAAATGATGATGACCATTTTAGTTCTCCCTGGTGGTGGGAATAGGAGTAGGAAAAGATCAACTCTTAATTGGGAAAAGAAATTTGATTGTTAGAATAAGAGATATAGGAAAAAAAAAAAACAAAACCAAAGTATGTTTCCTACTCCTTACTCTCTACTTAACACAACACTTCCGACACCAGATGTCTAGGAATTATTTCCCCACACATCAAGTAACTCTCCAGTGAATGCCAGCTCGGTGTCCTCCGATTCAGTTCTGGCACTATTTACCTGCAGATAGTGTCAGACCCCACAGGTTGAAGGTTCGGTCCCACAAGACTGCCCCCGACTTCAGATGCTAATTGCAAATAGCAGGTTGTCACCTATACTTCTGACTGGTTATAAATCGGGGTTTCCATGATCCCCTCGTTGGGTTTGATTAATTTGCTATAGCAGCTCACAGAACTCAGGGAAACACTTTACATAGGTTTACCCATATATTACAAAGGATATTTTAAAAGATAAAGATGAGCAGCCCTGTGGAAGAGATGCATAGGGAAGCTATGGGAGAAGGGGTGAGGAACTTCCATGCCCCCTTCCAGGTGGGCAACCCTACAGGAACCTCTGCATGTTTAACTGTCAGGAAGCTCTCTGAACTCAGTTATTTTGGGTTTTTATGCAAACTTCGTTATGTAGGCATGATTGATTACATCACTGGCCACTGGTAAGCAATTCAGCCTTCAACCTCTCTCCTTCGTGGAGGTGAGGAGTGTGGCTAAAAGTCCCAACCCTCTAATTATGCCTTGGTTTTCTGGGAATGCGGCCCCATTATGAGGCTACCAGTCATTCCTTTCACACACAAAAGACACTCTTATCCCTCTGGAAACTGGAAAAAACGACCATATATATCTATATAATCCTATATAATATATAGAGTACATATAATCTTATTACAAATCATAATATCACAGTTAGTGAACTTTCTTTTCTAAGACAAAGAGCAGTGACAGGCAAGGGAAGGGATAGGACACGCGTGCTGTTCCATGTGCCACTGCAAAGTCTACCTTTGCGGGCTTTCTTGGAAGGATTAGAAGGCATCTACCATCCATTTAAAATTTTTTAAATTTAAAATTAAGAATGGTCTTCTATTTAAAGAAAAGTTATAAAGAAAAAAGTTAGCCAGGTGTGGTGGCATGTGCTCTGGGCGACAGAGCGAGACTCATCTCAAAAAAAATAAAAATAAAAATAAAAATAAATAAATAAATAAATACATATAAATAAATAAAATAAAATAAATAAAATATATTCTGGATATTAGCCACTTATCAGATATATGATTTGCAAATATTTTCTCCCATTCTATAGTTTGCCTTTTTATTCTGTTCATAGCGTCTTTTGATACATATAAGTTTTTAATTCTACTGTAGTTGAATTTATGTTTTTTCTTTTGTTGACTGTGCTTTTGGGTCATATCCAAGAAATCATTGCCAAATCTAGTGCCATGTAGCTCTTTCCTTATGTTTTCTTATATGGATTTTATTGTTTCAGCTCTTACATTTGGAACTTTAATCCGTTTTGAGTTGATTTTTGTATTAGTATATAGCTTTTTAGACTGGCTTCTTTCACTTAGGAATATACATTTAAGATTCATCCATGTCTTTCATGACACGGTAGCTCACCCATTTTTGTTACTAAATAGTATTCCATTGCATGGATATACCACAGTTTGTTCATCCATTCACCTACTGAAGGACATCTTAGTTGTTGCAAGATTTTAGAGATTATTAAATAAAGCTGCTATACTTATTTTTAGATGTTGATACAAACATAAGTTTTCAAATCAGTTAGGTAAATATCTAGGAGTAGAGTAAACTGCTGGGTCAAGCAGTAAGATTCTATTTAGCTTTGTGAGAAACCGCCAAACTGTCTTCCAAATAAATTACACCATTGGCACATTCATCAGCAACAAATGGGAGTTCTCATGCTCCAATTAAATTCTTACTAGCAATTGGTGTTGTCCGTTTTTGGGTTTTAGCTATTTTAATAGTATTTATTGATATTAATTTTTTAAAAGTTACTGCTTTATTTAGATACAGTTTATATACCATAAAATCTTCTCCCTTCACATATACAGTTCAGTTTTTTTTTTAAAACTGAATCGTATATTCACAGAACGGTACAACCATAAGTATCTACTTTTAAAACGTTTTCATCATTCCAAAAAGAAAACTCTTCCCCATGAGCAGTCACTCTCCACTTCCCTCTCCCCTACCCTCTGGCAATCATGAATCTACTTTCTGTCTCCATATATTTGCCTATGCTGGACATTTCCTGTGCATATAATCATATAATATGTGGCCTTTGTGTCGGGCTTCTGTCATTTAACATAGTATTTCAAAGGTTGAGCCATGTTGTAGCATGTATCAGTACTTCATTTATTTATTTTTTTGAGACACGGGCCCTTTCTGTGCTGCCCAAGCTAGCCTCAAACTCCTGGGCTCAAGCGATCCTCCCGCCTCAGCCTATCAGGTAGCTGGGATTACCTTGCTTGGCTTAGAACTTCATTTTTTTAGCTGGATAATATTCCATTACAGATATATCACATTTTGTTTATCCATTAATTAAGTGATGGACATTTGGGTTGTTTCTACCTTTAGGCTATTATACATAATGCTGCTATGAACATTTGGACATCCGTTTTCAGTTCTCTTGGCTATATACCTAGGAGTGGGATTGCTGGATCATATGGCATCTCTATTACCTTTCTGTGGAACAGTCAAGCTGTATTCCAAGATGTTACATTATTTTACATCCCCCTCACCTCAGCAATGTCTGAGTATTCCAGTTTCTCCACATCCTTACCAACTCTTGTTATTGTTCACCTTTTTGGTTAGAACCATTATAGTGTATGTAAAGTGGTATCTCGTTGTGGCTTGATTTGCATTTTCCTAGTGATTTTGATCATCTTTTCATATGCTTGTTGTCCAGTTGTATGTCTTTGTTTTTGAGGAATGTAGATTCATATCCTTTGCTCTTTTTTTTTTTTTTTTTTGAGACGGAGGCTCGCTCTGTTGCCCAGGCTGGAGTGCAGTGGTGCGATCTCCTCTCACTGCAAGCTCCGCCTCCCGGGTTCACGCCATTCTCCTGCCTCAGCCTCCCATGTAGCTGGGACTACAGGCGCCCACCACCACGCCCGGCTAATTTTTGTATTTTTAGTAGAGACGGGGTTTCACCATGTTAGCCAGGGTGGTCTCGATCTCCTGAACTCGTGATCCGCCCGTCTCGGCCTCCCAAAGTGCTGGGATTACAGGCGTGAGCCACTGCGCCTGGCCCCTTTGCTCATTTTTAAGGTAGATTACTTGTCCTTATATCGTTGAGTTTCAAGAATTTACATACTTTAGATACAAGTTCCTTATCAGTTACATGATTTGCAAATATTTTCTCTCATACTGGATTGTCTTTTCATTTTCTTGATGGTGTCTTTTGTAGCATAAAAGTTTTTAATTTTGATGAAGCTGAATTTATATATTTTAGTTTTGTGGATTGTGCTTTTGCTGTCATATCTAAGAAAGTATTGCTTAATTGATGGTCATAAAATTTTACTTTTAAGTGTTTTCTATTTTTACATCTCTTACATTTGAATCTATGACCCATTGTTAGTTATTGTTTATGTAAGGAGTGATGTATCGTTGTTTTATTTGCATTCACCTTCTGATAAATGATGCTGAGCATCTTTTCATACACTTATTCACCTTCTGTATATCTTCTTTGGTATGGTGTCTTCAGATATTTTGCCCATTTTTAAATTGGGTTCTTCTTTTTATTATGTTTAGTTTTAAAGGCTCTTTGTATATTTTGAATATAACTCCTTTATCAGATATGTGGTTTACAAATATTTTCTTCTAGACTGTGGCTTGTCTTCTTATTTTCTTAACAGTGTCTTTCATAAGCAGAATTTTAGAAAAATTAAGTCCAACTTACCAATATTTTTCATTGATTATGCTCTTGATGTAATATCAAAAAACTCACCATCAAATCCAAGGTCATGTAGATTTTCTCCTGTTTTCTTCTAAAATCTTTGTAGTTTTTCCTTTTACATTCATGTCTATGATGCATTTTTAGTTAATTTTTGTGAAAGATAAAAAGGTCAGGGTCTAGGTTCATTTTTTCATATATGGATGTCCAATTGTTCCAGCACCATATGTTGAAAGACTGCCCTTTTTCTATTGAATTGACTTTGCACATTTGCCAAAAACCAGTTGATTATATTAATGTGGTTTATTTATGGACTCCCTATTCTATTCCATTGATCTGCATGTCTACTTTTTCACCAATACCACACTGTCTTGATTCATACATCCATTTTTTCTTTCAAGAATTTATCCATCCATTTATTTATCATATCATTAATAAATATTTATTATCTTCCTCATGCAAGATATTGTGCTAATAGTTCAGACAACAAAGATGTTTTAGACATGGTAGCTGACCTCTGAGAGCTGTCATACAGTCTGAGAGGTGGGCTGGAGATGGTTGCAACCCCCACACAAATTGTGTAAAACAAATCACAAGGTGAAAATGCTGTAGGAGATGCACAGTGCAAAAGACACTTTTCAAAGAGGCTGATATGAATACTGACTTAGAATAAGGAGATTTGAGCAGGGACTTGAAGGATGGATAGGATTTAAATAAGATTGGAAAGTGGCTGTGTCAAGGTGAAAAGAACAGAACAAGCCAAGTGAAGGGGGAAGTGCAAAGTCTAACAGCTGTATCCAATTGAAGTACAATCAAAGCCATGTGTGCAATTTTAAATTTTCTAGTAGCTGTACTTAAAAAGAAATCCTTGAAATTAATTTTATATTTTATGTAATCCAATATATCCAAAACACCATCATTTCAACGTGTAATCAATTTTAAAATCCTGTATGTAGATTACGTTTATCAATTTGGAGCAGCCACATTTCAAATGCTGAATAGCCGCGTGTGAATTGTGGCTACTGTATTGGACAACACAGGCCTTGGAGGCCAGTTGTGAGAAGAAAGGTTGCAAAAGTAGGTTGGGGCCAAATTATGCAGAACCTTGAATACTGGGCTGAAGAATTTGAACTTGATTCTGTAACTTATGGATAAACACTGACACTTTTGAGCAAGTAGTGACTCCTATTAATACTAACACGGTGCTCCTCCCCTGGACTGGCGGTCCTGGATAGGCACTCAATACAGGTGTACTGAATGATTGCTGAATTATCAGAGCAATACTTAGTGGAGATTAACTGTGGATATATTTAAGGAAGTGAATTGAAAACTTGGAGGACTAATGCCTAGGTTCTTTTAATTTAAATCACATGATATAGAAGCCCTTGGTTGCTTTTTTATTTCTTTTTGCTTTCTGTTTGAGGAAAATTACTGCCTGAAATATTATTTAGTGTATGTATGACAGTCTTTTGTAGTGTTGTATCCTCTGTTGTATTGAACTGTGAATAGGACAGGCTTATGGTTTTGGTAGCCTTTGGGGATGGGTCTGCTTACACATTTCAATTGCTTTAAAAAAAAAAAAAAGAAGTGGTTTTCTTAAAGGAAATGGGTAGAGTGACAGGTTGAAGATAGGACTGTTGTATACATTTTTGGTATACATTTTGGTATACATTTGGTATACATTTTGAGTATGCTCTCTTGGCAGTAAAGAGCTGGGAGGCCTTTAAAATGAGGGTGGTAATAATGTTAAAATCCAAGTCCTTAGCTGGCTGTGAAGAAAACCAACCAGGTTACCTGGATTTGTTGTGAGTGGCGGTGCCACTCTTCTTGCGAAATCTGTTCTCACAAACTAGCAGGGAATCAGAGCTGAAAAGCTTTCTGTTTTTTATTTATTTCTTTTTCACTTGAGATCATTTCCAAAGACTGATAGTGAAACATCTATCAAGAGGCCATGCTAAAATAACAAATGTAATTATTTGCGTGCAGGGAGTATGTGCAGGTGTTGCATTTTGGGCCCGTCAAACTTGACACTGTCCTTTTAAGCTTTTCAAGAGAAAACCTTATAATATTAGAGCCACATTTTCCATCAGCTGTGACATATTTCTGCATGTTAATCCTCAGATTTGGTTGTACTTTCTCCTTTGTAATTAAGCCAACTTGGTTTTCAGAGGCTCATGGTTTTAATATCTTTTTTTGTGGAATTGAAACAGCATCAATTTGGATTTTAACTCCTTTATTGGAATTAGTTTTTAATTAGTTTTAACTCTTTTATTAGAATTAGTTATAGATGTATAGGCCTACCTGGTAGCATTTATTAACACCAGCCTCAGAGAGCTTTGCGGGCTTTTCACTGCTGCTTTTGTTTCTTAGCAAAAAACAGGCTGTGAGCTGGGTCTTTGTTGCCAGGTCATGGTTGGAAAATATCAATTATTGCAGAGCATGTGTGCATTTGAGGAGTTGTCTCCATGTAAATAAGAAGGGCATTTCATTGGAGTTGCTGCACTTTTAAGCCACAGTCTCAACACACAGGCAAAAATTTTACTTTGGTCCCCTAGAAAATGGAAGGTAGTGGTGAGGGATGGGGGTCTTTTCCTAAGCAAAATTCTTGAGTAAATGCAAAGTCTGACATGATTTTATAAGAGGTTTCTTCTTTAATGATGTAGTGTAAGAAAATAACACTACTTTAGTGCTTAGCAGTAATTAAATATAAATGGCTCCAGTCAAGAAGTGGTTTTAGAAGTAATATGCCTAGTGACTTTGGAACCAGAAGTTAGGTTTAAATTGTGGCTCCACCAACGATTGCTGTGTGGCCAAAATCTTTCTAAGACTGATTTTTTTTTTCATCTGTAAAATAGGCTAATAATAGCAACCTCATAAGATATTTGTGAGGTTTAATACAGTAACTATATTCAGTTCCTAGCACATGCCTGAATGGTAGTTATTGGTATGAAACAGTGCTAAATGCTGTGTTTGGTTTTTGGGCCAAGAGCTTATTTGCTTTATTCTTTTTGATTGTCTCTCTGGAATGACATAGAGTAAGGCAGTTGTGGTGACCAACTCTGTCTCCTGAGGTGGGATCATAACTGGTGGATGACCCCAGCCACTCCCTTTCTGGATCTACCACTGTGACTACACACCTCCCACTGCCTGTTCCTGTCAACAGCTGAGTGTGGTGGGAATCCTAAGGCAGGTCCATTCCAGTAAAACAAACCTCCTGTCCCATGGGCAACCTTAGCTGCAGGACTCCACAGTGACTTGGCTGAACCTTTCTTAAAACTATGCTCAGTTGCTACCTCTTTCGTCCCAATCTTCCTTCCTCCCAAAGGTGCTGGAACTGTACGACTGTCTGCAAGTGGTCGTGCCTGCTCCTGCCCCTCCCCTATTTGCTCTTGCAGGGCTAATCCCATCTTGGAACCTCCTTCTTGGCTGGCCTGAACTAATGCTGCAGTCCATGCCTAGTTTCCAGGCATTTGTAACTTAGAGTTCAATTTAATTAAAATAATAGTGCTTCCAAGGAATGCTCCAGAATTAAACCAATTTAGGTCTTAGAATGAAAAAGAGGACAGAATTGAGAGGACAATGCATCCAGCCAAAAAAGAGACAGAAAGACAGAGAAAATAAGGTGAGAAGAGCATTTCTCCTTGCCTCAATTGTAGTGCCTTTCCCATTCCCGTGGTGCTGAGCCCATGCCAGGTGCAGATGCCCTCAGCACGATGCCCTTCCCTCTGGCCTCTGTCTCCTGCATGACTGTCTTCTTGCCCCTCATTTAGCCCTGAGTATAGCCCACTGTCTGGTATTTCAAGTGAAACAGGTCCTTAGTTTGATTTGTGTTTCTTGAAGGATGGAAATGCATTTTTGCTATTTTCCTATCCCTCTTAGCTCCTATCACAGAGGGCTCTTGGTTTTATTTGCTGTTGGCTAAAAACAGAAAATCAAGAGACCCATTAGTGCTCAGGATACAAGAATGCTGGGCAATTCCCAGTTCATGCTCTCTGTTGGGAGGCTCTCTCTGGGTAGCCCCTGGACAACCTTCACGAACAGGAGGTTATTAGAAGTGTTACCATTTAAAATATCTATATTTTGCCTTAGTTCATTAGAGTGTTCAGCTATTGATCCCACTCCAAATATGATGAATCTATTTGGCTTTATGCTGAAATATTTCCCCGTAGCGATGGATGATGTCACTTTCCTTTCTCAAGTTCTAAGGGGTAAATCTGTTCAGTAAAAATAATCAAGAAGATAAAGAGTCACAATTTGGAGAACAAGAGTGAGTTGCAAGAACAATGTTGCCCCAGTGTTGGGGGCAACATTGGACTCACAGAAAGGGGAGATTACATTTGGTGGGGCTCTGGGGCAGCCTCTTTGGGGAGCACCACAGGCTCTGACCCCGAGGAGGGAAAAGAGAACGCAATAGAGGCCTCTGGAGATCAAAGATGCTTCCAGGGGTGGCCGTTAGATTCACCACATGTCTGTCATGGAATTAGACATGCCGGCTACCCCACACTTTTATTCCCTGGCCTCCCTGCTGGCTCTCTGAGTTCAAACCAAAAGTGCATGGGGAGGGGGGCCATGGGGGGATTGAGGAGGGCTGATGGAAAAAGGCAGCAGAAAGCAGATTTAGACAGTACTGTTCAGAAGAAGGTGCTTTCCTTCAATTCTCTGGCAGAAATGGAAAAAAAAAAAAAAGCCCTGGTGTTTCACACAATCCCTTTAGGGGCAATTTTATCTCGCTTTGCTAAAAATTGGATATGTCTTCCTAAGTCTTCCAGAGCCATTGGCTCAGCAAGGGTTTGAAGTGTTGTGGCAGCGACCCTGACTTTTTCCCTTGCCTCATCCTCTCCCACTCACCCCCTGCCTCTATTTTTCTCTTTTATGTGGATCTATCTGTGTCTAATTTAGATGGCAAGTTCCTTAGTACTGTATGTTATAGTGTCTAGCATACTGTGAGCACTTATAAATGTTAAATGATAATAATGATAATAGGAGAGCCCTAAAGGTGCCAGCTGCTTCATTTCACTTGAGAGAAGAGGGTTTTCACTGCAGACTGTAGTTCAAAAAATAAGGGCAGTGGGGAGGGAAGGCATATCTGCTTTCTTAGGCAAGGAGGAGGACAGAGAGAGGCAGATAGGAATTTGCCATATAAAAGAAAATGAATTAATAAAAAAAAAATGGTCAGCTAAAACCTCAGGATGGAAACAAGAATTCAGCACCTGGTATTAAGTCTCATAACCCTTTCAAAAATTGCTTGTCCAAAGTTTCAAAGAAATTTGAAACATTGATAACCTAAAAAGGATGCTGCATCCACTTTCAGCCATGTAGAAGGAGAGCTGTGGGGAGTGAAAGACCCCCGACTCGGGCTTCAGAACCCCTAGATTCCACCCCTGATTCTGCAGCTAACTGGCTCTAGAACATTTGTTGAAACACTTAACTTTTCTATTATCTACTTTCCCATTCACGAATGAGGGGTGAGGTCAATGCAGGAGACACTTTACTAAATAATCTCAATGAGTTCTTCAAGTTCTGAAATTCTGCATGATATCTACCATTTTCTTGAACACTAACTATGTGTTAATCTGTCAGTTTCATACATATTACCTCATTCAACACTCCACTCTGCAAAAAAAAAAAAAGAAAAAAATTGTCCTCATTTACAGATGAGGATACTGAGGCAGAGAAAGAAGAAGGACTTGCTCAAAATGCCACAACTGGTGGTAGAAGGAGGAGTCAACACCATCCTTGTCTGAATCGGAAGCCAGTGTGCTGACCCGCTTTGCTACCCTCTACAATGGCCTCCCCTGAGCCAGCCCCAGGTGGCCCCATGAGTTGAGCCTGGAATGCACAACAATGTTCTGGATGTGCACAAGAAAACACTGTTCAAACTGGAAGAGTCTCAGAAATAACTTAGGGTAGCAACTGTATTTAGAGTATTCAGTTCAGCCATACCTTGCTCACAGAGGCTGAGACTACTCAGTAAGACACTGATTAAGCACTAGGCAGTCCTATGTATACCAACTCGTTTAATCATTACAGCAACCCTATCATGCTATCCTGAATTTGACAGGTGAGAATTCTGTGGCATTGAGGTTCACCGTATCCAGGCTAGACGAGGGTGGAAGTGGGCTCCAGTCCCATCTTTGGCTCCCCGGGATGGTGCTCCTCCGTCGCACTCTACTGCCTGCCCAGCAGCTCTCGCAATTGTGTTTTGCTGGGGTTGCCTAGTTCTGTTTTGCTGGGGTTGCAGGGAGGTATGGATGCAATGGAGAGAGAATTCAGTCTCCTTCACTTTTCACCTTTTCCTGCCCCATGTGCACCTTCAGGACAAAGATGTGCTGGACTCTCCTCTCTTCTCCTTGTGATAATGATGCAGGAGGCAGGAAAATCAGAACAAGCTACACTTTCCGCTGGTAGCTCTTGTTTGGAATGAAGGAAAACATTGACAGAAATTCTCCTCTCATGACAGAGGGTGGGAGTGAAACAATTCACACCTCATCCTCCTTCCTTAGCCAAGTGCTTGCCTGCTCCACTTGGAGCAAAGGTGATGACTTGAGGTTGCAGAAGCAGCAAACAGCAGCTCATCCACTGGCTTTGTTGGTGGCCTTGTCGCTCAGTCAGTGCGGAGAAGAGGCCTCATCTCTCGTTCAGAAGGGTGCTGGGTGACCCCTTAGACCTCATATGTCCTTAATACAGAAGACAACTGAGGAGGCCGGGTTTGGCTACCTTAAATTTAGATTTTGCAGCAACAATCAAAACAAACCCACCGTCACTGCCCTTGTTGTCCACACAAGAAAAATGATAGATGGAGATTTCCAGAGAAAGACGTTTTGACAAATAACAGCCATAAATAGCTGAGGATGCTTCTGATATTATGTTGCATTCTTTCTTTCCTTCCTAGTCTTTGTCATTTGAAAACCATCATTAAGATGTGTTCATTTTTATGGGGTATTTCCATATATATTGATATCAAAAGAACTTGAAGTTTTATTTTGCTATAAGAAAAAACAAGATGAAGTATAGCGTATACGTGCACTTTTATTTTTTGCTACTAATATATATATATGATATACATATATCTATATTTTAAAAAACAATAAAAACAAGGCTCTTTCTAGATGGGTACAGGGGACAGGCCCAGGACAATGCACGCAGCCAGTGTACGCGAAGCTGTCTACATAAAAACCATAGTAAGGAGGAATATCCCTTAGTTGCTCCCTACTGCTCCAGTTGCTTGGCCCAAGGAAACGCTTGTTAATTTAGAGACACACATAAGTTTCTTAGGTATAAATATGTACATACACAGACTATTTCTGGAAGGAACAAAAATTGCTACAAATAGCAATTTGTTTCTAGGAAGGGGCACTGAAATCAGGATCCTTTTCATTATATGCCCTTTTTTGGTATTTTTAAATTTTTAAACTTTTTTTATTTGTGAAAAGATGATTGTAAAGGGAAAATAATCCAAATAAATCATATTTACAGCAGAGAAAATATGAAATTTTCACAGAGGGCTTGCTACTGGTGTCATGAGCCTCTTCTTGCCCTCTAGAAGCATATTAATAGAAAGAATAAACGATATGGAAAGAAGAGAAAAAATAATATTTCACAATAACCACCCCTGCCCCCATCCTGCCCCTGCTGCTTCTGTGTGCAGGAAGAGGGTCGGCCGCTGGGGTCTCAGAGAGCAGACATCTCCCTTCCCTCCCTGGTCACCATGGGTTACAGATGCAGAGACAGGCAGAAAGTCCACAGATGGGGAAATGGGGCCCGGATGCTAATTAGGATGCACACTGCAGAAGCGAATAGAGAGCCTAAAGATGTGTGTCAGGATGGGTCTATCCTGGCAGCACTTGACCCTCAGCCATTGGAGCTTGCCTCACTCGGTGTAATTGTCCCCTGTACCCGACAAAGAAAATATGTTCCTTACACCAGTCCAGCAGATCAGCTGATAATCCACATCAGTGACTGGCAAAAAAGAGAACCACATTCTGAAGAGAACTTGCACCGACTTGCCTGGGATTCTGCTTTGGGGGTCCACTTGGGAGTTACGCCGACAATCTGAAGTCATGAGAATAGCAAGTAGTTTGCCACTTTTTAACCAAGCTCTATTTTCCTCTTTACGACAGCCTTGAAAGGGAAGGAGCCTGTCTTCTGGAGAGAGGTCAGTGTAATTTATAGCTGGGGAATGGCTGCATCATGCTCACTCCTCAAGCAGAAGAAGGCCTTTATCAGCATTTGATGTGCAAAGCCGGGGTGTACCTTGAGAGGAGGCTACGGGCTGCTGCACATGGTGCATTTGTGCTGTTGCAGACCTCCCCATTTCCCGGCAGTGGCCCTGACCTGAGCCTGCTCCTTCTCTTCTTTATCCTGATAGAAATCCCAGAAACAAATATGATGTTTGGTTCTGGATAAAGATGTCTGGGGAAGGCCAGGAAAGATAGAGTAGTGGGAAGGGAAAAAGCCAAGGCAGAATGAGAACATATAATAAACGGGAGCGTGTGGAATGCGCACCACCTGACTTAGCCAGATGCCTCTAGAGGGAAAGCAAAGGAAACAGCTAAATGCCTTTATATCCCCTGGAGTCTTCAAAGGAAGCCTGCAAAGCGGGGCATCTGAGTAATCCTCACTCGTTTAATATCTGACGCGTTTGCATCTGTGATGTGCACGGTAAATTAGAATTCCTGGTACAAGAACAGAATTTTAACTGCTAAAGTTAACACAGAGGTCAGGCAGCCTTATCATCACCTTATCTTATCTCATACAGTGTCGGGATGAATATTTGGGGACAGGAGTGTTGTGGATCTTTTCCTTCAGGAACATTAGGAAAAGCCATAAAGAAAATGATTCCAAACTCAGCAGCCTTCTGTGGAGAAGGAAGGTTAATTCTGCCATCAGCGCCTTCCATGGACCATCCAGATTCCCACTATTAAGACAGTTTAGCTGTAGTCTCAGTGCAGGTGCATTGTTACTTTAATTATTTAGGATGTAATTTCTGGGCCTGAGGAAGATGGACAGCACATCTTAAAGAAAACAGACTTCCCCTCCAAACACACCACTACTAAATTCTTCAGCAAAACAATGACGATGGATTAAATGGTATGTTTTTTAGATATTGTTAACTTTATTTTCAGAGGAAACACGATCATTTTGGCTGCCTGGGCTTTGGGGATCCACTTGCCATGGAGACATGAAGTCTAGATTTAATAAAATCATGCAGTGTGAAGTCCACACAATATTATTTTTCTTATACTAGGCTGAATGCTTTGATTATTATTCACTCTGAAGTTACCCTGGGAAATGAAATCTATAATATTATCATGTTTATGCCGCTGGCCAAGGACTTCTGAAATATGTCAGCAATTATTATCCCATTTTACAGATTAATAAAACGAGGCAAAAGCAACACATTATTGATGGAAAGAGGAAGAATTTTATACACATGTACACATATACACACCCCTAAGCCTTCATCCTTAAAGTTAAAAAACAAAATAAACTTGATCATCTTACAGAAATAGATTTTTCTCCCAGACAAGTGTCAATCCAGCCTAGTCTGAAATTCATTGGAGGTCATGTCATGATGTTAAGTTTTATTTGTATATTATCTTTCTAATTTTATCTTTTGGAAAGGAATGATAGAGTTTCTTATTTAGAATAAGGGAGAAAGTCTTGAATAGACTTAGAATATGACCCAGTGAAGAAATTTTAAGTAGGTTAACATTCCGAGTGGACCCAATGCCATTTGACTGGGATATTGACTTAAACTAAGTCTAAAATATTACTATTTTTGACAAAATTTTCTTGTTTCTCTAGACCTGAATAAAGCTGTCTCCTACGTAGCCAATACTGCATTCTAACTTATACAATATGCGTCTCTGAAAATTAGCCAGAGATGGTTTCTGCCATTGATCTCAGGATTTCTTTGGAAGTATTCATGGAAGTCATGAATATTTTTCCGGATTATTGACTTCTGCTTTGTTCTGGATTCTTCTGAGCCAACACAATTCCTATGTCTCTCACTAGAATAATTCATAGAAAGAGGAGAATGTGTTCCAGAAGTTAGGGAGATTTCCCTCCAAGAACCCACTGCTAGAAAATGGATTCCTTCTGTCCGAAAGCTAAACCCACACTAATTTATACATTCCTGTAACATGATATCGGGTCCTGGTTAATAAGAAACTACACCAAGTCCTATATACTCTGAGGATATTCAGGTCCAGGGGTGTACCTCAGAGGGGCTGTGCATTTGCCTTTGGTCTGTAAAGGCTAGTAAGGAACATCTGTAGGTTTTTGTCCTTGTTCTATAGCAGTGAGATTTTTGTCTGCTTCCATCGTGGAGGCCTAGCCTGCTGGCAATAGCATGAGTCAGGCAGATAACTCAGTAAACCTCTCAACCCCATCTAGTTGAAGAGGAAGAGAAGTTTCTCTAGAGTCTGGAGAAAGGGAGAGGAAAAGTACATCTGGCCGCCTCTTACCTGTTTGAAGGCATCGGCCACCCTTCCTTCTGCCTCCTGCTGAGGCCTAACTTGACCATTTCACTGTTCATTATCACCTCCCACAGGGGTGGGCAAAAAAAGAGGGAAAAGATGAAACTCAAATTCGCCTATTGGAGGTGCTAATTCTTGACTTTCACACCATGCTAAATTGCTTGGATGTTTTATTGGACAATTTACAGTTGCTTTTCTAAACCCTTTGGTCTGTCAATGAAATGCGTATTCTATACTTTATCAGGGAACTGAAACCCTTTTGCCCAGTTTATCTAGCAGTTCATGAGAGATTTTTGAAAATGACAGGACTCACATACCATATTCCTATAACAGCTAAAACTAACTCAATTTGTTTGTGTTAATGGAGGAAAAGGGTAAGATTGGAAAATTAAATAAAAAAAAAAAAAACCAGAAAATACTTCTACTTCTTGACCTCCTTCTCTCATCACAGCTCACATCAGAGTCACTATGGTGGAATAACAGACACTGGAGACTCGGAAGGGTGGGAGGGTGGGAGCCGGGTGAAGGATGAGAAATTACTTAATGGGTACAATGTACACTGTTACACCAAAAGCCCAGATTTCACCACCACACAGTGTATCCATGTATCAGAAATGTACCTGTGCCCCCTAAATTTATACAAGTAAAAATTTTAAAAGAAACAAAAGGAGTCACTATTACGGTGAAAAAGATTAATTTAAGTTTAATGTTATATATTCTCTGGTGGAGACACTAATAAGCAACCAAATGACCTAAAGCTAGGGAAGGGGAGGGATACAGGGAAAGGGAGGGAGACAGAGAAGGAGCAAAGGGCTTGTAAAACTCACATGTTAGATCATTAACCCTTGAATAACTGAGAGTCGGTTTGAGATAATTTGTTCTGTGTTTGTCTAAAAAAAAAGTCATGAAAATTGTTACAGTCAATTGCACTGAACAAGCAGAAATACACTTGCTAACAGGCTATGTCAATACTGTAATGTAATACTTATCTGAGATAATGGGGAATGTAGACAACATGGATAATTGAAACACACAAATAATTCCAAAACCAGATATAAACTGATAGTTGCAACTGCTTTTTCACAAAGCTGCTGACAGCCACCAATACTCATTCAGTTTTATCTCTGTTCTCATGTCTCTCCCAACACCTAGGGGGAAAGAAGTAGAAATAAGCCACAAAAGGACTAAAAGGAGGATCACAGAAGTAAAAAGGAAAAATGAGAAATACAAGTATAGTTCATGTTATTGAGTAGCAGCACTCGAAAGATTGGGAAATGACTGGACTGAATTTGCATCAGTTCATGATGTCTCTGTGTAATTTGCTTTGATGGAACAAAGAACCACTGTAAGCCTCCTAGGAGTAATATTTTCCATCTCTTTAAGGTTTATAGGTTTGAACTCTCAAGACCTGTGCCCATGAGGCTGTTTATTGTCCTGAATACTTGACCTACAATTACGGTAAACCCAATTCCAAGGCCTGGACTAACACACACACTCACCTGGTGACACTTTACCTAATTTCAACAGAGGCAGGTAAGAGTGAGCATCTTGATGGAAATTATGCAAATTTGAAATTCACAGATCCTGTTTCAAATCCCAGAGCCATTCCTTGGATGTGGGCTGTTGGGAAAGTCACTTAAAAGTTTCGAGCCTTAATTTACTTGTTTTTGAACTAGGATAATAATATCCCATAGGATTACTGTGAGGATAAGATGAGATGATATATGTAAATGTGCTTCGTAAAATAGAAGTGTTATATAAGTCTTAGTAGATATTATAAAGAGGAAAAAAATTGCATGGCCCATCAAATGAACTGCTCTGATGGTGCTCAGATTCTAATGCTAAGTGTACATTTGGGAAATTTGACTAAAATGCAGATTCAGGGGCCCGTCCCCAAGGATTGTGACTCAGGAGGTCTGGAGGGGGACCCAAGCATCTTCATTCTTAACAACTGCCCCAGGCAATTACAGAGGTGATCCATGGAGCACCTTTCAGAAACACTGCTGCGAGCCACCAGTTGACACATTCTGGCAAGACTGACAGAAATAGGAGATGGGCAATTTCTCGAAAACCATTTGGAGCCAGTGTTGCTCTCCTCCCATCCTCATAAATGATGCCCTACTATCGCATTCACAGCTGCAATCCACAACTTGCCTCAGTCATCTCTTCTGTCTCTAAGCAGGCGTTAGGAATCTACTATCCTTCTTTCTGTGATTTCCCCTCACCACTCCCTAGGGTCCTTTTTCTTTGTGCCAAGAACACACATTCTAGGTTCCTAAGTCTCTCTCTAGGTAGGTACCTCGCTCAGAATCTGTCTTTACTCAGTTGTTTACTCTTAAATTTCCCAGCCTTCCTCCCGCTTCACATTTTGATGTGAACAGCTTGTATGTGCCATTGAAAGGCTGCTGATTGGGTCAAACAAATGATCAATTCCAGATACTTCTCATCGTTTCAAAGAGATAAATGAGACTTTTGAACTATACACAGGAGATTGTTGGTAGCTCTATAAATTAAGTGTCTGCATATTATGTCAACTGATTCCCGCCTTCTTTGTGACACCAGTCTTGCTTCCTGGGGAGGAGTCATGGCTCAGCCACAAGAACATGCCCAGCATATCAGAAGACCAGGGCAGGGAACTTGGCTCACTATATTTTAAACACTCACAACCCCTGTTCGGTGCCTGGTCCCATGAGGTCATCAGTGACTGTGGCTGTGCTCTCTAAAGGCAAGCAGCCTTCAGTTATACCAGTGTAAACATGCTAGTTATAAAGATTTATGTGAAGCTGCATAGAGGTCCCTTTTACTACAAGTGGTCCATACCCTGATTTCCTCACGAAATAAGAGTGAAGTTCAGACTAGGTCTGGGCTACATTCTTAGTGCTTAGAAAAAAAATCTATGTGTTCATTAAGTTTTATTTTTTCTCTCTCTTTAGAGCTAAAAATGTAATAAAAATTATTCATTTTACCTTTATTTTTCAAAATAGAATACAAATGTTTTGGAAAATCTAATGCACACATTTTAATAATAATTCTAGAGAATTGGCTGTGTCAGATCCAATTCACCTTTTAAGGTAATTATTAGAGATATATACTTCTGTCTATTTCATCTTAATTAAAGATATTACAAGGGACTTGTTGGTTTATTAAAATAATTTACGTTATTCATCCCTAAATTAAAACCCTAGGAATAAAACCATAATGATTTGGAGAAAAAGTTCTGATATGAAATTATGAAAAGAAATATTTCAAAACTAAAATCAGTTTTAAAACATGAGAAAAATATGTGAGGATAAAAACATAACATTACTCACCTCTTTGTAAATCCCATAGAAAACTATCAAAGCATTTTCAAATACTGGGACCTAGTAGTCCCCACTCCTGAAAAGGCCAGTAGAAGATTTGGAGGACACAATCACTAATTTAAACTTTTTAGTGGTTAATATGGATTCTAAATGGTATCATCAAAGAATGATAAACTCTCTAAGTATCATACACATTTGCACCACTGTTACTGGGTTTATGGGCCTAGATTTGTAGGGTTAATGATAGCAAAAAATGTGAAATCTTCACTGAAATAACAGATTTACTCAGCCAGACTTGATTGGCCAGTGGTCACCGTGGCACTTGTCTCACTGCCTTCTTTTAAGGAAAGGAGATCTTAAGCCAAATCTATCTGTCTAGCTTGTCATCAGAACTTAGAATTCATTCTGGCCAAAATTCTGTCTGTGAAAGTATGACTCAAGTGAATTAAAGTTCAGGGCTTCTTGAATTGAATGGGCTGTGATTGTGCAAATTTAATTTTAGATAATGTACCAGATTTAGACATGTGCTTTCAGGCTTTTATTATCCAGAGGGAGAATGACTATAGTGTTGTGCCATAGAATAGCACTGCCCTGGGAAGGCAGAAACCTGCAAAGTGGCCCCTATCCTGCCATGATTAGCTCCGTCACCTTGGGCAATCCATGTGACCTTGCTGGGCATCGTGTGAAAAATGAAATGGTTATACTAGATGATCTCCAAGGTCTCTCCAGTTCTCAGTCCCTCAGTCTCTCAGGTAGTATGAACACCAAATTACTTTGGCAAATGGCTCATAAATCCATGGGAGCAATGGGAGGTAAGTACCACTTGATTGACAAGTGTCAAAAGCACTCAAGGGGTTTTTTTCTCCTTTTTTTTTTTTTTTTTTTTTTTTTTTTTCAGGATGGGGTGGGTGATGGCAGTGCATCTTGCTGAATTTACAGAAGAGCGAGGGCAATCCACCACGACAAAGGGCAGATTAGAAGGTTAGAAACTGGGTGGGTGGTAGGCATTAACATTCATGAAATACTCACTGTGGAGCAGTCATGATATTCAGTGTTTTTCAACAAGAAACCATGTAAACCTCAGACAGCTGCAAAAGATGAGAGTGGTCATCACTAATTTTGTAATGAGAAAAGCAAGCCTCAGAAGCATCAATAACATATCCAAATCATGCTTGGACTTCAACCTGGAGTTCTTGGGCTCCAGGGCCTCTGCCAGCAGGATCAGGGAATAAGATAGCCCCACAGAGCTCCTGAGAAAGCCTGGAAAGTCAGGGGTTAGCTCTGGACAAAGGGGAGTGCTATGGTTTGAATGTTCCCTTCAAAACTCATGTTGAAATGTAATTGCCATTGCAACTGTATTGAGACGTGGGGCCTTTAAGCAGCTGTTAGGTCACGGAGGTTCCTCATGAATGAATTAATGTCATTATTTCCAGAGTGAGTTAGTTATCATGAGGCTGGGTTGTTATAAAAGTGAGTTTGGCTCGATTTCCTCTCTCTGCTTCATGCCTGCTTGCTTGCCCTGCTGCCATGTTATCACACAGCAAGAAAGCCCTCACCAGATGCAGATGCAGATGCAGATGCAGCTGCTTGATCTTGGACTTCCCAGCCTTGAGAACCACGAGTCAAATAAATTTCTACTATTTATACTTTAGCCAGTCTGTTATATTCTGTTATAGCCGCAGAAAATGAACTAAGGGAGGAAGTGAACACAAATATTTTCTGCAAAGGAGGGGAGAATAAGAATTGAGGTGCCTGCCTGCCATTAGGAGTGCCTTCATTGGATTTAAACCTGGTTTCTGAAATAACAGTGTCGTTATTTTAACCTAGAAAACATTTCTTCACCTTCAACTGCAGGTTTAATTCTACCAAAGCTAATAACCTATTATAGGAATTTAACAAATTATATAACTGTGAATGGCAGATGCAACAACACTATTCTGCACTCTAACCAGAAGCTTTGGGTAATTTATTTAAATGTTAATATACTTGTGGTATTATTGGAAAGTTCTTTAGTGTTTTAGTACAAAAAATATACTTTTCCTTTGACCTAGGAATTCATTTATTGTAAAATTATGCCTCACCACAATTAAAAATGAAGAAGATATTCATTTTATATTTATATTTTTCTATGTTTATGATTTATAACCTACTTCTTTCTAACAAAAGGGTTAAGGCAAGTTATAAAGCTACTGAGTCTGCAGGTGGGAGTAAAATAATTATAACTGTGAGGAGAGGAGGAATGTGGGAGCTGGGAGCTGAGCAAGGCATTAGAGATATAAGCACTTAATCAATAAGAGGTGACAGTGGCAGCACCAGGGATGAGTCTCATTTGAGGTCAACAGGACAAGAGTCTTTCTGCTCTAGGGAAAGCAACAAGAAATAGTAAAGTGATAAAAAGGCAAAATGAGAACTTACTGTGACATAGAAAAAAATAGTCTGCAATGTGTTTCACTGGATAATTTTAGGGAAATTCAAGTCAATTAAACCCAACAAATGCATTTGAGCACCTACTGTGGGCACTGCTATGAGAAGATCAAAAGTTGAGTAAGAAAAAATTTTACCCTCAAGGAGTTTATACTCTAGTTATGAGTATAAGAGGAAGGTAACAGTTAAGAACTGATGTTTATATTCGTGGAAACAAATGATGGGAAAGAATATTGAAGAACAAAATCCAGTTGTCAATAAGCTCATTTTTTAGCCAATAAATTATATGTAATCTACAGCAGTGGTTGGCAAAATTTTTCTGTAAAGGACCAGATAGTTCATATTTTAGGATTTGAGGACCAAGAGACAAAATTAGAAATGTTGGGTAGGCATTTCTATATTAAGAAAGAAAACTGGATTATGCCTGTAATTCCTAGCACTTTGGGAGGCCGAGGTGGGTGAATCACCTGAGGTCACAAGTTCAAGTCCAGCCCGGCCTTCATGATGCAACCCCATCTCTACTAAAAACACACAAAAATTAGCTGGGTGTGGTAGTGGGTGCCTTTAATCCCAGCTACTTGGGAGGCTGAGGCAGGAAAATTGCTTGAGCCTGGAAGGCAGAGGTTGTAGTGAGCCGAGATCGCACCATTGCACTCCAGCCTGGGCAACAAGAGCAAAACTCCGTCTCAAAAACAAAACAAAACAACAAAAAAAGAAAAGTAAAGAAAAGAAAACTACTGCCCACCTCATCCCAAAGCAGGCACACTCTGCAACCCAGTTGCCACCAACTGAAGAGATTCTAGGGATTAATCTCTATGTGGGTAGGGATGAATTGCACACAGATATCTGTGTGCAATTCTCTCTTTCCCCCAAAAGCCCAGCTGCCTCAACTTAGGCAGCTGGCTCAAGGGGAGGCAACTCACTAAACCACTGACTCTTGAACTGAGATTCTATGGCCCAGTGCTTGGCAGCTAACATCAGAAGAGTCTTTAATGTGTAGATGGCAACCTGCACAGGCCCTAGTTTGGAGCACTGGATGCCAGCGGGAACAGGGGTGAGGGGAGTGACCTGGCTAAGTCTCCAGTGCTCAGTGTGCTAGCAGGGCTGTACAAAAACACGGTGGTCTGATTTACAAAGTAAGAATCCACCTTTCCCACTTCATTAACATGATCAAATGATTTAAAATCTGCAGTATTGGGAGAACTGGCTAACCATGTGGAAAAGGATAAAATTAGATACATTTCTCACAGAATATTTCAGGATAAATTCTAACTAGATTAGTGATTTAAATGCAAGTAGCCAAATTACAAAGCACTAGAAGGCATGTAGACAGATATAGATAGATATGGACAGATAGGAAGGCAGGGGAAGAGAGAGAGACTAGGATGCCCTCTGCAATTTAACATTCTGTTGGAAGTATTAGCCAATGCAGTTAGGAAAGGGAAAGCAAAAACAAAATCATAAGAATTGAAAAGAAAAAGGCAAAACTTTGTTTAGTTGCAGACAATATTATATAATACAAATTGAAAAGAATCCATGAAAAACCATTACAAACAATAAGAGGACTTAGTAGTATTATAACATTATGACTTTCGCAGGTTACGAAAGTAATATAAAAATCCTACATATACAAACAAAAACTATATAATCAAAGAGAAGATCCACTAACAACAGCAAAAATGAAAATAAAATACCTAGTTGTAAAATTAGCAAGAAATGTCTAAAACCTGTGTGGAATTATATGACACTTCTGCAGGAGAGAAAACCAACGTGAACAAGTGAAAAGACATACAATTTACTTGAATATGAAAACCCAACATTATAAAGTGGTCAGTTCTCCCTAAGTTAATTTATGAATTTAAAAAATCCCCATAAGAATTTCATCAGGTTTTTGGAGATCTTTTTCTTCTAAACTTAGAAAACTTGCTTATAAAGTCCATTTGGAAGAACAAGCAAGAATAACCAGAAATATCGTGAAAAAGAAAAGTAATAAGGAAGGACCTTTGGATATCCGATATTAAAATAGAAAATAAAGCCTCGATAATTAAAAATATTTTGATATTAGCATATTAATAGAAACGGCAATGAGATAGGACAGAAAATCCAGAAACAAACTCACTCACGTATAAAACGTATATAGTAAGTAAATGTAGTAAATATATACAGTATACTCTGATAAAGGTAGCATTTCAAATCACAAGGGGGAAAAAAGACTATATTTAAGAGGCAATATTGGGGTAACTGAATAGCCTTATGGAAACAGATGAAATTAGATCCATTCCTCACAGTATATGCCAGAATACATTCGAAATGAATTCTAAATGAATTTAAATGCAAATAACCAAGTCACAGAGCACAAGAGGAAAACACAGGTGGGCTCCTCTATAGCCTGGGAGTGAAGAAAACTTTTCGAAGATTCACAATCTGGAATTATTAAGGCAAAAAATGATACATTTGATTATATAAAATAAAATTTTTGTGCACAGACACATATGCACACAACATAGTTGGGAAAAAAATGACACTGGTAAAATATTTTGTAGTTAAAGATAAAACATTAATATTTCTATCAATATCTCTAACTTACAAAAATCTTCTAAAAACAGAGCACACACACACAAAAACAGCAGCCCTAAAGTGGGACAGAGTAATGAAAAAACAGCATACAGAAAAAGAAATGCAAGTGGCTTTATTTATTTATTTATTTATTTATTCATTTATTTTTACTGTAAGTTCTGGGATTCGTGTGCAGGACGTGCAGGTTTGTTACATAGGTATATGTGTGCCATGGTGGTTTGCTGCAGCTATTGACCCGTCCTCTTAAGTTCCCTCCCACAAGTGGCACTTAAACTAGGAACATATGTTCAGTTTTACTTGTAATAAATTGAATGCAAAGTAAAACGACACCAAATGCTGTTTGTCCCCTATCAGATTAACAAAAACTCAACAGTTAGACAACCCATTCTTTTGACAAGGCTGGGGGAAAATAGACAGGCTTATATATTGCAGGAAGGAACATAAAATGGTACAGACCTTATGGAAGAGAATTTTAAAATGTCTAGTAAAATTACAAATGTATTTACTCTTTGACCTAACAATCCTACTAGACAAATCTATCATACAGATACATTGGCAAAAACATTGAGATATGCACAAAGCTAGTAACTGTAGTGTTATTAGTAAGAGCAAAAGCTGGTGCCAGTTGGTGACATAAGTCACACAGAGAAGTATCCAGATGATTTTAAAACATAGTTATCTGATGGTACATCTCTACAGGGCTATACTCTAATGACAAAAGAACTGCCAAGAAAAGAAAAAACTGTATTGGTGGCAGTGCTGGTTTTGTTATTCTGACACTGTTTGGATTAAGCAAGTCAGTGACTATGTTGATCCATTGAAAATTGTGATTTTCAGGTTAAAAACCTTAGAGCTCTAATTTTGAACTGTAGTATTATAATTTTAATATGAATTCATGATGTATTTTCATATACAAATTTTTGTATCTAAATGTACAGAATTTGCACATATATATGTGTGTTTGTACGTGTGTGTGTGAGTTAATTTTTGAAGCTGGGAGAGGTTGTTATTCTCTCTGCTTGTGTATTTTTTATTTTCTATATCTTCTATTATAAAAAGTACATACATATATCTTAGTAAAAATGGAATAGAAAAAAATATTCTAGCTCCATTCACTGAAAGAATAGAAAATATAAAGATGAACCTAGGAGCCAAGAGCATACCTACTACTTAAAATTGCAATTTCTAAAAACCTTTTAACCAACAAAAGCAACCAGAACTCTTCAGAGAAATGGGTGGTTTCAAGTCTGGGCAAGAAATGTCCAATATGATGTTGGAACTATCAAGGACATCCAGGAATATATCAAAAGGACTCAGGAGCCAATATGAAAAAACTACCAATGGCAAAAGATGGGAAAATTTGATTGGCAGTAAGAGGAACAAGAAAATGTACAGAAACTATCAGGCATGTTTAATCACAAGATTTCATAGTGATAATTAGAAAAAACCTCATTGGTCAGCTTTGGAACATACTAGAGAATGAGCTCCTTATTTTGAAAATTGGTAAATAAAAGGAAAGAATCAAGCAGGAATCCTGCCTCTCATATATGAACTGTACTTCAATAAAAACCAATAGTTGATGAGCAGAAGTTTCTCTTTATAGGCATTTTCCAGAAACTAAATGAGGAAGGAATAATAGAGTTAAAATAGCATCATTTTGCAACCTGTAATGAATTAGTCTTATGGATCTAGGTAGTTGTCATTGGTTGCTGCTAACATTGCCAACAGAGACAACCAGATATTACGCCCCATTAAACGAAGGTGTGCAACACCGCCTACACGGTAGTGTTGCCAAAATGTCAAACTCGGATCTGATCAAGCCTCAGATCTAATTGCCAGTTTAAAGGATATGTATTATATGGCACCAGCAAAATCCAGACTGTGGGTGATATGGTTTGGCTGTACCCCACCCAAGTCTCATCTTGAATTGTAGTTCCCATAATCCCCACATGCCATGGGAGGAACCTGGTGGGAGGTAACTGACTCGGGGGATAGTTGCTCTCATGCTGCCGTTCTCGTGATAGTGAAGGAGTTCTCATGAGCTGAGGGGCATTTCCGCCTTTTGCTCGGCACTTCTCCTTGCTGCTGCCATGTGAAGAAGGCTGTGTTTGTTTCCCCTTTCACCATGCTTGTAAGTTTCCTGAGGCCTCCCAGCCATGATGAACTGTCGAGTCAATTAAACTTCTTATTTTATAAATTACCCAGTCTTGGGTATGTCTTTATTAGCAGCGTGAGAATGGTCTAATACAGTGGGGAACTCCATAGGCAAAACCCAATCTCTTCTTCAACAAAACAACAAGAACTTAAGAAGAAAAAGACAGTAAGGGAGCAAGAACCTATAGATCAAGAGAGGCGAATCAAACAACGGCAATATGTGGCCCTTATGTGGATCCTAATTCAAATGAACTAAATTGTAAAAAAAAAAAAAAGTGTACAAGATATGTGGGGAAATAAGAACACTGACTGGAAATGAGATAACGTTAAAAGATTATTGTCAATTTTTACAAGTGTTACTGTGATTTCACAGGTGTTTTTTAAGATGAGTCCCTTTTTTCAGAGCTACATGTTGAAATGTTTTCAGATGAAATTATATGACATCTGGGATTTGCTTCAAAAATGTGGTGGAAAAGGGTAGTGATGAGATATGGATAAACCAGGACTGAGTTTGTGTTGATAAATGTGGCAGTTGGGGGAGGAGTACCTGGGACATTCATTATATTATTCTTTCTACTTGGGTATTTTAACATTTTATATAGTGAAAAACTATTTTTAAAGATACATTTTCCCCTGAGTCTTAATAAAATGATTTCATTTTACATTAAAAAACATGTGGCCTGTAAACATTTTGTTTTTCCTGATAAGATCATCTTTCCAAAATATGTATGGCATGTTCTGCTGAATATCTGTCTTATTGACATGCTGCTTAGCAGTGATGAGGACTGAGGTGCACACCACTGTCCTCCCCAGCATTTGGACTCTGCCGCCAGCATGAAAAAGAGCAGTGAAATAGACAGAAGAGCTTCTGCACGTGGCCTGATCCCCCAGCTCAGCCTCTGCTCACCACAAGTTCAACAGCATGCGATGGGGTAAGTGGCTGAAATCACTGTACTATCCATTAATTCAATAAAGTATAAAATTCATTCAGATTGGTAGTTTGGTAAAATTGGTCAGTTTTTTAGCTACTATACAAAAAAGATACATCCATAGTCACTTAGGCATTTAGAAATATTTCTAGATTACTGAGACATCGTTCTCTGATGCAATTTCTTTTAAAACCTAATATTGTCATTGTCAGCAAATTAAATGACTAGTTTCCAAGGGGGGAAAAAGCACTACATCCTAAACGTGTTACATTTATGGAAAGCTGATGACAAAGCATGCCATTTTAGTAGACTTCTACATTTAATGTTGTATCTATTCCCATATTCAAAGTCTCTTAATCATCACAGCTCTTCTTCATGCAAACTTAACAACAAGGCTGTTTGCCTATCCCAAGTCTAACTCTAATATTGACATTGAAGAAAAGAGATAACAGGGTAAGCTTTCTTCCTCATTTGTCGTCATTAATATTGCCTTCAAAATTGTTGGACCTAACAGGAACCCCACCAAAGTGAAAAGTGTTCTTATGCCAATGCTGTTGTCAGCGTTAGATACATTATTGACTGTGATTCAGAGACACACTAAATTAGAAACTTGTGAAGGGAGAAATTTATTGCATAACTAAAAGTACAACTTGCTCTTTTTCGGGCCCCTGTTTCAAAGAATGGTGAGGTCTCTTTGTTCCTTAAAGCTCTATTGGAGAAGACAGCACAGATTACAGGATGAAACAACTAACCCTCTATTTTACTCATAATTTCTCATAAGGGCAAACATACAGTGTTAGAGGTTCAGATGTGCACATAGACTGTTCAATGTCTGGCACACTCCTGCATTCTCTCTGATCCTTCATGGGGCCCATCAGGCCCGGTGTTGGGTCTCTGGTAGTGTGAAGGAACACACATGGTCTCAGGGATGCCTGGAATTGGGTGGGTCTTCATAGCTAGTGCAGCCCTGCCTGCCACTGTCCTTCGAGAAACATCAACAACATGCAGTCTTTATTCTGAGTTATCAACAACACCTAAATTGTGAATCATTGTCAAGTTCGCCAATCAGTCAAACCACCACAGAAACTGTGAACGCTGAACAATTACAGCAGAAAGGAGTTCTATAATCTTTAATATTTTTAAACATTAACTAAGGGGCTTAGGAAATGCCTCAAATTCAAAGCAGTGGAAGCCGATGCCATGTAATCACAGACCCACACAGCGGCCAGGCAAACCGCTCCTCAACTCTTCCCCAAATGCTTCCAGTTCGAATGAGAGGGACCACCAGGAAGGGGGAACATTTCTGTCTTCATGCCCATTCCATTCTTGGCCTTGTTTCTGAGCCTTCCAACAAGCATATCAATTAGTAGCTCCAATAGTGAGGGTTTTGTTGTGTGTGGGTTTTTCTTTTGGTAATTCAAACACCTGTCCACTAGAAACTGGACTGAGGCCACTGAACAGTTGTCAGATGGTAACTGCAATGTTTATAGATTCAATTCATAGATCTGCCTCTATGTTGCACAAAGTGCCAAAAAGTTATATAGCCAGACATCTGGCAACTGGAAGAGTGTCTGTCTCTTTAGCACTCTGATTGGCCCTCAAAGTTCTATTTGTGCATGCTATGCGGATCCTGGGAAGGCAAGCGTAATTTTAAAATTGCTATCTCCCTCATTGCCATCTACACAGTTGTAGCCACAACTTCTGGTTCCTTACTCCCTGCCAGTACTACGGTCACACCAAGATATAAAAAGAAAGCTTCTAGACCTTTGACTTTCCATATCAATTTCTGCTAAGCTCTTCCAACTACTTAATCTGGCCAAACACAATCAAACAAGCACTCTAATTCTCCCCAGTGTCTAAGTTATTTTCATAAAGTAATGTGAGTATTTGGAGAAGCATTCAAATTCATTTAAACTTTTGGGGACCAAATTGTGCTTTATAGGAAATGTACTATTAAAGAGTCCTGACAGGCCCACAGAAGTTAATGTACTTTGCCACTTTCTGTATTTTTTCTAGGAAGAGGCTTAGACAAAGAAAGGATAGAGTATGTACACAAGGTACATGTGTTTTCAATGATCAGTGGTAGCCTGGAATATAGCAGAGTGGTGGTGTGTCCATGTGAAAGTGGAACGTATGTTAATCACTGATGTAATTCTATAGCTTTGCACAAAAGGCACCTCTATTTTTTATTTCTGAAATTCATTCATTCAGCAGGCATTTGTAGGCTGTGTCCTTCCTTTTTGTGTGTGTTCCTGAAAATGTGTACTGAAGTTGTACATGTGAATATTCAACAATAGATATATTTTATAAAAGAGATTCTGATTTTTGAAAGTTCAGAGGAAAAAAACCCCTAATTAGATTTCACCTTTCCTGCGTTTCTAGAACTTCTTCTACAGTTTTTAATTCCATGGTTTTTCCTTCACAGCAGAGGACACAGTCGAAGTAGTTCTATCACTAGAGTCTCCACCCTTTGAGAGCCTAATTATTTCTTTTCCATTTCTTTCCAGGTTTTTTTGCATCTCTGCTCTATCTCACTTTACCCCTTCAGGAAGCATTGCTGGCATACAAAGGCCATTGACCAATCCTGCTAGGGGCGTTAAGGGTTAATGGTGCATTTATTACAGATGAAGATAGAAGGATCTGCAGAGAATCCCCTCAGGTAACACGGAAGGGGAGAGGCCCGATGTTTTGGATATTTGCCATTAAAGCTCGTTAAAATGACTCCATAGCTATGTCTAATTCTAATGAATAATTAATGCTAAAACGTTAAGGGCTTGAGATTCTTAATAGTGACGATGACAAAAGGCATGGGGACTAGACTCCATGGCTGTCCATTCACTCCTCTTCTTGGCCCTCTTTAGTGTCTTGTCCTCAACAACGAGGTTTAATCTCACTCCATCGTGTGACAGCCCATGATACTCTCTTAAATGGGATTTCAGGTACTTCTAAAATATTTCTGTGAGAGGGAAGGAGCAGTATTCTAGGTTCATTTTTGTCAGTACAATACTTTAGTTTCCAAAGTGACTCCATAAGTAGAAATTCAACTGAAATCTTTTGGTATTGACCAACAGATACTTAAGTGCATCAGCAGGATCAAAATTGAAATAAATTATTGGCCTGTCACTTACATTAATTGGGGGAGAGCCTTGGTTTTCCTATCTCCAAATCAGTAACCTAGCTCCAAAATCAGTAATTATGAAAGCAATGAAGTGTTTTTCTGCATGCTTGTGACTCAGAGAGGCATTGGCACACATGAAACTCAACTTCTGCAACTATACAGTTGGAGGGAGTGACCTTGCCTTCTACGCATAGCAGTGTTGCAAAGTTTAGCTCCCACTACAATACAGAGGTGCATAGAAAATACCGTATTTTGATTTTGTCTGTAACTAACTTACCTTCCTCCTATGCACCATCTCCTCCCTCTACTCTTCTATTCCACCTAAACTCCTACCTACCTCTGGCTAGAGAGAAAGATATTAACAAATATCCAATCCGGTTTAAGGCTTAGTCTGATCCAATAATGTAAACTGAAGTAACCGACTTACTGGATGAAAACGCTCAGTCTTTTGGATGTCTTCCCTCCCTCTGACTTCTCTCTCAAGATGCTGCTAGATGTATGAGAAAAGGGATGTAATCTCCCAGGGCAGTGGGGAAAAGTCCAGGTTTTAAAGCGAATCTTGGATGCCTGCTCTGGTCTCTCAAATGATTTTCCTTACCCATTATGTACCACTTGAATGCGTGGTATTTGTGTTTAAAATATGCAGCTGGGTTATCTTTTATTTTTTATTTTTTTTAAGAAGTAGTCTCGCTCTGTCCCCCAGGCTGGAGTGCAGTGGCGCGATCTCGGCTCACTGCAACCTCCGCCTCCAGGGTTCGCGCCATTCTCCTGCGTCAGCTTCCCGAGTAGCTGGGACTACAGGCGCCCGCCACCACGCCCGGCTAATTTTTTTTGTATTTTTAGTAGTGACAGAATTTCACTGTATTAGCCAGGATGGTCTCGATCTCCTGACCTCGTGATCTGCCCGCCTCAGCCTCCCAAAGTGCTGGGATTACAGGTGTGAGCCACCACGCCCTGCGCAGCTGGGCTATCTTAAGTTTTGTTGGTCTGGCTTGGCTTTCTCAGAAGCTGGTGACTCCCCCTGACTGACTTGACCCCTAAGTCAGCTAGTATTCAGGATCCCGCTGTGTGTGCTGGGACTCTATTGGGCTCCCCGCCGGCTACTGTCCATTTTCCAGCCCTGGATACAGAGCCACCCTATCATAGTGATCACTGCCATTTGTAGATCCAGACTTTCAACGATTTCTGAGCCCTACTCCAGGCCATGTTGGAATCAAGGGTGGCTTAAAATTCTAAATGTTAAGGTCCCACTGCACCTGAGCATCCACACTGATGAAATTGTGCCCCGTTCTCTCCTCCCTCTCTCCTATCATTCCTCTCCACCACATCCCCTCCTCTCCCCGTTACTCTTCCCACCATGCCCCAAGCAAGAAAAAAGGTGGGCTGCTACTTTGACTTCTCCTATGTTACATTTTCTTATTACTGTGGAGTAGGCTCACCTGACACCGGGAGATAAGGGAGTTTAGAAAATCTGCTCTGGAGACAACAGCCTGACTTGTGAGGCTTTAGCCTGACTTACTTTGAATTTCAAAAGCTGAATATTACCTAGATGTTTTATGTTTACACTCCTTCAGTACATGTTATAATCTACCTCCAGGAAGATAGTTGTCCAATTGATTGAGAACAATCCTGTATTTGGGAAGAAAAAGAAGAAAGCAAGAATATTTAAGAGCCAATTAACCTTCTTCCACACATACTGATACAGGATGACTCACAGCTCCCTCAATTAAAAAATGTGCAATGTAATATTCGTGCTGAGGTTCATTGGAAAATGATCATTATTTTTCTCATCTGTTTTAGAGAGATTTTTGATCATCTATATCTGGAATTTTGTATAAGAAGTAGAAAGGTCGTGGGACATTATTAAGAATCAAGGAAATAATACAAGAAAGGAATACAGGGGGCATTTTCCAATTTTACAGAGATATGGAAACTGGTGTGTTATTTTTGAGCATTGCGTGCAGGTGGACATGCATACACACCCACTTGCCTGGGAAACTGATGGATATTAGAAGATAAGAGTAGTTACTGACAATTGTTTCATGCTCATAAGTCCCAGTGACTGCTGAGCCAGTAGCTCCAAAGTGGAGTTTGCACATCCCAGAGATAAGCAAGACAATCCACTGAGATGTGGGGAGAAAAGATTGAAATTCTACTTCTGTAATTTCTTACATGACATAGAGAAAAATGAGCATCACTGATGTTTAGGTGTATGGGATTATGCTAGCATCCTCACTCAATTTCTAGGCTAGATTAGGGGGTCTTGAAGAAGCACAGAAATTCCATTTAGGCAGTGGCCCCATCCTTTATTCATTCATTTTTAGTTTATCCTGACATATGCAGTTTACATGAACCAATATAAGGCTATATTCATACATATGTGTATGACTGTGAAAATGTTTTGTACCACACAGAGGTTCTCAGATTAACTCCTGGAAATGGTTCACACAAGTTTTTAAATGCAATAATGAATTCCAGATTTTTTTTTAACAACAACAACAACAACAAAAATATGTCCCACATTTGCTGAGGGTTTTTTTTGTTTTTTTCTGTGATAAAATGTGACTGTCAATAATATGCTATCTAGCTGTTATTTTGGGAGAAAAAAAATCAGCACATTTAATCCATACTTTGCAGATAAATGTGACATGAACAATAAAAGAGAAAATAGGTGTTCTGTAAAATAAATATCTGGTATGGAAAAAATATTTTTCAAAAGAGGATGTTAGAAATGCTTTCATCATTATGATTTTTTTTTTTTTGCAGAAAATGTTATCTATTACCTACTAAAATGTTTAAATCTAGAAAGAAGTCTAGAAACAAAACATTCTTACTCATTTATAAAGCTTCCAAATGAAGCGATTCAGAGTACTTTGAACCTGTTCAGTAAAATATGATGATCTGTGATTATTTTCAAAAATAACTGCCTGAAACCAGAGAAGACGGACATTTCGTAACTTAATTTCAAGAAAGGTCTTTCCATGAAAGGTGTATAGTTTGAAGATTTTAAGAAGTATAGCCAGAAATTTATGTCTTTCATTTAGCTATTCGTAGCTTATAAAGTATATTTTAAGCTGTAGTGGTCACTAAAAGAAGGTAGAAACAGACGTTCAAATGAATTACATCACAGTGTTAAAGCAAGATTATAAGAAAAAAGAATCATTTAAATCACATTGTTTTTGTAAAAATATTAGTTCAATGTAGTAATATAAAATGTTATTTAAGTATTGTAATAATTTTCCCCAAGTGCAAAAATATGTTCTTTATTATTAAGACAAAATGAAAAATGTTTTAAGTATTATTTATTCCAATCATTGAAAATTTATTTTTTGTGTGTGTTTTATAATGTGCGTAATATTTTAGTCCAGTAGTACCCAATTTAATTTATAAACACAGAAGTATTTTAAACATATATTGAGATGTGCATGCTCAATTTTTTTAATGATGAGAAAGAACATCAAAGAGGTTGGCTCTGATGCTGTAGTCCTTGGCATGCATTTTCCTAATGAACGATTATAGAACCTATTCCATGATAATAACACCCATTTCATAACAACCTTATGCCATAATAACTCTATGGAATGGGTGTTACCATTATCATTTTACAGATTAGGAAAGAGAAACAGAGACCTCAGTCGCTCAGGAGCTGGCCCACAGTCACAGAGTTAGTAGATGGTTGATTGGAAATCTGTAAACCCTAGAATCTAAACTCATAGCCCATGTTTCATCAACTGCCCCACAGTGACCTCTTAGATGACATGCTTAAGACCCTGGAAAGATTCAAGGTTAAGTAGTGGGTCAATAACAGTTACCTTGTTTAGGTGCCAAGTTTTACGTAGGTGCTCATTTCTTACATCTTAACTCTCATCATGATTGGTATTTATTGTAGGTTAAGTTTAAAGGTTGAAAGGTGTGTTAATGATCTCTCCTATGGGAAAACTACAGTTTGGAATCAACCAAAGTACTACAGATCAGCTGCTGGTGACGTGTCATAATTGCAAACAAAGAACTTATGAGAAAATAGAGTCACTTCATTACTGTCCAAATAGACCCAAGCCCAAAAAAGTGACAGCAGTAGGACTTCTACAAATCTTATAGCCATATCCATGGAACTGATTAGGGGGAGCCTCTGATTAGACCTTTACCCTATCAAAAATATTTCCGCAACCTTTTATACAGTCAATTTATGTATGATATATAGGAACTTCTGAAACTTGGGTTACTCTGTGATGGCCGATGATGGCTGCCAGGGGGCCATTATTGTTCATCATGTCAACGAGTGCTCTTTAACAAGAAGATTACTGACAAGATGGAGCATAATGACAATGAGGAAAATGTTAAAATGTTACTATCTGTCATGTGAACCCACTGTCCACAGCCTGGGTAAGGTCGGCTTGTTACAGAATCCTCATAGGCTAGCAAGCTGAGGCCACATATCTCAACCAAATAACCCCGTCATTTTTATTTTATTCGTATTTTCAACATATACCCAAAGGCTGTGAGCACCCTAATGTGTCAAGTTCCAGGCAGCAGTGAATTTCCCTGGCAGTTATAAGCCTCCGAAACAGGGTCTTATAATGGAAAAACTGGCAGACCCTTAACTATAGCACTACCAGGAGTCACTATGATAAAAGCTAGCTTAATAAACCACAATTTGGCCCAATTACATGGGACTGCTACTGTCTCCGATAAGCCTGATGTTCATCCTGACCTAATCATTTGTGCACTTTAGATTGTTATGTATTGGCAATTTCTAAATAGGTTCCCTCTACCCTGAATGTAGGCTGTGTGATGAATCCAGACTCCCAGTTTGGACAGCCAGGTCCTTATGCCTGGGAGAGTCAATCAGTGAGTGTGAGGCAAGACTTGTCAGTGAAGGAGGAAAGGATCAGTGGTAGATCATGGGTGAGAATCGAGAGCTTTCCTGACCTTGCCCATGGAAAGTCATAATCAGCAGGCATGAAAAAAGGTAGTCAAATTGTGGCTGATCGGAAGGAATGGTGGGTAGAGCGTGTAATCAACAAGTCTGCATCTACAAGGCCAGGAGGTCAGGCATGGTGCCAGACCCTAGGGGAACAACACAATTATTTCCCTTAAGGAGTCTGTGGTTTACTGGGAGATAAAAATATGAAGAAATAAATACAAGTTTGCTTGGTTTGCTTCCCAGTGGGTCAAGATAGGTGGAAGTGAAGGAGAAATTCTGATTTACCTATATCACTCACCACCATATCCTCTACCCATTCACTCATCCACCCACCCATTCACCTGTCTACCCACGCACCCATCTACCCATTTATTCATTTGACATTTACTGAATACCTCTTATGTACTGGGCCCTTTTTGCTTCCCAGCACTCAACTCTTGCTCCTTTAAAATAGTCTCTTCTTCCAGCTTTCCTGTTTCTGTTTGCTGTATCAGCATCCTTCCATTCATGCCTCTATCTCTGCCACCTACACACGCAGACTTGCTGAATCCTTCACAGTCCTCATTGCTTCTATTTCCTCTTTCCCATTCCCATAGTCACCAACCCAGTCCAGGGCCTTAGGTGGTGGGCAGACTACCTTGTTCTATATGTGCTTAGTTACTGTCTGGCTTCCAAATGAATTGTCTACGACACTGACCATTAGTGATCTGGCCTCCCTGATTTCTGTCTTTTTTTTTTTTTTTTTTTTTTTGAGACAGGGTCTTGTTCTGTCACCCAGGCTGCAGTGCAGTGGCGCAATCATAGCTCTATAACCTCAAACTTCTGGGCTTAAGGATCCTTCTGCCTCCACCTCCTGAGTAGCCCCGTGGCTACTCATGTGCCTCAAGGACTGCAAGCACATGCCACCATGCCTGACTAATTTTACTATTTTATTTTTATTTTTATTTTGTTGTGGAGTCTTTCTATGCTGCCGAGGCAGGTCTCAAACTCCTGACCTCAAGTGGTTTGCTTGCCTCAGCATCACAAAGAGCTGGGTTTGCAGGCGTCAGCCACCATGCTCAGCCCTCCTGTCGCTCTTTATCATATCACCTTTTTAAATTTTGTTCTACATGACCCCTTTTGATGTTTTAATAATTAGTCCCATGTGTTTAGAAACCTTGTTCCCTGCTAACAAATAAACTCAATGCCTAGATGGATTGTAGTCTTTTTTATTCATGTCAGTCAATATTTATTGAATGAATGAATGACTGTTTCCTCAAAATTCAGCCCAGCCTCAGCTCCTCCATGAAACTGTCTATGACCTCCTCTTCCCAATTCTAAATGATTATGTTCATTTCCTCTGTGTTTTGATAGTATCTAGAACATAATTCTATCAAAATGCTTACAAAAGCACATTCTAATAATGATTTCATTGTCAGTCTGCTGCACTTACTCTAAAAACACAAGAGGAGGGATAGCCCTTTCTGTTTTACCTTGAATCCTCATCACTAGTACTTCTTATAGACTAGCACACATGTTTATTGAATGATTTGTTAAATGAGTGAGTAAATAAATGGGTTACAGAAATAACCATGATCTGTAATCATATGTATAAAGTTTAGCTACCAAGACAGTCAAAAGGGTAAAATATTTCATTTAGCTATTGCTATGGCCTTTCTGAGAACAATTTGGCAATTTGCATCAAATCCTTAAAGAGTTGCATATCTTTTGATTCAGCAAAAACATCTTTAAGAATCTATACAAAAAAAAGAATCTATACAAAGGAAATTAAAATTCATGCTCAAACAATTTCATCAGTAAGGATATTCATCACAGTATTATTTGTAACTATGTAAAATTGGAAATAGTATAAATATCCAACAACAGAGAACCAAATAGAGAACCAATTAAATAAGTCACGGCACTCCCACACAATAGACTTCTATGTACCCAATGCAGCATAATAGTGAAGGATGATATTAAATGACACAGGAAATTATTCAAGATTATGATTAAGTAAAAACGATTATGTTATAAAAGAATAGATAGGGCATATTTCCATTTTTTAAAAACTGTATGTAAGTATAGAAAAAAATGTCAGTATTGCTCTTCTCCGGGTGGCAATATAATGGGAGATTGTTTCTGTTCCTCATTTTGCTTATCTGAATCTTCTGTTTTCTTTAAACTTAAAATATTTTGCCTTTATAAGAAGGGAAAATGAGTAAGCTCTTTTCTTGAGGTGAATTGTTTACATGAAAAAGGAGGAGGGCAGATATCTAGGCAGAAGATATAATGTGAACGGTATGGCTTGGGTGTGCATTGTGGGGAACAAGTGCGTGTTTTGAGAACAGGTAAGAGAGAGAGAGCAATTGCTTTGTGTGCCATGCTAAGGAGCACAGGCTTGGTTCTGAGGATGAGCCACTGATGGGTGTGGAGCAGGAAGGCAGAGAGAGATGGCCACAGGTCCATTCCAGAACCATCGCATTGCAGGCGAGTGGCCTGGGAAAGCCTGGCAGAGAGCCCTGGGATAAGTCTTTGCCATGGTGAAGAAAGAAATGGCAAATGTCTGATGCAGATCAATAGTAATAGGGGACAGCCTGATATGGTGGCTCACGCCTGTAATCCCAGCACTTTGGGAGGCCGAGGTGGGTGGATTGCTTGAGGCCAGGAGTTCAAGACCAGTGTGGGCAATATGGTGAAACCATGTATGTACTAAAAATAAAAAAATCAGCTGGGTGTGGTGGTGCATGCCTATAATCCCAGCTACTAGAAGGCTGAGGCGCCAGAATTGCTTGAACCTGGGGGGCTGAGATCTGTGCCACTGCACTCCATCCTGGGCAACACAGTGAGACTCTGTCTCAAAACAAACAAACAAACAAGCAAACAAAATGAAACAGTAATAGGGGAGTGGAGGTGATGCATTTAGAGAAACAAAACATTTAGCAGGCAATATAGAAGGTGAACCTTAGGAGGTGAACTCATCAAGACTCAGTAAATGATTACTAGGTGGCAGAAAAGAAGCCATCATTAACACTTAGATTTCTGACTGCGGTTTCAAGTGGATGGTGGTGTCTTCACTAAGACTTATAACACAGAAGAAGGAATCAGATTGCTTGGGAAAGATCATATGTTCTGTTCCAGACAGATTGAACTTGAGGCTCCTCTGACACTCAAGATGATAAATTTGGCAATTCAGAAGACACATTTCCAATATTGGTGACCATGTAAGGTTTAATTTGAGAGATTAAGAAAGCGAGATAAGAAAGAAAAGAAAAGATGAATAGAACTTCTACAAGGCTCCATGTTATATGCAAATGAAGACAGAGGCAAGAGACCTCCAGAAAAGTCCAGACGGGCTGAAATACAGTTTGTGAGGGAGAGCAGTTGAAGATAATTCTGGAAAATTTAGAGCCAGACTACAAAATCCTTTTTTTTTTTTCTGAGATGCTGTCTCCCGCTGTTGCCCAGGCTGGAGTGCAGTGGTGCGATTTTGGCTCAGTGCAACCTTCGCCTTCTGGGTTCAAGCGATTCTCCTGCCTCAGCCTCCCAAGTAGCTGGTAACACAGGCACACACCACCATGCCCAGCTAATTTTTGTATTTTTAGTAGAGACGGGGTTTTACCATGTTGGCCAGGATGGTCTTGATCTCTTAACCTTGTGATCTGCCCGCCTTGGCCTCCCAAAGTGCTGGGATTACAGGCGTGAGCCACTGTGCCTGGCCACAAAATTCTTTTAATGTTTCCTGTTTGTTTGTTTGTTTGCTTAGTGCTACAGGAAATAAAGCTCTTTTGAGGCATTTTGTATCACAAACATCACACAGTGGAAGTAGTGCTAACAATATTGCCAATGGTGTGCAACAAAATAAAAATATTTACAGCTGCCATTTAAAAAACACTTGCTGTTTGGATGTTTTAAACACTGAGAATCAAGCAATAGTCTCATTTATGACTCACAACGATTTTGTGAGGGAGGCATTATCACTCTCATTTTATAGATAAGGAAAGTGAGCCTCTGTGTGGCTCATTTTCCTCAGGGTCACACGCCTGTAGGTGGCAGAGGCTTTCAAACTCAGGTCAGTTAGAGGCCAAAGTCCACAGACGTGACTAGAAGGAATTAAGGGACCTAAGAAGGCCTCTTTGAGACATAAAATTTGAACTGAGATCTGATCGATAATGAGAAGCCATGATAATAATGTGATGATCGGGAAGAAGAACCCAGACCCTGGAAACAGCTTTTCCGAATACCAGACGGATAAGGTTGTGTGTGGCCGAGAATTAGAAAGAAGACCAGTGCATGGAAACAGAGAGGGCAAGGGGCAATTAGGGTATGAAATGTGGTCTCAGAGGAAGACAGGACGTGCAGGCTGGATAATACATTTGCATTTACTCACAGTGCATGGGGAATCCACTAGAAGGTCTTGAACAGTTGACATAATTGTGCAACATGATCTCATCAAGAATTAGCTACATAAACAGGGGAGCAGGGTGAGAGTCAGGGAGGAAATTCTATGAATAGCAGGAGCTTATGGGATGGAACGATATTGAAAAGAATTCTGTATAGGTAGAAGGAAAGTTTCCTGTAGAAAAGGGGTCCCCAACCCCTGGGTCGTGGACAGGTACCAGTCCGTGGCCTGTTAGGAACTGGGCCGCACAGCAGGAGGAGAGCAGTGGGTGAGCCAGCATGACCATCTGAGCTCTGCCTCCTGTCAGATCAGCAGCAGCATTAGATTCTTATAGGAGCACAAACTCTGTTGTGAACCCCGCATTGTGAACCACGCTGCAAGGGACCTAGGTTTCAAGCTCCTTGTGAGAATCTAATGCCTGATGATCTGAGGTGGAACAGTTTCATCCTAAAACCATGTCATCCCCCATGCCCCCACCACACACCATCCCCACACCCTGCTCCATGGGAAAATTGTCTGCCACAAAATTGGTCCCTGGTGCCAAAAAGGTTGGGGACTGCTGCTGTAGAAGATGATGAGGCTGACAGTCAGACACTTGGAAGATCTTGGCTAAGAATTTTGAACTTTGTTTGACAGAGGAAACTGAAGAATTTTCAACAGAGCCGTGACATAATTAGATTTGCATTTTAGAGACCTCCCCACAGCAGCTCTGTGGATAATAGAGGGGCTGACATGGGAGTGGGAGGCTAGGGGAGTTGGATGAGTGCTAGGAGACCAGTAGGCTGTACAGGAAATGAGGGAAGCCAGGAAAGGCAGGAGGAAGCTGAGAGGGAGAATATTTGAGAAGGATTAAGATGGGGCTAGGCACGGTGGCTCATGCCTGTAATCCCAGCACTTTAGGAGGCCAAGGCAGGCGGATCACTTGAGGTCAGGAGTTCGAGACCAGCATGGCCAATGTGGTGAAACCCTGGCTTTACTAATAATACAAAAAATAGTTGGGTGTGATGGTGCACACCTGTAATCCTAGCTAGTCGAGAGGCTGAGGCAGGAGAATCGCTGGAACCCAGAAGGCGGAGGCTGCAGTGAGCTGAGATCGCACCACTGCACTCCAGCCTGGGTGACCTTCAAGATATCAGCAGTGTATATAAAGAAGCATTCAGAGAAAGTTCTGTTTTTCTGGCATAACTGAGTGGATGATGTTGATTAGAATATAGACAGCAGGTTTTCAAGAAAAAAATGGTGAGTCCACTTTGGACATAGTGACTGATATATTTGGGGGTCATTCAAGTGGAGATGTTCTGGAAATAAGGTGGAAATAAGGGTCGGCTTAGCAGATTTATGTATCAGAGACGAAGATGTGGGAGTTATTAATCTGTAGGTGATAACCTGAAGCCTTGGGTATGGAGATAGTCGCCGGGGCAAGTGTCAAAAGAATAGACCCAGGCAACTGAGGAATATATCCTTGGGAATGTGCTGACATTTTGGGGCTGAACAAAGGAAAAATGGACTGAGAAGTAGATTAAGAGGGACTGACAGAAGGTTATAGAAAAAATAGAGTGGTTAAGTGCTCTAGGATACATGGGTTTAGTCTTCCACAGTTGTAGGGCAAACTGCCTGATCATTGTATCCAACAATGACATCATCAGTGCCCCAGATCTTGGTTTCTAAATAATATTTCAGCCTTGACTGATTCCAAAGCTGGGGCAAAGAAAGTACAAAGTGAACCTGGGATGTCTTATTGTGCCAGAAAGCAACAAAGTATTCAAAGATTAATGGGATCACATCAAAAGGACACAGGAAGCCACAAGAACTGGCTTGAAGGAATCTTTGTTGTCTGACTTGGAGACAGTTGAGCAACAAAAATCATAATAATAAGTAAATAAAACAGGAAGAGTCCTTGATCCATGATGATATGAGAAAGAGAGAGTGACAGTGAGACAGAGCTCACACAAAGAAGGGGCAGACATTCTTTACAATAAAATATAAGAGAAAGATAGAATTAGGAAATCTTGAGAGGCCAAGGCAGGTGGATCACCCGAGGTCAGGAGTTGAAGACCAGCCTGATCAATATGGTGAAACTCCGTCTCTATTAAAAATACAAAAAAAATTAGCCAGGCATGGTGGCACACGCCTGAAGTCCCAGCTACTTGGGAGGCTGGGACAGGAGAATTGCTTGAACCCAGGAGGAGGAGATTGCAGTGAGCTGAGATCATGCCACTGTACTCCAGCCAAGGTGACAGAGCAAGACTCCATCTCAAAAAAATTAAAAAGAAGAAAATCACCATTTTGCAATGTAATAAGTGATTTTAAGCAAACATTGCCAATGGATGCTAAAACTATTGGGTTGTTGGAAATAGATTATTCACACCTACACATAGTATCACCACAGATTATCTATTAGTTACAAAAGTAAAAATATATTTTTATAATGGACAGATCTTGTGGATAGTAATTATCAAATTTAGCATCACAAATAAAGGCAAAATGGTCAGTATGTTCCTCCTTATATGATGCAATGAGAAGCATATAGTATTACCTATGTCATATTTTTGCTATATGTATAACCTAGGTCTAACCCAGGTTATAAGAAAACAAATCTACACCACAACTGGCCTGAAGTCTTTGAAAGTTTCAGTGTCTTCAAAGATTAAAAAAAGAAAGAAAGAAAGAAAAAGAGTATGGGGAAGGTGAGTGAGATTAAAATAAACTGGAGACATGACAACCAAGTACAAAACATGAAACTTTATTGGATCCCAGATTTTTGAAGATGATAAAAGATCACTTTGGAATAACTGGAGAAATTGGCATGTGGACTGCATACAGACAATTTAAATCAATCTTAGGGACTTCCTGATTCTGGCCCAGCATGTAAGGGGCTTGGAAATTGCAGCCCCATTCAAGCAACAAGTAAAAAGCTGAACAAACTGAAAAATAAACAACTCTTCTCAGATTCATCAGACAAGTGAGGTTATAGGGCAAACCACTGCCCCCTATAATTGAAAAGACAGACAAGAAACTCACAGACAGAGAAGCACAACTTACCATAACAGAGATCCAGGAGCAAAAACCTCCATGGGAACCACTGCTGGACAGGAAAACCTAAACTATGATTGACGAGTTGCCGGAGGCTCAGTCTGGAGAAGTCCGAGAGCCAAAACTCCAGAGGGATCTGGTCATAGAGACATCCCCACACTTTTGTGAGCTTTACACCCAGGAGCCTCACCAGGTTCTCACAGTGAATATTAGGGAAAAATCCCCTAGTACTTCCAGAACCATTTTGAAATATACCAGAACATTCTGTTTTTAACAAGGTGTTTCCTCAGCAGAAACTATTTAACCAGAACCTAGCCTGCCAAGATTGTATCAGAGCCTAACTGACCTGGAAAAAAGTCAGTTGACCCTAACTAACCTTCCACATGGAGAAAAGGGAGTATCTAACTCTAGCCCACTCTAGTCACCCTGACCAACTAAGGGGGCATGGGGCCAGGGGGTATGAGAAGCATACGTGAAGTTTGCAGTATAGGGATACCGGCTCACTATGAACCCGAGACCTATTCATAGGACTGTGAACTCTTCCCCTTCCTCCACACCTCAACACCACACTACTACAGGCCTATTTAGAGCAGTTCCTTTTACCCATGACATCATGTCTGGCTATTACCAAAAAATACAAGGCATACTAAAAGACAAAAGCACAGTTTGAAGAGACAGAGAAAGCACCAGAACGGGTTCAGATATGACAGAGATGTTGGAACTATCCAACTTGGAATTTAAAACAACTATAATGAATGTGCTAAGGGTTCTAATGGATAACATAGACAGCATGCAAGAACAATGGGAAATATAAGCAGGGAGATGGAAATATGAAGAAAGAATCAAACAGAAATGCTAGAAACCAAAAACACCAAAAGAAACGAAGAATGCTTTGTAGAGTGAACACAGCCCAGGAAAGAATTACTTGAGACCATTGCAGTAGAAGCTTACAAAACTTAAAAGTAAAGAGAAAAAAAGGCTGAAAAAACCCACCCAAGAATAGAATATGTAAGAACTGTGGAACAACTATAAAAAGTGTGACATTTGTGTAATGGGAATACTAGAAGGAAAAGAAGGAGAGAAAGGAACAGGGAAAATATTAGAAAGAATAGTGCCTAAGAATTCACCCCAATTCATGACATGTACCAAACCACAGGTGCAGGAAGCTTAGAGGACACCAAACAGGATAAATATCAAAAACAAAACAAAACCTAGGAATATCATATTCGAATTTCAGAAAATCAATGGCAATGAAAGAAATCTCAAAAGAAGTCGGAGGAAAAAACACTTTATCTGCAGAGAAGCAAAGATAAAAATTATATCCAACATCATGCAACAAGAAGAAAGCAGAGTGAAATAGTTAAAAGTGTTGTGAAGGAAAAAAAAACACCCAAGAACCTAAAATCAATCTTACCTTTTTTGAATGTGATAATGGTATAGTAATTAGGAGAATATTTGGTTCTTAGGAGGCAGATGCTGAAATGGGGGTAATCATAACATCTGCAACTTTGCTTTCAAATATATAGAGGAGTGTTTTCAATTGAGGAATTTTTAAAATATGTCTCTTAGTGTTATAATAACTAAAATAAAAAAGTACTGAAATGATAAAAACAAAATAAAACATTGAATTGTTAAAATCTCATTTTCTGATCTGAGGACCACAAGAGACCATTTCTGTCTCTCCAAAATCTGAAGAGCCTATCCCAAGAAGGAAATAGTTCACTGATGAAGATAATGTAGACTCTAAAACTAGGTAGATTTAATAGAATCACAGAAATGGTTTAGATCCAGCAATCCCACTTCTATGTATTTACCCTAATGAAATGAAAACCTGTATTCACACAAAAGTGTACATACAAATGTTTATGGCTCTATTTATAGTCATCCAAGACTGGATACATCTCAAAAGTTTTCCAGTGGGTGAATGGATAAATGAATTGTTTACATTCATACAATGAAATTCATACCAAGCAATAAAAATGAACAATTAATACATGCAACAGGATGGATGAATTGCAAAGCATTTTACAAAGTTAAAGACGCTAGACTCAAAAGGTAACATGCTATCTGATTCTATTTATTATGACATTCTTGAAAAGACAAGACTACATGACAGAGAACAGATCAACAGTTGCCAGCAGTCAGCTACAAAGGGATAGCACACGGGAGAATTTTGGGGTGATGGACTATTCCGTACTCTGATTCTGATTGTGGTAGTGGTTCCATGAATCCATACATGTGTTAAAATTCTTAGAACAGTACACCAAAAAAGTGGCCAAAATTACTGTCCTTTAATATAAAATTGTAAAAAGGAAAAGAAATAAAAACTCTGTGACACAAGTTCTAAAATTTTAGTAACACATTCAAAGACAAAAATATCAACTCATTCTAATAAATAGAGTATATTTAAATGATATTAAATAGAACATTATTATAATCTGTAAAAATTCACCATGCTATACTCTTCTGATTTGCTACTTTTTTTTTTTTTTTGAGATGGAGTTCCACTCTTGTTGCCCAGGCTCTGGAGTGTAATGGTGTGATATCAGCTCACTGCAACTTCTGCCTCCCAAGTTCAAGCAATTCTCCTGCCTCAACCTCCCAAGTAGCTGGGATTACAGGTGTGTGCCACCATGCCCAGCTAATTTTGTATTCTTAGAAGAGACGGGGTTTCACCATGTTGGTCAGGCTGGTCTTGAACTCCTGACCTCAAGTGGTCCACCCACCTCGGCCTCCCAAAGTGCTAGGATTACAGGCATAAGCCACCATGCCTGGCCTTGCTTTTTTGAATGTGTGTTATACTTCAATACAAAGTTTGCAAATATAAACAAATTTTATTTATGCGTGCCAGTGGATGTGCTATTTTACAGGTAAAAACAATGCCTTAACTTATTGAATAACATGTTATAAATATCCTTGGCAGGTCTGAAGCTAGGACATGATATCAAGCGACTGTAATACTCTTTTTGTTACTCCAAAGTTTCTTTTACTTCAGGGCATAGGGGCATAATCACCAGCTTCCTAAGTTTATGGCATGGACAATTCAAATAATACTCTGGTCTCAGCTGTTTATCATTTAAAATATCACACGACATCTATGTCTCTGCTGACATAGCAACCACCACTTCCCCTTGCCCTTTGAAAAATTCCGTTATTGTTCACAGTGAAAATTGAACTGGAAGTGTTTGTCTGCCCAAGTAATGGTGCAATGCCTGATGGCCTGTAGATTCTAGAATTGAATAATAATGCAGTAAGTCTTGTGTTTATATCATGTTTTATATTTTTATGGGGTGGATAGAAGGAAAAGAAAATTAATTGATTATATATTGAATGGCAGGCATTGCATTAGGTATTTTATATTTGCTCTTTTATTCAGTAATTACAATTACCAATTTAGGTCAGGGTGTTGTCCCATTTTTACAAATGTGGAAAATGGCTCTAGTGATTCTTTCAAGGTCTCTAAGCAAATAAGTGGTTTAACTGGGAGTCAGCCCCATCTCAGGACCTAATACTAATAGTTACCATCGTAGCCTCACCTCTGTTATCATAAGGCCTCCCAGACAGCAGGGTAGACTCTGCTGTTAAGAGAGTTACACAAGAGTTGCTGTTTATGGGTAGACAACATTTTTTTTTTTTTTTTTTTTTTTTTTTTTTGCTGCATGGTTTGGGTCACAGAGCTTCTGAGGCGTGTGCATATCCCAGGAATGTGAGATGTTTGGCTCCCAGGAAGTGATTACCTCAGTGGTTGGCAGAGACCATTAGTCCAAATACCATAGTACCTCAGCCTTAGGAACAGTGAGTTCCATACAAATCTTATTGCTTGAAATATTCAGCCTAAATTCTAAAAGTGATGGAAATTTGTCCTCAAGTGACAGCCTCCTTACCACAGGACGTATGGACTCATATACTTGGATTTCTTCCATGGACAATTTCCAGCTGTCCTACCTTTTGATGATTTATTTCAGATCCCTTCCAGGCTTTACCTAGGAACTCCACCATGAAAAGACAGCAGGAATTCTAGGGAGTTGTCATGGCAACCCCTAGATATCATCTTCAGAATGCCCCATGGCTGTTGGGTCCAGATTTATCACAATTATATTTCTATATGGAAGAGGAGCTCCTGCATAAGCAACCAGACCCCAGTAAATGGATCTAATTTGTAATTATATAGATCACTCTAACACGCCGGGTAGCAAGATGTTAAGGAACTGCCCTTGCATGTTGCCTTATTGGTGGCCGCTTGTCATCTTTACAAGGGCCTGTATTTCAAATGCCATTGGGGGAGGAAATCTATCCAATCTTTGCATTTTATCAAAGAAAAACTTACAGTCAAGTTTTAGAAAGGCATTTAATGAGAAATTGGGATTAGCTGCGTTTTTCTCCCTGAAGTAAAGAGAGGAAGCTGAGTACTTATTTCAGAGACTCTCATTTTTATTTCTCTTTGTCTCATGTTCCTTGCTTGAAACAATGGCCGCACAGAGCCCAGTTACACAGTATCTGCTTCCAAGCGGGATGGTGCTGGGGCTGTCCAGCATCTTGTGCAGTGGGTGTTTGTCTAGCATTGTCATTGCAATTTTTATTGCATCTCATGATGTGCACAGATGTGCTTGGTAAGCATCCCAAGAGAAAAAGAGGCTCTGCTCAATATCCCTGTTCCCAAATGACACTACCTTATAGAATCACTTTCTAGGCTACCTCCTTTGGGATCATGTAACCATTTAAAGTCTCTGGATTTTGGTGTTTTAACAAGGGTTTAATTACTAAGGTAAGTGTATGCACCTGCTAAGGCATTCCTAATTATTTGATAATGGTGCAATCTTTCTCAATACAGCCAGTTTTGTGGTGTAAGCTACACTAATGAAGCACACTGAGAGAACACAGTCCCCCAATGTTGAGGAAGCTTATTTAAATTAAATAAATTTGCAAAGGACTGAATTTTTACTACTGGCCTTAACAATTATGCATTGGTATTTCATGCTGGAAGCCAGTATGCACAGTGTCAGAATAAGGCACACTTCCTATTACTTTTGCTTTTCAAAGTGTTTTTAAGTGAGACTGTGTCACTTTTAAAATTGCATCTTTTTCAGATTGCTTCACATATGCCAACTTGTCCCGCCCTGTCTAAAAGTCAAAAAACTAAAAACTAGCTTTGTTGTTGTCACTTGGCAACAACTGACAAAAACACTGTTTGACTATGCTGAAAGTTGTTTTGTTTTCTTTTCCACCTGATTCTTACCATTGCCACATGTGGTCTGTAGTGGTTTAGTAATAAGATCTTTGCTATAACATCTGCAAATTAGCACCTTGCATTGCAGCCTCCCTGAAAACTTGCTGATGGTTTGCAATTGTAGTAAGTCAGAGTTGACATTGTATCCAAGTGTTTCAAACTTTGATGTTTTGCACTAAAGAAAGAAGGTTCCACCAGGCAGATTTCCAAGTCACTGTGAGGAGCTACATTAGCGAAACACCGCATCTCACTTCTCAAGCACGCACGCGCGTTTTAATACATAAAGTTACTTTGGGAAGAAAGATGTGCTGGTCTAAACTGGTCTGTCTGTTCTTCTCTCTTCCTAGCCATTTGCTTTTTCGTCCAAATATTTTAGTGAATCAGGCTGGTTCACCAATTTGCAGAAGACTACCATGAATGCAATTTTCCAAGTAGCGATAAAAGAAAGTGCTTCACCATTGAATTTTCTCAGATGTGTGTGTGTAAACCAAATTGATTTTTGAAATTTTCCAATAAAAGAAGAGCATTACTTTAAATACACCAATGACCTGCCATTGAGGTTTTAAACTATTTACAAATGACAGCCAAGACAAATGAGCAATGGGTAAGAACACACACAAATTAAAAACCCTCGCAAATAAGGGTTGAGGGATTAATAGAGTGTTCAGGGGTGGTGAGGACCCAATGTCGAAGTCTGCTTAAGGACAGCTTTCAAGTGTGCTAGGGGTCAGATGCCTCCCACGCCGCCATAGCTGACACACAGGTCTAGACGACGCTGCCCCTGTTTTATCACACCATCAAACAGGGCTGGAGAATGCAGCAACCGGGGACCAGGAAGAGCAAAGAAGAGGCATGGTGGGAGGGGCCCTGGGAGCAGAGAGCACAAGTTGCAGCGCCAGGCAAATCAAAAGGCGGAGGGGCCTCCCAGCTGATTGCTCAGTGTCCTAGAGATTTCTGTTATTAATGTGGCTTGGGGCATGTACTGCTGATAATTACTGCTAGCTGGAATAATTAATAAGAATAATTGCTTGGCATGGAAAGGGAAAGGGAAGCTCTGGGAGGAGGAAGAAACAGGCAGAGGAGCAAGAGACTCCCCAAGCACATTTATATAGACAGGAAGTTCAGCAGCAAGCATCCTGAGAATCGAAGAGTTGTCTGGATGCCAAGGGCAAAAGTTAAGAGATATCGAGTGAGGCCGAATTCGATAGTCTTATCTTGGAATGCAGTGGAGAAGGCTGCCATGGCTTCAGTAAGGGGGGGACTCCCTTTGGAAATAACAGGTGAAGGTTGTGAAAAAAAGATACAGTGTGAAGGGAATTAAGAAGTGGCCTTAAATGAGGAGATAAGTCTGTGCATCTGGTGTAAACCCAATCATTACAGCAGGAGAGCAGCGAGAAAGGAAGACAAGTAAAGAATGATGCCCCAATGAGAGTTTGGAAGAGTTTATCCCAGCTTGAAGGAAGAAAAGTGTCCATTAGAAGCTAAGCATGGGTGTTGACAGTGTGTAAAATAACCACAATTCTGATGTAATAGGGTAAATTTTCTCAACACTATGGAGAGAGTTGCCAACATAGCTCTTGCTATTGTGGCTTTCTATATATTACACTTAAATATTCCCCCAAAGGCAGGACAAACATATGCTTGGCAAAACTTAAAGAGGCGAAGAGACTGGATGTGAAAACTTAAGTGTAAGCAGCAGATGGAATCTGGCGGCCAGAATTCTGATAATGACATGCAGAAGGAGCAGGGCCAAGCCAAGTGCTGGGTGTTCACCATGACCCTCTGCAGGAGACAGGGCACCACGTGTAATGCTGTGTTCTGAAATAAAAGGGGCCCATAAAGGCAGAGTGACTACTTATGATTCCTTTGTCCTACAGGAATCGTACCGGAAGGGCAATTACAGCTGAAAAAGATGAATTTACCAAATTATCCCTATCCAATGTTTGATGTTAAGCATCGCATTTCAAAGGATAATGCCCTTCACCCTCTTTCCGTCTATGTAACATAAATGGATGATTGTGAGACAAAGGAAGAAATGCTACTTACCTCAGCCAATGGCAAGTATTTGGTGGGTGGTATGGGAGTGGGGCGGGGGCTTTCCAGGGTCCTACTGCTGCTCCGAGTGGGAGGGATTCTCCTCCTCCGACCCCAAGCTCCTATCAGCTTGGAGCACTAGCCCCTGCTGAGTAAGGAGCTGACATGCCCTGAGGACAGCTGTTGCTCATCTTGAGTTGAGTCACATTGTGCCTGTACGCTGTGGATTTAGGGAAATCCAAAGAGCAGAACAGTAAATGATTGATGCCTTTTTAAAGGATGCCACAAGAGAACCAAATATAAATCAGGCTCCCGGTTTTAGGAGCCTGATTGAGGAATTACGAGCCTGGTTTTAGATGTGCCACCGTGGGAGGGCATGGCTGACAGGTCCTGGGGAAGCTTAAGACTCATCACTATCTTATTAGGAAGCTTTGCACATGCTGACTGACCATGGTATTTCTTGGCAGATGAGAAGGTGAACTAGACCTTAAAGTTGGTAACTACCCTTAGATGACCTTTCACCCTTAGTCTTGCCACAAGTTCTCCAGCCAATGGCATTGAGGAGGGGGAGATGGGATTGGTTGTATTTAGCAGCAGCTGTCACAGAATTAGCAGAATCCAGAGGAAACCCTGAGCATGCCTCAGAACCCGAGGAGACCCTGCAGGTTAAACATGCACTTGGTGCTTGTTTTTTTTCATGGCTTCCAAAAATGATGGTTGAAGAAGTGTAAGTGCCGGCGCAAATTGCTGAGCTGGAGCAGGTGGACCTGTGAGAGCTGGGAAGTGGGGCGGTGGTATAAGAGGAGGTGGGACGAAATCCTGGTTTGGAGAAGTCCTAATTCAGTACTTAAGAAAAAAGGAAGAATACACTCAGTGCCATTGCTATCCTGTCCAGTTGTGAAGCATCCAGAACACCCAGCTCAATATTCTACTTTATGCTGGAGAAATAAGAGAAACTCTCTAGGTTAGGTGCAGCAGACAGCTTAGGGGCTTTGAAGTCAAATGAGTGGGCCTGCATCCTAGTCCATGGAGGATTCACCACAGAGCGACCTTAGACAAGCTACTTGCCTCCCTATGATATGGATAATCATACCTGGTAAGATTGGTGTCAGAATTAAAATAATGTAATATGCCTAGCTCATTGCATGGCACATAAATACTCAATTTCTGATAGCTTCCACTTTTTTTTTTTAATCTTTCCAAGACATTCCTGAGCTTGCTTCCCTACTCTTCCTAGTACCCTCTTCCTTGCCCTTTCATAAGTGATTAGATAACATACTTAATTATGAGAGAGTTGAAGAGGATCCCAGGCTATCTTGGTTTATGAAGTTTGAGCATCAAATAATTTCTTTTTCCTTGTTCCAGTATCAGCAATTTCTATTCTTGTTCTAATAGGGTGGTGCCTGGTCCCTTCAACAAATATTTACTGAGTGCCTCCCAGCGGTCAGGAAGTGTGCCTTCTTCCAGCATGACTGACACCTTCATCTTCTCCAGATACCAAGATCAAAGCTGTTCCAGGAAGCAAGAAATTGAGGCAAATCCCCTGACCCCACACTTCTGAAGGGAGGCCTCTATGGTGCCACAGAAGGACACTGACCTGCAGAAACCATGGCAGGAAGAGAAAATGATCATCAGCAGGTTCGAAAAATGATCTTATCCCTCAACACTAACAGTTCTGCTCTGCTTATTACATGCCTGGCTTTGGTTTAAGTGCTTTCTGTGCATTAACTCATTTAATCCTCATAACAAGTCTATGAGATAGAAATAATTGTCACTCACTTTAGAAATGATGAAACTGAAAGATAGTGAGGCTAGGGACCATGTCTAGGTCACAAAACTAGTTTGTGGTCAAGTTGGCTGGGTCTTTCCTCTTGGCCTCTACAAACACGTAGCTGCACCCGCTGTCCACTCCTGCACACTTTGTACCCATCTACAAAGCAAGGCGGGTGAACTGCATCACCCCCATCTGTATCTCAGCTTCTCTTCGGTGACTTCTATTCCTTGGTAAGGCTCCTCTTAGTGTCTGTTTTCACTTAATTTAGACCCTACTAAAACATTAGCTTGGGATCAGAGGATGCTATATACACAGCATTTATAGTATCTTGGAGCCGGAATAATGTGTTACTTTTCTCTAGGTTTTGGTCTAGGTAGATGTCTCCTCTTATTTCTCAGAAGAAAGGCCCAAGATGGCTGTATTAAATTTCTGAATTATCAAGAGACCAGATTCAGCCAAAAGAAAAACCTCTGTTAATTTTCAAAGACAGTCTTTTGTTTAGCAGATTTTGAGACTCAGATGGTCTCAACCAATGCTCTGGCAGTACCCAGTCCTTTGGGACCAGCAGAGGAGGGGAATGTGAGTTTCCTGGATGCCTTAGGACATACTTCCCCCATGAATGGGGTTGCAGGGCAATCTCAAGTCTCAAGGGAACCAGTTCCCAAATATAAATTTTAACTTGTTTACCTTTAACTTGGAACCTCTTATAATAATTCCCTTGGGATTCTGCCATTGGCACTCAATCTATCCTCATCTTCTACAGTTAGGGGCATGTCTCTTCCCAGCTATGCTAAAGGCTGCTTTACTTCCCAAATGCTTCAAAACGGAGCTAAATTGTCCCTGTCCCAGAGGAGCAAACAAAACCCTGGCAGGGAAAGGCTGCTTTCAAATCTCCTCTACCCATGTTCCATCGGGACAAAGCCACATCAGAGGGGACCAGCACTTCAGCCTTCTTGTCTCCCCACTCAGCTGGCTGGCTCAGACCGAATAGACTTTGCTCTATTTTCCCAGCTGTAGGTCTTTTCCTTCTTCATTTCTGTTTGCTGACTGTGAGATCCCTCTCCTTTTGCAAGATGAAGGTTCAACTTTGCAGAAGCAGAAAGAGAATGGTTATGTTTAGAATGTAGGCTCATGGGGCAAAGATAAAGTCTGCTTTACTTACCACATTATTTCCAGGGCCTACCAAAGTAGGTGTGCAATGAATAAATGGTATCAGAAGACAGAATAATATCCTTAAAAAAGTAGTGAAATAAATGTTTCTGTATACCCAATTAGAGAGATAGTGAATGGCTTAGTTATCTAAAAATATCTTCTCCTGTTGCCTTATCTTGTCTTTTTTGGGGCAAAGTTAGTAGGTCTCCATCAGTACTTATGGAAAGTTTTTTTAGAGGCCAGGAAAACTAGCAGCCATCCACTCCGGGGATAAACATAGGACAATGTGGTGAAAAATAGTCTGAATGTGAAGTTAGAGCATTCTGTTCATAGCTCCATATCCATGCACCAGGGATAAATCCCTTCACTCCCTTGGGATCTCATTTCCCTTGTGTTTAAAATGGAAGGTTTGGTGGGGTGCGGTTGCTTATGCCTGTTAATCCCAGCACTTTAAGAGGCCAAGGTGGGTGAATCACTTGAGCCAAGGAGTTCAAGACCACCCTAGGTAACACAGCAAGACCTCATCTCTACAAAAATTAGTCAAGTATGGTGGCGCGTGCCTGTAGTCCTAGCTACTCTGTAGGCTGAGGTGGGAGGATGGCTTGAGCCTAGGGAGGTCGAGGCTATAGTGAGCCATGATTGTGCTACTGCACTCCAGCTTGGTCAACAGAGTGAGACCTTGTCTCAGACAAAAACAAAAAACACAAAACGAAACAAAAATTAGAGGGTTTGGGCCAGATGACCTGTGGCCCAGTGTATCAGACAGGATACTGACAGATGCCCATGTCAGACAAATCAACTAGAAGTGGCTTTGACAAATAATGAGAAGTCCAAAGGCAGGATGGTTTCAGGGCTGGTCGGTTCAACTACAACTTCAAGGACTAAGGTTCTCTCCTTCTACTTTGCCCTCTTCTGCACAGTATGCTTTCTTCCTAGGCTGGTTCCCCTTCTGGGCCCAAAATGATGGCCACAGGTATTATAAGCAGGCAACAACATTCAGATGAAAGAACAGAAACTTCTCTGTCTTGTATCCTTTCTCAAGAAAACCCAACAGACCTCCCTCAGGTCTAATTGGAGAGAATTGCATCACCATCACTTGGTTTAGATCCATAAGGACTTAGATCCTTTGAGATACGCCCCCTTGGGATGGGGAGGTCTCAGCCTTCTATGAAGGCCAGGCCAGCTCCAAGGAGGTCTGGTAGGAAGGAAAGTAGAGAACTGTGGTTGGCTGGGAGGCCAATGATATCTGCTACAAATACACACATCAAAGAAACTAAGAAAAATGATAAGCAAAGTTTAATAGAAGAAAAGAAGGCCAGGAGACAATGGAAAGGCCAGGCCTCTGTGTGAGAAGTCCTCGAAAGACAGGACTGTCACATGCCACAAATGTTTATTTAAAGCAGGCCTAGGGAACCTGCACTGCCTGCCCCTGTGTTTAACTTTCCAGCTACTGGAGCAGCAGGCTCCTTCGGGTCTCCAATTGAAGAGGGCTTATACCAATTTGTTAGGATAAGGAAGGACTTGCTCTAACAGTTCAAAGGACTCCACAGGGATCCCACGCAGGGATTACATCAGCTGTGCTGCCTTCTTCTACACTAGGGCAGGGGAGACAGTCCCATACCCCCTTGGTAGACCAGACCTGTACCCTGAGCATCCCAGTGTTACCTTCCATGTTCTTTTCTCCCCCTTCTGGACATTTGCATGTGCCATTCCATCTGTCTGGAACTCCTCTCCTCCTATTTCTAGTTTATGCTTTTCAATCTTTGTCAGCTTAAGTGTCTCTTTCTCTGGGAAGCTGTCTCAGGCCTTAAAGATTCTGGGTCACTCTTATCTCATTTGCTCCACTGAATACTAACTGCACTTTATTATAATTGCCTGTTCCCTTGTCTGTCCTCCTCACAAGGTAACATACTTGTTTTTTAAATTTTACTTTAAGTTCTGGGATGCATGTGCAGAACATGCAGGTTTGTTACATAGGTATACACCTGCCATGGTGGTTTGCTGAAACTATCAGCCCATCATCTGGGTTTTAAACCCCTCATGCATTAGGTATTTGTTCTAATGCTCTCCCTCCCCTTGCCCCCCAACTCCCTGACAGGCCCCAGTGTGTGACGTTCCCCTCCCTGTGTCCATGTGTTCTGATTGTTCAACTCCCACTTATGAATGAGAACATGCGGTGTTTGGTTTTCTGTTCCTGTGTTAGTTTGCTGAGAATGATGGTTTCCAGCTTAACACACTTCTCAAGAGTAAAAACCTGTAGTGCACATGACTACTCCTAGCACACATCTTGCATTCAATGAGAGCTCAAAAGGTGTTTGTTAAAATAAGAAATAAATATTAATAGTAGAAAGAGAGGTAGAAATAAGAATTGATGATTGAAGCTTTGGAACCACTAGTAAATTTGAACTTATTAATAAAAACATTAAATAGTTTAATTCTTCTCCCTCTAGGAAACTAACCTGAGACAGCAGCTTTCTGTGTCTAAGCTGGAATATAAAGCATAAGAACATGGTCTCCTATAGGTATTGGTGTGTGTGTATGTGTGTGGTAGACAGGACTGTATTGCTTTGATTTTGCTTAAATCATATTGAATGCAATCCTTTCTATCTTCTTTTCTTTAAAATAAATCTATCCTGATGATATAAGCACTTTTTTAGGGTCAGAGGTAGAGTAGGGAACAAGAAAGGCATACTTCCTGCACTGACACTTTAAATAGGCAACTGCATGGAGCAGGGGGTGCGAAGAACCCAGCAAAGAGGAGGGGATTCACACTCTGCAGTGTGAATAGGCTCATCTCTGGCCTTTCTCCCCACTGCTCACACTTCTCGCAAGAGTGGAACAAACCGAGTGGCCGGGAGAAGGAATTGAACTTGCCCAGAGCGGCCTCTTCACTCCCCCTCCTTCCTCTCTCTGGCCCTGTCTCATTGAGGACTCACATTCTTCTCCCCCTGCCCCTCAAGTGCCAAGGATTCCAAGTGTGATGTTTCTGGGATACGTTGGAACATGGGAGTGTGTAAAAACCAAAGACAACAAACTTATTTTAGGGAATCAAAGAAAAATTTCTTGAGCAAGCAACACTTACGCTGAGACCAGAAAATGAAAAATGAAAAGGAGAAAATAAGGGGAAAAAGAAGGGTTTTGTGAGAGTCAGTGTAGTTGGGAAGAGAGTCCTGAGCTTGGAGAACACGTAGTTGTGAAGGGTGGAGGTAGAAAAAGAAAGGCTTGCTGACATTACAGTTTTCTTTCTGGCCTCTAACCTGATGTTAGAGAGGGTCATATCTTAGTTTGGAATAAAACTCATTCATTCATTCATTCCACCTATAGCCACTCTCCTATGTGAAGGGAATATAATTGAGTTAGACACGGGCTGTAACCCCAGGCAGCTATCATCTACTGGCAATGCAGATGTATAAAGAATTTTGTTCATTAAACCATACTGGTGTTCTGCTAGAGGACAAGGACACAAGAGTTATGGGTGGTGGAGAGAGGGATGTCACAAGAGGCAGAGAAGAGGTAACACTTAAGGTGAAAAATGAGTGTGTTTTTACCAAGTCAAAAAGAAATCTTACTGTCCATCTTTGGTATGTCCCTTCCTGGACCTTTCTGCCTTACAAATCTGATGATTACTTGAGGTAGTATTCTTCTACCATAAACAATCTCCCATATTCTAGCCAGAGTGATGTCACTATGAGACTATGCCTGGTGTAAACAGGATAAAATTCCAAGGCAAATCAGAAATGAAACTAGATCTCTGTAAGAATGAATTAGCCTCAACATAATAAAATAGTTACAACTTTGTGGGAGATATGTAAAATGGTTTACATCACTGAATGGTCCCAGATGGTAAACATAAGGAAAGATTGTGTCTTAAAATGCATGTATGGTGGATGTGGTCACAAATGTACTGTACATACATAGTGCAGAAAAAACTTTTAAGAGCCTAGCATTTTCTAGGCTCCTGGACAATGCATGTTTATGATAATGTGCACCACAAATATAGCCACAATTTTCAATGTTATTAATCATAGAGAGTGCCTAAAACCAGTGAGATGGCAAAGAAAATACGGTCATTGGAAAAGAAAAGATGTATTACTGAATGTGCTACAAAGTAAAGAACACTAGACTCAACACAATGTGTAAGACAACACAAATGATGGAATGCTTGGAAGAAGGTAATAAATGTAACTTCTAGGAGAGAGACGAGTGGAAGGCTTCTCAATTGCCCTGAAAGAATGGCCTGGCTGGAGTCGCTCGGGGAGGAGGTGAGCGCACAGGCTGGTGTGGGATATAAAACAAGGACACCAGGGAGACTGATTTGCTCTCATCTTGTCACTCCCCTGTGAACTTTGGGTCATAGATGGTTAAGTGTGGGAAGGGAAAGGCAGGAAGTATTCTAATGAGAATTCAATTAATTCAAGGAATCACAGAAACCAGGTGTAAACTCTGCCGGATATTAAAAGATCCCTGAGAGGAGACTTAGGGTTTTGTAGCACGTCAGATCAATTTTCGAGGAGCTGGCAAATTGGCAGCTGCCCAGTTATAGCCCAGGCCTTCCCTAACAGGTCCAAGTAATTCGTGTCCTTCGGCTCTGAGCAAGTGTGACTTGAGAGCCCTAACAAGGCCAATGGCTGTTAGGGACCCACTCTGCTCCACCTGGGTACCCATGGGGGTCTTCAGGATGCAACGGCCATCCCAGGACAACGGAGAAAGCCCTGCCACCCTCTGAAGCACTTCCAGCCGGTCGCAGGACTCGGCATGAGGGCACGGTTTCCTGTAGGTGTTGGACCGGCCATGATAAAATGACGCATGACAGTCTGACGCTGGGGCTAAAAACAGCGGGAGCTTAATACCGCAGGGGCAAAGGATGAAAACACAGCTGAAGAACAATGTCCCGCTGAAGAGAAGTGTTGAGTGGGGCCCCCGCAGGGGCCACTCCGAGGGCCTTTAAGGACTTTATGTCCGCATGATTAGCCAAGATGAAGGGACCAGCTGCAAACTTTAATTTCCTGATGACACAAAGGAACCATGAACAATATATAGATAGGATTTGAATTTGTAATAAGCAGTGGCCTAATCCACAGCAAAGGATAGTCAGTGTAGACAAAAAAAAAAAAAAAAAAAACCCTCCTGAAATTTCTTAGGGTCCCCATTCAGACATACTCTTTACTGAGAGTTTTACTTCAAGCAATTTATCTTGGAGGAACTACCAGTGTTGGCTGTGGGAAAGAAGCAATGCACTTTTGCTCTAGGACCCTGAATTCCTGACAAATCCCTCTGTTCTCCTAGCAAGAAGACAGAGCAGAGTTTGTATAATAATGTTGCATGCACCTGGCTGGAAGAATACTCTGGATAAAGGAATGACCACGTTAGTCCGCTGAGGATATTTTGCCAGACACTAACCTCTTTTATTGTACTCTTAATCTCGAGCTAGAGAGGGGAATTTTTAAAAATAATGCTTTCTTCATTCTTAGCAGATGAAAACATAACATTTGAGTTTCTTTCTTTCTTTTTTTTTTTTTTTTCAAGTGCTGTTGGAATCAAATTAGCTGCTGGAAAAGAAAGGCTCAACCTTCATTTTTGTTCTTACCCTTTCAGCTCTAATCATCTTGAAGTGTTAAGGTGCATAATAATAATAAAAAAATGTTTAGGTCAACAGGAAGTGGCTCGTGATGAGGACTGGCTTTAATAGCGCAGGGAAAGCTGAGGACAAAAGGGGCCAGATGTTTTGACAGGGCACTGAGGAGCAAAGAATCTGGGAAAGGGAAAGAAGTCTTTCAACAATTCTCAGAACAGGGGGCTTTTTGTCTCCAGCTCTTGGAGAGGTCCCGTGGCAAGAGCTTCCCCCTAAGAGGCAAAAGATGAGAACTTCAAACATGCATCAGCATTGTGAACACAGCATGTTAATCTTATTAATTATGAAAACCCCCACTGAGTGAGCATTTACGTGTGCTAGCAAATTTACCTGCATTATCTCATTTCGTCTTTGCATAACAAGCCTCTGCAATTGGCTTTATCATTCCCATTTTACTGGTGAGTCAGTTTAGGCTAAGGAAACGTATACTTTACTTGTCCATAGACATACTCGCTGCTAAATGTTGTAGCTAAAATTAGAGCCCAGGACTTTTTGACTCCAAGACATACTGCAGCTTCCTTGTGATGACAAAAGTTACAAGAAAGACACTTGGAACTCCATGATGCTTGTTGCATTATTACTGGGATCTGACTCTCTCAGACATCACTTCCATCGCTAAAAGCAAAAACTTGTAGCCCTCTTGGAGGTATTTTCTTGGTGCCTCCTACTTACCACTAGCTCCCCCTCTCCTCCAAATAATAATAATAATAAGCCGGAAGATTTATACAATCTGAAGAGAAACCAGAGTGTTAATAGTAATAATAATAAGTTACAAAAATATTTCCATGTAACCATTTTCTACATGGATGGCTTTACAATGTTGACAGAATCCCTTAGTGTGGCTGCAGCAAAGGGAAGCGACAGGCATACTTCCAGTCCCAGGAGGAACTCAGGGCTGGTTTTTCTCTATTTCTTCTTCAAACAGAAAAGGAATGGGGATGTTTGTGTTTGTTGGATGGTAAGAAAGTCCTTCTGTGTGATACGTGTGTTCTTGTGACTGAGTCTCTGGAAGTCATGGTCAAGTTCTAGTGCTCAGAAATTTGATCCTTGCATTCCTCTCCTTGGCATTGAAAGGTACCTCAAGGCCGGAGCTGGCTGAACAGAGGCTTGTCAGCTGCCAGGGCCTGCCCCTGATGGCCTTCTGGGCACAGCTGTCGGGGAGATTGGACTGTGTCCCAAGGGGAATGTGTCATCACCCAAATGCCTGGGCAGCGACGGGGGATGGGAGAGGTTTAGAGCTAAAAGGAGTGCTCCCCTTTTACTAAATATTCTCACATCTCTGTCCAGGAGCTCTGCCCATGCTGGCCTTCTGTGTACCTCTTTGTCCTCAAAACTTGATGCCCGAGCAGGCTGCTGGGTTATCCTATGGGGACAATTTTGTTCTGTGTAGGTGACCAGCCTCAGAATGTTTCTGATCCATAATATTCCTCAGAACTATGCTGGGAAACATCTCTGAGAGTCCAAGTTTGCCACAGCCTGGGCTGCTGGAGCCCCGCGCCTTCCCTCCATCCTTCCTGTCTAGGACAATTGAACTAATTAATGTGACCAGGGAACATTTGAGCTGCTAATAGGAGCCAAGAAAGTGTTGGGGTGTCCAAGACAAACGGCACTTGGCTCATGTTGCTCAACAGCTTAAGTTTCAGTTTTGAAAATTAGTTCAGTTTTACTTAAATCATCTTCTGTGCCAGGGAGCCAATTTTGAGAACTGACGCATGCCAAAGCCTCCCCATCTCCCATGAATAGTCTCCTTTTGATTGGACCCTTAGGAACTGGGGGAGAAGGTGGTCTGTCCACAGCCTGTCCAAGGCATCCTGGAAGAAGGATAGAGAGGGGGAACTCTGTGTGATTACTTTGGTTTTGCCCAGGTAAGAAAGAACAAAGTAATCAAGTTAAAACTGTATTTCAATTTCCTCCTCTGAAGAATGTGTTATTAAGTGAATTAACGTGCTGCTTCTTTTTATCTGAAGATCTGTGGTAACTCATATCTTCTGAGATGGGTCTGACACGCTTAGTTTCAACAGAAGTAGATGGCTTGGCTTTGTTGCAAAATAGCAAAGGAATTTTATAAGACATGAGGAGAATAACTTATACCTATTTGTGTGTTTTTCTAGTCATTGCAGTCACGCTGTTCATCATGTGCAAAGACTGTGAAGCCAGACACACCGAGGCTTGACTCCCACGCTGCCCTTGGCTGGCTGCTTCACTCAAGAATGTTCCTTAATCCCTCTGAGATACAGTTTCTGAACTTGCCAAATGAAGATAATAATAGTACCTACCTCTGGCTGGCGCAGTGGCTCACGCCTGTAATCCCAGCACTTTGGGAGGCCAAGGCGGGCGGATCACGAGGTCAGGAGATCGAGACCATCCTGGCTAACACAGTGAAACCCAGTCTCTACTAAAAACACAAAAAATTAGCCGGGCATGGTGGCAAGCGCCTGTAGTCCCAGCTACTCGGGAGGCTGAGGCAGGAGAATGGCGTGAACCCAGGAGGCAGAGCTTGCAGTGAGCCGAGATCGTGCCACCGCGCTCCAGCCTGGGTGACTGAGCAAGACTCCGTCTCAAAACAAAAAATAATAGTAATAATAATAATAATAGTACCTACCTCTCTGAATTGTTACAAGGAGCCAACGAAATATAAATGTATTAAGTATGTGGCCTGGGGGTTATTTTACAGTAAGTGTTCAGTAAACAAGTCCTAGTTCAGATAATATCTACTTCAGATAAATGTAAAATTAAATGAAATCTAACATATGTGGAGAGACTTTCACACAGTAGGTACCATAAATATTGGTACCCTTGCTGTCCCTGCGTATCATAATGGCTAGGTTTGTTGAAATATTAGATGTAAAACTACACTTACATTTACTTTCTCTACCTCAGGTCTTTTATTCTCTTGTGAATTTTAGTATTCCGTCTACCTACCACTTTCAAACCAATGGGTCTCTGGAAGGGACTGAATTCTGATTCACACGCCACAAAGAAGCAAATTCAACCACCAACAAATTCTGCACCAAGCCACGACATTGAAGACCACAGGTGGGGATCATGCTGGACCACCAAGCCATCTGATCAACCTCATACATGTCCGTCTGGTTCAGGCCTGTAAACCAGGACTCCTCAGCCTGCCCCTCAGGCCTCAGAAATCTCTTCCAGCAAAAAGTATATCTACAGGCCTGGCTATGTGATTTATAATAGTCTTTATGTATTCCAAGTCATGGGGATAGGAAGAAGGCACTAAATGCCAAGGTTTTAAAGACAGTGCCTCACAGAAATGACCATAAATAGCAGCTCAGGAGGCCACTTACATGAAGTTAGACCCGTTTAGGACTAGGGGCTATTACAGTGTGAGCTTATCATAACTTGATTCAAGTGCAATAAGCGAGGAGTGGAGAAGATGACCAGTCAGTGTGAGAAAGCCAAGTGTGGATCAGATAACCACATTAAAAAGATTAAAATGTCCAGCCTGCTATAAATGCCTGCTAAAATCCTAAAAAGGAGTCTGGAGAGACCCATAAAATCATAACTAAGAAAGTAAGGGAGCCCTGAAGCTTTAACCAGATGTTCCTGTGATATGAATGACTATGTTAGTAAATTTTCATCCTAGCAATACAGCTTTGTATTGATCTTTTGCTTTTATTAGTCAGTGCTGCTATGAGATTAAATATTGTCTGGAAGGAAATACAGGCTTCCCTCTCTAGAAGGCTCTTCTCGGGAACCCAGCATTTGTTATCGCAAAGCGCACGAGGGAGTTTATAATGAATTGCACAACAGAGCAGAGGCTCGAGTCTATAAAAAGAGTTATATAAGGGGTAGCCTTATAGAGAATAACCTCATTTGGGAAGCAAGCATTGTGTGCCGTACCGAGTAGGAAACCAACGGAGAGCTGTCTAAAACAGAAATAGACATGAGTATTTATGACCAGGAGCACCAATCGCAATACACAGTGCTAAACACTTAATCTACGGTTAGATTTTACTCCAGATCCAAGCTGAAGTCAGCAGAATTAAATCTTCAAATGTATTTCAGCAGCCTTAAATCCTTCTGATACTGTTAGCGGTGGCAGGGTTCCAAAATGCATTCTGTTAATAAGACAGTAAAGTATAAAATCGAGTTATCTCTTTAAAGGAGAAAAACACAGAGTAAAGGAAACGAGTCTTGTAAAATTACATTCCAGTATTCAGGCCTTTTCTACCTGAGTTCCTTTCAATTTATTCTTTTACTACCAGACCATTTTTCTCCTGGAAAAATAGCAGGAAGAAAAAAAAGATGAAGAAATTACCCCCCACATTTTTTTTTAAACTATGAAAGAAATGGTACTCCTGCAAAAAGCCTTAGGATTTTTTGCTTCTTATTTTTACAGGTCAGAGGAGGTTAAGATTTTGCCAATCAGCTTGTAACATGCAGTATCAAGTCTCCTTGGGCTAGCAAAAAGAATTCAGCAGCTGTTACCTTTTCTTTCTCACTTAACATAACTTTTGGTTTACCTGCAGCTAAAAGAAATTTATGCAGCACATACAGGGCTGTTGTTCAAGTCCCCAAAGCAACTTCATTAGCCCTCCCAGGAGCAGCATCAAATGCTTGTTAAGGGGAAAGAGAGGCAGACAGACAGATAGAAAAACAGACGGAAAGGAAGAAAGAAAAGAAAAGAAGAGAATGAAAGAAAAGAAGGAAGGAAGGAAAAAAGGAAGGAAGGAAGGAAAGAAAGAAAGAAGAAGGAAAGAAAGAAAGAAGAAGGAAAGAAAGAAAGAAAGAAAGAAAGAGAAGAGAAAAGAGACACATCCACTACCAATGCTCTTTGTTTTGTTTTTTTTTAAATTTTTTAAAATTACACTTTAAGTTCTGGGATACATGTGCAGAATATGCAGGTTTGTTACATAGGTATACATGTGCCATGGTGGTTTACTGCACCCATCAACCCGTCATCTACATTAGGTATTTCTCCTAATGCTATCCCTCCCCTCCCATGACAGGCCCTGGTGTGTGATGTTCCCCTCCCTGTGTCCATGTGTTCTCATTGTTCAGTTCCCACTTATGAGTGAGAACATGTGGTGTTTGGTTTTGTGTTCCTGTGTTAGTTTGCTGAGAATGATGGTTTCCAGCTTCATCCATGTCCCTGCAAAGGACATGAACTCCTCCTTTTTTATGGCTGCATAGTATTCCATGGTGGATATGTGTCATGTTTTCTTTATCCAGCCTATCATTGATGAGCATTTGGGTTGGCTCCAAGTCTTTGCTACTGTGAATAGTGCCCTTTGAACACATAACACTGAGATGAAGTGCCAGACTTGCTCAAATGAACAAAGTCAAAATGAAGCCTAAAACTCCATCTAGACACCAGCTTTCACATCCCAGTTTCTGCACATATGGGATGAGAGACCACCCACTGCTCTGAGATCCCTGCAGGGTACCACTGAGCAAGTCAAGTAACGAATTTTAATCTTAACTCTGAATTTCTTTGTCTTCAGGCAATTTTTCTTTTTGGCCTGTCTAGGAGTTAGAAAAAGATAGAAACTCTCTTGTCTTGTAGAACTAACGTGATATAAGAAATTGAGCTGTAGCAATCCACTGGGAAGAAACAAAACATATGTGAAAGTAAAGATTTATACTGTATACTCAAATACTTCTGGAAAACATATACATCTGGAATATACTAGAAAACATCTGGAATATCTATATGTAATACCTGTATATAATACCTCTCTACATTTGATAGCCTGTACTTTTATAACTTTGAACAAATGTATGTATATATATAATTTTACCACATTGAATTATGACATTGAGAGAAACAAGAACATAAACTTAATTTCTAATTAAACCTATAATTAGAAGAGATTTTGGAGTTCTTAAGAATTATTTTTATTGAGTTCAACAAGTTATGTAAATGATTTTAGAGACTTTTCTTGAATAACTGCCTGAAAGGACACCTGAAAAAATTTCATTCCCTTTTTCCGGCTTTGCCAGAGCCTGTACAGATGCCTACAGTTCTTTTATGACATCAGAGTTAACATTTATAAGACCATAATTTACTCCCATTATCCTTTAGTCAACTTAATGAGATGAGGAGGATACCATGACTTTTTAAAAGTTGATTTGAGAGGCATTTCTGATCTAGATATAATTTAAGAGATGTCCTGTTTTACAGCAACCCAACCACAGGTCATAAGTAACTTCTGTAAAGGGTGAATCTTTGTGATTGTTGTTGCTTCAGTGTCGGAGGGTATTATTTGGTGACCATATCTGGGTGCCCAGTCTAGTGATTGCTTAGGGTTTCCAGGGCCTGGCTATTACCATATGCTATGGACAACTCCAGTTGTGTTCTTCGCACTTTGCTTTTAAGGTTCAACTCTGAAAATCCTTTCCAAATTCTGCTAGTTGAAATCAATCAGGGTTTGCATCTACCCCAATTAAAGTTATTTCTGTGACTTCATACCAAATTATGAGCAGCTAGATTAGGTTCTTTTCACTTTTTAGATCCCCTTCAGCATCTAGAAGAGTGCCTTGCATAGTAAATGTCCCTTGAATGGAATTGTATTTTCTAAAAACTGGGAATTAAATCCACCCGTGGGGAAGGGTGTGAAGATGAATGAGCAACGGACAGAAGCACCCTCTAATGATGGCAGAGATGAAGCAAACACACACCTGGGCCCAGACCCTTGATAGGGCATTTATGTAAAACCAAATTAACTTCAAGAGAATTTAATGAGTAAAGTGAATGTTTTTCACCCTCCAGGTGGTCCCTGGAGAGGATGTTAGCATGACGAGAAGAAACAGGGAGAGGAAAAATGCTGCCGCTGACCCCTGTATGATAAAGATAGGTTCTCCCATCTCCACTCCTCCATTCTGCATATTTCAAAATGACAACAAGGGAAACAATTTATAGTTGACTCCAGGTGCCCCTGGCTGTGAAACTCCTTCTGTCATGGCAGAGAGATGAAAAAGAGGCCCCCTTTCCCATGAATGACTCCGAGCCACATAAATATTGTTTCATTTCCACTTGTAGCAGTTTATGTCGCTTGTCTGTGTTCACTCTCCCTAGATCCTGGCAGTTCAGTCACTCCTCTCTTTCTAGACACCAGATCAGAGCACCTGAAACTAGGAAAGGAAAAGAGGCCTGGAAAGAGGCCCAGCAGTGGCACCTTGATGCTATCTTGAGATGTCTCCATTATAGCTTGCAACATCCTTCAGTGGTAAAATGTGGGTTTACCTTGAGATAATCTAGATCCTTCCACAGCATCACTTTATTGCCTAATGTCACTGTTTCCTTCTCATCGTTTGCCCAAAAAGAGGGGTCTCAGGAGATGCTCTCTGGGGAACTTGTTAAAATCCTGAATTCTGGGCTGACTTCTGAGACTTCTGATTCAATAATTCTGGATGGTACCTAGGGATCTGCATTTTAATATACAGTGCATCCCAGGTGATTCTTATTTCAGGTGGTTGATAAACACCGTCTTATGGCGAAGAGGAAGAAGATTAGCTGGGTTATTTTCTACTCATGGGGCTTTTATTGTTTGTTTGCTTTTTGGAGTAGGTGAGGAAAATTGGAGAAATAGCTCCCCTGCTTATTACGTTTGAAGAAAGTAAAGTTAAGGACATAATGATACAATTAAGTTTAATGTAACATATAAACAGATTTGTTCATCAAAAGCACTGAGCTAGTTACCGGACATTCAAACTGTGAATGAAACTTGATCTCTGTGCTCAAATAGCAAACAGTTAAGGACCAAAATGAATTACCATCCAGGCTCAACAATGGATTAGCCAGTTGGTTCAGTTCTCTAACTGGGTAGAGGTTATGGTTTGTCCCTAATGTCAACCTTCCCATGAATATCCCATGTTTCCTATCTAAAAGCCTAAGGACCTATTGTTCATGCAGGTACTCCTGGTAACAGGTCACAAAGTCACAATCAAAGATTATCTGGGCCTGTCTCCCCTCATCACAGATAAGGGAACTGAAGTCACAAGAGGTTAAGGGACTTGTGGGAGGTAGTTAGTTTGTATGACAGTTCACAGCCAAATCAGGCCTTCTGAGGCATTGCTTTTCCCACCTTAGCATATTGCTTGGAGCAAGATTGTCCATTGGTTCGTCCATTAATTCATTCATTCTACAGATACTTAGTAAGCACCTACCATTTTCCAGGCCGTGGGCTATGTATTGAGGATGAAAAGTTGAGCAAGACCCTCTTTCTGTCCTTACAACCTTATAATTTAGGGAGATAGAGATCAGAAAACAGGTTACATACCGCCAAGCTTCTTTGATTTTTTTTCCATAATACAGATCTTATGCTTTGCTGTCTCCCGGAATGATTATCAGACTTAAGTTATATCCTTTCTGACCTCTTGATTCACCATCTGACCAATCTGGATCATTTTAGTCAGGCCTTCCACAGAGCACATCTATCTATCAGGTGCATGTCCTTACTTATCCCACCACTTCCCACCACTGTTTCTTTCTAGAGAGAAGGCAGCGAGTTGCACAGAGTATTTCAGAGATGAATAGATAGGGTAGAGTCCAGCTTTTGGTTTTCATTTTTTCAAGTTATTTTAGGATGATGTCCTCTGGGCCTGCAGCAGATCTTTGGAACCATGACTCTCAGACCCTCTTGTAGTTCTCAATCCACCAATCAGATGACTATCCCAGATAGAATTTAGCTTTCTTTTTCCCAAAATGGCCCACCTTTCATTGTCATGCATAAAAGCACATATTCTCTGTCCCTCCCCACAGCCTTTCAAGATGGTTCTAGAGTTTATTTCTCTTTATTTGGCATTTTACAAACAAAAGATATTACAGGCTGGGCACAGTGGCTCATGCCTGTAATCCCAGCACGAGCACCAAGACAGGAGTTCATGACCAGCCTGGCCAACATGGCACAACCCTGTCTCTACTAAAAATACAAAAAGTAGCTGGGCGTGGTGGCAGGCACCTGTAATCCCAGCTACTAGGAAGGCTGAGGCAGGTGAATCGCTTGAAGCCAGGAGGCAGGGGTTGCAGTGAGTTGAGATGGTGCCATTGCACTCCAGCCTGGATGACAGAGTGAAACTCTGTCTCAAAATAAGTAAATAAATAAATAAATAAAAGATGTTACAGTGGTAAGTTTGAAAATTTCACTGAGGACTTTTCTTCTTCCCCAACAAATAAACCCCTTCCTTTCAATTAGACATCTTCAATTACAAGAAAGAATGAAGGGACAGTTTGACTGACCCTCCTGAAACTCATGCTCCCAGGACCAGCCACTCCCCTTAGCCCTTGACTTTATTAATGAGCTCATCCTCTGTCTTAATCCTTAGCCAAGGCAAATGTGAGGTAGCACATTGTGTTTTACAGCAATATACCTAAAGCTTTATCTCACAAGAGCCACGATACCCTAAATGAGCTCACATTTGTCTCAAGTGACATGTCAGTGGCTTGGAAAAACTAGTATTCACAACGCACATCTACTTGCCACCTTCAAGCGTATTCTAGTAATATTGTCCATATGCACATGTCACTTACTGACTTCAAAAATGTACATAATTGCGTTACCCAATTAGAGGATAAACTTTTTTTTAAAGACAGGGACTGCATCTCTTGTTTTCTCTCAAAGAAACTAATGTATATTCTTTGGACACAGAGGATCTATAATAAATACAATTTAGCTAATGATCCGTTTTATCCTTAAATCCTGGCTGGACACAGTGGCTCATGCCTGTAATCCCAGCACTTTGGGAGGCCAAGGTGGGCAGATCACGAGGTCAGGAGATCAAGACCATCTTGGCTAGACCATTCTGGCTAACACAGTGAAACCTGTCTCTATTAAAAATACAAAAAATTAGCTGGGCGTAGTGGCATGTGCCTGTAGTCCCAGCTACTTGGGAGGCTGAGGCAGGAGAATCACTTGAACTCAGGAGGCAGAAGTTGCAACGAGCTGAGATCCCAGCACTGCACTCCAGCCTGGGCAACAGAGCAAGACTCTGTCTCAAAAACAAAACAAACAAACAATCCCTATAGCATCAGTTATTCAGTTACCTGTTGAGTGACTCTCCTGTGCCTAACCTTGAGCCATATGTTATGAGGGAGGAATCAGATATATTTGACATTGGTCCTGTACTCAAGGATTTTGCAACCTTACTTAAGAAGAATGAAGTAATTGGAATAGTAGATCTGGAAGTACTTTAAGGTCTATCTAATTCTGTTTTCTTGCAGTAGGTGTATTGGCTATGCATCAGTATTTCTGGTTGCCCTCTCTTTCGGAGTACCTGAAAAAAATGCATTTTTCAACCCCTTGGACTTTAGGTAGATTATATGACTTGCTTTGGCCAGAAAATGTGAATGGGAGGGATGTGTGTGATATATGGATGGAAGCCTTTAAGAGTTAGAGCAAGATCTTTACTTCCCTTCTTTTCCTGATGCAGCAATTATGAAGGCAGTTTCATGGTGAAAAAGCAGAAAGCCTGAATCAAAAACTATGGAGAATGGAGGGCTGTCCTAGGCATCTCTAGGAGCTTTTGCATGAGCGAGAAGAACAATTTTATTGTGCCAGGCTACTGAGATTTTAGGATTGTTTGTTACCACAGCATAACTTAACCTATCCTGACTAAATCCATCATTTTATAGATGGGGCAATTTAAGTGTGAATTTGTGTGATACGGAACTTCAATGTATTAAGAGCTCAATGTATCTTTGAACTGGACTGGTTGAAGGCATCTTCACAAAAGATGTCTAATTTGAGTTTCACTTTGTAGGTTGTGTAGGATTAATCTTGGAGAAGTGGTTGTGGCATTGGTGGGGGTGTTACTGGTGGCAGTCATGAGAAAGTCCAGATGATAAGAGGACAGGAAAAAACTGGATACCTCATTTTAACAACACTACCCATAGCTGAATATGCGTAATTATTGGTGCTAAGCATTTTATTTGCTTTATTTCGTTTCATTCTCACAGTCATGCCTATAGAAATAATAATCATTACTATCTCAGTCCTCCCTATGAGATAGTAATAATTACTATTCACATTTCTTCAAAAAGTAAACTGAAGCTTAGAAAGCTTCACTCAAAATATCTGGAACTACATCATTGGTCGAGTTCTTCCCATCTTTTTCCGTGACTGAGGGTAAGAAGTGTTCTTTTTTGTACTCATCAAGACTCTTGTTGTCATTCATGCAACGAATCCCATCCCTCCCTCTTCTCTGGGATGTTTCCATGGCTGTCTCTCTCTTTTTTTTTTTTTTTCATTATTTTTAACTGCTCTATTTCTGCTAGTTCCATTCCTTCACCTTGTAAACTCGGCAAATGTCTTCCATTTTAAAATAAAAACTATTTGAAAACATGTAAAACCAAAATAACTATATCCTCATTTGCCTTCAAGTCATCATGCTCTCTCACCATTTCTTCGGAACAACCTTATTTAAAAAGCCATCTACACACTCTGTCTTCACCTTCCTAACCCATCACAGAAACTTCCCAGATGAGTTACTACTGACTTTCTGGCTGCCACTCTCAATGGATGAAATGAACGCTGATGCTGCTGATCAGGACTAACTTTGGCTTCTAAGGACCCACTGTCTTCTAAATTCTTCCTATTGCTTTGCTACTGTCTCTCAATCCACTTTCAAGATTCCTCTTTTTCCACTGGTCCCTTAAATTGTGCTTCCATATTCGTGTTCTCAGCCCTTATTCTTCTCATGCTTCATGAACTGTGAGAACGACCTCATCCACTCCTATGGTTTAATTACATGTCACTATGTTAAATCCCACCAAATCCATAGCTCAGGTCCAGGTCTCTCTCACAGACTTCATAAATGTGTATTTTGCTTCTTCATTCATATGTCATCTTGAAATAAATGGTAAAAATCCAAACTCATCCCTTGGAACCCTAAACCTCCTCCTTCCCCTGAACTCTTTATCTTCATAAATAATGTCATCAACTACCTACTCCCTCAAACTGTAAGCCTGCAAGCCCAGTTTGCTCAACTTTCATTATAATTAGACTCCACAGCTTGAATCAACTCTCTAAATAGCTCTCAATTTGTACACCTCCTTTTTTTTTTATCATCTCTGCTATTGGTTTAATTTAAGGCCTTGCCATCCCTCATCTCGTTAATAATGAGGGATTATCTTCTTAATCCCATTAAGACTTCCTCCAAACCATTTTTCACACTTCAGCCAGAATAATATTTCTAGAATATCAATATGTTCGTGTCATTCCTATACCTTGTTCAAAGGTGCTTTCTCACATTCTGGATACACCTAGAACATCTTAGCAGGTACACATGGTCCTTTATGGCCTGATTCATGCCTAGGTCTCCAGCTTTCTCTGGGGCTACTCTCTTCTCCATGATTATTCCTGAGCCAAGTCAAAGATGTGCTGGCCCTAGAAAATCTATGATTTCTCTTGCCTTTGTGAGTAGCCTCCTGTGCCAGCAATAGCCAGTGGTTTCCCTTAATCTTTTTCACCCATTTAAGACCAGCTTAAGGACCCTTCTGTTGTGAAGGCTAGGTGCTCCCACCTCAGTACCCCTAGGGTACCTTGAACATGCCTCTATGCTGCTTCTGTTGTATTGCATTGTGATCATGTACATGTTCCACTCCGAGCTGAAAGTGCAAGATCCCTGAGGGGAGAGTCTATGTTATAGTCCTCTTCATATTCCTGTGCCCAGAACAGTGATGAAAAACAATAGAGTTTCTGTAAATATTGTTAACTATGTGAATTAATGATAGCTTTCAGGAAATATAGGTTATATGAAAAATTACTTGAGGTTTTGTTTTGCATTTCCTTCTACAAATTAAGGAACATGATCATTTCATAGCTTGCTTTTAGTTCTCCTGGCAAATTTATTTTAAAGACTGCCAGCCTACCTACATTTCACAACCAATATAGGATTAGGTCTTCAAAATAATGTGCAACAATAAAACTGCACGTTGTCATCAAGATTTACAGAATTCCCACTCCAGGTTCTGAGCCGTGGAGTTAGGAGAGAAACATTTGGCGAACACATAGACGTTTTCTTGTTGCCTTATATTTTCACTTTGCTTGTCTCATTTATGGTTTAGAAGTTGCTTCTGAATCACAGGTGGGTATAAAGACAGCTTGATCTTTGAGAATTACTGATGTGTCTAAAAAGTCGGCTCTTTCATTCAACCTGCTTTCTGGATGAGTGGAGGACACCAAATCATTCAGTACCTTGATGAAAGGAAGCAGGCTAGATGCGCTTCTGTTTTATAGGGATACATCAGACTGGAGTCCATATTTTGATTTTTTTTGTGTGTGTGATAGTACTGTAAATTCTCCTTTTTCATTTTCTCAATCTCATTAACTTCATTCTTGGTTGCTTCATTATTTTCAGAACTGTCTTCTTGTAGCTGTATTTTTTTCTAAGTCACTAATCTGTCAGCTGTTACAGTATTTTTAATTATATTTTTCCAATATTTCTTTCCTTGTCATCATTTATTTTTAATTTACATGCATATATTATTTTTATGATGAAGCATGGGGTGGCTGTATGTTATATGCTATATGCTATCTAGTTATCAAACTATATAGAGATTTTGCCTCTTGAATTTCACAATGCAATAGCAATTCTTCTACGCTGCCCAGATTTATGTAGAGAAGAGACCATTAGGAAGAACTTGGGCCCATGTTGGTAGGCTCCGAAGTTGGATCTCAATCAATCATTGCCACAGAAAATCTAGTTCTGATTTTGAGCCATTGTGTTTTACATTGCTATCCTGGGCAGCAGAATACTTCCACAAAGCATTTAGAATCTGGGTCTTCAGTAACAAACTGTCTTCAAGGTCATAACTACAACAAACCAATTTTCTGGCATCAAGTGCCATGGGACATGATGAATACCCTGGGTTGAGGGGAGGCGGGATGGAGAATGGGACAGGGGTTTAGAAGTCGAGCCATGGCCAGGGCGAGTGTTCCACAGAGTAACTCAGTTGGCTGCACTAGGACTCAGGCTGAGCTCCACGATCAGGTACTTGTGTTATTTGTGATTCTTAGTATGCTCAGTACTCAGACTCTAGCTCGAAGAATGGATGTTTTTAAAGAAAGATAAAAGCAACCAGGTGCAGTGCCTCATGACTATAACCCCAGCTACTTGGGAGGCCAAGGCGAGAAGACTGCTTGAGCCCAGGAGCTCAAGACCAGCCTGAGCAACAAAGCAAGATCTGATCTCTACTAAAAACAAAAAAATAAATAAAATAAAAATTTGTCAGGTGTGGTGGTGTGCACCTGTGATCTCAGCTACCCAGGAGGTTGAGATGGGAAGAGTGTTTGAACCTAGACGGTTGAGGCTGCAGACAGCCATGATCATGCTACTGCACTGCAGCCTGGAGAGCAAGAGCATGACCCTCTCTCAAAACAAACAAACAAACAAAAAACAGGTAGCAATTGTTGAGCGTTTACTATGTGCCAAGAACCATGCTGAATATTTTAAATATATTATATCATTTAACCTCACAACAAACCTATGAAATAGGCACTTCATTATTTCCATTTCGAAAATGAGAAAGGAATAAGGATAAAACAACTTGACCAAACTCATAGAGCAATGATTAGGTTATGGAGTTAGGAGTTGAACTTAGGTTTCCTTATTCCAAAGCCCCTGATCTTAGATACTACACTGATAAAAACATTGGGAAAAAATGTGACTAAGGGGAATATTGGAAGAACAATTCCTCTCTTCTCTTCACGTCCTTAAAATAAGAGTGCCCCAGTCTTTGGTCCTCTTACCTTTCTTCCTTACACTCAGATCTCTGTGATCTCAACCAGCCCTGTGGCTGGATAACACCTATATCCTGACAAACTCCCCAATTTATAGCCTCAGTCCAGGCCTCTTTAATGAATTACAAATGCATATACTTAATTACCTCCTTGGCATCTCCAATTGGATGAAAAGAAGATAGCTCAAATTTAACATCCCCAAACTGAGTGGCTTCCTACCCACAGTCCTGGTCCTCCTACAGCCTTCTATCTCTCAGCCGATGGTAACTCCATCCTCCCAGTTGTTCGGCCAAAAACCTGCTAGTCTTTCTTGACTCCCTCTCCCACACTGCAATCTAATCTATTGGCAAGTCCTGTTAGCTCCATCTTCAAGATGTATTCAGAATCTGATCCCTTATCATACCTCCCTATAAAACCAGCCTTGTCCTGGCCAGGTGCGGTGGCTCACGCCTGTAATCCCAGCACTTTGGGAGGCTGAGGTCTAGAGTTCGAGACCAGCTTGCCCAACATGGTGAAACCCCATCCCTACTAAAAATACAAAAATTAGCTGGCTGTGGTGGTGGGTGTCTGTAATTCCAGCTACTCAGAAGGCTGAGACAGGAGAATTGCTTGAACCTGGGAGACGGAGGTTGCAGTGAGCCGAGATCGTGCCAGTGCACTCCAGTATGGGCAACAAAGAGCGAAACTCCGGCTCCCCAAAAAAGAAAGAGTGTACCAAACCAGCCTAGTCCTAACCATCATTCTGCTTCACCAGAATCACTGCAATACTTTTGTAATTGGTTTCTCAGCTTCCAAACCTCATCCATTTATGGTTTACTTTATACGGAACAGTCAGAGTAATCTTTTAAAAATGTAAGTCAGATCATGGCAATCCTCTGAACCATTTAGTGGCCCCAATTTCACCTAGAGAATTAGCATGTTTCATGATGGCCTGTAAGACACCATGTGATCTGCCTATACCCAAAAGTGTCTTGGGAGGGGATGATATTTCTCTTTCCTCCTCCTCCTCCTCCTTCTCTTCTTCCTCTTCCTCTTGTTGTTGTTCTCCTCCTCCTTCTTTTCCTTCTTCTGTCTTCTTCCTCCTTTTTCACTTCATCTTCACCCTCATCTTCATCCTACTTTATTGTTAATTTACTCTATTACACAATTTCTGGAACAAAATGGAGTTCAGTACTTAATATTGTCTACTGAATGAAGCCTAGATGTTCTTTTTTGCCAAACAATTTTCCACTAAGTCTTTTAACATTTATTTATTTATTTTTGGGATAGGATCTGGCTCTGTCACCCAGGCTGGAGTGTAGTAGTGTGATCTCGGCTCACGGCAACCTCCACCTCCTGGGCTCAAGTCATGCTCCCCCCTCAGCCTTCCAAGTAGCTGGGATTACAGGTGCATGCCACTACACCTGGCTAATGTTTGTATTTTCTGTAGAGTTGGGGTTTTGCCATGTTGCCCAGGCTGGTCTTGAACTCCTGGACTCAAGTGATCCACCCACCTTAATGTCCCAAAGTGTTGCGATTACAGGTGTGAGCCATGGCTCCTGGCTTCTACTCCGCCTTGAAAGCGAGAGATGTGAAACTTATCCTTGACTACTTGCTCTCCATCATTCACCATACTAACTTAGTCCCAAGACCAAGACATGCCTCTCAAGTCATTTCTTCCTGTCTGTCTCCACTGCTGCCACCTGAGTGCAACCCTTTTCATCTCCCACCTCCATCACTGCAACAATCCCCTAGGGGGTTCCCCTGTCATTGGCCTTTTCCTTTATTTATTCTCCACCCTACAGCCCAAGTTATAGTTCCAAAAGGTAATAAGATATTATTTCTTGGCTTAAAGATCTCTATTGTCTGCCCTTTTTAAAATAACTTTTAAAAAACCTTTCTTTGGAATGAGGATTCCTCGGAAGTTTGACAATATATATGAACTTCTCAGAAAAGTACACATAAGTACCAACACTTATATTAAATTTGGATGGATTCACAGATGCCCTGAAACTGTCCAGGAAAGCATTCATTGTCCCCGAACACTGAATACTTGGGCCATAGGAGAGTCCACCAATGTTCCTCAATATCTGGCCCGTGCATGTCCATGAGCAGCCTCATATCCCACAGTTACCTTTACCCTTCCAGATCTAGCTCAAGGGGAATACTTCCCAACCTCCTCTGAAGATAATGTTTCCTCTTCTGTGCCTCCAAAACACACATAGCAATTATCATGTTCAGCTACAAGGATTTCTAAATGTTTTCTCTCCTTAAAGTTCTCAATTCTTTAAGGAGAGGAATCATATCTAATTTTAAGTTTATGTACTAGTCCCACCAAAGACTCTAGGGCACAGTTGGTAGTCAGTAAATATTTACAGAGTGCCTATGTCAAAGGTGAATGAAAAGGAGGGATGGTATTTCTCCGTTAAAGATTTCCTCATCCTTCCTTCTTCCATCCTTTCTAATATCATCCATAAAACACAGATAGCTCAGGCCCATCAAATTGCAATGTGATGGTAATTACAAACAATCCAGATCAGTTTCCCCTCAATTCTGAGCTTTGCCATTACAGTTGTTCTAGTTGGTCTTTCCCATTTCTTACCTCCAAGACAGGGATGAGATTTGCTTCTGGTACTTCTTTTGATCTCTGGAGACACAAAGTTCAGTCCAGTTTTTCCCTGTCTTTGTCCAAATATATTGCCAGGAGAGAAAGTTTTATGGCCAGTTAATCTGCTCATGGAGTCTTTAACTCTGGTCTTGCACAGACTCTTCTCTTGGGTCCATAGCTTGGAGCACTGTTTCTCATAGACTGGTCTATGGACTGCTTGCCTCAGAATCACCTGGGATACTTGTAAAAGATATAGATTCAGGGACCCACTTCAAATTTCCAAAAGGTGCTTTGGGTGGCAGGAAGACATTCTGGAATCAGCATTTTAAAACTTTCCCAGAAGAATGTTCTTGACACTAAAAATTGGGAATCACTAACCTAGAACCTACTCCCATTCTCCATGTATCTCAAGCGTGCTGAATCTAGCTTTCTTCCTTTTCTTCTTGTCTCCCTTTCATCAAGACCATACCATAAATTCACCATGACTCGTGAATCCCCCTTTTTTGTTTCATAAGCAGGAATAAAACGAAGAGGTGAAGGTTGGAGCCAGAAAAGTCTGAGCTCAAGTGTCCTTTCTGCCATTTGCTTCCTCTGTGAGCTTACCTAAACTCTCTAAGCCTTTTCTTTTAACTATAAAAAAGGCAAATAATACCTACCTCATAGATTGTTGTGAGAATCTAATGGTATAAATTATTTATTTAGCATAGTTCACCACCCAACCAAAGTACTCAGTGATTAGTAATAGCAGTAACAAACAACCCTGAAATGCATCATTTTCCCATCAAGACATAAATACATATCTTATGGTATATGTATGTTTGCATGTAGATATGTATATTTATATATATTTATATAACAGGTTTCTTATTAAGATCATTTGTCTTTATTCACCTACCCAATTTGTCCTGTTTTCCAGCTTCTCTCTGTTTGTCTAGCATTTTAACTATCAAACTTAGCTCTGCATTGAAGATAGTTGAAGATCAAACCTTATTCAGCACTTAGAAAATTGCTTTACTCTATCAGGAAATTTTAAACGTGCTCAGATGAATCACTGTGAAGACTAATTTTGAAAACCGTGTTTGATCAGTGATACAGTTTTGGTTGATAGCTCTGTTATTCCCAGAGGAAACTTAACAAAATATTTTCAGACAGGAACACTTTGAAGGAAGAAATGAGTATCTAGGGGCGGGGACGGGGGGAAGGCAAACTTGGGGAAATAACCATGCTTATTAAGAACTGTTCAGAAGGTTTCTCATTCATTAAATAAGTTTATGAACTGTGAAGCATGTTGGTAGAGCCTCTTTATCAACTACAACCAAACTGAGATTCTGGAAAGATCTCTTCAGCTCAAGGAGATTCTCAAAGATTTTTCTATAGAAAAAGAAAATGAAGCAGTGTAAATTTGATTTAAGTCAGACTCCTCTCTCTTGAACTAAAATTTGTCATGATCACAGCCACCCTGATGTCATCTAGAATTTCTCCATCGTTAGAAATCTCTAAATGAGAGTGAAACTGTAACATGAGTTCCCATTTTTCAGTTTGACGGTTTCAGCAGGGATTCCATCAGAGCCTGAACTGTTGCTGTATCTACCTGATGACTTTCTGGGGACTGAATAGAAAGGCACAACGAACTCTGGTATTTGGAAAGCTTAAAGTGAGACTCTGTGAAATGCAACTTCCAATATGCATTTGCCCTCTTTACAGTCACCTCCGTCTTTAATTCTTAATATGCAGGACTGTAAAATTACTATAATGCAGGAATGTAAAAGGCTTTACTACAATGTGGGTGGGGAGGAGAATAGGATATTCAATGAGGAGTTTGAAGAGATGGAGCATTTGTTAGCTGTGAGGCAAGGTTTCCAAAGAGCCCTCCAAACAGTAAGGAGCAGTGGGAGATTGAATCTGGAGAGAAGTGCTGACCACTATGGGGATGAGAACACAGAACAGAATAGCTGACTGGATGGGCCACAGTAAGACACAAGATTGAAAAGAATTTTGAATCTTCTTAGAAGGCTTCACCAGAACCTTTTGTCAGCTTTTCCTTTATTGATGAGCCTCCACATACTGTCACTTCTTTCACATCTGTCATGTATCAACACTTCAGCTACTCTTTTCCTGTATCTTTAACATCTTCGTCCATTATAATTTTATAGCAATCTATCTGGCTACGGGCTAAGAAATTCTCCCTGTCCTTCGCTGTGCATGCCTTGGTCTCCCAAGTAACTGGGATTACAGGCGTGTGCCACCACACCCAGCTAATTTTTGTATTTTTTAGTAGAGATAGGGTTTCACCATGTTGGCCAGACTGGTCTCAAACTCCTGACCTCAAGTGATCCACTCGCCTTGGCCTCCCAAAGTGCTGAGATTATAGGCGTGAGCCACCATGCCTCACCTATATTGGCTATTCTTAAATTTTAATTCTTTCAGATGAACTATAGAATCATTTTGTCAAATGATAAGGAATGATTTACCATTGATATTTTGACTATAATTTTGTTAAGTTTATAAATTCATTTAGGAAAATACGGACAACTGTATACTTTCAAGCTTCTTCTTGCAGATGTCATGTCTCTCTTTTTTGATTCCCAGAAAAGGAGTAAATTGTTCTATCTTCAGGTCTCATATTTCTTGTTAATTTAATTACTAGGTCATTCATCTTTTTTCTTTTGGTTAGTATAGTGATGGGAATTTCTATTTTTCATTATATTCTTATATAGAGGCTTTATATATTTATCTTGATTCTGGGTACTTTATGAATCTTCTTAGTAGTTTTAATAATTTGGCAGTTTATTCTGTATGGTTTTCAAAAGGGGTGTTTTAGTATAAAATTTGCAAAAAAATGATAATATCTATTTTCAATCAATGTACATTCTTAATTTTGCTTTACATCTTACTGCAATGCCAAGAAATGTCAGAAAAATATTAAAAGGAATGGACAATTTTATTGTGTTTAGAACTGTATAATTTTATTGGACATGATGTTAGATATTTAATAAACAGGCTCTAAATGTAGGTATTTATTTGTGTGCACCTAGAATATCTCTGGAACAGTAACCAGAAACCAGTAAGAGTGGCTGTATCTTGGAAGGGGTTTGATTGCTAAGGCAGAAATGTAGGAATATACTCAGTGAATAAGCCTTTGTACCTTTTGAATTTTGTACTGCTTACATATACAACTCATTCAAAACAGAAATAATTGAATGAACAAATCAAAACAACATTTGTTATCCTTTTCAAAAAGTATGTATTTAGTCCTAGTTTCTAAGGTATTTTTTAAAATCAGCAACTGGTGGTGAATTAAACTTGTGTTTCTTTCTATAGTCATTGGTGCAAGGATTCTTCCGTTTGATCATTTGATATATCTAAAGTGTGTCTCATTTAAAACCATTTTCATTAGTAGTGGTATTTTCATCTTTATTTTATGATGAGTTAAAACTAGTATTTTATTTAGGATTTTTGTATCTATTGTCATAAGTGAGATAATTTTGTGAGCGTGGTGTGGTTGTGAGTTTTTGGGGGGAGATGAGGTTTTAATGTTAGTGTTATAAAACAGATTTGAGAAATCCTCTATGTTTTTCTATACTCAAAAGTTTATTTAGCTTGGGATTTGTCCAGTGTTTGAAAAATTAAAAGAACTCATCCATAAAACTATCTGGATGTAAAGCTTCTTTTGGAAGAAATATTTTCATAAAATCTTTTTTTTATTGCCATGATTCTATTAAGGTTTTCAATTAAGCAAATATGCCTTAACAATTTTTGTGAATTATTGACTGAAAAAGATACCTTCTAAGTGTGGCATTTTATATCAAGTCTAGAGCACACTGTGGTCACAAATTACGAAAATTATTAAGAAGTGAATTTATTAACATAAGTTTACTTCCTGATTATAAAAATATATTTTTCTTTCATAAGTTATTAAATCTTACTTTTATCCAAATGATAATACATATTTACATCTGGTAAAATCATCTGAATTTTTCAATTAATTCACATGGTCATATGTGTTCATTGACAATATAAGCCAGCTCTTGAAAATATTTGATTTTCTGCTCAGGGTCCATAATGGTAGAAGCTGAAATGACAAGTTTATCTTACTCCAGAGAACAAATCTGTGTAACTCAACCATATCTCTGCCGCTCATGAATCATTGAGTCTCGGCTTTACTTGTGGGATAAATATATCTGTTATGTATACCTTCTTGTCCTTTTTGTATAACTATATATTTCTTTCTTTGCATCTATTTTTATTTATATGCATCCTACCTCTGATACTCACAGTGGAGACTTAACTTGGTGCAAATCAATTAAATCCCCCAGTATTCTTTTTGCTGTATAATGCTGCTGAATCAAAACAGCAAATTTACCAGGGTCTTTACCGTATTTTCTTCAAAGTAGAGGCATGAGCTGGAAAAGGGAGTGAGGTGAACATTTGATCAAGATGACAAGCACCAGTGGATTCCTGCTGTTAGCTGGAACACAAGCCCGATGACATGTATTTGGTGTCATTCCGATGTAGATTCTGACAGAGGCCAATTTATGGTCCAATTTATGTCTTGACTCTCATACGAAGGCCAAGCAAGCTATAAAATGTAATAAGAATTTCTTCAATCAATGTCCAGAGGAAAAACAAATCACTCAGTTACTGACACAATATTGCATCAACACTCCGGTAAAGTTCTCACAAGTGTGTGACATGCCCCCAAGCTACAGAGAGCATGGAGAGTAAAAACCCCCGGCACAGCAACACCACATCCTAATAGAGGGGCTCCTGAACTTCACAGCTCTTAATAGGTCGTCTGCTTTCTTTTTCTTTCATTCTAACAGTATTCCTGTTTCGCAGGGAGGGGTGGGAGAAGAGAATTAAGTAAATGAATTCCTCCTCTCTATTTCCTTCCAACATTTCCGTTTCAGACTTATTTCTGACTTCCTCGCTGTGAACTCCTCCATTTCTTTTCTCTCTCCCTCTTTCCGTTCCTACCAGCCTCCTCTTTACAGAGAGGGTTATTTATTCGTCCCCGGCCACATCATTTCAACTCAGGCTCCTACTGAGGTAACACAGATTAGTCCCCGATCACAGTTTCAATCCAACCAGTCGCGGGCTCGTGTATTTTTCCTTTCTCTTCCTTTAGAGGTTTTTCCAACCAGATACATGCCGTTAAGCACGGTTACAAGTCGGTGCCTGGAAGGGTTTCAGAGAAGAAAGATGGGAGAATCAGCTTCCATTTTAAGACCCATTTTAAATTGTTTCTGATTTGTTTTTCCGAATCCCGTGTTAAGATCGCCGCTGCACACGTGCACGCACACACAGAGAGTGAAAGGCTGTAGGATCACCATCATGCTCTATCTCAACTGTGTCCTCCTCTACTTGTGTACTTAGCGCTGAGGGTCAGTCACTTTGTTTGTTGGTACAGGACAAAATAGTTAACCTGGGACACTTTATATTTGAAAACATTTGCCTTTAGAACACTGGGAAAGTTACAAAGCAGGTCGGGAAAACAGAGCACACTTTTGAGAGAGATACTCTTTTCCTTCTTTAGAAAAGAATACGGGAAGAATAAAAAGGATATGAACATATCGGAATGAGGATTGGAGGCAATGCTGGTTCACATCTCAGCTCTAACCCTCCTTGGCTGTATAACAGGTTGGGAAAGCGCTCCTGCCTCAGCAGTGCTTCTTTAAATACAAATGCTACGGACAAGAGAAAGAGTCCGTGCAGTAATTGTCATTCGTATTTAGTAATATATTTAATATATTCCTAAAAAGGAAAAAAGCTCTATCCAGTCAGGGCAAAATTTTTTTTTTCCATGCAAACTAAGAAATGGTGGTCTCACACATTGGCTTCACCCTGGAAACCTTCCAGACCACACTAGCTCAAAATTACCACTCCCTCTTGTGTTCTAAAAGCAAGTCAACTGTGGGGAGACTCTATTGTCAGGGAAAATCCAGGTGTTGTGGGGTCCGGAGCCACGTGATTCCTGGTTGCAAACTGGCTTCTCCTACCTACCTAGAACCTCTGCAAACACCAGCAACTCCCAGGACTCACAGGGCTGATTCAGGTGAGCAATTCTTAAGGCTTAAGCCTCTATCTTTTACATTAACTCACATGGTCATATGTGAGTTATTGCTACCTCTTAACAATGTGCCTCTCTTTTCAGATTGCAAGGTAGAACCCATGTGTGATCTCATCTGCCTACTGCAGACCTGAGTACAGTGCTATGAAGAGTATAGGTACTCAATAACTGCACATGGGATTGCTTCTAAACTCATTTCGCTGTTGATTTTTGTTGAGTAATTTTTCTGACTATAAAGCACCACGTGTTCATGACCAAAGCTTTAAAAAATAATAATAATAATTTTTAAAAGAGAATTAAAATATCAGTAATGCCACGGACAATAATACATTTCCCCATCATCTTTTTTACATGTATATCTGTATGTTATGTTACATAATTTTATTTAAAATATCCAGCGTTTCTCTTCTATTGTTTTTCTAATTTATTATCCTAGGAAAAATATTTGGAAAGCACAACTTTCAATGGTAAATAACCTCCTATTATATGTAAGATGTACCATATTTTTGTAAACATTCCCCTAACCTACCCAGTGCACTGTCTTATAGAGGGCATATTTCCAATAAACAAATACAATGCCCTGTAGAGTTCTTCTAACATCTTTAGTAGTCTCACTTTATATGTTGGCCTCTGAGGTGGAGATAATACAGAAAGCTGAGAGTTGGGTGTCAGGGGAGTGAAGGAAGGAGTAGAGAGTGAATAAAATTTTTAACTAAATTTAGATTCCCACAAAAGGAAGTTCCTTACACTAAATACAGGCATACCTCATTTTACTGTGTGAATACTTGGCATTATTTTGCTTCACAGTTTTTACAAATCAAAGGTTTGTGGCAACACTGTGTCAAGTAAGTCCACTGGCATCATTTCTCCAACTGCATGTTCTCACTTTATGTCTCTGCATCATATTTTTCTAATTCTTGCAATATTTAAATTTTTTTCATTATTATTATGTTTTTATTATGTTCTGTGATTAGTGATCTTTGATAATAGTTTTTGTAATAGTTTTGGGGAGCCAGGAACCATGCCTATATATGATGGCAAACTTAATAAACATTGTGCGTGTTCCAACTACTTTGCCTACTGCCATTCCCATGTCTCTTCCTCTCCATTGTACCTCCTGGGACACTACAATATTGAAATTAATCCAATTCATAACTTTACAATGGCCTCGAAGTGTTCAAGTGAAAGGAAGAGTTGCATGGCTCTCACTTTAAATCAAAAGCTACAAATGATTAAGCTTAGGGAGGAAGGAATGGAGACAGCCAAGACAGGCTGAAAGCTAGGCCTCTTGAGCCAAAAGTTAGCCAAATTGTAAATGCAAAGGAAAAGTTCCTGAAGGAAATTAAAAGTGAATACATAAATGAAAAGAAAGTGTTGCTCCAATAAACACATGAATGATAAGAAAATGAAACAACCTTATTGCTGATATGGAGAAAGTATGAGGGGGTAGAAGATCAAACCAGCTATAGCTTTTTTTGTAAGCCAAAGCCTAAGCCAGAGCAAAGTCCTAACTCTCTTCAATTCTATGAAGGCTGATAGTGGTGAGGAAGCTGCAGAAGAAAAGTCTGAAGCTAACAAAGGCTGGTTCATGAGGTTTAAAAAAAGAATCCACCTTTATAACATAGAAGTACAAAGTGAATCAGCAAATGTTGATGTAGAAGCTGCAGTAAATTCTCCAGAAAACCTAGCAAAGGCAATTGATGAAGTTGGCTATACTAAACAGATTTTCAATGTAGATAAAAATAGCCTTCTATTGGAAAAATACATCACCTAGGACTTTTATAACTAGAGAGAAGACGAAAGTGCCTGGCTTCAAAGCTTCAAAGGATAGACTGACTCCTTTGTTAAAGCTTAATGCAGCCGGTTACTTTAATTTGAAGCCATTTACCATTCCAAAAATTCCAGGGCTCTTAAGAATTATCTAAATCTACTATGCCTCTTCTCTAGAAAATGAAACAACAAAGGCTGAATGGCAGCACATTTGTTTATAGCATGGTTTACTGAATATTTTAAGCCCTACTGTTGAGACCTACTGTTCAGAAAAAAAAAGATTCTTTTCAAAATATATTGCTCACTGACAATGCACCTAGTTACTCCGGAGCTCTATGGAAATGTACAAGGAGATTATTGTTGTTTTCATGCCTGCTAACACAACATCCATTCTGTAGCCCATGGATCAAGGAGTAATTCCAACTTTCAAGTCTTATTATTTAAGAAATACATTTGATAAGGCTATAGCTGCCATAGTTAGTGATTTGTCTGATGGATCTTGGCAAAGTAAATTGAAAACCTCTTGGAAAGGATTTGCCATTCTAGATGCCATTAAGAGCTTAATTGTGAGAGGCATCAAAATATCAACATTAACAAGAGTTTAGAAGAAGTTGAATCCAATCCTGAGGGATGAATTTGAGGGGTTCAAGACATCACTGGAAGAAGGAACTCCAGATCTGGTGGAAATAGCAAGAGAACTAGAACTAAAAGTAGAGCCAGTAGGTGTGACTGAATTGGTGCACTTTCATAATAAAACTTCAACAGAAGAGAAGTTGCTTCTTACAGATGAGCAAAGAAGGTAGTTTCTTGAGATGGAATCTACTCCTGATGAAGATGCTGTGGACATTGTTGAAATGACAACAAACAATTCAGAATATTACATAAACTTAGCTGATAAAGCAGCAAGTGGTAGGATTTAAGAGGATTGACTCCAATTTTGAAGGAAGTCCTACTGGGGGTAAAATGCTATCAAACACAATCACATGCTACAGATAAATCTTTCATGAAAGGAAAAGTGAAGCAATGCTGCAAACTTCTTTGCTGCCTTATTTTAAGAAATTGCTGCAGCTACCCTAACTTTAAGCACTGACCACCCTGATCAGTCATTAACATCAACGTTGAGGCAAGACCCTCCACCAGCAAAAGAATTATGACTCACTGAAGGCTCGGATGATTCTGAGCATTTTTTTAGAATAAAGTATCTTTAAATTATTTATGTTGTTTTTTAGACATACTGCTATTGCATACCTAATGGATTACTGTATAGTGTAAACATAACTTTTATATGCACTGGGAAACAAAGAAAAATCATGTGACTCACTTTATTGCAATATTAGTTTTATTGCAGTGGTCTGGCACCAAACCCGCAATACCTCTGAGGTATGCATGTAGTCTATTAAACCTACTTAAGAAAAATTAAGTAATAGTATTTCTCTCCATTCCTACAACCCTTCCAAAATGTTAAGAACCTATTTTGCAGATGTATAGACAAATAAAAGCTGTAGATGAAAAGGACAATAGATTCCATTAAAACAGCACCCAGAGAAATGGTTTATTTACTTACTTGAAATGATGACCAAGGGAGAAATTTAGAGTGGAGTACTTCAATGACTCTAAACAAATAAATAAATGGTTTGTAATTCATTTCAATGTCTGGTCTGGTGGTACCCAAAAGTCTTCTCAAAAGAATGTCCCATTGTATTACCCCAGGGATTGCTTCTTTCTGCCCTGCTCTGAATATATATAGGTGTTTAAAATTCATGTCTGATATAAAAGTCATCTATACAGATCATGTTAAATGTCTAGGGCTCTACTTTGGAGTCTCAGCATTCTGACCACCACCACCACCAAAAGAACATGATCTGACTTTTAAAAAAGTCAGCTTCGAGTTTACAGGAAGAGTTCTAAAAAAATGTTTCAGTGTAACCCATTCATTTGTGACTAAGCTATACTTAAAATGGAAGAGACTCAGACTTGGCTTGCACAAACATTTATGAAGCATGTACCTTGTGCCAGAAATTGAACAGTGTGTTTCGCATTCTTTATTTCATTAAATTCTCAAGAGAACCCTCCCTCTGAGGAAGGATTCTTGAGGTCATTTACATGGGTAAAAACAGTGAGACTCAAAGACATTTTGCAATGAGCCCATGAGCTCTCATCTATGTATTCCTTTATTCGTTCAGAAAATTTTTGAGGTTCACTGTGTGCCAGGTCCTTAGTATACAATTTTACATAAGTCATAATCCCTTCCTTCAGTCTGCTTATAGTCTTGTGTAGCAGACAGTGTGGAAACAGGCTGGGTGGGCAAACAGTGTGAAAAATGCCACAGTCATTGTAAATCAGGTTGTGTCATAGAATCACAGAGGAGCAATAGACAGCCTAGACTTGGGATAGTGGATTCAGGGAAAGCTTTAAAAAGGAAGACATAATTAAGCTAGGGAAAAGTTGTCTCAGTAAAGTCTGGGAGGATGTAGAGAAGGAGGGCTTAGAGTATTTTAGGCTGGGGGTAGAGCAGATACAGGAATGTGAAGGTAAAGACAAGGACTATGAGTGTGAAGATCTGGATGGATTTCAAATGATGGGTGCAGAGGGTGCAAAATTATGGAGATGTGAGAAGTAAAGCTGAAAAAGCAAACATGAAGGCTTTATAAGCCAAATTAAGGCATTTAGAGTAAATATTAAATCCAAAGGAAAGCCTTTGAGTGTGTTAAGCAAGGATAGACATAGCCAGGTGTGTTGTTTAGAAGGAGCACTCTCTCACTGCCATTGGAGAATATGCTATAGGTTGTAACAGTGCTAATGTAGACATGAGTTAGGAGGCTACTAGATAACACTGGCCAGAAAGACGATGGCAGCCTTACCCAGACAGCGGTGGTGTTAATGGGGAGAATGGATCTGAGAGTTGTTTATGAGGAAGAATTAATCAGAAATAAATTTTTATTGGAGAGTAGAAAGGAGAGGGAGAAAAGCTATGACCTGGCTGGATAAGTGATGATGTCATTCACTGAGATAGTGAGTTTGAGAGAGGAGGAGGGGTCTGACTCCCAAAGATCATGTGGAGTTTGAGGTGCCTATGGATGTCAACTTGGAGAGGTTAAATATATAGTTGTACTTACGAGCCTTAAGCCTAGAACCATAGATTTAAAGTCTGAACATAATGAAAAGGACACATGGAGATTAATGAAAAAATAATGAGCATAGGGAAGGGAGTTCATTAAACAGACCAAGGAAGGAATGATTGGAGAGATACAAGAAGAACCCAAAGAATGTATTATTTCAGAAACCAGAAGGGAATAAAGAACTTTAAAAAGAAGGAAATAGTTTGCAATCTCATGTCTGGTCCAGTGAGATAAGGGCTGAAAATTGCCCATTAGCTTTTGCAAGCAGGAGGTGACTGGTGATTTCATCTAGGTCACTTTCATAGAGGTAATGGTAGAAACCAGAGTGCTCTGGGTTTAGGAATATTTGGGAGATGAAGTTGAAGTAGAGAGAGAGAGAACTAGCTCACTCTTGAGAAGTCTAATAGAGGGAAAGGAAAAAACTAAATGGGAGCTACAGGAGGGATGCAGTTTCAAGGGAGTGTTTTGTAAACTATAGCTTTTCTTGGTGTGTATGTGCATGTGTGTGCATATGTGCAAGCATAGTATTTTCTTTCTTCTTCTGTGTTTGTGTGTGCTTTTGCTCTGCAGGGCTACTTTGAAACCATATCTTCTGATTTCTATTCCAAGATCTTGTAGTTATACCGCAACTACAGAAACTGTGCTACAAAACTGTTATAAAATAATTATATAAAGCTATTCCCAGGGTCAAATAAGCCATTGCCCTAAACCTAAGCAAAGTGGTTACTATTTACCCTACCAAAATTATAAACAGTGAATACATGCAATAAACCACAAGGAGCACATATTCTTGCTGAGTTAAAATAATCGGCTGGACTAGCAGGAAGCAGAATTTTAGCTAAATAAAATTCCTGGAGCAGTTCTTTTGGAGAGAGAGACTTAAAGAAGCAACAACATAGGTGACCTTGGGCCTTGGATTTCTTCCCTTCGATTCTGAATCTTTCACGCAAATTATAAGGAAGGAAGCAGCTTGTCTCAGTGGTTAATAATCTTTGCACTGCAGTGAGAACATTTTCGTAATATGCTTTGGGGAAAAAGTGTCATTCTTTTTTCTCTACCACAAGGCCTTTAGGGTAATGACTTAGGATGCTTCCAGAACACGTTGTTGTTTATTACCATTTCTACCTTAAAATGGGCAGGGAAATGGAAAAGATTATGAAATTTAAACCTGCCACTTTCATTAATAGTTTCAGTACTGGGGGAAAATATCTACAGAAGAGAAAGGTATAAATGATTACACTAAGGAACATTTCCATTCCCTAGTTATTTGCATCTATGATACTACAGAAAACTAACAGTTGGGTGTGGTGAAGCAGAAAGTCTGTCTCATTAGAACGAGACATCTAAATGAACAATCTGAAAATGAAATTAAGAAAACAATTTCATGTACAATATCATCAAAAAATAAGATACTTAGGAGTAAATTTGACAAAAGAAGAGCAAGACTTACACACTGAAAATTACAAAACATGACTGAAAAAAATTAGAAGCCAGGTGCAGTGGCTTGCATCTGCAATCGCAACTACTTGGAAGGCTGAAGTGGGAGGATAGCTAAAAGTTCAAGACTAGTCTGAGCAACATAATGAGATCTTGTCTCTAAAAAAGTAATTAAAAAAATTAGCCCACTGTGGTGGTGCAAATGTTTAGTCTCAGCTACTCAGGAGGCTGAATTTGAAGGATCGCTTGAGCCTGAGAGTTTGAGGCTGCAGTGAACTATGATCACGCCATTGCACTCCAGCCTGGGTGACAGAGCAAGACTCCATCCCTCTAAAAACAAACAAACAATAAACACACAAACAAAATTAAAGAAGACATAAAAAAATGGAAGGACATCCCATGTTCATAGATTGGAAGACTTGTTGTTAAGATGGCAATATTTCCCAAATTAATCTAGCAATTGGTTGCAATCACTTTCAAAATTTCAGCTGCCTTTAAAAAAATTTGACTACCTGGTCCTAATATTCATATGGAAATGTAAGGGACCCTAAAGAGCCAAAACAATCTTGAGAAGGAAGAACAAAGCTAAAGAATTTATACTTTCCTGTTTCAAAAATTACTATAAACTTTAAACCAATAAAGATAGTATGATACTGTCACAATGAAAAATAAATCATGGATTAGAATAGAAATTTAAGAAATAGACTCTTACATTAATGGTCAATAGATTTTCAATAAGCGTGCTAAGTCAATTCAATGGGGGATAGTGTATAGTCTTTTCAACAACTGGTCCTGGGGCAACTAGATATCCATGTACAAAAGAATAAATTTGGAGCCCTACCTCACATCACATATGAAAACTAAAATAGTTCAAATGCCTAGATATAAGAGCTAAAACTATAAAAGAAGAAAACATGCACATAATTCTTTGTAACATTGGATTAGGCAAGAGTTTCTCAGATATGACACAAAAAATATATAATTACATTGGATTTCATCAAAATTTAAAACTGTTATATTTTAAAAGACATCAATTAGAAAGTAAAAAGACAATCCACAGAATAGCAGAACATATTTGCAAATCATCTATGTGAAAAGGGACTAGTATGTAGAATACAAAAAGAACTTTTACAATTCAGCACGAAAAAGACAAATAAGCCAATGAAATTACGATATTTGAATAGACTTTTCTTCAAAGAAGATATATAAATGCCCAATTAAGCACATGAAAAAATGCTCGACATCATTAGCCATCAGGGAAATACAAATCAAAACCACAATTCACACTCACTAGATGGCTATAATAATAATAATAATAATAATAAAAAGACAGACAATGCTGAGTGTTGGCTAGGATGTGGAGAAATTGGAACCCTCATACATTGCTGGTGGGAATGTAAAATGGTGCAGCTGCTTTGGAAAACATGTTGACAGCTCTTTAAAATGTTAAACTGTATGTTTATCATGTATGTTTATCGATGCAGCGATTTCACTCCTAGGTATATACGCAAGAGAAATTAAAACATGTCTACACAAAAACTTCCATATGAACATTCACAGTGGCATGATGCATAACAGCCAAAAACGAAACAATTCAAATGTCCACCACAAAAGTAGTAGATAAACAAAATGTAGTATGCCCATAGAAGGGAGTATTACTCAGCCATAAATAGGAATGAAGTACTGATACATCCTACTACACGGGTGAACCTGGAAAACATTACACTAAGTGAAAGAAGCCAATCACAAAAGACCACATACTATATGATTCCATCCACATGTAGGTCCAGAACACGGAAATCTGTAAAATTGAAAGTACCTTAGTGGTTGCCTAGAGTGAAGGGGTGGGATGGAGGGGGTGGGGACTAGAGGAGGTAACAGATAATGGGATAATAGCTACATAGTGTGGGCTTTCTTTTGTAGGTGATGGAAAATATTCTAAAATTGACTATGGTGATATATCTGTGAACACACTAAAAGCCATTAAATTGTACACTTTAAACAAATTAATTAAATGGTATGAAATTATATCTTAATAAATCTGTTTAAAAATAGCAGATAGAAGACAGACAGATAGATAGATAAACGAAGTATTGATAAATGCTACAACAGGATGAATTTTTAAAATATCATGCTCGGCCGAGTATGGTGGCTCACGTCTGTAATTCCAGCAATTTGGGAGGCTGAGGCAGGTGGATCACCTGAGGTCGGGAGTTCGAGACAAGCCTGACCAACGTGGAAAAACCCTATCTCTACTAAAAATACATAATTAGCCGGGCGTGTGGTACATGCCTGTAATCCCACCTACTCGGGAGGCTGAGGCAAGAGAATGGCTTGAACCCAGGAGGCAGAGGTTGCGGTGAGCCGAAATCACCCCATTGCATTCCAGCCTGGGCAACAAGAGCGAAACTCCATCTCAAAAAAGAAAAAAAAAAATCATGCTCAGTAAAGAATACAGTCACAATGGCCACATATTATACAACTTCATTGATATAAAATATCTAGAATTGGCAAATCTGTAGACAGAAAGTAGACTGGTGTTGCCAGGGTTTCTTTTTGGGGTAATGAAGATGTTCTGGAACAAGGTAGTGGAGATGGTTGTACACCTCTGTGAACATACTAAAAAACACTAAAGTAGAACTTTTTTAAAAGGGTGAATTTTATGTTATGTGAATTATATCTCAATTTTTAAAAAGACAAAAAAGAGACATCAATAAATGGTTATGTAAGAGAGATACACGGTTATACAAGAGACACTTTGACTATCAGCTCTGACAGTACAGAGGTTGCTCAGTTCTGTCAAACCCCATTCCTCAGGGAGGTGAGAATAGACTACTTGATTTTATTCCTCTTTAAATATGTAGATGAAGGATACATTTTCTACATATATACATATAGATTTTTACTAAATGCTGCAAAATGTCTTAAAATAAAAAAATGAACATTAAAAATTATTTTCTGGAATGTGCCTCTGAAACATAGGCCTCAGCTGGGCACCTGCCACAGGGAAGGCCCAGGCCAAGGTGTGCTGGGTATCAGTGGAACCTGTGGGGCCAGGCTGTGGAGCCCAGAGAGACAAAATAGTGCTGGTGTTGTCCCTGATATAGCTGCTTTGCTAGTCAGTTCAATTACTCATCCTTGAATTTCCTAAACAGCAAAAGAGACTTAGCCTAGTATGGGTGTTTCCCATTCCTTCTAACTCTGTCAATCAGTCTCCAAGTTCAGGAAAGAAACTCTGAGTTTAGGTATAGACTGAGTAATGATGAGGCTGGCTGGTGGAGCATCATCTTTAAAAAATAAAACCAACAAATACAAACAGAACAACAAATCCCACCCTAAGAACTAGAGACTAGACCTAATTTGAATCCCCCTTGATGAAACCCAATATTTTCTTGTTCCTTCAAAAGCCTAGGAACATTCCTGAATGAATGAGCAGAGTCACCTCCAGAGGGAGACTTTTCGGGACAATCACCCCCAATCAGGTGTGAGGACTCAGTGCTCAGTGCCCGAGGGTGCAAGCCTGGGTGGAACCATGGAAGATGCAGTATTTCAGGAAGGCTACAATAGAGATATAGAGATAAAAAGAAAAGGAACTCCCCAGCAGAAACCATCCTGAGGCTTTTGTAATCTACATGCCTTCCCACAATCCCCAGCAGAAACCGTCCTGAGGCTTATGTAATGTATATGTGTTCCCACAATCAGCCAGTGGCCCTGCCCACATGTCGCAGCCACAGGCTGGCTCTCGCCCACTTTTCTAGTTTTCCTGTCATGGCTGTTCCTTTCCCGGCAATTGAACTAAAGAGAGGGATGGGGACAGGGAGGAAAGATGCACGATGGGTTGGCCACAATCTCCACTCCTCCTGGAATATGTGAGGGAATGAAACTCCCTGGAAAGAGATGGGCTTTGAAGAAAGGCTGCTCACACTGACACCCTGGCTCCATCCCTTCTGGTTGTGTGATCTGGGGGTCAACGTTTAAACTCTGTGATTTTCAGATTCCTCATCTGTAAAGTGGTATCTAAATTCCTACTTCAAGGAATTGTTGTGAGAATTTAAATAACATATGCTTATTAAATGGTGGTTTTTTAAAACAATGATAAAATAAAATCTGTACTTGTAACCCCTCTATATTAATCCTGATATTTCCCCAATATTTTTTAACTAGCTACACGAGTCCATCCAACTAAGTTATTTATACCAACATGACTTAATGAATAGTTAGGATGGTCTGCATTAAAAACCTAGGCATCAGACAGAACCTCTTTCCCATTTTTGACCCAAGCATATAACAGTTGTGTGAGGCAAGGAGGGTGCTTTAATCTTTCCAAATCTCAGTTTTCTTATATATAGAATGGGAACTTTAATAAGATAGCATGTTTAAAGTACTTAGAAGAGTACCTGGGCAGCAACTAGCATAAATAAATGATAGTAGTAGCTCCCTTACTCCTCCTTTTTATATATGCTAACTTGCTTTTATTCATGTTTTTTAGACAATTCAAATCAATTTAATTATTCTGAGCAGCTCAACAAACAACAATCTAATGGATAACTGATTTATCTATGGTAAATTGTCCGGACAGTGAAAGTGGTTGAAATGTACAAATGGACATTGCTACAGTCTGGCGAGACTGCTAAACAGAGAAAATGTTTTAGAATTTTTAAAGTAATATGTTAAGAGAAATAAGTCATATCACATGTTCTCTCTCACATGTGGGAGATTTTAAAAAGTTAATCTCATGGAAGTAGAGAGTAGAATGGTGGCTACCGAGGCTGGGAAGGGTGGGAGGTGGGCATGAAGAGAGGTTGGTTAATGGGTACAAACATAGTTAGAGAGATTTAATAAGTTCTAGTGTTCGATAGCACAGTAGGATGACTACAGTTGTCAATAATTTATTGTACATTTCAAAATAGCTAGAAAAGATTTGTAATGTTCTCAACACAAAGCAATAATAAATGTTTGAGGTGATGGATATTTTGGTTGCCCAGATCTGATCATTTACACATTGCATGTCGGTATCAAAATATCACATCGACTCCCATAAATATGTAAAATTATTATGTATCAATTTAAACATTAAGATCGAATCTTATACAACTATGGACACTGGCAAGGGAGTTCCGTTTGTCTGTTTCTTAGGAGGGATGCTGAACCTGAAGTCACAAGACAGCTAGTCAGGATCCGAAGATGGGCAGGAATTCAGGGAGAGCAGGGAAAACTGAAACCCACAAGGATCCCACAGGAGTGTGCATCTGTCTGTCCCTGAAAGCCACAATGGCCCCTTCCCATCCCATCTCTAAACCTCCACCCTCGTGGCCGAGGCTGCTATGAAGAAAGGCTGGTGTTCTTGCTGCAGAGCCACGCTCACTCCTGGACCAGGCTTTGTAAAACTGAAGGAAGCAATTCCAGGGACCGGAGCTTTGGGCCTAGTCAGTACAGTGAGTGAGCAGATCTGTGAAAATGTGTGTGTGCTGCAACAGAGTCCAGCCTCCATGGCTCTTCCAAGGATAAACACAGCTCCTGCTCCACTTCCATCTTCCAGATCTTGCACAAGTTGTTCCTATGCCCATCCTAACCAGGAACATACAGGGAACGGAATTCTGGGAAATGTAGTTCAGCTTAGCTGAGTCAACACATTATAAAGCACCGCATGGGAAAATAAAAGTTCATTGCTACAAGCCACTTTAAAAAAAATGATATGCTACAGAAAATGGTCTCTGGAATTTACCAGGTCTCTCTCCCTCTCTCTCTCTCTCTCTCTCTCTCTGTCTGTCTCTAACTTAGCACTTCCTTCAGAAGTACTCAGTTTTGTCTTTCACTTTTTTCCATGTAAATGCAGAAATAAATTTCTCCAATTTACTGAAAAGTATCTCCCAAAGGGACTAAGGGAGGCAGGAAATTAAACTATGGTGCTGGAATCATTTTACCATACCAGCTTTACCCCACGAATGTAAATTTAGGGAATTCCACTTGTCAAAGTCCTCTTTGAAGCTTTGATCCCAATTATTCTTAACCACATTATACAGGCCTGTGTTCAGCTTAATATCTAAATAGATTTCATTTTTTGCCACCTACTAAAATTCCCCAAAGTGAATATTGCCACATTATGCTCTCCAGTTAAGAGCGAAATTTCTGACTAAAAATGTTTTTACTCGTATCCCGAGATGGCTTGCAAAATTCTCCATGATAACTAAAGCTGTGAGAATTGGCATCACATTTGAATTGGTATTAACTTGTAGTAAAAATATGCTCAGCAAGAAGAAATCATTGTACTTTCTACCAATCATTTTAATACCTGAGACATCTTCTTTCTTACTAATATCTATTCCGTAAAGTCAAAACAGATAGAACAGAATATAAAGGAAAATCATAGTATCTGGAAAGCATCCCTTTGAACAGGCTGAATACAATATAAATTACATGTTCTTACCACACTTTCAAAAGAAGGAGTTAATGTTTCAAACCATGCCACGCACATTCTCTTGTTATATAATTTTCTTTTGGTTTTCTGTTTCTTACAGAGCACTGTTATCAAACGGCTACACTATATTTTTTTGAACTCTGAATATCAATTCTTCCTTTCAACTTTGCAAGATAAAGTGAAAGAGTTGTATGAAAACCTTCTTTACATTGATAAGAAAATAGGCATGTCTCCATAGAGTATGGAGAATCAAGAAGACATTAGAATTCTCTTTAGCAAATGCACATATCATCACTAAAAGTGTTTGTTAAGCACCTAGGCACCATGATGCATGCTTCCTGTCTTCCATGAGTTTATAATTTAAATCTACCATTACTGTCTTAGATGAATGCATACAGAATGGGGGAAGAGGAATTCAAATTGTTGAGTTTCTATGATGAGCCACACACAGAGTTTGCTACGCACTTTTTATACCTAATCTCATTTAACTTTCACAGAAACTAATGGTTAAAGAGGATCAGTAATCTACTCAAGTTTCTGCAACAAGCAGGTAGGAGAGTTCTTATTCATACTCTGGTATCACAGGCCTGTTTGTTCCATGACACCAGTGGTTCTCAATGGTGGCAGTTTTGCTTGGCCCTCCCCAGGAGACATTTGTCAATAACTGGAGACATTTTTTATAAATCCCTACTGCTAGAGTGCCACTGGCATCAAGAAAGTGGAGGCCATGATATCGCTAATTATCCGACAATGTGATCACCCTGCCACACACAGGATTATCTTGTCCAACACACCAACAGTGTTCAGTTGAGAACCCCTGCATCACACCATTCACAGATGAAGACGTTGATAAACTGTAATAAAACATCATACCAGACATGCACAGTTGGGTTTACATTTTGTGATTACTTGAGACAAAATTACCACATGGATTTATTGATTGTAATTCAGGATCATAATCAGTTATGAAAGGCAGTGGCTGAGAAGTATGTTGGATGATAGAAACAAATCACTTTGGTATGAAGTTTTGTTTTTTCATTTCTTACCCTGGTATAGTTTAGCAAGTGATCAACCTACTTGTGGTATGAAGTAATTATTTTTCAGAACTTCTTTAACTTTTGCCTTCTCCCCTGCCCCAATTTTAAATTCTAGAATTTTCAGAATAGACAGGGCAAGTAGGCAATATTGAGTCAATGAATTCAAAGTTCAGAGTTTTTACATCCTAAGGTATTTTAAGTACCATAACAAGTTGATCTCAGTAATAGTTTTATACATAGTATACTATAGTCATATATGGTCTGCTATTTATATGTAAGCAAAGAGGGAAAAATGGGTAAAAATAATTCTTAACCCACTTGGTGGCCATCAGACCCAGGTAAGGTTCTCCACGAATTTGTTTAATGCTCCCTCATTTCTCTTTACCTCTCTGGATATAATAGCAGCTTCATCCTCCCTCCCTACCCTCTTTCCTTCCTTATCTTCTTTCCTTTCTTCCTGTATTTCTTCTCTGCTTCCTTCCTTCATTCTTTCCTACAAAGTTGACAAGGAGGAAAGTAGCAGGAATGAGATTTATGCAAGATTGGTTAGACACTATTTCCAATGTCAACTCCGGGCCACACGTGAGCTCTGTAGGTCTCTTATTCCAGGTCTGTGTAGATGGGCCATTTGCTGTGATTGGTTTTCATGATCACCGCTTCATGCAGGGTCACTTGTTTTGCAGGAGTCACTTAGATGGCAGATTGACATTTCACATTTTGGAAGAACTACTCAAGAGGTGAATGATGGGTGATTACTGAGGAGAAAGCCTATGCGACCCTCCAGGATGCCGCAATGGCACCACTTGAAGCAAATCTTCCTTCTAATTAACCTCTCAGCTTCCTCCCCTTCCCATAGGCGGGATATTGGGCAGGACCATGGGACTGCAACAGTGCTAAAGTTTTTGTATTCACACAGCACACATAGGCAGAAAAAAAAATAGCAAAAGGAAAAAGACACATTGGATTTACATTTCTGAACAAGATGAGTAACCAAGATTTATTCTACCCTGAAACAACCCAAACAGAGACAAAATACACTAAATGTTAGTTTGTAAAACACTGTACATCAGTCAAAAAAGACAGTGTCTTTGAGAGATGGCAAACAGTGAGCCCTGAGAAAGCCTCAGCTTATTGTCTTGAGAGAGTTTCAGAGCCGCAGCAGACGGAAGAATTGTGGTAGAGTTCTGCAGATTCCCTGAATTGAAAAGAGGCAGCTGAGAGACCAGGAAGACCAATAAATGTAAGTTCCCAGAACAGAGTAACAGAGGAGAAAGCTGAGCAGAGAGAGGTCTGGAGATCTGCAGAGGGCCCGCCTTGAGTATCCAGCTGAGTACCGATCATTACAAACACATAAGGAGTCTGCTGGTAGCAGGGGAAATGAACTTGAAAGGATTAGAGGTAACAGTGCCCAGAGCTCACAAGGGCTGGAAGTAGTGCCTGATTCTGCAGCCAGGCTGGAACACCTCCAGATTCACAAGACATTGGGTAGAGGACTCAGAAAAGTCTTGCCTGGGTAGTGAGGATTGGTTAGCCCTAGATTGAGCCCGACTCTCTCCTTAGCTAACAAATCCAAAAATCAAGATCTGAAAGGATTAACTTTTTCTAAGCAACCTAACCACATCCCAGAACAAATATCAATAATATTTTCAGGAATTTAAATAATCTGTTATTCAAAAAGATAAAATTCACAATATCTGGCATCCAATAGAAAATTACCAGTCATGCAAAGAAGGAGGAAAATATGAATCATTATTAGGGGCTGGATTAATCAGTTGAGAGAGAATCTGAATTGACAGAAATGTTGGAATTTGCAGATGAGTACCATTAAAGCAGTTTTAAAGACTGTATTCCATGTATTTAAAAGGTTAAGGAGAGACAGTGGAGAGATAAAATAATAACCAAATCAACCTATTAGAGATGAAAAGTACAATGTGTGGGAATAAAAATGCATCAAATGAGATTAACATCAAATTAAACAAGAAGAAAAGATTCGTGAATTTGAGAAACATTTAAAAATGTTTGTTTTTAAGATCAATAAAATTGATAACCCTCCAGCTAGATTGATTTTCAAAAGAGAGAGAACACACAAATTATCGATATAAAGATTGAAAGAGGTGGCACTACTAGAGAGTCTATAAACATGAAGGAAACATTATATATAACTTTATGCCAACAAATTTGACAACTTTAAAGAAAATAGCCACATTTACTTGAAAGATACAAAATACTAAACATCATTCAAGAAGAAATAGGTAACTTTAAAACCCCTCTGTATATCAACAAAATTGTATTTGTATTGTAAAAAACATACACAAAGAAAACTTCAGATCCAGGTGACTTCACTAGTGACTTCTACCAAACATTCAAAACAGAAATAATATTATTTTTTCTTCCAGAATAATAAAAAGCAGAGAATATTGTCCATTTCATTTGATGAGACTGGCTTTATTCTGATAACAAAATCAAAGATATCGTAAGAAAAGAAACTGTACACTGATATACCTCATGAATATACATGCAAAAATTCTAAACAAAATTTTAGCCAATTTAATCTAACAATATGTAAAAAAAGATAGTACATATGACCAAACAGGCTTATCCAAGGAATACAGGATGGGTTTAACATTTGAAAATCAATCAGTGTAAGTCACTCTATTAACAAAGTAAAAAAGGAAAAGAAAAGCCAGGATTATGCATTCCTGATAAACAATACTCAGCAAAACAAGAATAGAAGTGAATTTCTCAACCTGATTAAGGATATTTATCTCATGCTTAATAGGGAAAGACTGAATGTCTCCCCCTAAACTCACAAAGTTCATAATGTCTTCTCCAACTCAGCCTATTTAACATTCTGGAGGTTCTAGATAGTTCAAAGCAAGCAATAGAAAGGAATAAAAGGCACCCAGATTAGAAAGGAAAAATCAAACTGTCTTTCTTCTTAGAGGACATGATGGGCTCTGCAGGAAATCTAACAGGATGTGCAATAAAGCTACTAGGCCTAATAAGTAAGCTTAGCAAGGTTAAAGGATTAAACATGAATATACAAAAATAAATTGTGTTTCTATATACTAGAAAGAAACTATTGGAAACTGAAGCTTTAAAATTACAACTTACTACAATATCAAGAATCAGTATGTTCTTACAATTTATAATTGTAGGTCTGATGTTTAAATTTATAATTAAAGGACTGGTCTGACAAAAGATGTAAAGACCTGTACACCCATACAGAAGAATGCAGAAAAAATGTAAAGAAGATCTAACTCAATGGAGAGATCTATTGTGTCTTGCATCAGAAAGCACAATATTTTAAGATGTCAATTTACCCCAAGTTGATCTATATGTTCATCTTAATCTACTACATGATTCCAATTATGTAAAACTCTAGAAAATGCAAACTAATTAATAGTGACAGAAGGCCTATTGATGAGTTTCCCGGGGACTGGGGCAGACGGGTGTTGTAGTCAAGAATGAGTGGAAAGAAGAGATTACAAAGGGACACGAAGAACTTTTAGGGGCGATGGATATGTCCTTCATCTTGACTGCAGTGATGGGTTCATAGGTATCTGCATATTGCAAAACTTATGGAATTGTATACTTTAAATATGTGCAGTTTTTTACATGTCAACTATACCTCAACAAAGCTGCTAAAGTGGTTTTAAAAAGAGAACGAAAGCAATGAATAAGCATGTTGCTTTTTTCTTTTAAAAAATTCAAATTGTGAATGAATGCTTTCCTCTATTTTTCAAAATAACTTGAAGTTGTTGTGCCAGTTCTTGCTTCTCTCCATGTAAACCAATCCCAGATAAAAACTTGAACAAAACACAGTTTTTATATTTAAGTCATCTACGCTGATTAATTGGTGATTGTATTTCTCTTGTATTTTAAACAAGGGGCAAGTCCATGGATGGCTCAGTTTCTCTCTGCACGCGTCATGGCCTTAGAGTCACGGCTTGTTTTACAGATCTGCCATTGGCTGCGGTGGGAAGGTGGCAGGTAACAAGACTGGAGTGCCCCAAATGTCCAAAGGCGGACAATGACGTCCGTTTTCCACAGGTGAGCACTTAGTGGTAGGAAAGATGCCCTTTGCTCAGGATGAGATAGTTTGGGTGGACCTGAGATTGCTGAAGAAAGCCATTTATTTATAATACAGGGAGTGGAAAATTAGGCCATTGTATTCCTGTGCAGGGGAAGAATTCATAAAAAGTCACACAGAATTATTTTTATATAACTGACAATGACATCGTTGTAAGGTGGAAACAGAGCTTTATTTGTCTTACTTAAAATGATATATAGAGCACTTGTCTGTTTATTCCACTGCAAACAGCTTCTGCAAAAACAGCCGTAAATCCCTGGGGGTTTCTACTGATAGTTATAAGTTACTTGAGCAAAATCTCTCAAGCAAGTTGCTGCCTTGCAGGTATCCATTATTCTAAATTCAAAGGCCTTTTTCTTGTTGTTTGTTTGTTTGTGTTGAATGTGTATTTTCCCCCAAAATTACGTTACACGCAATATTACTTTAAAAAATATAAAATGTGTCAGAACAGAGCTACTTTTCAAATAGGTAAGTCTGTGTACCTAAATCAAAACACACACAGCCAAAGGGGGAAACACTCGATAAATAAGCTTCATAATCAAATCCGGCTCAGGTTAAAGTGAAGTTAGTTTGATGGATTCAGCTGAGGCCCTAGTAAATAACAGCCTCTGTAATTAAGCTACCATTGCTTAGCCTCCCTGGGAGCTTATGGGCAGCTCAAAGGTGTAAGAGTGACAACCAGGAGGCAAACTTCAGAAATGAGCAGACAGCTTGCCCACCCACGTGCTAGTCCCTTCTCAGCCCTCAGCCCATTACACCAAGAGACGAGCCAGGGGAGGCTGCTGCTATCCACAGGCAAAGCCAAATGTCAGTGACAACGACTGGCAAAGCCCATGTTTGGGAAGGTGAAAGTAACAAGCCCACCTCAACAAATGCTAAAGACACCTGCCCCCTTTTCTGTCACCTGTCTGGAGCCTGTCATTTTCTGTTCTTCATCTATGTATCTGTATCTATAGACATACACACACAGTTTTATCTGTCTATGGATATCCAGACACCATTATTAATGTGTACTCATAAGTGCATATACATGCATACATATTCATACATATACTCCTAGAAGAAAATACCAGAGCAGAGAGAGAAGCGGCGGCTTCGTAGCATAAAATTCTGGGTCCAAATTTTATCCTAGTCACTTTTTTACCATGTGCCAGACATATTAGGCATTGGGGAGACAGTCACTATCACAAGGAGCTCCCTAGCTAGTGGGATGGAAAAGCACACAGATAACTTTGATATAACATGCCAAAAGCTAAACTAGAAATAAGTAGGGTGTTATGTGATCACAGAGAGATAGAGGATTCAGATTTAACCTATTGAAGAAGAAAACTAAATTAAATTTTATAGGACGAGGTAGTCACTTCATGTTCCTTAGCCTCATTTTCTCCATCTACAGAATGTACATGTATAGCATGTATTAATACGTCTACAGTATTGATATGAGAAATAAACAAAAGTATGATGTGAAGTGCCTAGTAAGAAATATTAGTTCCTGTCCTGATGGCCCTGTCTCCTTCTCCTATTCCTCAAATTCGATGAATGAATATAAACAATCTTTTGTCAAGGGTGTAAAATCATAAGTAACTATCCCACATAGAAAGTTAGGGAGGAGAGAGCATTGTAGATTGAAGTAAGGATTTCTGACTTCTCTTTATTATGACAAATTAATTTACAACAGAGAGAAAAGCAAAACTCTAGTTTATTCATTAAAAACTACATCTAAAAATGTTTTCCTTCATTTCTTTATTAAGTTGATACAAAAGCAAACAAATTTATTCTATCTTGATGAGTATTCCAATTTTTCCTATCATTCTGTGCATGTACGATACAGCCAGGCCATCCCTGGTGTGGCTGACAAAGAGCTACTCAGACAACCCTTCAAGGCAGGACTTGCTACCCAGTTTCAAGGAGCCTGGGCAGACAGTCTTCAGCTGTAGGCTGTTTCAGGTTTGGAGAGTGTCACAATCTTCTGCAGGTGGCAAACTTCAGAAATGAGCAGACAGTTTGTCCATCCCCATACTAGTCCCTTCTCAGCCCTCAACCCATTACACCAATAGAGGTGCGGGAGTGGGCCCATAACAATGGGAGCCACAAGTGGTGCCATCACTGTGCTACTCAGAAGCTACTAGCCAGACAGCTGTTGTCATGGTGGGCTGAAGGTGCAAGTGAAATGTCATCATGGTGGTGGTAATAACTCATGAGAATGAGGCGCCATCCTCCAGGGCATGGGATATGTGCTAAACAAGAAACTTTAAATGACCCAGTCTCCCCACTAGGAAGAATACAATGGCCTGGAAGAATACATGGGTCTGGAATCCAGTAATTAAAGCAGGAGTGGCCCCACCTCACATCATTTCCAATGACCCATGGGGAGAACTTGTACTTTCTGCCCTGCAACCAGAGACTCTGTTGAGTTGGAGACTCTTATTTCCAAAGAAGTCTACTCTTACCAAGGAACAAAACAAAAGTCCATGATTGTTGCCTGGGCACTTTGACTTCCTTGTGTCCAGGGGTCAGCAGGCAAGAAGAGGAATCACCATTCTATGAGGGATAATTGACTCCAATCAGTAAGAAAAGTGGGACTAGTGCTACACAATGAGATCGGATGGATGTATGTGTGAAACACAGGTGGCCCACCTGGGTGCTTCTTGGTACTTCCTTGTTCAATTGCAACTATAACTGAATAAGTGCAACTACCTTGGCCTGAAGATGGTATGATTACAGGAGCCTCGGACCGCTTAGGTATGAGGGTTTGGTCAAACCACCATGTAAGCTATATGGAATCAGCAGGGACAGTAGCTGAAGGTGAGGGGAATTTTGTAAGGGAGAGTGGACTTATCTGTGAGTGAGGAATGCCATGACTATAGTCATGGCTTAAGGCAGACTGCAGCAGTGGGTGCATCCCATAAACCTCCCTCCCTTAAGTTTTCCATTAGGAATAGGGGCCCACCACAGTCCTGGAGGTTCTACTCCTTGAAAGAGTATCCGTGTGGTACAAGGAGTAGACTGTGGCAGCCATGCTACTCAGATGCATCTTCTAGAAAGACTTGCATTAATGAGTGTGGTTAGCTGACAGCTTCAAAATGGTAGCACCTTGAGGATCTACCTCAGCTTTTGAAGAGGCTAATGAAGAGGCTGAGTGAAGCCTCGCTGCAAGGGCCTGGTCACTTCGGCCCAATGTGGAACTCTACTAACAGTCAATCTTTGCTCTGGAGCTCCCCTGTGGGCTGGCAGAGACTTGTCCACAAACCAATGGGTCCTCCTGCCCAATCCTGCTTCCTCTTCTTTGCCTTTCTTGGGTATTATTCCACAACAAACCATTCACACTTCTAACTCTATCTCAGCACCTGCTTCTTGGAGAATTCAAGCTATGATATGGAGGGGCAGGGCCAAACAAATCCAATGGGAGCCAGGGAGCTGTTCTCCTGCAGGCCTTGTCTGAATATGGAACTTTCCCGAGAACCTTTGTCTCCAGCTTCTGCCCTGTAGAAAGAAATACGCAAGGAGCCCCAGCTTCTCCCTGAAGTTGCAGATTCAGACAACTCTGATGATGGGACCCCCAGCCTTCTGCACTGATGCTGCCTCATTTTCTAGTCTCTGCTTACCTATATTTCTAAGCTCTTATTTCTCCCTGTTTCTTCTATTCCTGATTTCCTAGTTCCTAAAACCCTTGGCTTTGGGATCATGATCTCCATTGCCCAATGACCTTGTCTGTCTGCTTCTTCTCCACATCTCAGGGCTGGTCTGTTTGCCTGGTCCAATCTCACTACTACTGGTTTCCCCTGCCTGGACTATCTCCGAGATCCTTCCAGTCTTACTCTTTAGAATGAAGTGCCTGGTTCCCACTTCTACCTATGACCCCTTCTGAAATCAGTTTTTTAGTTTTTGTTTTTGAGACAGAGTCTCACTCTGTTGCCCAGGCTGGCGTGCAATGGCATGATCTTAGCTCACTGCAACCTCCACCTCCCATGTTCAAGTGATTCTCCCGCCTCAGCCTCCCGAGTAGCTGGGATTACAGATGCCCACCACCACGCCCAGCTAATTTTTGTAATTTTAGTAGAAATGGGGTATCACCACATTGGTCAGGCTGGTCTCGAACTCCTGATCTCAAGTGATTCGCCCGCCTCAGCCTCCCAAAGTGCTGGGATCACACTGAAATCAATTTTAACCAAACTCCTAGTCAGGCCTTTCCTGGCCCAACTGATCCTATAACAGTGGAAATTCTAATTTTTACGCTGACTGCCAGACCTGGGGAAGAAAAGGAACAACGTCTTTGCCTTTCTTCTCCATGCGACACCTCATATGATTGCATGTACTCCTCACAGACTTACAACAAATCCTTTCAGAAGCATTATGTGGCATTTCTAAGCATCAAAAGTTATTTGTATTGACATAAGTCCATGCTTCGAAAACCAATTATTTATTAATCATTAACTGAGTCCTTACTATAAGCCAGCCCTTAGTCACTTCCAAACAAGAAGACTCCCAAAGTGGTATATATGTAGAGTTGGGTTGTTTGCTTGTTTGTTTGCTTTGCCACTGCCTGAATTTCTTTATGATACTTTATGTAGACCTTCTAATGTTCTCTGCTATTCATTTTTAAGTTGGTGGTCCAATTAGTACTACTTCTTTATGGAAAAAAAGTCATACTATTATTTAAATGGACATAATTAAGGACATTTTTAGGACAATGACCACAAACTTGGCCCATTTTATTGTTCTTTTCACCTCATTGTTCCTATTTTCCATCTCACATTTATATTTTGTCACCTTGTTTTCTTTTAGAATATCTAAGTTTAGAGAAAGAAAGTATCTTGTTTTGATTATCATTATGATGTTTGCTTGACTTTTTTTTTCTTTTAAAGAGCTAAGCCTCTATATTTTGGTGAAACCAAAATTTTACAGTTAGAAAAAAAGGAGAAAAATCAACTTTAAGTGCAATCTTCCAAATATATGGAGAGAGCTTAAACCATCTGATATCACAAGCTCACTGTCTAAATCAACCTGACTTTACTATTCCTGGAAATTCTTGCCTAGGAAGACAAAGTTGTCAGTAATTTTACTGTTTCTTTCAAATATTTCTCCAAAATCCTTTTTTTCCTCCAAATGATAGACCACTAGCCTCCTCAGTTAGCTCTTCTTAGAGTAAGTACCTCATTCTTAGGGATCATCAAACAAATATTTATTCAATACTGTCCTAGAAATTCTTACCGTCTATGTCCACCAGTCCTAAATAATTACATCCCCAAGCTTGCCCAACTGCAATTAGATCACCCTCCCCAGCCAATCCCCTCCATGTCAATATACCCACATACCCTTCTCTGACCCTCAAAACCTCATACATTTCTCACTTTTGTCCTTCCTACTCAGAGATGCTACTAAGACTCAGCTTTGCTTGATCATGGGTTGTTTTGGTATTTTTTCAAGGACTCACCAGTCAACAGCCACCAATATTTAATGGGTACCTAGCACTGACCTACCTTTTGTGGGCACATACTAGTCTAGAGGGTGAGAAGGATATATAAAAATCCATAATTTTAGGCAGAATCAAGTAAATGCTTTCATAAACGCATGAACAGCCAATCCTGATGGAACTCACAGAAGGATCTGCTAGCACTTTTTAGAGGAGGTGATCACGGAATTCAGGGTGTTGTAAAGGCTAGCGTGCAAACTTCTGGAGGCTTACACCTCGCAGTGACTTTCTTTTAATTCTCACATAACTTCTGGAGATTCCTATGGCCACTTTAATTAGAAACAACATGAAACAAGTCTAAAATTTGATCAGCTGCTCTAATCCTTGATACTGTGGTGATGAAATTTGGGGGACTCCCTCAATGAAGAAAATAGGATTCAAGCACACGCACACACACGCAGACACACATGCACACACACACAGGTATATATATATATATCTCAAGGAGGCAGAACCTGCCTATCTGCTAGGGCCGTCCTGCTCTTCTACAGCCTGTGGACCTGCAGACCATCTTCCCAGCCATCTGGTGGAGTCTCAGTTCTAAGACAAGGCACGATGTTTCATGATCAGTCACCCATGCTTCCTGCAACCTCCTCCGACAGTAGAAAAACACACCAAAGCACTTGTTTAAACAAAGCTTGCTGAAACAGAACTCTGATGGTCCTCTAATATATTTTTTCATGGGATTTGGTTGGGGGATGGTGGAGCTGGTGGTATAACCAATACATTTTGGTAAACATGAAGCAAATTAAACAAAATGAGGCTTTTTTTCCCCATGGCAATTGTATAATTTTCTCTTAAGTATGGATTTTGTTTGTGCAGCTGACAATTACTGTTGGAAGTACAGTGTGGCCTGCCATTAGTTTTTCTGAAGATGGTCCTAATCCAAGAATGCTTTGAGAGTATTCTATTAGCCTAAACAGAAGCTATTCCCATTAGAAATAAATATTCTGGTCACATCCTAATTATACTTTTAAAATTAAAAATGGCGTATATGTGTTCATAGTAATTGTATTTCTACATTGTCCACAAAAAAAAAATCAACGTGATTTCCACTGAGTTAATACAGTTTCAGTGTCTTGCAGTGATTCAGCTTAACTTTATTGAGAAGTAGTCCAAGTATGTGGAGAAACAGCAGGTGCTGGAAACAAAAGCCTCTTTCTACTCTTTGTCAAGACAACAACGTTCAAAGGCTCTCATACAATGACCAAAAGTTGATCAGGGCCATAGTCATCCTACCAGGATAGCATAGGAACCACCTTCTACCTCATTAGCACTGTTTATCTCATATGGTGTTAGCATTCATTTTCAGTAATATGATATAAGAATGTAATGATGTATAAGTGTTTTTTAATGTTGTGTAAGTGAAAACAGGTGGGTAATTTACCATAGGCTCCATGCAGATTGGAGCTGGCATTTCACAAAAAGAACACTGAGCTTTTTTTGGGGGGTGGGGGGAGTAGGGGGGAAATTTTTTTTTTTTTTTTAACCTGGGTCAGATTTCAACAACCATGGTTTTTAAAGTCACTTAGTCATGTCCATGTGAAGCACAACACCACAGATCTGTGGACCCCCAAAGCAAAAATCAACAGAGTGATTTACCAGGGCTGAACGCCTCAACCAACAATAAGCATGCTTGTATCGTTAACCTTCGTTCAGTATGGAAGTGAAGAGGGAGAGCGTGGTTTAAACAAGGTATCACAGGTATTAAAATAAGCCCATATTTCGAGTACAAGCTGCTGAGTAGAGCACTGGCCCTGCCTGGATACCTGGCTGCTGAGCTAATGGGCAATTCTTTATGCAGAAGTCAGGAGTGTTACTTTCTAAGAGTCCTGATGAACATTGGGTGGCACTGATTAGTCCCTGCTTTTCCCAGGAAGTTAGAAAGAATTTGTATACATCTTTTTGTAAAAGACTCAGGTTACACTCCTGCTGCCACCATTGTTATCAAGATATCAATAATCTGAATTAATTTCATCATCATCAATACTAGCTGAGCTAATAAATCTAGAGAAGCCAGGTGTCTTCGTGCCTTTTTCTAGGACGAGTGTTACTCAGAGTCTCCCATGACTATTTGCTGATGAAAGGTTATAATAGATTTAATAACATCTGAGAAAGTGAAGAGCTAATTTTGTAAGTGAAAGCGAGATGATTCTTTGTACCCCAAATATTTGTAGAGACAGCATTTTTTATTTTCCAGATTTTCTATTTCCCCATTTTAATATTGAAATAGAAGCAAAATGCTCCCCACCAAGTGCATTTCTACAGCTTGTTCTGTGTCTCACGTTGCCTGTCAGCCTGTGATTCTACATTCCACAATGCCCTGCGGGAGAAAGAAATTGTGTCCAGACGCAGCCATGGGAATGGAATTTCCCATACCTTGAGAGTGACCTCCAATTTGACCTTAAAATTAAAAACTTGTTTGTGAACTCCTGAGAGGGAAAAAGAAGTATATAACAGTAGCTGCTGTTTAAAAATATAATTGGCAAGCATAGTATAGAAACAACATATGAGTCAATCATGGGCTCCCTTAGATCCCAACAACTCACAGCCCAGATTTCCTGTGTTTTCCTGCCCATGAATGGGTGAACCACCCGTGTAAACATCCAGGAGGGAAAAGAACTATTCCTTTCTAATCCCCATTTGCACTGGTAACTTTTCCCCAGTGTTTGTTTAAGAACTGGCATCTCTCACTCATTCAGTCACAGTCTGAGAATTTGTCATCAGGCTCATTTGTGCTTAAGAGCATAGATTGGAGGTCTGGCACTAGAAAAGGCTTGAATCTCAACTCTATCATTTGCCAGCTGTGTGACCTCAGTTTCCTGATCTGTAAAGGGGTGATAAACAGTGGTAGAATAGTCCCCCTTATCAGCAGGGTATGTGTCCCACACATACCCTGTGGATACCTGAAACCACAGATAGTACCAAGCCCTATCCTATGCATACATACCTAAGATAAAGTTTAATTTATAAATTAGGCAAAGTAAAAGATTGACAACACTCACTAATAAAGTAGAACAATTATAACAATATACTGTAATAAAAGTTTTATGAATGTGGTCTCTCTCTCTCGAAATACTGTAATACTTTCAGACCATGGTTGATGTTAGGTAACTGAAACCATGGAAGGTGAAACTGTAGAAAAAGGGGAACTACTGTATATACCTAATACTGTTGTTTTGAGCAGAAAATATTATATACTGGTACCTCATTTCACTAATAGTCTATGTCATGAATTTTTCTTCTTACGGAAATTGCTGAATGACTACCATTCCTTATGATCAAGAGCGCTTTTAGATGCTGTATCCATTTCTGCCCTATGAGAAAACGATGAACAAAAAGGTATGTTACTAATGTTGTCAACAATATGTCACATTTCACAGTTTACGGATGTATTCACGTCACATTATTTAATCCTTGCAATAATCTTGTTATTAATCTTTGGATGGCTATTATTGCCTGTATTGTCCAGATGATACATTACTACCTCTATTAATGTATTGAGATGTAAAGTCCAAACATTGTAAGTGACTTATTCAAGTTCAGATATTGTCTGTACAAGTAGACTATGGATTTGAGAACAGCCCTGCCTTAGGAAGTCCTTTGCCATTTCAGTTATAGCAGGTGGACAAAATAAAAGTACTTACTGGGAATTCTTCTTTTAATTTTTATTCTTTATTTATTATGACTATTATTTTGAGATGGAGTCTCGCTCTGTTGCAAGGGTGGGGTGCAGTGGTGGGATCTTGCTTCACTGCAACCTCCGCCTCCTGGGTTCAAGCAATTCTCCTGCCTCAGCCTCCTGAGGAGCTGGGACTACAGGCACACATCACCACGTCTGGCTAATTTTTTTTTTCTTTTTCTTTTTCTTTTTGAGACGGAGGCTCGCTCTGTTGCTCAGGCTGGAGTTCAGTGGCGCAATCTCGGCTCACTGCAAGCTCCGCCTCCCGGGTTCCCGCCATTCTCCTGCCTCAGCCTCCCGAGTAGCTGGTACTACAGGCGCCCGCCTCCATGCCTGGCTAATGTTTTTGTATTTTTAGTAGAGATGGGGTTTCACTGTATTAGCCAGGATGGCCTCAATCTCCTGACCTCCTGATCTGCCCGCCTCGGCCTCCCAAAGTGCTGAGATTACAGGCGTGAGCCACCGCGCCTGGCCACGTCTGGCTAATTTTTATTTTGTATTTTTAGTAGAGACAGGGTTTCGTCATATTGGCCAGGCTGGTCTAGAACTCTGGCATCAACTGATTCGCCCGCCTCACCCTGGATTTGCCTCCAGGATGCTGCAATTGATAGGGAACATACGGGTATGTGATTGCTTGACTTGTTTCTTGCTATACTGAAATTTCCATCTTATTGAAAGTAAAGAAATCTTAACACAGTCTAGACCAGAGAGAGTAGATTTTCCTAATTTTCCAGACTCTAAAACAACAGTTTCTTTACTCCCAGCTAGCCAGCCAGCCAGCCACAGCTGATGGGCCAGGTTAGTTACCAACACAGGTGCAACCAATCCACTGCATGGCAAATCACAGGGACTTTTTCAAGAACTTAAACTAGTAACACAGGCATTAAGGAAGTTGCATGTTGAGTCAGGCTACCATAAGAATAATAAATAAAATGCAAGGACTCCTGTTGATGAGATCCAAAAATATAGCCTGCTTCTTATCTGTCCTTATGATAAATCCCTTTTACTTAAACTAGCCGATTTGCAACAAAACCATCTCCGAATCAGAGCTCATCTGCTGAAGGAATCAGCTGGGAGGGAATATTGTGGGCTTGAGAAACCAGGTGAGGGTTCATTAAAGAGGGAGGCAAAGCCAGTGTGGGTTACAGGAGTAACCCACTGCACACTGCCTTTGCTGGGAATTCTAAACTAATTATCTACCACTGATAATCAAATCAAAGACCTGGGTCATGCATGGTCTACCATGCTAGTGACTAGTAAACATTTCCATGTCAGCCAAGAAAGCATTATAATTCAGTGTCAGTGTTTTTTGTTTGTTTCTTTGACGTTCTTGTATGTTGCAATATTTTGAGATAGTTTGCTAAAAGTTGGATTTATTTGTTGTTGTTTTTGTTTGTTTTCTTCTTTTGCCTAAATGAAGAACTGTTGGTGGACTCAGCTCTTCACTAGTTGACACAGTCCTGCATAGCAAAAGGCCAGGTTGTCTTGGGTTGTCTAAGGTATGAAAAAAAAATTTTGTTTTTAGCATACAAAGTGATAGACATTAGAGTTTTCAAAAGGTTGAAAGAGTTGTTTTTATGTGTATTTCATGCTGCTTAATAACTGCTTTAACCTGCTGATATAGGGCTGAATTATCCTAATATCCTATTTAATTGAGGACCAGCTATGTGTCCAGAACTCTGCAAGAATCCATGAAGCATATTTTCTTCTCTAAATGACACAACATGGTTCCTGCCACAAGGTGCTGAAAATCTAGCAGACGTTAAATGTCTTCCAGACACTTTCAAGAACAATACAAGACAAAATATAATCAAATGTGATACTGTGTTTTATAACTGGCAAACACTACAGGAGTTAGAGAAGCCAACAGTGGACTGCAGCAGCCAGGGAGGGAGACAGGAAACCTGTCCTGCTTTCACCTGCTCCATTCACCTCCTAGTCCAGAAAGGGTACTCCAAGTACTAAAGACCACTATATTTCATATATATCACATTTTATAAAAGTGGAATTGTGATGTATATACTATTTTAACCTTTTTTCACTTAATTTTACTTGAATATATACTGAATTGTTATATAGTATTTCATATTTCTTAGTTTCCCTCCTGCTGGACACTTTTTTTTTCCAGTTTTTACCAATAGAGGAAACCTAAAATAAGCATCCTTGTGACACTATAGAAGTATTTGTGTAAACCTCTGATTATTTTTTCCATAGAATAACCTACTAGAGGAAAACACATTTCTCAATCAGACCAAAGGTAAGCTTTAAGGCAGTTTTAAATATTAAAGCAAAGGAAGAAAACATAAAAATTATCAATAATTTTGGGCTTATAAAAATGAGACTCTTTGTTTCCATTTTTGCCTATACCTGAGGACATGCCTGCTATCTAGCTACAGATCTGATAAGTGGGCAGAATAATTGGCCACTATTATATTTGTTGTGTAGAAGCAAGGAGTTGGGGGATTTATGTTAGTCTTCACAGTCTAAAGGTACCATCAGATATGGAAGGCAAGTATATAAATTGTCCATTTGAAACTAGAAGATCCATGAGGTCTTATTCTCAGAGGTCTCCTTGGCTTTGAGATCTTTCCTCATGTAACTGACATGCTCAGCTCCACCTCACATGCAGAATCAGGCTTCAAGAGATTGAGACAGAATGAAGAGATGATCCAATATACCTTTAAAAATCCCCCAATCTTTTCATTTTATTTAGGTAAGAAATTTTTAAAGGATGAATGCCATTTAAGCTTATTAAGAAGCTTATTTGTTCTAACATAACACACAAAAACACATTGGTGAATTATCAAGCTGACAATGCACTTAGTAATGAGTAAGGATTAATGTCTTTGCAGAAATGTGATTCATGAATAAAAACTGGCGCAAAATTAAACTCTAGACATACACAGTCATTTGTAATCTTTAAAAAGACTGTGCTGAGTTGTGAATTATTTTTGCATGGGACTGAGGTAAGAGTTATGAAAATATGAGGTGAGAAGAGGTGTTAGGGGGTTAGTCTTTTGTACCTTTAGGGCCGTACTTAAAGCCTCACAACTAGATGGGTTGCCACAGCTTGCTGCTCTCTGCCCTGCCTCTAGCCTTTAAGTTAGACCAACACAACTACCTAGAGGTCAGCAGCAAATGTCTGTATTGTTTGTGCCTAGACCTTCCCTCTTCATTGCCAGTCCATTTTTCCAGCACTATTTCCAACAAATTTAAAACTCCTAGGAATTGCTATGGTTTGAATTGTGTCCCCCAAAAAGTTGTTGAAGTTCTAGCCCCCAGAACCTGTGAATGTGACCTTATTCGGAAATAGGGTCTTTAAAAATGATCAAGCGACAATGAGGTTGTTAAGGTGGGCCCTAATATCCAATAGACTGTGTCCTTAGAAAAAGCGGCAGTTTGTACACAGATACACACACACACACACACACACACACACACACACACACACACGGAGAATGCCTTGTGAACATGAAGGCAGAGATTGAAGTGATCCTATGAGCTGAGGAACACCAAAGATTGCCAGCAACCCACCAAGAGCTAGAAGAGGCATAGAATAGATTCTTCTTCACTGCCCTTAGAAGAAACCAGTCTGGTCAACACCTTGATTTTGGAGATCTACTAGCCTCCAAAACTATGAGATGATTAATTTCTGTGTTTAAGCCACTGGCTTTGCAATGCCTTATTATGCCAGTGCTAGCAAACTAACACAGTATGCTTAGTGACTCTGAACCTGACTTTGTCCTATGTACCCAATCTCTCCAGGGTTTAACCCCTACTTCTCCTAAAGGACTCTAATTTTCAATCTACCACCCTTCTATCCTAGTCCTGGCTCCCAGGAACCATTCTTGGCTTGGCCATGAGGGCCTTATACTCTTGCCCAGCTATGTCTTGCCTTGTTATACAGGAGAAATTTAACATTGACACTGTAAGATATACAGCCCATACTCAAAGTTTCCTCACTGATTCCAAAATATCCTTTATAGCTGAGATTCTGTTTTTTGGATTCAAGATCTAATCAGAGATCACATATTACATTTGGTCAGTATGTGCTTTAGTCTATTCTTCTTCATCTTTTATAATGACATTTTTGAAGATCTCAGGAAAGTTATGTAGAATTCCTTGTAATCTAGATTTGCTCCATTGTTTTCTCATGACTAGACTCAGATTTAATATTTTTGACAAAATTATTACACAGATGATGCTCTATATTAGAGGACTCGTAATAACAGTTTGTTTAATAATTGATCATGCTAAGTTTTCACCATGTTGTTAAAGTGATGTCCACCAGACTGTTCAATGGTAAAGGTATTTTTTTTCCTTTCTGATTAATAAATAATACATTGGGTGGTACTTTGAGATTTTGAGAATTTTTCTCAATCAGATTTTACATATTTTTTAAACCCTTAATTTTAAAATAATTATAGATACACAAAAGGTTGCAAAAGATAAATACGGCAAGGTCCTGTTCACCCTTGACCTTGCTTTCTGCGAAATTAACACCTTGCATAGTGATAGTCCACTACCAAAACCAGGAACGTTTTTGTTGTTGTTGTTATACTTTAAGTTCTAGGGTACAGGTGCACAACGTGCAGGTTTGTTACATATGTATACATGTGACATGTTGGTGTGCTACACCCATTAACTCGTCATTTACATTATGTATATCTCCTAATGCTATCCCTCCTCCCTCCTCCCACCCCACAACAGGCCCCAGTGTGTGATGTTCCCCACCCTGTGTCCAAGTGATCTCATTGTTCAATTCCCACCTATTAGTGAGAACATGCGGTGTTTGGTTTTCTGTCCTTGCGATAGTTTGCTGAGAATGATGGTTTCCAGCTTCATCCATGTCCCTACAAAAGACATGAACTCATCCTTTTTTATGGCTGTGTAGTATTCCATAGTGTATATGTGCCACATTTTCTTAATCCAGCCTATCACTGATGGACATTTGGGTTGGTTCCAAGTATTTGCTATTGTGAATAGTGCTGCAATAAACATACGTGTGCATGTGTCTGTAGAGCAGCATGATTTATAATCCTTTGGATACATACCCAGTAATGAGATGGCTGGGTCAAATGGTATTTCTAGTTCTAGATCCTTGAGGAATCGCCACACTGTCTTCCACAATGGTTGAACTAATTTATAGTCCCACCAACAGTGTAAAAGTGTTCCTATGTCTCCACATCCTCTCCAGCACCTGTTATTTCCTGACTTTTTAATGATCGCCATTCTAACTGGTGTGAGATGGTATCTCATTGTGGTTTTGATTTGCCTTTCTCCGATGGCCAGTGATGATGAGCATTTTTTCATGTGTCTGTTGGCTGCATAAATGTCTTCTTTTGAGAAGGGTCTGTTCATATCCTTTGCCCATTTTTTAATAGGGTTGTTTGATTTTTGTCTTGTAAACTTGTTTAAATTCTTTGTAGATTCTAGATATTAGCCCTTTGTCAGATGGGTAGATTGCAAAATTTTTCTCCCATTCTGTAGGTTGCCTGTTCACTCTGATGGTAGTTTCTTTTGCTGTGCAGAAGCTCTTTAGTTTAATTAGATCCCATTTGTCTATTTTGGCTTTTGTTGCCATTGTTTTTGGTGTTTTAGTCATGAAGTCCTTGCCTATGTCCTGAATGGTATTGCCTAGGTTTTCTTCTAGGGTTTTTTATGGTTTTAGGTCTAACATTTAAGTTTTTAATCCATCTTGAATTAATTTTTGTATAAGGTGCAAGGAAGAGATCCAGTTTCAGCTTTCTACATATGGCTAGCCAGTTTGCCCAGCACCATTTATTAAATAGGGAATCCTTTCCCCATTTCTTGTTTTTGTCAGGTTTGTCAAAGATCAGATAGTTGTAGATGTGTGGTATTATTTCCAGGGGCTTTATTCTGTTCCATTGGTCTATATCTCTGTTTTGGTACCAGTACCATGCTGTTTTGGTTACTGTAGCCTTGTAGTATAGTTTGAAGTCAGGTAGCATGATGCCTCCAGGTTTGTTCTTTTGGCTTAGGATTGTCTTGGCAATGCGGGCTCTTTTTTGGTTCCATATGAACTTTAAAGTAGTTTTTTCCAATTCTGTGAAGAAAGTCATTGGTAGCTTGATGGGGATGGCACTGAATCTATAAATTACCTTGGGCAGTATGGCCATCTGCACAATATTGATTCTTCTTATCCACGAGCATGGATTCTTCCATTTGTGTCCTCTTTTATTTTGTTGAGCAGTGGTTTGTAGTTCTCCTTGAAGAGGTCCTTCACATCCCTTGTAAGCTGGATTCCTAGGTATTTTATTCTCTTTGAAGCAATTGTGAATGGGAGTTCATTCATGATTTGACTCTCTGTTTGTCTGTTATTGGTATATTGCTTTTGATTTTTGCACATTGATTTTGTATCCTGAGACTTTGCTGCAGTTGCTTATCAGCTTAAGGAGATTTTGGGCTGAGATGATGGGGTTTTCTAAATATACAATCATGTCATCTGCAAACAGGGACAATTTGACTTCCTCTTTTTCTAGTTGAATACCCTTTAATTTTTTCTCTTGCCTGACTGCCCTGGTCAGAACTTCCAACACTATGTTGAATAGGAGTGGTGAGAGAGGGCATCCCTGTCTTGTGCCAGTTTTCAAAGGGAATGCTTCCAGTTTTTGCCCATTCAGTATGATATTGGCTGTGGGTTTGTCATAAATAGCTCTTATTATTTTGAGATACCGCCCATCAATATCTAGTTTATTGAGAGTTTTTAGCATTAAGGGCTGTTGAATTTTGTCAAAGGCCTTTTCTGCATCTATTGAGATAATCATGTGGTTTTTGTCTTTGGTTGTGTTTATATGATGGATTACATTTATTGATTTTCACATGTTGAACCAGCCTTGCATCCCAGGGATGAAGTCAACTTGATCGTGGTGTATAAGCTTTTTGATGTGCTGCTGGATTCGGTTTGCCAGTATTTTATTGAGGATTTTTGCATCGATGTTCATCAGGGATATTGGTCTAAAATTCTCTTTTTCTTTGTTATGTCTCTGCCAGGCTTTGGTGTCAGGATGATGTTGGCCTCATAAAATGAATTAGGGAGGATTCCCTCTTTTTCTATTGATTGGAATAGTTTCAGAAGGAATGGTACCAGCTCCTGTTTGTACTTCTGTAAAATTCGGCTGTGAATCCGTCTGTCCTTGACTTTTTTTGGTTGGTAGGCTATTAATTATTGCCTCAATTTCAGAACCTGTTATTGCAAAACCAGGAACTTTACACTGGTACCATCCACACACTTTATTCAGATTTCATTAGTTTTATAAGCACTCATTTGTATGTATGTTTCTGTGTTGTTTATGCAATTTTATCAAGTGTGTAGCTTCATGTATCTTTCACCACAATCAAAATCTAAAACTGTTTTATTACCAGAGGACTCCCTCGTGCTACCCCTTTGTAACCATAGTCACCACCAACACCACCCATCCCTAACCCATGGTGATCAAAATGTTCTCCATCTCTATAATTTTGTTATTTCAGGAATGTTATATAAATGTAATTATACAGTATGTAACCCTCTGGGATTAGTTTTTTTCATTCAGCATAATTCTCTTGCAATCCATCCAAGTTGTGCCCATCAGTAGTTTGCCACTTTTCTGTTGCTGAGCGGTATTCTATGGTAAAGATGTACCATCACAAAATGATTTCTCACATGCAGGGATAATCCCTGCTGGAGTTAGTTGCTACTTTGGGGGTTGCAAAATTAAGATGTCTTTAATGCAAGTATTACCTCACTATAACCATTTCCATATTAAGAATGTGAGCCTCAAGAATGTGAAGCTATAAAAGAATGAATTGAAGTTTCAATCCCAGAGTATCCAACTACAGATATTGTATTTTGCCTAGTCTACCATATTTACTTGTGCCAGTTTTCACAGTTTTCGCTTCCTAAGCACCTATTACGTACCTCCCCATTCTAGGTACAAGAGGTAGAAAAGTGAAAAGACATCAACTGTCCTGATAACCAAAGTTGACAACTATTCAAATATAGCAGCTGTGTGAACAAAAGTTTCTAAATGTGGTGAAAAGTAGAAAGTCACAAATCTAAGAAGCTCAATGAAGCCATTGAAAGGTAGAGAAAGCATAAGAAAAATTATACCCACCTAGGCATAATCCAATTGCTGAAAGTCCATGGTTAAAATAAATTCTTAAATGTAGGCAGAGAAAGATACAGAGTGAAATGAAAGAATGATAGTAGATTTTTCCGAGAAACCATTCAAGTTAGGAAAAGAGCAGTAACATCTTGACAGAACTGAAAGAAGAAGAATAAAATACTGTAAACTCAGACTTCTATTCTCCCCCCAAAAATCTTACAAAAATGAAAATGAGAAATTTCTGTTTCAGATCAATACGGAGTAATGAGAATCAGATTTACCATCCTACCTAAGGCACTTACACATACATTTTAGAACTATGAATATTATGAGACATAAAGAGGAACAAAACATCATAATAAAGGTGTCAATTCATCAAGTACAAATAGCAAAATTAAATGTTCATTTTTTAGCAACACAGCTTCAAAATACATGAAACAAAAATTGATGAACTGAAAAGAGAAATAGAGAAATCCATAATTTATTGTTGAAGAATAGTCTTCTTGCAGTAATTGGTAGAATAAGTACACAGAAATCAGTAAGAATATAAAAGAACTAAAAATACTATCAACAACTTGACCTGATGTATATTTAGAGAACATTTCTCCACTAATAACAACAGAATATAAACCTTTCTTTTCAAGTGCACATAACAAACCATATTATAGTCTCAATATCTCAATTAATTTTTAAAACATTGGAAACATACCAAATATGTTCTCTGAACACAGCAAATTCAGTTAGATATCAATTAAATAAATATATTTGAACATTTTCCAAACATTTTTAAACTAAATAGTACGTTTGTAAATTACTCATTGGTCAAAGGAGAAATTTTAAAAAATAGAAATATTTTGACCGAACAAAAATTAAAACTTGGCACTAAATTTATAGAATATGGCTATGACTATCCTTGGGCAGAATTTGTAGCAATAAATTCTCAGAAAAGGAGAAACACCTCAAATAAAGAATCTGAGTTTTACCCACAAAAAATAAGAGAAAGAAGTACAAGTTAATCATCTCTGTAGTATAATGAAGGTAATAAAAAAGATAAGAGCAGAAATCAATGAAATAGAAAACAACAATAGAGAACATCAATAAAACCAAAAACTGTTTCTTTTAGGAGATAATGAAATTGGCACACCTCTAGATTGATAAGAAAAAGAAAGATAAAAATGATCAATATCAGAAATTGCTGCATAATTAGGGATTTGAAAGCATTATCAGGGAACATTATGGACAACATTATGCCAATACATTCAGCAATGATGTGGACAAACTCCTCGAAGACCCAAAAATATATAAAGCACACTTATAACTCAATACTAATAAGAAAACAACCTAAAAAAAATAGGCAAAAGATATGATTAGCACTTTGATAAAAAAGATATATCCTGGTAAACAAGCACATGAAAAAAATGTTTTAACATAATTAGTCAATAGTCAGTGAAATGCAAATTTGAACCACAAAGAGATATTAGCACACACTCCTACTAGGATACTGAAAATTGAAAAGTTCCACATCAAGTGCTGATCGGGGTTTAGAGAAACTAGAGCTCTCATACAATGCTTATGGGAGTGCAAAATGGCATACAGACTGTCCCTGACTTATAATGGTTCTTCTTAGGATTTTTCAACTTTACAATGGTGTGAAAGCAATATGCATTTAGCAGAAATACTTTGAAGTTTGAATTTTGATCTATTCCCAGGCTAGCAATGTTTGGTGTGATACTCCCTAGTAAATCCAGGCAACAGCAGTGAGCCACAGCTCCCAGTCAGCCACATGATCACACGGTAAACAACTGATGCTCTGCATTTTAAAATTTATTTTCAACTTAAGATGGTTTACTGGTGTGTGACTCCATCATAAGTTGAAGATCTCTGGTATTTATTTACTTGAGAGAAATAAAAATATGTCCAGACATGTATACAGAGTTCATAACAACTTCATCCACAATAACAAAAAACTGGAATGGATTCAGTTTTGAATCCATTGATTGCCATTAACTGGGCAATCAATAAACTAATTGTGTTATGTTCGTATAAAGGAGTATTACTTACCCATAAAATACAGTGAATTTCACTGTGGTAATGTTTGCACAACACCACCAAATGTTTTCATATATGTCAAAACTCACCAAATATTACACTCAAAATTGATGATTTTTTGGTATGTGATTTATACCTCAATATAGCTATTGAGACATATTAAAAATAATATGTAGACATATTAAAAATATTAATACATAAGCATATGTAAATACAAGTATTTTGGAACTGAGAAATGAATTCAAAGCTAAAAGTATAGATTTGTGAGTCCAAAGCAAGGACAACTTTAAGCCATAATTTTTGCAGGAATCATGAAAGGAAGGCATGGTTTATAATATTATCACCTTTTACAGATAAGGAAACAGGCTCACTTTATTTATTTATTTATTTTTTTAGCCAAGGTCTCACTCTGTCACCCAGGATGGAGTGCAGTGCTGCAGTCTCAGCTCACTGCAACCTCCACTTCCTGAGTTCAAGCAATTCTCCTACCTCAGCCTCCTGAGTAGCTGGGACTACAGGCATGTGCCACCATGCCTGGCTAATTTTTGTATTTTTTGGTAGAAACAGGGTTTCACCATGTTGGCCAGGCTGGCCTCGAACTCCTGACCTCATGTGATCTGCCCACCTTGACCTCCCAAAATGCTGGGATTACAGGCATGAGCCACTATGCCCAGCCAGGCTCACATTTATTATGTGATTTGTCTGCAGTTATACAGCTATTTTTAAAAGCCACAACAAGGATTCTATTATTCTAATGATATATGTATATGTATGTGTAATCTATATATACAATGGAATTATAAAGGAATTGTCAAGTTCCATCTATTAAAAAGTTAGATCAGCATTTACTTACCTTTTGTAACCCACTCAACTCTTTTCAAAAAGCATAGGCAGGAAGTAGTGACCAAAGACCATTTCTGTCCCTCAATATTCATTTTCAATGAATATCCTTCTTACCCACATAGAAATATACAAGCATAGAAACAATACACATACACATACACTCCTCAAAGGGCCAAGTAATTAGATAGATGAGTATTGATTGGTGGACGGGGACAAGGGAGATCAGGGTATCAATGAGAGAATAATGAAGGAGGCACATGAAAAATTGAGGATGGGTGTTGTGACCAAGAAAACCTAGAATCTCCATGATCCTGAATCGTCCATTATTTTGTCATTTGGTAGTTAAATTTGCAGCCTCAAAGTTTTTTTAATGATGAACTTTGGGGGCTACATTTGCATGTACAGACATTAACAAATTCCTTATTCTAATTAACTCAAAAATTAACACAGATTTAAAAATAAACATTAACTTTGTATGACCAAAACAATTATCAGGGATCAGGAAAAGAAACTACATAAAAGCATGAGCTTAGCAGACAAAAGCGTGTCTGCTGTTACAGATTTGCAAACAGCATTCAGCATGGACTAAAATACAGGCAAAATGAACACACACGAAGAATGTGATAAATTTTTATGCAAGTATAATTTTGTTCCAGATAGGCCACAATTCTTTTTAAAAATGAAATGACTTTAAAAATCTAGCAAAGGAGCTGGTAATGAGTACACAGCTCCTCATATTTCTTTTGAGAAATTAAATTAAACCATTTTTCATTTTGATGGGCAAAAAAAAAGAGTCAAAAGCCCTGAAAACAATAGCATTTTTGGTTTTTGAAACAGTAAGCAAAGTCCTTCTCATTTTGCTCAAAGATTCACTCCCTGAGTGTGGCTCTGTCATCATGGAATATACGTGTGTTTTTATGGCTGTTATAAACCCATGAATTCCAGGGCTTATGACAGAGAGACTAAACTGCCTTTAACGATGGTGGCATGAACAGTAACTCGACATAGTATATGCCATACTGCACAAAATAGATCATAACATCATCAGATTGGATATTAGAACGAAAACTTCTATATCTGTACATATTAATGAAAATGGTAGGCTTCAGAACCACCATAGTGGTTGCTAAGAAAAAAAATCAACCCAGAAACAATCTTATGATTTGAAGAACAGATCATCACAATGCAACTGAACTGCTTCAAATCCCCGTGGTATTTGAGGTGGGGATCGGGCAGGGGGAGAAGAGAGAGCCTGAGGTAAGAAATGTTGTGTTCACATAACTGGCTTTATAGACGTTCAGCAGTAGCACCTTGCCATTCCTGTGGCTCCAGCCTGTTATATATTGTCCTACAGAAGGAATTCTGGCAGTCAGCTTGTGTGGGGTGTAAAGAAACATTTTTGAAATCCTAACTGAAGCATACAGTGATTCTTCTAGGGAAAATTTTGTTTTTTAAGTTATAACCCAGAGGGATGCGATGGGAAAAGGAGGGACAAAATGGAGGATTGGGGGAGAGATAGCAGGGGAAAAATTTCAAGATTTCCTACTTCATGCTGCGGCTGTCTTGCTCCATTACTTCCCATGATGAGCAGGAGTGTTTTAGGGGCTTTTTCTGCAGCAGGTCAATGTTCTCTGTAAAGAGAAGCAACAGGAAGAGGGCAATGGTTTTGTGCTGTGAAGGAAAAATACAGAAACCTGTTAAAGGGAAAGAAACTGAGAATAATATTCCTTAGGATCTCTTCCCTCCTGTAGCTTTTTTGTACTTGCCGAACATTATTTCAAGGACAAATAGTTGTCCTTTCATGGCATGCAACTAAAGGAGCTTGGTATTTGGATTGGATAAATGGAGGGAGAGATTTAATTTATTTTACTTTTGTAGATATAAAAAGTGTATTTCACTGTATATACAATTACACATTGTTTATCATTTTTATATGGAACACCAACCATTCATACTGTTTTTACTCACAAGGGCTTAGAGACAAGGCTACTGAAGAACATACAGTGAGTAGTTACTGGAATAGGCATATGAGAAAGCAAAATAGAAGTTCAATTTCAGAAAAGATTCAATACCAATGAAATAAACTCAGGTAATAAACAGAAGGAAGGAGGAAACAATAACATTAAAAAGAGGAAAGGGTTGATTTAAGTATTGCTCTAAGGGGACTCCACCAAGGTAGATTCTTGAAGAACTAAATGTTACTAACAGGCTTCAACTTGGGAGAAATCAGTTAAGTTAGCAATAACATTTGTCTTCATCTTGCAGTTTTCCTCTCAGGATCTCCAAGCACCTCACATATATACTGGAAGCTAAGAAGTTCCTGACAATGGTAGCTGCTAAACATTTGAACCCAGTTGACAAGGGAGCTTGAAGCACCTATTCTGAAATCCTTCAAATAGAGTAGCTCCTTATTTATCCAGAATTGTTATAGGCCACTGGTTTCCAAGCTTTAGCTTGCATCAGAATCGCCTAGAGGACTCGCTAACACATGGATTTCTGGGTCCACTCCCAGAGTTTCTGATTCAGTTGGTCTGGACAGTGGGATGGGCTGGAGAGTTGGCATTTTTGACAAGTTTGGAGTGAGGCTGATGGTGTGGATCCAGGGAACACACATTGAGAAGCACTGGTTTGGGCACAATTGTGTCTAATAATGGAAATAACCACAATCTGTTGAGCTCTAATGATGCATAGGCCATGTGTACTCTATTAGGTGGATACTACTTTCACCCCCATTGTACTGAGACAGGAAAAAGGAAGAAACTGGTCAGGCAGGCAGTTAGGGTAGATCCTCGGTTGAATTCTTTCAAACAAAAGAACTGCAGGCACAGATAAGGGAACTTGCATGAGGGGCTTGCCCAAGACATGCCCACAGCTGCACAGATAAGAAAGACTATACAGGTTACTTGCCCAGACATACCCACAATGGAAAATTCCATCCCCTGACACATGCGCATTGAGGAGAACAAAGTGACATGGAGTAACTCAAACTAAGGGCCCACATGCGCACTAGGAGGATGGGGTGGAGCTACTAGAAATTCGTGACTTATGCAAATCATATGCCCTGCCTTCCTTGGTTTTTTTATAAAAGCCTTTGCATTCAACTGTAAAAAGAGCAACCCTCTTCCAGGGCCCCTCTCTGCAGTGGAGAACTTTCTTCTTTCACTTTTGCTCCATCCTCACACATGGTGTCTTCTCTCCTTAACTTTCTTGGTCCTGAGACAAAGGACGCTGGGCACTAACTCAGGCAATAAGAGACTGCTATATTGTGGTGCATTGGCAAGACTGTAACAGTACCAAGGGTGAATGTAAAGATGAGAGACAATAAACCATCACTCAAATCACTCAGCACGTAGGGGCAGCACTGATGTCTAGACATGAGTTGGCCTGAATTCGAGTCCTTCACTCTGAACTACTACATTGTGCTGAGTGAGTAGGAATGGGGATATGAATAGTCTCTAGGAAACTGACTGTAAATTCCAGGCTATAAACCACACAAGATGCAGGAAAAAAGGCCACGCACAAAGTATAAAGAAAGTAAATGTTGTTTTTAAGGTGTCATAATTTTTCGAACTCACTTCAATGTGTAAGACCCCATCTTTACTACAGGAATTAGTCATGAAGTGTGCTGCTGTTACCCAAATATCAGCTGTCCCTTTGTTCTTGTTTCCAAGCTTCTCCCCACTCTTGGCACCACCAAAAATAAAAATCCACTGATACAAAATCATGTTAGAGTGATGTCGATTATTCAGAGAATGGAGGGAAAAGCTCGCCATGTCCCTGACCATCTTCCATTGAGCCTTCAGCCCCATTGCTCCTGTCCCCTGGATTTGTTCTTTCTCCTTCCCATATGCAGAGTCCTTTTGCCTCCTTTTAATACACAGAGTTTCTTTCCTTCCTGAAAACTGGGTACCACCCAGGTACCCCCAGATCCTGGAGGCTGCTTTTATTCCATATTAGGCTCTTCCAAAATGGTCTCCCTACAAATAAATTTTCATATCAGCTTCTTGACATAATAATATGTTCTCCATGTGATTACACAGAAAACCTTTAAGAAAGTTTCCAGTAATTTCAAGTGGAGAGTTTAAACACCAGAGATCTGTACTGTCTACGTGTAGCTATTGAGTACTTGGAAAGCATTCAAATGGCACTGTGCTGGATTTTTAAAACACACACTGCATTTCAAAGACTTCGTATTAAAAAAGAATATGAAATATCTCATTAACAAGTATTTACATTGATTACCTATTGAAAGGATAACATTTTAGATATACTGAATTAAATAGGATATATTATTGAAATAAATTTTACCTCCTTTTATGTTTGTTATTGTGACCAGTAGTACATTTTTTAATTGCATATGGCCACACGCGGTGGCTCATGCCTGTAATCCCAACATTTTGGGAGGCCAAGGCGGGTGGATCACGAGGTCAGGAGCTCAAGATGAGCCTGGCCAAGATGGTGAAACCTACCTCTACTAAAAATACAAAAATTAGCCATTGTGGCATGCACCTGTAATCCCAGCTACTCGGGAGGCTGAGGCAGGGAATTGCTTGAGGCAGGGAATTGCTTGAACCTGGGAGGTGGAGGTTGCAATGAGCCCAGATGGCACCACTGCACTCCAGTGTGGGCAAGACCGAGACTCCATCTCAAAAAAAAAAAAAAAAAAAAATTCATATGTGGCTAGCATTATATTTCTATCAGACAGAACTGTTGTAGATTCTAAAGAAAACAAAACAAACTGACATCTGGAGAATATGTAAGGCTGATTTTTTCTGAAAGAAAGTGGATTGAAAAGTCATTCTTTACCTGCAGAATAACCAGAGAAGATCTACTATCTACTTATTTTCACATAGCAAATGTCACGACTCTGGTCTTTAAGAGCTTCAGCTATTGCTGACCTGAGCATTTGACACTGGAGTCAGTGGACAAGACTGTAACCTGAGGATAATTCTTAGTACATCTGATATTGCATTTATGTTATGCTTTACAATGCAGAGCATTGTAAATATCTGATGAATGAACCAATGGAGATAAAATATCTTCCTTATTTAGACTCTAAGCATTTTTGGTGGCAAGATTTATGCTTTTTATTCATTTTTCTTCATTGCACAGTGCGTTGTGCACAGCAGGGGCTCAGCAAATATTTGCTGATAGAGTGACAGCATGAGAATACTGCTAGAAAGAAAGTGGGTGAGGAGGTGAAGACCCATGCCACCTGGGACTATTTGGTTTGGCTAACTATAAACACGGTTCAAATCAACAAACCCACTAAAGAGGGCTCAGCTTCATCCTTCTTAAAGCCATAGGTTGGTGCTTGTACCCTAATTAGTTATGAATTGTTTGATTCGGCATGCCATTTAATGTTTGTGGAACTTTCTCCAGGTTGCAATTTCCATGGTAGGAAATGAGTCCAGGGTGTATTTTTTCATGAAAGATTTCTGCAACCGAAGAAGAGGCTTGAAATCTAAAATATCTGTGATTCCCTTGTGCTAACTGTGAAGAAAGGACACTCAGGCATTTAGAAATTTAAGGATCATCAACCAGTTAGCTATGGACAATCTGGTCCAAGCTACATGGAGGATTTTCACAGATATTTACAATCCTCCTCCCTTTCTCCCTTTGTGTTTTCTCTTCATCCTATCCAAATTTAAAGAATAAATTTGCACAAAAATAGTAAAGACACTGTATTTTTTTAAAATAAGGTTTTTATTTAGCAAAAGTAAGAACACAAACAATTTACAAGAATAGGAAATGCAGAAAAAAAATAGTTCTAGATTATACAGCAAGCTGGCCAAATGTGTGCGTCAGATATCAGCAAATGTAGAGCAAGAGAAAGGTTTGGTTTTGTTTTGTTTTTTAAGCATGTGATGTTTCAGATATTTTCAAAGGAACATTCAGGTAAGCATCATCAATAAAAACCTGATCAGACTTATTATTATTCTGTTGTTTATTGTTGTTTGTATTTTGAATTAAATATGAGGATGAACACCGTAATATTTTGTTTGTTTCATTTTGTTCTGAGAAAGGGTCTCTCTCTGTCACCCAGGTTGGAGTGCAGTGGTGTGATCTGAGCTCACTGCAACCTCTACCTAATGGGCTCGAGCAATCCTCCAGCCTCAGCCTCCCGAGTAGCTGGGGACACCATAATTTTAACAGCACATAGATCTTAATCTGGTTCTTGGAGGGTCAAATTATAAAATGATACATTAGCCACACTTGGAAATATGGTGGGTTAATTCAGGGTCTCCACACTGTAACTTTTTGCATTGAAGTTAAATGCACACAGTTATCATGACACCAACCCCCTTAAAGGTGTTCTTCTGTGCATGTTAGATTGACCCCTAAAGAATCCATGGTTAAGATCGTTAGATGGCATATATTGTTACCACTAACTTTTAATTTTTTTCTTACATATAACTGAGGGAAACTGGGCTAATAAGCAAGATCCTGAGATCATAAAAATATCTGTATCAGGGAGACTTTTCGGGTAGTCAAAGTATTCTGTTTGACACAATATAATGGTGAATACATGTCATTATACATTGGTCGAAACCCATAGAACACACAAGAGTGAACTTTAATGTAAACTCTGGACTTGGGTTGATAATGGTGGGTACATGTTCATTCATTGGTGGTAACAAAGGTACTGCACTGATGTGGGACACTAATGGCAGGGGAGGGCGTATGTGTGTGGCACAGAGGGGTTAAGTGGGAACTCTGTACTTTATACTCAATTTTGCTGTGAACCCAAAACTACTCTAAAAAATAAAGCCTACTAATTAAATATGTAATCCATCATGCGTTGCCTAACCACAAAGATATGTTCTGAGAATATATCCTTAGGTGAATTCGTCATTGTGCAAACACAAGAGTGTACACACACGAACCTGAATGGCGTAGCCCACTGTACACCTAGGCTACAGGGTAGAACTTGTTATTCTTAGGCTACAAACCTGTATAATATGTTGTTGTACTGAATACTGCAGGCAACTGTAACACAATAGTATTTGTGTATATAAACGGAAAATTTTAAATGGTATAAAAAATTTAAAAACACCTGTATAGGAACTTACTATGAATAGAGCTTGCAGGACTAAGTTAGTGAGTGAGTGGTGAGTGAATGTGAAGGCCTGGAACATTACTGTCCACTACTATAGACTTTATAGATACTGCATACTTAGACTACACTAAGTTTATTTTTAAAACTTTTTTATTTCTTTAATAATAAATTAGAGAAAGCTTACTGTGACTTTTTTACTTCTTAAACTTTTTATTTTTCAAAACTTTTTGACTCTTTTATAATGACACTTAGCTTAAAACATAAGCACAACAACTATGCAAAAACACTTTTTCATAGCATTATTGTATAAGCTGTTTCTTATTTTTATTTTTGTTTACTTTTTAAACTTTTTTGTTAAAAAACAAAGACACAAACACACACATTAGCCTATGCCTACATAGGGTCAGGATCATCAATATCACTGTCTTCCATCTCTGCATCTTGTCCCACAGGAAAGTTTTCAGGGACAATAACACACAAGGAGCTGTCATCTCCTATAATAATAGTGCCTTCTTCTGGAATATCTACTGAAAAAGCTGCCTGAGGCTGCTTTGCAGTTAACTTTGTTTTAATAAATAGAAGACATATACTCCAAAATAATGATTAAAAAGTATTGTATTGTAAATACGTAAACCAGCAACGTAGTCATGTATTATCAAATAGTGTGTTCAGTACCTAATTGTATGTGCTATAATTTTATACAACTGACTGGCAATACAGTAGGTTTATTTACACTAGCATCACTACAAACACGTGTTTAACGCATTGTGACAGGACATTATGATGGGGCTACGACATCACTAGGCCAGTTTCATTATCATCCTATGTGGCCACTGTCGTATATGCGGTTTCTCATTGTGTGGCGCATGACTGTACACACACACACACACACACACACACACACAAAGACCAGCTCAAAACACACTTCCTACTTACTGGGAGCTTTCTGTACTAAAAATGATGATGGAAAATGGATGATACAGTATTGAGTATCAGTCAACCCAACAAGAGAAGAAAGACATCTTATCTCACAGACGAAGGGATAAAAAAGCAATCTCAAAGAAGTAAAGAAGGAAAGAGAGAAAAACAGAGTATGGGAGTGGGAGCGAAGAAAGAAGGGAAGAAAGAGAGTCCTATTGAAAAAATTACCCTGGGAAATGTTCACCCTGAGGTTTTGCCATGCTGACAGTAAGTGTATATGGCCTTGCAGTCTAGTTGTGGGAGGTGATGACTGCTATCCATTGTAAGGTCCAGGATGGCAGTATTAGCTATGTCATAATCACTCAGAGAATAGCCTCAGACTAGCTGAGATTAATAGAATAAACAAGGCATTAAAAAACCAGTCAGAAAAAAGAGCATTTAGAACTCTGCTTACCCATAGGAAAAAACAGACTGAAAATACAAAAGAGCAAAACAATAGTAATAGTAGTAACAAGAATTGGGATCCCAGACACCAGCAACAAAAATCTATACAAATCCATTATTAAGAATAAATGCACTGAAGTAGAGGTGTTTGTACCACTGCAGGGGATAATTTTTTAAAACCAGCTATGAGTGGATTTTGTTTTTTGTTTTGTGTGTGTGTGTGGGTTTTTTGTTTGTTTGTTTGTTTTTTGTTTTTGTTTTTTTTTCATAATGAGATGATCTCAGGTAAGGGAAAGTTTAGGCTGAATGTCAAGAAAAAAATTCCTGACTGTGAGAACTCTTGGATTACAAAGTGGTCTCTCAAGGGAAGGAGCAGAAACACCATCTGCACTGCTCTGGGAATAGGTTTGTTAGTTAAATTGTACTCCTTTTCTTAGTTGACTGCTTGACATTTCGGCAACAGAGCCAAATAATTCATGGGTCAACTAAGAAGAGTGCTTATTATAATCATCTTTTAAAATCTCCACCAACAGCAGTGAATTAGAAAAAATATAGTTGCTATTTTATTCTACATGATAAAGACTGTCAGGTCTTTACAATATGAAATCTCTTCTTCAATACCCTTGGATTGCTTTTTAAATGATCGCTGATATCCATAAAAAAGAATGCCCTGGCAGTGCTAAGAAAATAGCATTTGAGAATTGACTAGAAATAATGAAGAAGAATTGTGTCCACTATTTGTACAAAACTGCTGGTAGGACCGTAGCCATCCCTTAGACTTCAAATAATAACCTTGCTAATAATAAACTATATTAAAGCCAACAACAAACCAAATGACTTTTAATTCTCATGGAAGCAGAAAAGAAAAAACAACAGTTAAAGTAAAAGAAGGCTTGCAGAGAATCAATAAATTAAGGACTGCAGATTGTGACATTATTATCCTGTAAATACTCCTTAGTGATTCTTTCAGGATCTCTTCAAACAAAGAAATAGAAAATTAACACCATCCCATCCAACAGCACAGAATGAATTCAATAAAGGTGAGATACTAGTGCTCTTAGGGCCTGGGGCAAATTACTGTGTGCTCTCATCCTCTAACACCTTGAATAGAGTTAGACATGGTCATCAAGGACGGCCTTGAAAGGCAAAAGAAGGCAAGGAGAATTACAAAATGGACAACATGCCATTTGGGCATTGTACAAGGCAGACAGCCTTAACTCCCCATATATATAACCCTCAGGCAGTTTGGGGCACTTGTGTCACCTCCTTTGCCCTACCTGCCACCTGTCTGTAGCTCCAGCCAGTGGAATCTCTGAATATCAGTGATTTTCCAAGCATCAAAAGGAAGAGAAGGAGCATAATCTATGTATCTAAACATGTATAGGTTAACTATCAGAACCAATTGTCATGTTAGGGCAATGTTCCTCAATCACTGAAACTACATAGAAAGAAGAGCAGAAAGGACATGCAATCCTCATGAATGTGTCAAAAATTACATGAATTGCTGTTAAAGTATCTTACCTCTTTCTATTGAAAAAGTCAAATAAAGATGAGAGTCAATAATACAAAAGGTATATACATAAGAAACCATAATGAAATAATTATTCAAATACTTCATGAGCATTGGGTTAAAAACATAGCAAGGTTATATTAGACCATATAACCTACATACAGGTATATAAAAGCACTTCTAATACTATGTCTGAAATAGATATCATCTAGTTCAGCTTCTTTACAGATAACCAATGCTGACCAAGTAAAGCTGGGAGGTGACTGAGACCAGACCAATTACAATATCGTATGATGCCCTTTCTCTTCATAATATAGCGAAATATATTTAAAGCTTTTTAGTTAGTTAACTCTATACCCAGACACGATTTTAGGCACAGAGAATGCAATGACAAGCAAGATAGACACAGTTGTCCTTATAGAGGTTACAGTTTGGCTGGAAAGACAAATAATTAAATAAAAATAATAAAATGTGATAAGTATTATGAAGGTGAAGTCTAACATATAGTAGAAACCTAAACTAATTTACAGATCAGGGAAAAGCCCTCAAGGAAATATTTTTAAGTTGAAGCTGAAAGTATGAGGTAGACAAGTGTGAGACAGTGGGGACAAAGAGGTGTCCTGGACAGTGGCAGAGGCCCCTGGGCAAGGGAGAGGGGATGTTAAGTTGCAGACAGACACAGAAGGGTGAAGAGTGAAGAAAGAGAAGGCCAGGCAGAGGATGGTGAGAGATGACTCTGAAGAGGTGAGTAGGAAGGCCTGAAAGGCCAGGTGAGAGTTTAGCATGGGGTGTGAGAACCCACTGACAAGTCTTAGTAGGGGAATTGACAATGATTATATATATGCTTTGCTGTGGTCAGTCTGGCTGCATTGTGAAGAGATGATGGAAAGGGAAAAGAGTAGAGACAAGCATCTCATTGGGAGGAATGGGATGAGATAATGGTAGTAAAGGCAAAATGATATAGGTAGGTTTACCAGGTGAAATGGGGGAGCTTTGTTGACTGAAAATGGGAGCAGTAAGGGGATGGAGAAAGTCAAGACTTTTTCTTAGGTTCAACATATGGGGAAATGCAGAGAGAAGAGAAGATTGCCAAGAGCTATATAGAAAGTGTGTGTGTGTGTGTGTTGAACTTATGATGCTAGAAGAGAAATGATAACCCTATCCCCAAAGCTGCCAGGAATTTCCAATGCATAACCCATTATACACCACTAACATCACATGGGAAAGATAATAAAGCATGGAGACTGAAAACATTTTATGAGACTTTTGGAAGAAATGCAAATTTCCTAGAAAGATATTTGCAATCGCAAGCAAATCCTTGGGCAGATGGAGCTAGGGGAGTTGGAAGAGCATTCCCTGAGCAAAACTCCTGTGGTAGGAAACACTCGGGGTGAGTGACAAATGCATTGGGACGTTGTGAAAGATGTGTTTGCAGTTGGGCTCAGAGAACACAGAGAGTCGTATGTGGAATTAGGCGCACCTGTGCATAGCACAAAATGCTTCAAAACAAAACAGTGGTGGCTTCTCTCTCACCAGAGGGGAAACAAACGACAAATGGAAGCTTCAAAATTGCCCCAGGGCCATCACATACAAAGACTGATATGTTGCCTAGCACAAATGACTTTTCCCTTTCTCCCTCCAGCTTCTGGCCAGCACACCTTCTATTTCTGAGTCCCTCTAACTTTGGGAAGAAGCAGAAACAGCCTCTTTGACCAGCTTTGCAGATCAGATTTCTGCTTCTGACTCCATTTCACCACTGTTTCTTTAGAAGGAGAACTTAAACTTTCCAGATGTTCAACCCCTGTGCTCTAGCAAACCTTTTAAAAAATAAATCTTTCATGAAATTCTCCAATACCAGCTTGTCAGCACTTGCTCTTAATTGGTGCCTTAGGGTACCTCCAAACTCAGACCCTCAGACAAGGAGAAGCCAGAAAGCTGTGTGCTGGGAAGATGAAGGGACACTTAGGGGAGTAAGAAAGTGAGGGGACGAAGGGCAGAGAGTCAGTAAAAAGGAGAGTTATCAAGCCAGCTGCCACTGTAGGTGACTGGAAATTAATCAGAGTTACCCCACACAAGAGGTTGGGAGCTGGGGTATTTCTACACCAAATCCCATCAGTCACTGGTTGAGGGCTTTGGGGGTGTGTGTGGGTAGATGAGGGCTGTATATTCTCATAGGAGTAGCAAAGTGTTGGGGAAAAGCCCTCAAGCAAAAAATTAAAAAATTAAAAAGCGTATTCTGGCAGTGGGAGGTCAGCAGGTGTGCACTGATGTGGTAAGGGTGAAAAAATATGGGTGAGACGCTGAGAGTATCTCCTAAAGTCAGCAACAGAGTAGATTCCCCTATATGGGGCAGGGGTAGGGGTAGACTAAATGGTAATTGACAACAGATACACGTGCATCCACAAAACAGAAGAGATGTGTGATTTCACATTTGATGGCTTCTTGAAAACAAGAGAAAGCATACAGAAGCCATTTTATCATGGTACTGGAATGACAGATCAGACAGGAGAAAATACATAAGAAATATTTCCTCTGAGAAGGTTAGGAATAACACTGTCAGTGTCTAGGACAGAACAGTGGCTAGCCACTCTTGCACTGCTCTTTTGAGGACGTTGGATTATTAGCAAATGCTATTTGACAGGTACAAGTTTGGGCCATCAGCTTTCCCTAGTTCCTTCCAAGCTCTAAACATAATAGTTCTACAAACCAACTTAACCCTTATGTGTGAGTGTACACACACACACACACACACACACCACAGTAGCTTAATTTAATTTTCTAAATTAAATCCTCCAGAGCAGACCCTAGACTTTGAGCTTTACTTCAACTCATCCTCCTGCCCAGTACATCAATATGCATATTGTCAATGCAGATGATAGACAATGTGAGGCAAGAGGAAGAATCACATACATTTAATGCTTCTTCACAGTGAACTCATAGTACTGCAGATGTGGCACTAGCCCTAGCACTGAGCTTCCTTGTAGGCTAGACACAGCATTTTCTAAAAACTAAACATGAACTTGAAATTCAGTTGAACTTCCAAGAACTGCGGTTTGAAGTAGTAGATAAATCACTGTAGGATAGTCCTTCAGGCCAACAGAGTCATCTGACCGAGAGGCAGCTGTATCTGAGGTGCTAGCAAGGCCTCGAGGGGGAACAACAGAAAGAGATGTTGGTCTACCTTGCTCAGCACAGGTGTTATCTTTCCATTTTGGTATCTCAACTACCTTCCTTGACACTCTGTGTACACCAAAAGCAATAAAGATAAAATTGTACTGTCCAAATATAGTAAAAAGTTGTCAGTGAAGGACAAACAAGGCCACATATTTAAATGTTAGCATTAATCTCTCTACAAGAGGCCCAGATCTATGGGGATTAATGACCCAAATTAGTATGCTAAAGCAGCTTTTCAGTTTCTTAAAAGAAAATTAAGGTGGGGCCCTTTAAGAAGAAGGAAAGTATATATTCATACGAGTCTGACTCTGAGGTTCAGAAGTCACGGAGAGCAATTTTAAAAAAACTAGACCCCAGGTTACGGGATTCTGAGAGTTACACCTAGGAAGAAGCCTACCACTCTGTAGGTAGCTAGACAGGATCTCATAAAAAGAAAGAGGAATATTGACCAGCCCATGAATTCCTTCCCTTTCCCCATGTCTCCCTTTTCACAAAGCCTGGCAGATGTCTCAAGGTGACTAAGCCTGTACCAAATATCTTACTTTTGCATATTTAAGAACTTCTTTAAAAGGGCTTAGATATATAAGTCTTCAGTATTAATTTTAAACATAGTCCAACAAGGCTAGAATGATAGTATTATAGGATGTCTTGGAGCACAAGTCCTTGAGTCAGAGGTATCTAAGTTCAAATCTTAACTCTTTCCCACACTGAGTGTATGACCTGCACCTACATACTTTCCTCTTTAAGGATTTACTTTCTTATCTAAAAATGCAAATGACAATAGTATCTACATAAAAGACTTAATGTGATGAGTAAAGGAGCTAATGAATAAAGCATAGTACATGGCAAGTAGTAAATATTCAATACTTTTCAACTAGTGGTGGTAGGGAGGGTGATAATAATTGTGTTGATGGTTGAAATAGAAGAAAAGTTCAACTTTCATCAGGATGCTAGTAATTAGTGCTGTGTACCTGAGAGTCTCAGCTGTCCTCCTTCCAGGCACATGGTAGGATTGCACTGCCTATCCACTCTAGAGTTAGATGTGACCTTGTGAAACACTGACCACATGAACTATGAACGCAAGAGATTCATGTAGCTTCTGAGGAAGTTTCAAGATCCACTGAGTAATCTACCTTTCACCCTTTTTCTCTCTGCTGTGACAATCAGTAATGTTCCTGTTAGTGCTATTATTACTAGCTCTGTCATCACAGAGATAAGTCAACGTGGGGCAGTGCCCCTAACTAATCCATGATGGGCATGTAGAATAGTAGAAATGAACTTTGTTGCCTTTGCTACTGTGATTTGGGGGCTGTTGTTCTGCTTCCATCCTGAAATGCTGATTCTGATATATAGGAAATATCAATTTGATGTCATATTGTAGCTTCCACTTCCCCATTTTCAATGGAACCATTACTTCTACAAGGAAATTGTTGCATAAGCTACTTGAGTACTCTCCTCATGCACAGTTACTAAATGCTTACTTTGAGTAAAGAATAAAAGCATAGTGATTTGCTTTTTCTAGACTATGCCTTTAGAGCATATAGTTCTTTTCAGGAACATGGCCACAGAGAATAGGCAGAGTAAGATAGCCAAATAGAAGCCTCTACCAATGGTCTTCCCCCACAGAAACACCAAATTGAACAACTATCTGTGCAAAAAACACCTCATGTGAGCCAAAAATTAGGTGAGTAATCACAGTACCTGGTTTTACTTACATCTCGAGCAGAAAGACTAAAAGAGGAACCAATTAAAAATAATACCTATGACAATGTTTCAAGACATAGATAGTACAATAAGATATGAATAGAAACAACCAGAAGTTAAAAAGTGAGGGGACAAAGTTAAAATGTAAAGTTTTTTTTAGTTTTCTTTTTGCCTGTTTGTTAGTTTCTTTATGCAAACAGTGTTAAGTTGTCACAGGCTTAAAACAATGGGTTATAAAATATTTTCAAGCAACATGGTCACCTCAAATTAAAAGACATGCAATAGATACACAAAAAATAAAAAGCAAGAAATTAAGACATACCACCAGAGAAAATCATCTTCACTAAAAGGAAGACAGGAAAGAAGAAAAGAAGGAAGAGACAATCATAAAACCAGCAGAAAATAAATAACAAAATGGCAGGAGTAACTCCTTACTTACCAATAATTATATGGAATGTAAATGGACTAAACTCTTCAATCAAAATTACATAGAATGACCAAAGATATTTAAAAGACAAGACCAAATGATCTGTTGCCTACAAGAAACACCTTCATCTATAAAGACACACAGACTGAAAATAAGGGAACAGAAAGAAGATATTCCATTCAAATTGCAACCAAAAATAGCAGGAGTAGCTATAGTTGTATCAGTCAAAATAGATTTAAAAACCAAAACTATTAATAAAGACAAGGACATTATATAGTGAAAAAGTGTAAAGTCAGCAAGAGGATATAAATATTTTAAATATATATGCACCCAACACTGGAGCATCCAGATATATAAAGCACATATTATTAGAGCTAAAGAAAGACATAGAGCTGGGCACAGTGGCTCACACCTATAATCCCAGCACTTTTGGAGGCCAAGGCGGGTGGATCATGAAGTCAGGAGTTTGAGACCAGCCTGACCAGCATGGTGAAACCCCGTCTCCACTAAAAATACAAAAAATTAGCTGAGCACGATGGTGCACACCTGTAATCCTAGATACTCAGGAGGCTGACGCAAGAGAATTGCTAGAGCCCGGGAGGCAGAGGTTGCAAGCCAAGATTGCGCCATTGTACTCCAGCCTGGGGGACAGGTTGAGACTCTGTCTCACAAAAAAAAAAAAAAAAGAAAAGAAAAAGAAAAAAAGAAAGAGATAGACCCCAGTACTATAATAGCTAGAGGCTTCAACACCTCACTTTCAGCATTGGACAGATCACCCAGATAGAAAATCAGCAAAGAAACGTTGGACTTAATCTGCACTATAGACCAACTGGACCTAATAGATATTTTCAGAACATTTCATCCAACGGCTGTAGAATACACATTCTTCATTCTTTTCTTCAACGCATGAATTGAATTGTTCTCAAGGATAGACCATATGTCAGGTCACAAAACAACTCTTTGTTGTTGTTGTTGTTGTTTGAGATGGAGTTTCGCTCTTATTGCCCAGGCTGGAGAGCAATGGCACGATCTCGGCTCATCACAACCTCTGCCTCCCAGGTTTAAGTGATTCTCCTGCTCAGCCTCCCGAGTAGCTGGGATTACAGGCATGTACCACCACCCCTGGTTAATTTTGTATTTTTTTTAGTAGAGATGGGGTTTCTCCATGTTGGTCAGGCTGGTCTCAAACTCACGACCTCAGGTGATCTGCCTGCCTCAGTCTCCCAAAGTGCTGGGATTATAGGTGTGAGCCACCGTGCCTGGCCAGCAACTTTAAAACATTCAAAAGTTAAAAGTATCTTCTCTGACCATATGGAATAAAACTAGAAATAAATAACAAGAGGAATTTTGGAAACTATATAGACAAATGAAGATTAAACAATATACTTCTTAGTGACTAGTGGGTCAATGAAGAAATAAGAAAGAAATTTTAAAATGTCTTAAAAGTAATGATAATGGAAACACAACATACCACAACCAATGCAATACAGTGAAAACAATACTAACAGGGAAGTTCATTCATAGCTATAAGTGCCTACATCAAAAAACAGAAAAATTTCAAATAAACAATCGAATGATACATCTTCAGAACCAGAAAAGGAAGAGCAAACCAACCCAAAATTAGTAGAATAAAAGAAATGTTATAATAAAGATCAGCGCAGAAATAAATGAAATTGAAATGAAGAAAACAATATAAAAGATCAATGAAACAAAAAGTTAGCATTTTGAAAAAATACACAAAATCAACAAACTTTTAGCCAGACTAAGAAACAAGACAGAAGACCCAAATAAATAAAATCGGAGATGAAAAAGGAGACATTAAAACTGATACTGCTAATGGACAAATGGGATCATATCAAGTTAAAATGCTTCTGCACAGCAAAGGAAACACTCAACAAAGTGAAGAGACAACCCACAGAAAGAGAGAATATAGTTGTAAATGCTCCACCTGACAAGCGATTAATAACCAGAATATATAAGGAGCTCAAACAACTCAATAGGAAAAAATCTAATAATCTTATTTAAAAATGGGCAAAAGATCTGAATAGACATTTCTCAAAAGAAGACATACAAATGGGAAATACTGGTCAACATCATTGATCATCAGAGAAATGCAAATCAGAACCACAATGAGATATTATGTTACCCCAGTTAAAATGGTTTTTAACTAAAACACAAACAATAACAAATGCTGGTGAGTATGTGATAAAAAATGCTGGTGAGTATGTGGTGAAAAAAGAACCCTCATACACTATTGGTGGGGATGTAAATTAGTCCAACCACTAGGGAGAACAGTTTGGAGGTCCCTCAAAAAATTGAAAGTAGAACTTCCATATGATCCATCAATCCCACTGCTAAGCATATAACCAAAAGAAAGGAATTTATTATATCGAAGAGATATCTGTACTCCCATGTTTATTGCAGCACTATTCACAATAGCAAATATTTGGAATTAACCTAAGTCCATCAACAGATGAATGGATAAGGGAAATGTGGTACATATACACAGTGGAGCACTATCCAGCCATAAAAAAGAATATCCTATCATTTGCTACAACATGGTTGGAACTGGAGGTCATTATGTTAAGTGAAATAAGATAGGCACAGAAAGACAAACTTCACGTGTTCTCACTTATTTGTAGGAGTTAAAAATGAAAATAATTGAACTCATGGAGATAGAGAGTAGAAGAATGGTTACCACAGGCTGGAAAGGGTAATGGGAAGTGGCAGGAGTGGGTATACTTAATGGGTACAAAAATATAATTAGATAAAATGATTAAGATCTAGTATGTCATAGCACAACAGGATAACTACAGTCAACAATAATTTATTGTATATTTAAATATAATTAAAAGATTATAATTGGATTGTTTGTAACACAAATAAATGATGAATGCTTGAGGTTATGGATAATCCATTTACCCTGATGTGATTTTTATTATACCTGTATCAAAATATCTCACATATCCCAAAAATATGTACACCTATTATATACCAAAATAATTAAAAATGAATTTTTTTTATTTAAAAATATTATAAGGAGAGATGGAAGTACTGTAGGTCTAAATTCTATATGACTCCTTAAAACAACAACAACAACAACAACAACAAAAAACAGAAACAAGGCTACAGTTTCTTTGTTAAATTGGTTGATAGTCCAGAAATTTACAGAGAACAGATGGTAGATGCTTTCTCTATGACACGTCTAGTTTTATCCTGTTCAGTATCCACGGCTAAGGTGATGAGATGAATTCACTTCAGTTAAAGGACATCAAACCAGGTCTTAACCTACAACATTAGAACACTGCATTTTGACAAAACACTCATATTAGGATTCCTGTAAAATGTCTGCTGTTAAATTGGCAGAAACTCCAGTCCCATCACTTGGGCATTATATCCCATATCTGGATATAACGAGCATGTGATGAAAGCCAAACAAAAAATCCTGTTAAGCTATATACAGAAAGAATCATGTGTGTTACCAGTTCTAGTTCAGACTTGGCAATAATTTCAGTTCCTCAAGGGTGGAAAAGAGGGAAAGAGAAGGGAGTTAAAATATGGTGAGCAGCTATAGATCTTTCGAAAAACTCCTGGCACTGAGGATGCAATAGTAAACAAGACAGACATGGTTCCTGCACTCATAAGGATTATAATGAGAGAGACAGGAAATGTCTAAATAAATAAAACACTTTCAAGTTTCTGTAAGGGCAAATGAAAGACACAAATAAGGTATTTGGAAAATATACAAGGGAAATTGAAGCCATCAAAGACAGTAAAGTGATCCAATTTAGGTTTGTATAACCTGTGTAACTACCACTCATAAAAACATGTAGAGCAGGGGTGTCCAATCTTTTGGCTTCCTTGGACCACAATGGAAGAATTGTCTTTGGCCACACATAAAATACATTAACAATAGCTGATGAGCTAAAAAAAATCACACAAAAAAAATCTCATAATGTTTTAAGAAAGTTTATGAATTTGTGTTGGGTCGCATTCAAAGCCACCCAATGTGGCCCATGAGCTACGCTTGGACAAGCTGGATGTAGACATTTCCCACAGTCCCGGGATCCCTGACAGTCAACAACCATCAACAACCCATTTTCACTCTCTTCACATTGATCAGATTTCTATCATCACGTCTATTCTTGGACTTCATATAAATGTGTCCGATTTCTTTTAATCAACATAATATTTCTGAGATTCATTTATGTTACCATGTGTATCAATCATCCACTCCTTTTCATTGGTGAAGAGTATTCTATTTTATGCATTTGTCCCTATTGGGCTATCCATTCACTTACTGATGGGCATTAATATTGTTACCAGTCTCTAACTAGTATGAATAAATTTGTTTTCAACATTCTCATTTACTTGCTGGGCCATAGGAAAGGTAGATGTATAATTTTATGAGGAACTTCCAGTTTCTCAAAATATTTTTACCATTTTACATTTCTACTAACCAAGTATGAGATGTTTATTTGCTCCACGTCCTCTTTAACATTTAGCAATAACAGTCTTTTTGATTTCAGCCATTGTAGTGGAAGGAAAATTGTATCCTATAGTGCTTTTATTTTGCACTTTCATGATGCCCAGTGATGTTGAATATCTTTTCTTGTGCATTTTGGACATTTGTACATCCTTTTTGGTCTGTTCAAGTCTTTTGCCCATGTTTGTATTAGGTTGACAAATGTAGTAGTTGTTTATGTATATGGATATGAGTCCTTTGTCAGGCATGTTTTGCAAATGTTTTCCCAGTCTTCGCTTGCCTATTCATTTTCTTAGTGGTGTCCTTTTAATTTTCATAAAATTTATTATTTTTTATATGTTTTCATTGTTCTAGCTTTTGCAGTTAGACATATGACTTATCTCAAATTAATTTTTAAATTACGTATATCTATATATATATGCATATATAAATTTTATGTATGTACAGAGGTTGAGTTTCTTTTTTTCTTCATATGGTATCCAGTTGTTTCAACAATATTTGTTAAGACTTTCCTCACTGAATTGACTTAAGGCTTTGTAAAAATCAATCAACCGTATTTTGTGGGTCTATTTCTAGACTTTCTATTCTGCCCTATTGATCTGTCTTTCCTTATGCCAATGCCACACTATCTTGATTATAGTAGCTTTATTTTAAGTTGTGAAGCAGGTATTGTAAATCTCCAAATTTGTTTTTGTTTTTCAAAGATGTTATAGGTATTCTAGATTCTTTTAATCGTCCATAGATTGGTAGAATAGTAAATAAAATAAAATTGATTCTTTGAACATTCATAAAAAATTTCAATCAGCCTGCTGGGGTTATGCTTGGGATTATGTTGAATCTCAAAATCAATTTGGGAAGACCTGATTGATGTCCTTATAATACTGAGTCTTCCAATCCAAGAACATAGTAGCTCTCCATTTTTAATAGTGTCTTTAGTTTCTCTTAACAATGTTTTGTAGTTTTCAGTGCAGAGATCTTGCACATCTTTTGTTAGATTTATTCCTGTTTCTTTTGTTAGATTTACTTGATGTTTTGCTGCTATTATAAATTTTTAAATTTAATTCAATTTTTAAAATTTAATGCTAGTTATATATAATCTTGTATTCTGCAACCATACTAAATTCACTTATTGGTTTTAGTTGTGTGTGTTTTTTTTAAATTCCCATAAGGTTTCCTATGTACATAATCATGTGACCTGCAAACAACAGAAATTTTACTTCTTCCTTTCCAACATATATGCCATTTATTTATTTTATCTTATTTCACTGGCCAAGACATCCAGTACAGTGTTTAATAAAAGTGGTATACCCGTCATCTTTCACTACGTATCATTCTAACCTAAAACTTAGTGGCTTAGTACAATATTGATCTCGTTGCTCATTAATCCATGGGTTAAGGATTCAGTCAGAGCTCAATAGGGGTGGCTTTTTTATGCACTGCCTTGCATGCAGGGAGTGAGCCATGTGTCTTGGGGAGGATGGTTCTCTAAAGCTCTCTTGCCCTGTCCCCAGCTGTCAGGATATCACTCCTCAGCACTCAACAGAGGCTTATGGCAAAGAGTTGGCAATTTGGTATAGACTTGTTCTATGGCTTGGGCTCTTCTGAATTGCAATCTGTCATATCAGCCCACATGTGTTAAAAAATTTTTTAAGTTTGCTATTCAATAACAAACTACTTGAAACAAAATAAGCAGATTTTTTTTTTTTTGTAAGAGTTGAGATCTTGCTCACTTGACCAGGCTGGAGTACAGTGGCACTATCATGGCTCACCACGTCTCGAACTCCTGAGCTCAAGTGAGCCTACCACTTCAGCCTCCCGAGTAGCTGGGACTACAGGTGCCTGCTACCACATTGGGTTATTATTTTGTTTTTGAATTTTCAAGAGACAGGGTCCCATTATGTTGCCTAGGCTGATCTTGAACTCCCAGACTCAAGCGATCCTGCTGCCTCAGCCTCCCAAATCACTGGGATTACAAGACTTGAGCCACCACTCTGGGCTCAGAAGTTTGTTAAGTTTGCTTTAAAATAGCAAATAATTGGGTTAAATAGAACCAATTATACACAGAAATCTAGTATATGATAAAGGTGGTATCCCAAGAAATTCAGATAAAGACTGTCTTCTTTATTCTTAATAAATCATGTTGAGACAGTGGGATATCTCTTTAGAAAAAGTAAAATTAGGGCCGGGCATGATGGCTCATGCCTGTAATCCCAGCATTTTGGGAGGCTGAGTTAGGTGGATCACGAGGTCAGGAGATTGAGACCATCCTGGCCAACATGGTGAAACCCCGTCACTTCTAAAACACACACAAACAAAAAATTAACTGGGCATGGTGGTGCGCGCCTGTTGCCCCAGCTACTCAAGAGACTGAGGCAGGGGAATCCCTTGAACGCGGGAGGCGGAGGTTGCAATGAACTGAGATCGTGCCACTGCACTCCAGCCTGGTGACACAGTAAGACTCCGTCTCAAAAAAAAAAAGAAAAGGTAAATATTAGATCCATTCCTCATGCAATACACAAACTCCAAATGGATCAGAGATCTAATGTTAAAAATGAAACTATGAAAGTACTAAAGAAAACATGGGTGAATTTCATACGATGTGAGTGTAGGGAAAGGCTTCCCAACTAAGACTCAGAATCCATACACAATATTTAAAAATTGATAAATTTGACTATGAAAAAATAAGCAATCTTTAAGTCAAAAAGCACACTGGGAGAAAATATTTGCAACGTATTTCACAGAAAAAGGATAAATATCATTCACATACCAGTAATATTTAAATATTAAAGAATAAAAGACCAAAAATCCTGTAGAAAAATAGACAGAAGACATGAACCAAAAAGACATAAAATGACCTTTAAACATATGAAAATTTGTACAATTTTGCACATAAGAGAAATGCAAATTAAACCACACTCGTTTGCCATTTCTCACCCATCAGATTGGCAAAAATTCGAAAGTTGGACAATGTACTCTGTTGGGACACTGTGGGGGAACAGGCACTCCCGTGCAGTGCTGATTGGAATGCAAAATGGTGCTAGTCCTATGAAGGTAAAAGTGGTACTATCTCACAAAACTACAACTGCAGGTATTCTTTGACTCAGCAAGCCAACTTCTAGGAATTTACCCTGAAATACACTTCCAGTAGTATGAAAATGCATATGTGCAAATTCATCCACTGCAGCATATGTGTAATTGCAAAATATTGGAAGCTCCCTGAATGTCCAAGCATTGATGGGATAAACTACGATGCACTCACCCAGTGGTTTTGAACATACTATGCAGTTGAGGAAGAGCTCTATGAACTGATATAGTGTGATTTCCAGGAGACATTATGCAGTAAAAAAACCAAAGTACAAAAGAGTGTATATCTTATGCTGCCTTTTGTGTAGGAAATAAGAGGAAATAGGAAACCACAGATACATCTTCCTACCTTTACATAAGGACACAGGAAAAATAAATCAGAAACAAAAAGTTTGTAACCCTTAAGATCGGGGAGCAGAGGAAAGAAACAAAGCAAAAAGATATAGGGGAAGTGATCTTTCTCAGAATATTCTTTTCTGTACAATTTCTGCCTTTGGAATCATGTTAATGTTCTAAATATTCAAAAAATAAAATTAACCCAATAAAGATGGAAAGGGGGATCAAAAGGGAAAGCAAAGTGAAACAAATGAACAAGATGTTATTTCAAAGAATACCATAATCACATTATGGTAGAGAGAAAAAAAAGAAAAATCAGGTAACTGAAAAACACAGAATCTGAATATTAGGCCCTAAGTGTAGGGCAGGGTGGAATGCGGGGAGAGAATTACAAGCAAATTCTAAATTCCTTTCAGTTAGGTTTAATTTTGAAGAGGTATGGGTGAAACAATTCTGAAAAAAATTAAAATGCATTAAAAGATTGAACAAACAAGTAAATTTATTGATACTATTGTGGGCTTGGGGTCTCGTTGTGGAAGAAAAATACACAAATATGAGGTGGAAAAAAGTCAATCATGTAGAGATAGATTGAAATTAGAGGTAATAATATGAACTCATAATTTTAAAAATATGAATTATGCTTATATCTGTATGTACGCTTGTATCTGTGCACACATATATGTAAATATTTGTGTCAGTATATTTGTGTGTGTATATACATACATACATATGTTTCTTAGTTCTGCTTTCTCAAAGGGCCAAGAAGCAATGACATCTTAGGACTAATGAGCCCTCCTAGCACCCAGATCTTGGTCTCTAACACTATTCCTCAATAAAAGGAACCAGGGATCCTCAAAGAAGAAACTGATTCTAGGTCTAACATAAGACAAAGATAGCCTGGAAAATCTTATTATGTCAACAAATAAGGAACTGCTTAAGAAAAAAAAAAGCAATAGGGGCATGTCACAAAGATGTAGAAGTCATTTGAAGAGGCTGCTACTGGTCAAATCTGGGATAATTTGAGTACCAAAATAACTAAGTACAGTAATAAATTGCAAGCCAGTGAACAATAGAAATTCATGACTTTCTAAATTTTAACCTGAACTGAAAGTCCCAATTTAGATTTAAAAGTACTTTTTACTACTGAGTGGAGATTGAACTAGAGAGTTGAAATCAGTTGTGAATCTCGAAAGGGAGCTGTTGCAGTTTTCCAGGAGATAAATGATAATTGTCAGAATTCTAGGTGGTCGCAATGAAGACAAAAAATTAATAAAGAAAGGGGGTGGTTTGGAGATACATTTTCAGGATAAGACCAACTGACTTGTTGATGAATTACATAATAAGAGAAGTTCATTGCATGCCACTTATTGAGAGAGAAATGTTGGAGGCAAAAATTTGTAACAAGGATCTTGGTGGGATGGAGCAGGCAAGGATAAAACATTTGGGCATGTGTGGTTTGTATTCTGTTAGCTATCCTGGTGAAGATAGCAAGGAGACTGTTGGATATATAAGTTTGGAGCCAGAGAAAAGACCTGGGCTGGAAATTCTAACCTTGTAAACCAGGCATTTTTAACCTCATGTAATGGTGAGGATCTAAAATGTGACTTCTAAATGAGTAGTTTCTTAATTTGTTCAAGGTTACCAACCTCGTAAGTTGACAAGCTAAGATTCAAACCCAGATTTATTGAACTTTAAGCCATCTCGCCATACTGTCTTGGAGAACTCGAACTCCATCTCGGACATCTCCTATGTCCCAGAGCACTTAGCAAAATACTGAGCACACAGCAGAGGCTCAGTAAGTATTTGTTGATTGATTAATATGCCTTGGGATATTAGGAAACTCACCAAACTCCAAACCTCATATTCTATTTACACAGCTCCATTTGAAGAGTAGACTTGATTAATTGCTTTCTGGCAGTCAGCAGCGTACCAACTTGGGCAGAAAGTGAGCAGCAGCACAGGGAAGCAATCCAGCTTCTGAGAGTCCCAGTCGATCCTGATCCCGAATGATGGGACCTGGCCATTTGAAGTCTCTGTTTAACCAAATAAAGGCAAGACATTGTTTTCACTTGTAGGTGCCTTGACCCGCTTTCATCTGCCCGTAAGTAATAAAACGGTGCTGGCTGCCATATTAAGACCATCAAGGCCTACTTAGTCCTTTTGCATCATTGCATGGCCTGGGAAAGCTGCATCTGTGATCCAGTTTGTACCAAGAATAGAATAGCATGTTAAGCTTGAGCAGTACAACACATCATCAGAGGAACCTTTTCCTGCCAGTTTTTCTCCACTTTTTTCTCTACATGTCTCTCTTATTTAGCTTTTTGTTATACATTTAGCATCCTTGGTGCACCTATCAGCCAGAGCACAAGAGGCTATTTCTCTCCATTGATATAGGGCATAAGCAAAAGTTTATCTGAATGTTTTAAGGTTAGCAGTTCACTGGGTTTGGGAAGAGCTATATTTTCCACCAAACATGATTAACCACAGAAAGAGTTGTATTAAACTGCTGATATGTCGCAAGTCCCTCACTTCAGAACGGTATTAGGATTAGTAACCCTGAGGTTGTCATGCAGTAATTAAGGGACTGTGAAATGTTATATAAAGGCTCACAGCTGGCTGTTCAAGACAGCAAAATTGAAAGGCAGATTGCTATCACCAGGGGAGATCAACTCTTCTAGGTCTGTAATATTAAGTCCCAGTGCTTGCTGGAAGAGCTGCAAGTATGTCAAGAGTTAATTTCTGACCATTGTATGACCCTCCTGGTTTTCCTGTGGTGGGGCAGAGTCCTGAAAGAATCCCATTATCACATTGGACTGGGATGGTGTGCGAGTTTCTGCCAAGATATGAAATAAATTTGTATCGCCGGCTCAAGTTCTTTTGTACTGACACCCTTCTCAATCACTGGCTCTTAAGGAGGAAATAAGACGACATTCAGAAGACGAAAGTTCTCTGTCCACCAGTCCTCTGGCTTGCCTCATCCCTCAGAGAAATGGGAAGTTACATAGCTGCTTAGGAAGCTATTATCATGCTCCTTGGAGTTTCCTGCTGTTCTCATTGTCGTTGAATCCCTGATAGTGTTATTTAGAAATAAGGGATAATCGCTATTGGTATATTGTGTATGAGACAGAAAACTGTTTCTGAGATAGACTAATAGCCAAAGCAAAATGAAATCATTTAATCCATCTCCAAAGCTGTTTGTTGAGAGTATACTACAAAGCCATAAAAATCATTACTATTATAGAGCACACCATAACATTAAATGAGAAGTTTCTTTCCCTGGAGAGGGTAGGAAGTTATTCCATTATGCTAATTCCATCTAGCACCTTCTGGGTATACCACGACAGGCATAAGAATAAAAAGATGAATGCCCAGTTAGCTTCGGAGTAAACATGATCATTTTCACTGTGTAACACTTCCCTCCAGACTATAGGTATCTTCTAGGAAACCTCTAAAGTGTAGAATTTTCCTGAGTTTTGATCATCAGTTTTCCCAGCAGCTGAGCACCAACCTGACACTTTATCCAAAATAGTGGAGGTAGAGGGTGCAATTGGGCAGTAAAATGGTTGTGTGGATCCTGGGTTGATTGAAAGGCTTTGCTTCTAAGCACAACAGTATTTGGCCACCATAAATGTGATCATTGAATATAACACTGCTGTTTGAATTCTTGACACATGAATTTTAAAATAACAACACCTTATAAAATAATGTCTTGAGTTATAAAGCCATTGTTTTATAACCCTGGCAGCTCCTTTAGACATATGAGTAAAATTATTTATGCCTATGAACTTTAAACTATTTCTGAATAATCTATGCAATGCTTAGCTTAGAACCATATATAATTAGGCACCCAATAAATGCTTTTCTTAAGAAGGAGAAGAAAAATAAATTTTGATTTTAACCTCCTCAAGAGCATCAGAAATTATCTTAAAATTATTGTATGTAAACCAATAGTATCAGTTCAAATATCTCTTTCTTTTTTTTCTTTCTTTTTTTTTTTTTTTTTTTGAGATGGAGTTTCTCTCTTGTTGCCCAGGCTGGAGTGCAATGGCACAATCTTGGCTCACTGCAACCTCCACCTCCCAGGTTCAAGCAATTCTCCTGTCTCAACCTCCAAGTAGCTGGGATTACATGCATGCACCACCACGCCCAGCTAACTTTTGTGTTTTTAGTAGAGACGGGGTTTCTCCGTGTTGGTCAGGCTGGTCTCGAACTTCCGACCTCAGGTGATCCACCCTCCCCGGCCTCCCAAAGTGCTGGAATTACAGGCGTGAGCCACTGCGCCTGGCCCAAATACCTTTTTAAGATTTGAGAAAATATAATGCTTAAAGCCTTTTCTCAGTCTTTCTAAAAATACGGGACTGCTTATGAACTGTTCAACCCATTCTTCCTTCAAATTAAAAAAAAAAAATCCATTCCATACTGTCTTTAATGTTGGGAGGAAGAGTAAGTTAGAAAATGATGGCATAGAAGAGAAGTGGCAAATAGGCTTTATCTCCTATGCCAGAACTGTTTAATTAATAATGCCTACCTGCAGGGTTGGGATAAGAAATAGCCAGAGTGTCTTGATTATTTAATGAAGCGTACCATGGGTGTAGAAAGGAGGGAAGGGATCTTTATGTGAGGTTGCACAGAAGGCATTTAGTTTTGGGAATGTTTGCCAGAATGGAAGGAGATTAGGATGTCATTTGCTGCAGACTCAAGCAGTCATTCTGAAACCTGTTTATTTTTCTTTAGTGATCATAAGAATCAATATAGAAGCACTAAAGGGTAAGTTTGACTCTGAGTCAAGATCAGAGATTGTCATGTAATAAAATACCCAGATTCTCCTTATAAGCCCTATCTAGGCAGTTGGCTGGATGAGCTAAATTTACACACACACACACACACACACTCATCTTTAATCAACTAGGGTAATAGTTAAGGGTGGCTGCAAATCTGCATATCCTTGGACACTCCTCTGAGGGTTAGGGACTATGTGTCCTACCCTTAAACCTGAGTGTGTCCTTGATGTACAAAATAGAGATATATACAACTGAGTAGAATGACAGTTAAGAGTTCAGATTGGGTCCCAGTCTCTGATCTGACACTGACTTTGAACAAATTTTTAAATATCTTTGTGTTTCTGTTTTTCTTACCTGTAAAATAAATATAGTACCTGTCTGATAAATTATTGGGAGTTTTAAATGAGATACTATGTGTACAGTGCTTAGAATAGGATCTGGCATTTAGTAAATGCTCAATAAATGGACCATTATTTTTATTGCAATGAGATTAAGTACAGATGCTTTGGGAGCAAACAAAGGGATTATTTATCCAAGTGATGGTGATAGGAGTTCAGAAAAGACTTCACAGGAGAAGTAACTTTTAACCCTCAACCAGAAAGGTAAGTAGTGTCTTAAGAAGCAGGAGATTGTGGGGGGAAGAAGCATGAATGGGAGGGCAGGGAATTCCAGGCCAAGGAAGCAGGGTACACTGAATCCCTGGAGGCAAGAGAGAGCATGGCATCATGCTGGACTTCATTCAGATTTCTGACTCCAAACCCTATGGTGTCATTTAGTAATTATTCAATTCCTCACGCATCAAGATGTCATTGACTTTCTACATTCGAGTTCCTACTTCCTAGGCTTTCAATCATTTTCATCATTTACTCTAACTCTTCTCTAAATGTCAACTACTCTTCTCCCTAGACAAAGAGACTAAGGTGTTCTTGGCATCCTAATCCAAGTTCAGCAAGCCTTCTACTCTAGCCTTGTGGTCTGTTTTGGACTCCGGATCTTCAGGACCTGGCTGACTATTCTGATAGGTTTTTGCATTGGTGTTGTGAGGCCATTTAACCTTGCTAGTCTGGTAAGGGTCAGTCCTTGGCAAGTGATGACCTTATCCAGACACCATGCAAACATTTGTGAAAGGAAACGGAATAGCTCATTGAATAGCTTGAAAGTCCTGTGGAGGCCTGAATAGTTGAAATCAGTTAAACACAAGGTAATATTCAGAGTGGCTGAATCACTTACTCAAATCAAAATAAATGCTCTTTACAACATGCCTATCAGTCAGATTCTCTGATACCTCTTGTAAGAGGGCAAAAGATGAGGAGGAGAGGATTATAAGCAAAAAGGCATCCCATAAGAGCAAAAGCCATGCAGTTAAACTGAAATCACACAAGGTATCTTCACAAAAATAAGTCTCTAGTGTGCAAAAGGAGGTAAGAAACTTTGCAATGGATGTAACTATAAACTTCTTATCCTCTTACCACACCCAACTGTACAAAAGGACAAGTTTCTGGGCTGAAGTCCCAAAGACTTTCCTGGGCATTTGCAATAGAACACATGCATGCAAGAACTCCACAGCAAAGCCACGTGGGCAGAGTCAGTCTGCCTTCTAGAATGCCCTGCCTAGAGAAAAAGCTTTGCAAGACAGAATTAAATGCAGGTTACCAAGGGAGTTGGGAGCTATGCAGACTTGAGTGAATCACAATCAGAAGCAAGGATTAAGTTGTTTAATTTTGAAGAGTTCTCTCCTAATTTTCTCAAATAAATGTCATTTCCAGTGATCCCTGCTCTGAACGTTAATATAATAAGCACTCTAATAGAATTCATAGTAGTAATGGGGTATTTTGGTGGCAAATGTATCTAAATATCCATTTCGTAAAATAACATTTGTTAAAATGTAAAAATGAGTAAAAAGAACAAAAGAAAAATACTGCTTTTCCTCTTGTGTTTGATGGGTTTTTCATTAAGCCTACTACTTACAGTGATAAAATGGTCCTTGGGAATTAACAGCCGCAGAATTTGTAAAGCATGCTTCCAGAGTCTTACAGCTTTCACCTCTCTGGTGTGTTTCAGGAAGGAGGATAACGGCAAGGCCATTTACAAGGGGAATGACACTCAAATATTCAGAAGTCGAAAGCTTCCACAGGTGCCTGGACATCGTGGAATATAGGGGCTGTGTCCACTTTCCTGCTTGTGATAATATTGGTTCTACTTAGTAATTCTAGGCAATGAATATTGCTGTCTGTTTCTCAGTTGGGAAGTGGTAGAGAAGACACATGAAATGGAGCTAACATTGCATATTAAGCCTGTATCCTTTACCAAAGGAAAGAGCATCACAATGGAGTTTCTTTTCAAAAAATTATTCTGAAGACCAATATTAGAAAGGAGCCAAAAATCATAAAGAAAATACTACTCATATTGACATAATAAATGATCAGAGATTGATAGATGAAATAGTGCCCGTTCCAAGCCAGCTCCTATGCAGTTTGGGGAAGGTAAAAATTCCTAAGACAGTGACCTCCTCAATTTCATTAAGTGCACAGGCTTAGTTTACATGCCAGTGGTGGAGGGTGGCAAGGGTTGAGATGAGTAACCAACCGCCGCAGTTTGCCCAGAACTGGGAGGGATTCCCAGGTGCTAAAACCAGGAACGTCTCAGGCAAACCAGCATGCATTGGTAAACCTCAGAAAGGAGGCTAAAGCAATACACAGGCCAGGGTGAGCTGATGAAAGTGTTTTTGTGTGCCATGCAATGAGGTTTGGCTTTGACCTTGTGGGGAATGCTGGGCCTTTGTTTCGACACACGGAGTTGCGATGAGGTAACTGTGTCCTGGAGGCCAATCAGAGGTCATTTTTGCCCATCATTTCTGTTTCTGTCTCATTACTCAGAAGGGAGACCTTTGAGTAAAAGTTGGCAAGAGAGGAGTGCACGCTGCAGGATTCCACTTCCTCCTGTCCGACACGTCTCCCCACGTGGGGGTGATCAGGACATCAGCTAACCTTGCCCGATTCCATGACTCCATTTTCCCCCACAATCCACTAGGGCAGAAAGAGCAGATTTTCTTTCCAGTTCCTCTTTCTTTCTGTCTGAGATAGCCATCTGCTAGCCCCTCTTTCCTGAGGTAGCATTCATACTTTGTTGTCCCCTGGAGCTGTGAACTGAGAGTGGCCACTAGGGGTCATAGTTCACAGAGGACGGGAATTAAAAAAAAATATATATATATATATACACACACACACACACACACACACACACACACACACATGTGTATATATGTATATATGTTGTGTAGATATGTGTGTATATGCATATATATGTTGTATATATGTGTACATGTGTATAGCTACACATACATATACACACACACACATACAGTTATTTAATAGTGTCACAATAGTATCTCTTTTTCTTGAGATGAAGTCTCGCCCTGTCACCCTGGCTGGAGTGCAATGGTGCACTCTCGGTTCACTGCAACATCTGCCCCCAGGGTTCAAGCAATTCTCCTGCCTGAGCCTCCCAAGTAGCTGGGATTACAGGCACCTGCCACCACACCCAGTTAATTTTTGCATTTTCCGTAGAGATGGGGTTTTGCCACGTTGGCCAGGCTGGTCTCGAACTCCTGACCTCGTGATCCGCCCATCTCGGCCTCCCAAAGTGCTGAGATTACAGGTGTGAGCCACTGCCTCCAGCCAATAGTATCTCTTACAAGCAAAATTAAACTAGGATAATAAAAATTAGACTGGTGGTTGTTTCCAGGGCATATGTTGACTGGGGAGGGGTATTAATGAATGTTCTGGGGTGATAAAAATATTCCATATCTTGAAGGCATGTGGGTTACATGGGCGTGTGTATCTGTGAAAATTCACTGAACTGTACACTGAGGATGTGCGCATTTCACTGCAAATAAATTACACCTCACTAAGAAAGATTTTTTTTTTTTTTTTTTGAGACGGAGTCTTGCTCTGTCGCCCAGGCTGGAGTGCAGTGGTGCAATCTCGGCTCACTGCAAGCTCCGCCTCCCGGGTTCACGCCATTCTCCTGCCTCAGCCTCCCAAGTAGCTGGGACTACAGGCACCCACCACTGCGCCCGGCTAATTTTTTTTCTATTTTTAGTAGAGACGGGGTTTCACCATGGTCTCGATCTCCTGACCTTGTGATCCGCCCGCCTCGGCCTCCCAAAGTGCTGGGATTACAGGCGTGAGCCACCGCGCCCGGCCTAAGAAAGATTTTTTAAAAGGGAAAAAATTAACTCTGTTGCCCCTCTAAACATTCTTCTAATTAAGTCTTGGGATATTTTCATGTTTATCACCTTAGGGCAAATTGCTAAAGTGGAATTTGGGAACCAAAAAAAGATATGTACACTTTTAGGGGTTTTGTTAAATTTTGAAAATTATCTCCCAGAAAGGTTCTTTCCTGTTTATACTTCATTAAAATTGATGGAAAATGAACATCAGGATTTACCTGTTATGGTCTGATTTGTTATTTATACAAATACAAATGGAGTAAGTTACCCAAAAATGCACAAAGATAACAAATAGATTATTTGAGAATTACTTATTTTATTTTTATATATATATATAAATATATAATTTTATAGGCAGTAATTTTAAATTTTAAAGGCAGCTTTCTTGAAGGATACTTTTTTTTTTTTTTTTTTTTGAGACGGAGTCTAGCTCTGTCACCTGGGCTCCTGACCTCAAGTGATCTGCCTGCCTCAGCCTCCCAAAGTGCTGGGATTACAGGCAGGAGCCACTGCGCCCGGCTGAATCTCAGAACTTTAATCCCCCAGTTCAGAAACCCGTACACAGAGCTGCCGAACTGCTACACCCCAGCACAGGTGGCAGATTTGAGCATGAGCTCCTCTGCTGTCCCTTCCCCAGTGTCTGGTGGAAGTGCTAATGACAGGGAAAGGGACAGCAGCAGGAGGAACAGGGGAGGCAAGGAAAAGCCACGGGATAGTACAAAAGGTAATGATTAGCTCTCTGATAATCACAATTTGAAATAACTTGAATATGAGTAATTTTAAAGGCAGCTTTCTTGAGGGATACATTTTCTGAACAGGAAGTAGGGAGAGAACAGCTACCAGGGCTAAAAGCAAAAGACTGTGAACACTTCTGCAGCCCAGACTCCTACATCAGTCGGCATCACAGAGTTCATCTTTCTTCCCTCTCCCACTGCCACTGTGGACCTGAGCATTAATGGTGCAGACGATCATGCAGTCACATAATTACTGAAAATTATCTCAAAAAAGCTGCGGAGAAACCAGTGTCATCTCGTACCGCTGGTTTGCTTTAGGAGAAGTTGGCATGAAGCAGCATCCCCCAGTAGGCAGCAGCCTTCATCTTGGCATAAACCTGCGGAATCAAATGCTTCTGCTTGTTCCTGGCTGGTTCACACCCTCTCCTCTCCTTCCAGAAGGAATTAGCCCAGCTCTGACTAGGTGCTATGCTGTTCCATATGGACCATCTCACAAAGGAGACAAAAAATGTCACGCTCAGCATTAAAGCGGGGGCTCACACTGCTATCTTGCGACCTTCGCAACCTCAATCTGAAATGAAGCTTCCTTATTCTGTATACAGCGCTGTCAGTGGATTGCAAAAGCAGGTAGATCAGATTGTCCCCCCTCTATCCATCTCTTTTCAGTTTCAAAACCCTTCCTAAATAGAATTGAGTTAAAAGAAAATGCTGGTTTGCTCTTTTTCTTGGGGTGGGGAGAGGGAGGATGAAGGTCTTTGGAAACCAGTTCAGACAAGTTTGAATACAATTAAACAAGGGGCTCCTCTCTGCCTGCCATCCGCAATTTTCCGATTTCCTTTCTAATCCTAGTGCTGCTTAGTGGCCACCGATGTGAATAGACTGGAATAGAGATGGAAAGCGAGGAAGATCTGCTACTTTCTGGTAATGCCCAGGAAATTCTTAGAAAAGCCACCAGGTATCACAGTACTCTCAATGAATACATATTGACCTTGAAACCCATTTTAAAAATCGATATTTACCAGCAATAATATTGATGCCTTTATTTAAAAAAAAGTTTTCTGGCCTGCTATTAAAAAAAAAAAAAAAAAAAAAAAAAAACTATGTGAGTTTAAATTTCTTCTCGGTCTTTACAAGGTCAGACTCACAAGGTACAGGGAAGAGAAAGAAGTCTGACTCTAAAGCTCACCGACCCCTAAAGGGATGAGCTTCCTGAATGTCCCCCAATACTGTTGCTTCTCTGAAAAGAATAAGAGAATTAAGGCACCTGCCTTGGCCAATATGACAAGGACCTACCAATGGGTAGATTTTAAAAAATCCTTTGTACACCCCTTGTGTTCATGCCACTAGACCATCCGCTTCATCAGTGTAGACTGATTCTTTGTGTTTAAAGGTAGTGTTTCCAGTTATTGTTTATTCCTATCATGTGACAGGCAATGCCAACGTGATGACCGGTTGTTAAAAACACGATAAAAAGAACGAAGGACTCTGAAACAGGCCTGGGTTTGAGCCCCAATCCAATTTCCTTATCAGCTGTGTGGCCCTCAGTCTGAATCTTAGTTCCCTTCCTTGCTTGTGACTCCAGGATAAAAATCCCAAATCTGCTTCACAGAGTTGTTGGAGTCATAAAAATGACCACAAAAATGGTCAGAAATCATTGTTCACTGGCTTTTCTCTCCACCCCAGAACTCTAGCACACTCAAATTTCTCTGAAAATAGTTCAGAAGCCCCCAGGAAAAGGAACCCACATGTGATTTTTGGCCTCTTGGATTCTCCATGACATCCACTGTCTGCTGCCTCTTCTGTTGCTGCCAGCATCAAAGGCATGATGCTATGCTCCCAATCCTCTGAAAGCATCACCATGGCTTATGATACTCACATGTTAGGCACAGTGCACCTACTTTGTGCCTAGAGTTGTACTCAGCACTGGAGAAACAGGAGCAAGCAAGATAGGTAGGGTCTGGCTCATCTGGATTCCCGTGTGGCTGATATTTGCTTATGCAAATGTACTGCACACACACGTGCACATGCTGCATATACACATACACATACACACACACACACACACTGCTGCTCACCATGATGGCCCTATGTGGCTTGATGTCAAGGGTTCTGATACTGGGCAATGGGCAAAGCTTCTGTCATTGTCAAAAGTTCTGGAAGCAGTGCTTCTGATCGCTTGCCTTGGAGCTCCATTTTTGTTTCCCCCTTTTACTGGCTGACCAGGAAAGTGGCTGAAGGACAGGGGCTGCATCCAGGGTCACCTCTCCACTGTGTTCATCCTAGCCTGGGGCCTCCATGCTCTACTCCCATGAGGCAAGATTTAGAGAGGAGACTCCTTCCTGAGGACTCACTCAGCCACATGGGGGTCCAGGTGAGCTGGACCCTGCCTAACTTGCTTGCTCCTGTTTCCCCAGTGCCGAGTACAACCCCAGGCACAAAGCAGGTGCACTGTGAATATCTGCAGCAGAAATGACTGGAGTTGGTCACCTCCTTTCCTCAGTGTATCACAAAGTACAAGGTATGAACGGAATCATGAAGTGTTACAAGCCTCGCTCCATCTTACCGTGTTCAAAAAACAAGCAGGGCATACTTGGATTTTAGTAAAGCTTATCATGTCTTAACTTTGTTCATGGAGTTAAAAGGTAATAGAAATGGTTGGATTTCAGTTTGTTGGATGGCTGGCTCTTTGCACTCCTTCGCTGCCCTTTAGATCCTTACTTTGCTTGGATACATTGTTGCTCTTGGATCTGAACTTCTTGCTAACCCTTTTTATCTCCTGACAAACCACAGCAGTGGGCCTGGGCCTTATCGCACCTTGTGGTCTGTGCTTTTGTCCCATCTGTCTAGAGTGCCTTTGCCCCATTTTTATGTCAAGTGAAATCTTACTCATTTTTTGAAAGCCAGCCTCCACGGAACTTTCTCTAACACTCTTCACCTCCCACTCCCTTTAGAACAATAAATGGTCCCTCTGTGTTCCCACAGTTGTGTGTTCACTTGGCCAGTGGAATGTTAGTTATTTGTTAATGATTGATGCGTTTGTTTCACTTGCCAGATTGTAAGTTTCCCAAGGGCAGGAAGCCCATTTTATAAACCACTATAGCCAGGGCCTAGCACAGGAGAGATGCTCTGTAACGGTGCGTCACAAGAATATCTTTGGAAATTGTAAATTAAAAAGCAATATAAACATATCTGACTCCTCTTCTCCTCTCTACCTCCACTGTGCACCTCACACACACACACACAAACACAGACTGCTCACACACACATGCTAATGAGCTTGCTTTTAAAAGCCTATAATGTTTTTGGTTTTACCACGGCCATTGCATGTGCCCAGAATATTACAGTTCCAGTGAGTACATCCCTTCTTCTACTCTCAGGTGAGCATTTCACATTCTCCTTACTGTGAAGTGGCTCTGCTTTTATCTCTGCTTTTGCAGTTAGAACAGCTGCATCTTCACATCTCAAAATCCCCTTTCTCCTTTTTCAAATGTGTTGTAGAAGAAATAGACAAAGAGTAGTACAAATTAAGGGAATGCATTTGCTACCTGCTGAAGACTGAATGTTTGTGTTCCCCAAAAATTCATATGTTGAAATCCTAATCCCCAGTGTGATGGTAATAGGAGGTGAGGCCTTTGGCAGAGCCCTCATGAATGGGATTGTGCCATCATAAATGTGACAGTTCCTTCACCCCTTCTGCCATGTGAGAGGCACAGCAAGAGGACAACTATGACCCAGGAATGGCCCTTAGTAGACACCAAATCTTCTGGCACCGTGATTTGGACTTTTCAGCCTCAAGAACTGTCATAAATAAATTTCTGTTGTTTATAAGCCACCTAGTCTAAGATATCCTGTTATAGTCACAAAAATGGACTAAGACAGGATTACATAGGAAATAAAGAGAATTCAGAAGTTTGGACTAATCAGTGTTCAACTATTAGACTAGATCAAGCTTGTCTAATCCACGGCCCATGGGCTGCATGTGGCCCAGGATGGTTTTGAATGTGACCCAACACAAACCCATAAACTTTCTTAAAACATTATGAGATCTTTTTGTGTGATTTTTTTTTCTTAGTTCATCAGCTATTGTTAATGGTAGTGTATTTTACGTGTTGTCCAAGACAGTTCTTCTTTCCAGTGTGGCCCAAGAAAGCCAAAAGATTGGACACCCCTGAACTAGATCACTAGGTAATATAGAGGTAAGAAATGAGAAATTTGGGAGCTACTGACTTTTCACAGAAGATAAGCTTCAAATTCTCTTGCACAGGTTTTTCTGTACCAATGACATCTGGAAGTGCATATTTAATGGGCTTAAATACCCATTCCTATCACCATGCCTTCACATATTGGGTTTTAATATAAATCTAAATGGTATATTAGCACTAATAAAATTATTTTTATTGTGACTTTTTTGCTGTTATGACACACAAGTCATTATCATATAGGTAAATTACTTACTTTTATTAATCATGGTTGACAAATTATATTCATTCAGAAACAATAAACTTTTACTATGAGTCCTAATGTACCTCTAAGAGTATGTTATCTATTTAAGGCTCATCTGATTACATTCAATTCTAGCTCAAGAAGAGGGAAGTTTTTAAAATATTAAAAATGGGAAATCTGACAGACATTTACATACAAGAACCAAAGTGTAACTCTGCTTCATTGGAACAAAAACAAAGAACTCTAGAGGAAGGAACCAAGTCTTCTCTCTTCTTTCAGACACCATGCAGTCTTGCTCATTGCATGATTCCTATCTGGGATACACTTGTGCTTTTTTTTTCTCTCTGTCTTCCAGCTGCCTCAGTAGATTCAGTTTGCACAAAACTTAAGCCTGAGATTGCTTTTGTGTTCTAACTGCAGCCTCTGTGACTACTTTAAACAGTTTGCTGATTTCCCAACACAAAATTCCCCAAAGAGGAATGTGACTGCAACATAAGTTGCAGAAAACAAGCCACTTTAAGAATAGTTAGTCATAGGGCCAGACACAGTGGCTCATGTCTGTCATCCCAACAATCTAGGAGCATGAGGCAGGCAGATTGCTTGAGCCCAGTAGTTTGAGACCAGCCTGGCAACATGGCAAAACCTCATCTCTACTAAAAATACAAAAAATTTAGCCGGGCATGCACCTGTAGTCCCAGTTATTCAGGAGGCTGAGGTAGGAGCATTGCTTGAGCCTGGGAGGTGGAGGTTGCAGTGAGCCAAAATCATGCCACTGTACTCTGGTGTTGTAGCCTGGGTGACAGAGTGAGACCCTGTCTCCAAAAAAACAAAAACAGAATGGTCAGTGGTAGAGTCAATTCCCTTCTTTAGTCCAATCAGTCATGACCTGGGAAAGGAGATGAACTTGGGCAACCCCACTCAGGAGGGGCTGTGAGACAGAACAGATTCTCTCTGTCTTCCGTGAAATAGAAGCAGAGCTAAGCAGGCAGCCCAATAAATGACTAGAACAGCGGTTGCAAACTCCTTCTGTTAATGACCAGACAGCAAATATTTGTGGTAATTTTTTGCCACATGGTCTCTGTACAACTACTAAACTCTGCCATGTATGGTGCAAAAGCAACTGCAAACAATATGCCAACAAATAAGCATGTCTGTGTTCCAATAAAACTTCACCAAAACAGCTGGCAAGCTGGACCTGGCCCACAGATTGTAGTTTGCTAATCTCTGCTCTAAATTATTATAGGGATTTTCATAGTGATATTTAGCAGTAACACAGTAATAGTCAAGAGCATCAAAAACTTTTCTTTCAATAAGAAACTTTTTATTATAAAATATCACATGCTCCACATAGAAAATTCACATATGTTGAATATATACTTATATATAAGTATTATATATTAATATATATTATATAATTATATATAATATATAAAGTAATATTTTATTAAATATAATATATATATTGTATTATATAAAAATATATATATTTTTTGGAGTCAGGGTATGGCTCTGCCACCCAAGCTGAAGTGCATTGGTGTGATCTCGGCTCACTGCAGCCTCCACCTCCTGGGCTCAAACAATCCCCCTGCCTCAGCTTCCCAAGTAGCTGGGATTGTAAATGTGCACCACCATGCCTGGCTAATTTTTTTTCTTTTTGTAGAGATAGGTTTTCACCATGCTGCCCTGGCTGGTCTTGAACTCCTGAACTCAAGTGATCCTCCCACCTTGGTCTCCCAAAATGTTGGGACTACAGTCACGAGTGACCACGCCTGGCTGAAAATAAGTATATTTAATCTAACCACTCAGAAAATAAAACATGGCTCATATTCCAGTCTTTTTCCTATGTTTTTTAAGTAGCTGGATTTATACATATTGTTTTAGATGCTATCATCCTCACATAAATTATAGTAAACATTTTCTCTTGTCATTTAGTATTATACAAATATCATTACTAATAGATGTAAGGCAGTAATATGCTGGTAGATATTTATGAACTAGATCTCCAAGGGATAAAACCAGCCTGAATTTGTAGCATTTTCTGATTTCCATGGTGTAAATATTCCCACCATGGTTGATTTCAAGCTACTAACAGTTCAACAACTGCCTTGTAAAATTCCTGAAGTTTTAACAGTTGACACTTGCAAACTAGTATGAGCCAGCTCCAGCAAATCGCTGAAAGTGTTCCATATGCAGACAATAAATTATTCAACCAATGTCCCATTGTAGGGCATGTAAGCTATTTTCACATTTTGCTATTAGTGACAGTAATGCAACAAACATAGAGAAATCTTGCCCCAGATTGTCGATTTCCTCCAGAAAGCTTCCTAAGACTAGAGTTTCTGAGTCAAAACTATGCAGCATTTAAGGCTTTTAAAATGCCCGTGTAAAAATCTGTTTTCACTTTTGTCCTCTCTAGTAATAAATGAGAATGTTTGTTTCACTTAAATCCTTGCTGTCTTAGTCTGTTCTCACACTGCTAATGAAGATACCCGAGACTGGGTAATTTATAAAGCAAAGAGGTTTAATTGACTCACAGTTCCACATTGTTGGGGAGGCCTCAGGAAACTTACAGTCATGGCAGAAGGCACCTCTTCACAGGGTGGCAGGAGAGAGAAGGAGTGTCCAGCAAAGGGGGAAGCCCCTTGTAAAACCATCAGATCTCTTGAGAACTAACTCACTACCATGAAAAAAAGGATGATTCAATTATCTTCATCTGGTCCTTCCCATGACATGTGGGGATTATGGGAACTAAAATTCAAGGTAAGATTTGGGTGGGGACACAACCAAACCATATCATTTCACCCCCAACCCCTCCTAAATCTCATGTCCTCACAATTCAAAACACAATCATGCCCTTCCAACAGTCCCCCAAAGTCTTAACTCATTCCAATATTAACTCAAAAGTCCAAATCCAAAGTCTCATCTAAGACAAGGCAAGTCCCTTCCACCTATGAGACTTTAAAATCAAAAGCAAGTTAGTTACTTCCTAGATACAATGCGGGTACAGGCATATGGTAAATACAACCATTTCAAATGGGAGAAATTGGCCAAAACAAAGGGGCTACAGGACCCGTGCAATTCCAAAATCAAATAGGGCAGTCATTAAACCCTGAAGTTCAAAAACGATCTCCTTTGACTCCATGTCTCATATCCAGATCATGCTGATGCAAAAGGTAGGCCCCATGGCCTTGCGCAGCTCTGCCCCTGTGGCTTTGCAGTTACTGCCTCACTCCTGGCTGCTTTCACAGGCCAGCATTGAATGTCTATGGCTTTTACAGGCATACAGTGCAAGCTGTTGGTGGATCTGCCATTCTGGGGTCTGGAGGATGGTGGCCCTCTTCTCACAGATCCACTAGGCAGTATCCCAATGGGGACTCTGTGTGGGAGCTCCCACCCCACATTTCCCTTCTGCACTGCCCTAGCAAAGGTTCTCCATAAGTACTCTGCCCCTGCAGCAAACTTCTGCCTGGACATCCAGGCATTTCCATATATTCGCTGAAATCTAGGTAGAGGTCTGCAAACCTCAATTCTTGACTTCTGTGCACCCACAGCCCAACATCACATGGAAGCTGCCAAGGCTTGGGGCTTTCATCCTCTGAAGCAATGGCCTGAGCTGTACATTGGTCCCTTTTAGCCATGGATGGAGCAGCTGGGACACAGGGCACTAAATCCCAAGGCTGCACATAGCAGAGGGGCTCTGGACCTGGTCCAGGAAACCATTTTTCCCCCTTAAGCCTATGATGGGAAGGGCTGCTGTAAAGGTCTCTGACATGCCCTGGAGACATTTTCCCCATTGTTATGGTGATTAACATTCAGCTCCTAGTTCCTTATGCAAATTTCTGCAGCAGGCTTGAATTTCTCCCCAGAAAATGGGTTTTTCCCTGGAGGTGGAGGTTGCAGTGAGCTGAGATCACACCACTGCACTCCAGCCCGGACAACAGAGCAAGACTCCATCTCAAAAAAAAAAAAAAAGAAAGAAAGAAAGAAAATGACTTTGTCTTTTCTATTGCATCATCAGACTGAAAATTTTCCAAACTTTCATGCTCTGCTTCCTCTTCAATGCCTTGCTGCTTAGAAATTTCTTCCACCAGATACTCTAAATCATCTCTGTCAAGTTCAAAGTTCCACAGATCTCTAGGGCAGGGGCAAAATGCTGCCAGTCTCTTTGGTAAAGTATAGCAAGAGTCACCTTTGCTCAAGTTCCTCCTCTTCATCTGAGACTACCTCAGCATGGACTTCATTGTCCATATCACTATCAGCATTTTGGTCAAAGCCGTTTAACAAGTCTCTAAGAAGTTTCAAACTTTCCCACATTGTCCTGTCTTCTGAGGCCCAAGTCTCTGGAAAGTTCCAAACTTTCCCATATTTTCATGTCTTCCACTGAGCCCTCCAAACTGTTTCAACCTCTGCCTGTTACCCAGGTCCAGAGTAGCTTCCACATTTTCAGGTATTCTTATAGCAGAGCCCCACTCTCCCAGTACCAATTTGCTATATTAGTCCGTCCTCATGCTACAAATAAAGACATACCTGAAACTGGGTAATTTATAAAGGAAAGAGTTCCACATGGCTGGAGAGGCCTTGGGAAACGTACAATTATGGTGAAGGCACCTCTTTACAGGGTGGTAGGAGAGAGAATGAGTGCCCAGTGAAGCAGGAAGTCCCTTATAAAAGCATCAGAGCTCATGAAAACTAACTCACTAGCACAAGAACAGGATGGGGGAAACTACCCCCATGATTCAGTTTTCTCCACCTGGTCCCTCCCACAACATGTGGGGATTATGAGAACTTTAATTCAATATGAGATTTGGGTGGGGACACAGACAAACCATATCACTTGCCACAACTGGGTATTTAGAATTATTATTCACCAATGTGATAAACTCCAACAAAGGACATCTTAAATTTAAACTTTAAATTTTTTTATTTTTAAATTTCTATGTATTTATTTTAGTGTAAGACTATTTTTTCATATATTGATTAGCTGACTATATTCTTTTATGTAACTTTTACTTAAGTTTTTGTCATTTTTTTCTAGTGGGTTGTTTATGTCTATACTGTTTGTAGTGTTAACATTTGAGATATTAATACTTTTTCTGCCCTGTATGTTGCAGGTGTTTTTTTCTCTGCTAGGCATTTTTCTTTTCATTTAGTTTATAAAGGTTTTGATTTATGGAAGTTTTACATTTATATGTAGTTGATATTATCAATTTTTTTCTTTTCATTTCTGCTTTTGATGTCATACTTAGAAAGGCCTTCCTCATTCTCAAGAGACTAATAATTTCCTAGTACATTTTTCTTTCTTCATTATAGTTGAATATTCAATTCTTTTGGAACTTACTTGACATGTGCGGTAGTGATCTGATTTTTTTTCCCCAAGCTGGTCTAAAAACCAATTACTGAACAATTACTTTTTTATAGAATATTTAGGAATATAGTCTTTATTATATATTAATCTCTTACATACTTGAAAAGTAAATTTTATTGTGCATATTTGAGGTTTACCACATGATGTTATAAAATATATAGTGAGACACAGTAAATTGGTTACAATCGTGAAGCAAATTAATAAATTAATATACCTTTCATCTCACAGTTACTTTTTCTTTTTAGCAAAAGTAGCTAAAATCTACTTATTTAACAAAAAATTCCTAATCCTATATAACTTAATTAACTGTAGTCCTCATTTTGTACATGAGATTTCTAGACTTCTTTATTCCACATATTTCCTACTTTGTATCCTTTGACCTACGTCTCCCCATTTCCCCGCTTCTCTCCACCTCCACCCCACCTCTTGGTTACCACTGTTTTATTCTCTGTTGCTATATATTTGACATCTTTTCTGTTTTTTTAGATTCCATATATAAGTGAGATCATGCAATATTTTTCTGTGTGTGGATTATTTCACTTAGCATAATATCCTCCCCGTTCACTCATATTGTGGCAATTGGTAGAACCTCATTCTATTTATAGCTGAATAATATTCTATCACATATATACATTTTCTTTATCCAGTCATCAACGAACAGACACTTATGTTATTTCTATATCTTAGCTATTGTGAATAACGTTGCAATAAACATGGGAGTGCAGATATTTTTATAAGGCAGTGATTTTATTTTATTTGGGTATATGCTCAGAAGAGGGTTTGCTGGGTCATACAGTAGTTCTATTTTAATTTCTTTAGAAACCTTCATACTGTTTTTCCATAATGACTGTACCCATCTACATTCCCACTGATGGGGTGCTAGGTTCTTTTTCTCCATACCCTCCCCACCACTTGTTATCGCTTGTCTTTTTGATAATAGCCTTCCTAACAGGTGTGAAGTGATATCTCATAGTGGTTTTAATTTGCATTTCCCTGATGATTAGTGATGTTGAGAACCTTTCCATATACCTGTTGACCATTTTTATGTCTTCCTTAGAGAAATGTCTATTCAGGTCCTTTGCCCATTTTTTGAATTGGGTTATTTATTTTTCCACTATTGAGTTATAAGCATTCTTTAAAGATTTTGGGTGTACACCCATTATCAGATATGTGGTTTGCAAATATTTTTTCCCAGTGTGCAGGTTGCCTTATTTTTTTGATTGTTTCCTTTGATGGCCAGAAGCTTTTTGGTTTGAGATAGTCACATTTATTTGCTTTTGCTTTTGTAGCCTGAGCTTTTGGGGTGATATCCAAAAAAATCATTGCCAAGGCCAGTATGAAGGAACTTTTCTCCTATGTTCTCTTCTAAAAGTTTTATGGTTTGCATATATTACACTTAGGTCTTTTATCCATTTTTATTTTATTTTTCTGTCTGGGGTAAGATATGTTCAGTTTTATTCTTTTTTAAGTTTAAATCCAGTTTTCCAAGCACGATTTATTGATGAGACTATCCTTTTCCCATTGTGTCCTTTTGGTGAATTTGTCAAAAATTTGTTCACTGTTTATGTTTGGACTTATTTCTGGGTGCTCTATTCTGTTCTTTTGGTGTATGTTTCTGTCTTTATGCCAGTATTGTACTGTTTTAATTACTATAGCTTTGCAGTGTAATTCTAAATGGGGATATATGATATTTTCAACTTTTTCTTTTCAGTATTGCTTTGGGTATTCAGGGGTTTTTGTGATTACATATTAATTTTAAGATATTTTCTATTTCTGTGAAAAATATCATGAGGATTTTGGTGGGGATTGCATTTTATCTGTATATTGCTTAGGTTGTATGGACATTTTAACAATATTAATTTTTCCAATCCATGAACACAAGGTATCTTTCCATATATTTTTTGTCTTTTTCAATTTCCATATATTTTTTGTCTTTTTCAATTTCTTTCATCAGTATTCAGTGTACAAAGATTTCCATTCATTGGTTAAAGTTTTCTGATATTATCATAATGGAATTTTTAAAAATTCTTTTTCAGTTAGGTCATTATCATGTGTGTATAGAAACACTACTTTTTATTTATCCATTTTTTATCCTGCAGCCTTACTGAATTCATTAGTTCTGTTAGTTTTTTGTGGCATCTTTGGGGTTTTCTTCATGTAGGATCATATCATCTGCAAATAGAAATAACTTTACTCTTTCATTTCTGATTTTGATTACTTTTATCTCTTTCTTGTCTCATTACTCTTGCTAGTACTTCCAGTACTATGTTGAACAGAAGTGAGGAGAGTGGGCATCCCTGGCTTATACTGGACCTTAATGGAAAAACTACCAGTTGCTCCCTTTTGATTACAATGTTAGGGGCGTGTGTGTGTGTGTGTGTGTGTGTGTGTGCGTGAATAAACGGCCTTTATCTAAAGAAAGAAAAATTTTCCTTCTATACCTAAACTGTTAAGAGTTTTTATCAAGAAAGAATTTTAAACTTTGTAAAAATGCTTTTTTTGCATCAACTGAGATAATCATGTCATTTTAATCTTTCATTCTATTAATGTGGTGTATCACATTGATTGATTTGTGTATACTTACCTAACCTGCAAGCCATGGATAAATCCCACTTGGTCATAATGTGTAATCTTTTTGATGTGTTGTTGAATTCAGTTTGCTAATATTTTATTGAAGGTTTTTGCATCTTATTTCATCAGAGATCCTGATCTGTAGTTTTCCTTCTTTGCAGTGTCTTTGCCTGGCTTGGGTATCAAGATGATACTGGTCTTGTAAAATATGTTTGGAAGTATTCCCTCTGGCTCTGTTTTTTTTTTTAAGAGTTTGTAAAATATTGGTAATAATTCTTCTTTGAATGTTTGGTAGAATTCAGCCATTAAGCCATCTGGCCCTGGCCTTTTCTTGTTGGAAAGTTTTTAAGTACCTAGACTTTATTTGTTATTGGTCTGCTGAAGTTTTCTATTTCTTTCTGATTCAATCTTGGTAGGTAACATTTCTCTAGAAATTTGTTTATTTGCTTTGGGTAATCCACTCAGTTGGCATATAATTGTTCATAATAGTCCCTTATGGTCCTTTTAGTTTCCGAGGTGACTGTTGTAAAATCAGGTGTCTGATTTCACGTATTTGAGTATTCTCTCTTTATTTCATATTAGCCTCCCTAGACGTTTGTCATTGTTTGTTTTTTGAAATATCCAACTTTTGGTTTTATTAATTTTTCTGGATTTTTGTTCTCTATTTTATTTACTTCTGTTATGATCTTTATAATTTCCTTCCTTTTGCTAGCTTTAGGTATGGTTTGTTCTTTTCCTAGATCCTTCAGGCATAATATTAGGCTATGTATTTGAGATAATTTTTCTTTTTTAATGTAGGCATTTATTGCTATAAACTTTCCTCTTAGAATGATTTTTCTACATCCCATAGGCTTCAGTATGTTGTGTTTCCATTGTCATTTGTCTCAAAATATTTTTTAAATTCACGTTCTATTTCTTTTTTGACCCATTGGTTGTTCAGGGGCATATTATTTAATTTATACATATTTGTGAATTTTCTAAGATTTCTTCTTTGTTGATACTATTGACCACAATTCATACCGTTGTGGTCAATAACAATACTAGATGCGTTTTCAATCTACTTGAATTCTTTAAGACTAGTTTTGTGGTCTAACATATAGTCTATCCTGAAGAATGTTTCATGTGCACTAGACAGGAATATATATTCTGCTGCTGTTGGATGGAAAGTTCTACATATGTCAGTAAGGTCCATTTGGTCTTAAGTGCAGTTCAAGCCCAGTATTTACCTGTTAATTTTTAGTCTAGCTGATCTATCCATTACTGAAAGTGGGGTACTATTACTAATACAATACTATTATTATATTGCTACCTATCTCTATCCTTATGTCTATTTATATATATATATGTTCTCCAATGTTGGATAAACATAAATGTTTGATTGCTGTATCTTCTTGAAAAATTGACTCATTTATTATTAATTTATTATAATTAATTTATTAAAAATATATATGAAATAGTAAAACCTTTTTTGTCTCTTGTGACATTTTTTGACTTAAAGTCTATTTTAACTGATATAAGTACAGCCACGCCTACTCTCTTTTGGGTACTATTTACATGAAACTTCTTGCATCCTTTTACTTACAGGCTCTGAGTGTCTTTTAAGCTAAAATGGATCTCTTATATGCTGCATATAACTGAATCTTGTTTTTTAATCCGTTAGGCTACTCTAGGTCTTTTGATTGGAAAGTTAATCGATTTACATTCAATATTATTTTTGACAGACAAAGACTTTCTCCTGACATTTTATTATTGTTTTCTGGTTGTTTTGTATATCCTCGGTGCATTTTTTACTCTCTTGTTGTCAACCTTTGTGGTTTGGTGTTTTCTGTAGTGCTAAACTTTAATTCTTTTCTTTCTCATTTGTGTATCTGCAATAGCTTTTTGTTTTGTGATTGTTATGAGGCTTACCTAAAACAACATCCTATAGTTATAATAGACTATTTTTAGCCACTAACAACAAAACTTTGGTTGCATACAGATACTCTAGACTTTTACCCTCCTCTTACCATTTACACCATTGTATATTGTATATTCTTTAATAACTTTTTTTTTTTTAGACGGAGTCTCACTCAGTCGCCCAGGCTGGAGTGCAGTGACGCGATCTCGGCTTACTGCAAGCTCTGCCTCCCAGGCTCACACCATTCTCCTGCCTCAGCCTCCCAAGTAACTGAGACTACAGGTGCCCACCACTACGCCCGGCTTATTTTTTTTTTTTGCATTTTTAGTAGAGACGGGGTTTCACTGTGTTAGCCAGGATGGTCTCAATCTCCTGACCTCGTGTTCCTCCCATCTCGGCCTCCCAAAGTGCTGTCGCGAGTCACTGTGCCCGGCCCTTTAATAACTTATTATAGCTATATTTTTGATCAGTTTGACTTCTGGCATTCATACTAGAGATTTGAAAGATTTGGGCATGTTCCTGTGGTCTAAGCTACTGGGGAGGATTACTTGAGCCCAGAAGGCAAAGGCTGTAGTGAGCTGAGATGCAGGCCACTGGGGGATTCCTGCTTACCCTTCCCACAGGGAGAAGTACCTCCTGGTTGTGAGCTGATCCCAACTGGGAGGAATAAGTGGCAGAAACAAGACGTTTCCTTCCCTTCTCCATGCCCCACAGGTTTCTGCCATTCCCTTGCTTTATTCTAGTACTTTCCTTTTGTCCCTCTGGTCAAAATGTAGGTGTCATTGCTTTGCTTTTTTTTTTTTGGAGGGTGGTGGGCACAATTATTAAGTATCTCTAGTCAGCCATCTTGCACAATTTCTTATAGACTCTAAAGTATTGTCTTTGTGTTCAAGAATGTAACATTTCTATTTAAGTGTTTGTTGGTTTTAGACATTTATTAAATTTTATGCTCAGGAGATCCCTTTAATTGAAGGTAGTATAAAATGATCAAATACCAGATATGTATTACAATAGTTATCATAAAAAGGGAAAAATATGAACAATACCTCAGTCCAGGGAAGTCAATTTTATTATTATTTTATTTTTAGAGATGGGGTGGCCCTATGTTGCCCAGGCTGGTCTTGAACTTCTCAGCTCAAGCAATCCTCCCACCTCGGCCTCCCACAGTGCTGGGATTACAGGCATGAGCCACTGTACTCAGCCAAAATCAATTTTAATTAAATTCTAACCCTCCCTATTCTGACATCAAGCCCTTTTCTCTGTTGTTAAGAAAGTGGTACTTTTCCCCATGTGTTTTTTTTAATACTTGTCTAGAAAAAGCTAGACATTTGTAAATCTCTGAACACTTGCCGAAACAAACCACGAGGGATAAATTTTGTAAATCATGTAACTCTTAATCCAACTTTATTCTTTATAAAATAAAGTACTTTATACTTTATTCACTGATGAATGTTTAAGTGAAATTTTTTTAAATTGTATTAAGCAGTATTTAATATTGAGTATGAAGAACATGCTGCAATAGAATGAGAGATCCCTATTGCCTACAATCTCCTACTTTAAAATTTGTTGTGACCCCGTGCAGACTCTATAGCTTCCAGAGAAAGAAATCATAACAATAGATAAGAAAGACCAACAAATCTGAGTATGTTCTTCAGCTGCTCATTGCCCTCGTTTCTTCATCTGTAAAATGGAAATAATGATACCTTGGGGTCACAGTGAGAAATAAATCAGTTACTCTATATAAATAAGTATCCACAAAACATACGGTATTTTAAAAAGTACTCATTAAATGTTATTTCTTTTCTATCTCCTCCTTAAATACAACTGCATGTTTCTGGGGTTCTTGGGCTAAATTGCCCCTTTTCTTATTATCAGAAGCACTATAGAGAAGGGCATATGCCCGCTTCCCTCGTAATTCCATCTAATATCTTACTATCGTGACAATTTGCTCAAGTGTGTTGTTTGTGTATCTCCAGATACAGTTGTGCACTTAGAAGGTTTGTCACAACTCATTTCTTTTTTAAAAAAATTTTCACACACTGAAATGTACACTTTGTGGTATACTATGAGTGTTGACAATGTATCAAGTTGTATGTTCGCCACCACAGTCACGATAAAAAAAAAAAACTGTTCTACTACCCCAAAAGCTCCCTGGCCTGCTCCTTTGTAGTCAACCCCACCTCCGATCTCAAGCTCTGTACTCACTGACCTGCACTCTCTACCTATAGATTTTCTTCTTCCAGAATGTCATGTAAGTGGAATCATATGTTATCTATCCTTTTAGATGGCTTCTGTCATGTGACAAATTATTTGGGATTTATCAATGCTGTTATGTCTATTAATAGCTCCTCTTTTTCATTGGCAGAGGAGTAGTATTCTACTGTATGCATGTACCAAGGTTCATCCACTCACTAGTCAAAGGTATTTGAGTTGTTTCCAGTTCTTAATGGTTATGAATAAAGTTGCTATAAACAATTCAATACAGGTTTCTGTGAGGCCGTAAGTTTTTATTTCTCATGAGTAAAATGCCTAGGTGTGTTTCTATATCGCAAAGTAAATGTATGCGTGTTTTTCTTTATAAGAAAGTATCACAAAAAATTAGCCGGGCGTGGTGGTGGGCTCCTGTAGTCCCAGCTACTCAGGAGGCTGAGGCAGGAGAATGGCGTGAACCCAGGAGGCGGAGCTTGCAGAGATCGCGCCACTGCACTCCAGTCTGCAGTATCAAATTATTTTCCAAAATGACTATACCACTTTTGTATTCATAACAGTATTATATGAGAACTCTATATTGAGTTTCACCCTTGCCAGGACTTGGTATAAGATATTGTAGGGTTGTTTTGTTTTATTTTGTTTACCATTGTAATAGGTGTATAGTGGCAGCCCACTGTCATTTTAATTTGCATTTCCCTAATGTTTAATGATGTTGAATTTTTTTAATGTGCATTTTTGCCATCTGTATATCTTTTTTGGGAAAGTGCTGTTCAAATGTTTCATCCATTTTATTGGGTTGTTTATCTTCTTGAATTTGAGAGTTGTTGTTGTTTGTTTTTTTGAGACAAAATCTTGCCCTGTCACCCATGCTGGAGTGCAGCGGGTGTGATCTCAGCTCACTACAACTTCTGCCTCCTGGGTTTAAACGATTCTCCTACCTCAGTCTCCTGAGTAGCTTGGATTTCAGGCACCTGTCACCATGCCCAGCTAATTTTTGTATTTTTAGTAGATAAGGGGTTTCACCTTGTTGGCCAAGTTGGTCTTGAACTCCTGACCTCAAGTGATCCACTCGCCTTGGCCTCCCAAAGTGCTGGGATTACAGGAATGAACCACCGAGCCTGGTTGAGAGTTTTTTAAAAAACATATTATATACACAAGCTTTTGTGAGATACATGGTTTGTAAAAAGGGATCTAGCATGTATTTTTATTTTCTTAACATGATTTTTGTAGAGTGACAATTTTTAACCTCAATAAAGTCTAATTTATTAATTTTTTTTCTTCTGGATCAAGCTTTTGTCATCTAAGAACTTTTTGTTTAAACCAATATTACAAAGATTTTCTGATGTTTTATTCCAGAAATTTGAGAATTTTGTTTTACATTTAGATCTGTGATCTATTTTTAATTTTTGCATAAAGTATGAAGAACGGGCCAATGTTCTTGTAAACTGATGCATCATTTGCTGAGAAGACTATCCTTTTTCTATCAAATTGCCTTTACATCTTTGTCAAAAATCAGTTGATTTAAGACTAATCAACTAAAAGTTGATTCTTTTATAAAAGCTCTAATAGCAACTTTTTTTGTTGTTGTTTGTTTTTTGATACAGGTTTCACTCTGTCACCCAGGCTGGAGTGCAGTGGTGCAATCAGAGTTCACTGTAGCCTTGACCTCTGGAGGCTCAGATGATCCTCCTACCTCAGTATCTCAAGTAGCTGGGACTACAGACGAGCACCACAACACCCAATTAATTTTCTGGGGTTTTTTGTTTGTTTGTTTGTTTTTGTAGAGATAGGATTTTGCCATATTGCCCAGGCTAGTCTTGAACTCCTGGGCTCAAACCAGCCACCCACCTTGGCCTCCTAAAGTGCTGGGATTAGAGCCATGTGTGAGCCACTGCACCTGGCCCAATACAAACATTTAATGTTACAAATTATGATCTAAAAACTGAATTAGCTGTGTTCCACAAATTTTGATATATTGCATTTTAATTTTTATTCAGTCAAGAACATATATAAATTTTGCTTTGACCTTTACTTAGAAATATAATTTTAAAATGTTTGAATATTTTCAAGTACCTTTCTGTTATTGATTTCTAGTTTAATTCAGTTATGGTTACAAAATAGAATTTACATGCTTTCTATTCTTTTCATTTTGTTAAAATTTGTTTTATGTCCCAAAATGTAGTATATCTTGCTTTCATGTGCACTTGAAATAAATGTGAATTTTTATGTTGTTTGTGGAGTGTTTTATAAATGGCAGTTAGGTCATTGTTTGATAGTGTTGTTTACACCTTCTGTATCCTTACTGATTTTTAGTCTAGGCTTTTTTTGTTATTGTTAAATAATATAATGTTTCACATTAGTGTATAGACCTTAAAATAGGATATTCTCAATTTCTCCTCCCCAAACTTTGTGCTATTATTAGCATTTGTATAATACAGTTTGCTTTTAGATATGCTCTAAACACAAAATACATTGTTAAAATTTTTGTTTTGAAAAATCAGGTAACTTTTAGAGTAATTAAAAGTAGTAAAATAAACTGTATTATTACCTTCTGTGTCAGTCCATACTGCATTGCTATAAAGGAATACCTGAGACTGAGTAATTTATAAAGAAAAGAGGTTTATTTGGCTCTTGGTGCTGCAGGCTGTACAGGAACACGGTGCCAGCATCTACTTCTGATGAGGGCCTCATGAAGCTTTTAGTCATGGCAGAAGGGAAGGAGAGCTGGCAAGTCACATGGCAACAAAGGAAGCAAGAGTGAGGAAATGAGGTGACAGAATATTTTAAACAACCAGCTCTCATGTGAACAAATAAAGTAAGAACTTGCTTATTACCAAGGGGAGGGGACCAAGCCATTTATAAGGGATCTGCCCTCATGACCCAAGCACCTCTCACTAGGCTTCACTACCAACATTGGGGACCACATTTTAATACAAAATTTTGAGGGGACAAATATCCAAACGATATCACCTTCATTTAGTCCATTTCTGGCACTTTTCGTTTCTTTGCATGGAGTCAATTTTCTACCTGGTATCATATTCCGTTTTTCTGAAAAATTTGTATGACTCCTATTGAAGTGTAGGTGTGTTGGAAATTAATTCTGTCAGTTTTTGTTTTCCTGAGAAAATATTTATGTCTGCTTTATTTTTTGAAAGACATTTTCCCTGACATACAGAATTCTAGATTGCCAGATTTATTTTCTTTTCAGCACATTAAAGATGCCACTCCATTGCCTGATGACCTGCATAATCTCTGTCAAGAAGTCTGCCGTAATTCTTACTTTTAATGCCTCTACATGTGGTGTATATTTTTTCCTCTGGTGCCTGGAAAATGTTTTTTGTTTGTTTGTTTCTTGTTTTAAGAAGTTGAGACATAAAATATCTAGATGTATAATTTTCAGAATTTTGCTTAATCTTCGTTGATATTTTTACATCTCTGGTTTGTTCTCTGCCATTAATTCTGGAAAATTCTTAGCTATTATTTTTTTCCCTTGTTTTTTAGTTTGGGTCTTTTCTATCAACCTATCCTCAAGTTCACTGATTCTTTCCTTGGCTATATGAGTCTACTAGTGAGTCCATCAGAGGCATTTTTCATCCTTGCCACTGTATTTTTTATTTGTAATGTTTCTGTTTGATTTTTCTTACAGTTTCTACTTCTCTGCTGAAATTCCCTTCTGATCATGCATTTTTTTATATATTTTCCATGATAATCTTTAACATATTAGTCATAATAATTTAAAATTCTTGGTCTTAGATTCTAACTTTTATATATTTGAGCCTGATTCTGTTAATTGGTAATAGGTTGGGATTCTTTTCCTTGCTTTTTCATATGCAAGGGTTTTCATAAATTTTTGTTGAAGGGCTGGTATCTCTTGTAAGGCAGTAAATATTGAAGCGAGGTAAATTTTCTTTTCTTTTTTTTTTTTTGCATGGAAATGGACATGCTTTTTTTCTGTGAGGTTCTTAGTGTAAAAGTCTGAGAGAATCTTGTTAGGAATGTAGCTGGTTTGGGTGTTCACTGTTGCTTTGACTACCATCAGTGTATCATAAGTTTCAAATTTCTCTAATGGTACTCTGCACTTAGATTGAGGACACGTTTCTCAGAAGTTTGGCAGCTGTGTGCTCCATCCTCAGCTCTGGGTCTTTTCTTTGTTCTGTGCTTCAGAGAAGATCTCTTCCCATGATTTTACAACTCAGCCAGCAGTACTCTAGTCACTTGTAGTCAAAGATTGTTAGCCTGATGGTGAAGAAAAAAGGAGGTGTTCTCTGTTGTGCAAACTAAGCTGAAGTCTTGGCCAGGCACTGTCCCTGTCCCTGGTCTTGGTCTTAAGAGTGTGGTTTTCTCAGTTCCCTGGCCCTCTCCTAGCTGTAGTTGTGTGCCCAGAACATAATCCTGTCTCTCTCCCAGGGGAAGATGGTAATTTTCTGTTTATCTCCATTAGCTACAATGAGTTTTGTCTAGTTCTCTAAGAGTGACAGTGTATGTTGACTTTCTCCCTGCAGTTGAAGTCTTTTGTTTTGTGTCCTTTCATAACAGCTTGTTCCTCTCACACCACAAGGGATGGTTTCTTGGAGCTGTCCCCAATCTTTTTTGTGTAGTCCATAGAGAAGAACCTAAAAGTTAGGGCAAACACTTCCTGTATCTGTGGCCCCAAGGAGATACATAGTCTCTTCATAGTCATCAGTCAGTCTTTGCCAATTCATTAATTATTCTAGATGATTTGTTCTTATTTATGTCTGGCTGTATCTGCCTCAGGTAAGCAAGTGCTCAGGTCCTGTCTTTCCCAAATGTATCCGTATCTCCTTAAGTTTTGTGCTGGTTGGTTACAAGCAATTTTAGCTCTCTGATGAGTTTTAAAAAGCTGTGACCTTGGAGTTTGTCCAGCTTGTTGTGTGTTGTTGTTAGGTTGTGAATGATGCTTCCTCCAACTCTCTACATCCTAAGTAGAAACTGGAAATAGCAGGTTTTAAATTTTCTTTTTCTTTTCCCAAGAGAAAATTCTCAGCTTCTGGCTATAAATATTTTAGAATTCTCCCCCATTTCTAGGAGGATCGTGTTACTTTATCTTTTCCACCAATGTTTTCCTTTCTATAGGTGGAAATATGTTGTCATTAATTGGCATTTCCTAGCATTTTACACTTCTAAAGTACTTAAGAATAATTTAAATAGTTTTCTCTGTAACAATCACATGGAGCGAATGAGCAGCATCTGCCCTTATTTAGATGAAGAAATTGAAGAAAAGAGAGATGTAGTCATTTCTCTAGGATCAGAGCAAAGCCACCCTAAAAAGTCAAAAGCTAATGTGTTACTTATTTTAGGCACCTTCTCTCACATTTCCCTGGGGAAAAATTGCCAGAACATTTCCCTGCAGAACCAGAGGGAGAAAACAAGCCTCATTAGAATAGTTACAATAGTAAATTTTTATGTATTTTGAACATTAAATTTAAACTCAGCCTAGATAAATGGCCTTTGTGATTTCTAGAGAATTTTGCCAAGTCTTTACTAGGCAAAGTCTTTACTAGGCCGTTGTCCTGAGTGCAGGGAAGGGTGTGATAGATAAAGAACAGCCTTAATTCTGTCATCATTTTAGATCCTGGTAGGCAACAGATAAAGAAAGGAAGCCAAGAGGGATTAGAATGGAAGAAATATAGTTCTGTGTTGGGGCCACAACTAACTTCCTCAATTTACCTAGGGGAGTCTCTTGCATCAAAGAGCACATCTCCCTAAAATCATGGAATCTGAGTTCTTATAGCCCTCTATGAACCACCTTTGGTTCCAGGCCCTGAAGTTACCAACTGTTGGTCTTTGAGCTTCTTTGTCTCCCAAAACATCTGTGTCTTTCTAACAGGATATTTAAAGCAATCATGTCCGCAACAGAGAGAACTTGTGCTGGATCTTAGTGCTTTTAAAAACAGAAATAGAAAATAATATTTTTCAGCAATCCAAGATCAAGCACTGTCCTTTCATTTTTTATAAAAGCTCTCAATTTTAAACAAAAGAAAAAGAAGGCCAAACTGAAGAGCCACATCCTCACTACCTTTTCATTAAACTTTTATTGTCTATGCAATAAAAGTTATTATCTAAGTCAGTCAATAATGACTATTAAGGATATATTATAAATCTGAGCAAAACACACAGTAGGGAGAAACGACATCAGCTGTCACAGGTACGGGCAAGGGCACAGGCGAGACAGAGATGAACTTGAGCCCAGATATTAGAAGCCATGCCGTGGTCTCACTTTCTTATGGCAACCTGAAGCGAACTGCCTGTAAGAGCAGAGCAATTGGACTACCATGGATAGGACCCTTCCACACGTAGCCATCTTTATTTTAAATGACTCAATGGGTTTAAAACATTAAGTAGCAAGTTACAAATAAATATAATTTTCCCACAAAAATTAATGTTCAATAGAATGTGAGTACATCCGGAACTTAGAGTGATTGCATCCTAATTTTCAAGAAAGTTGCAGAAAACTGTTTGCTAGAGATTTAAGTGCTACATGCTCACAAGCTGACTGTTGTTTGCCTACATACTTCCTCACCCTGTTCACTAACATCATCTCCCTTAGTCCCCAAGAATCTCCATCATCTTGAAAAGATGTGTTAAGCACTAATCTGCATTATGCTGTGTTAAACTCAGGACAAAGATCATTTAAGAGCCTCCTAGGGCCTTGCAGCACAATGGCACAGGCAAATCTATGTAAGTGCACACATTTTAAAAGAGTGTTATTACTCAAATGTTTGTATTATGTGAACTCAAGAGGAAGCATCCTCAAATGCTGTGGACACACAACACTCAATCTGGAAATGTGACATGCTCACCTTGTGAGATATTATGGGTTACAACTTACATAACCCCTTCTTAATTTTTCCAAAGTATAATATGCCCAGTAACATAATTCTTGTGGTTACTTGGTATTTTTTATCATCCACAAATGTAAACTAATTAATGAAGATGATGGGCACAGTATTTGTATCATGTGCAAATCTGTCACAGTTCAAAAGCTTTGGACAAGCTTCTACCGTAGCCTTTGACTGAGCAACTTTTGAGCATTCTGTCTGAGGATTGTGCTATATCTTTGAGTTCTTCTTCCTTTATCATGGTAAAGCATGACAATAGCTAAGCAGAGGCAGTTAGAGAGAGAGTCATCATCACTTATTTTTTCACTTAAACCAGTGCCAAAATCAATTTTGAAGCATTATCTCCAAGTTGCTTTCAACTCGATCTGGGTGTTTCTCTTCAGCTACACTATCACCCCCTCCACACACACTGGAATCTTTATTACATCACACTAATCTAATTTAAATGCATTTTTACTGTACTTGGTTTAATGAATGTAGAATGTGTCACTATGAAATTGCACCATTAATTTGATAAATAGGACTTGAAGGTATAATTTTTTCCAGCATTGCCGACTAATGAAGCTAAAATACATATATAATAAGAAGTGTAAATAATAAATTATTCTTAGGAGCAAAAAAATTAATTAGATCTTACCACAAATTGCATCTCAATGTCAATTTTTTTGTCTCAAAACTACTGACTTTCAAACTACTTGGAACGCCATTGTAAACGTTGGAAACTTTCTCAAGTGATTATCTTCCATCCTGGGAATCTGCTTTAAGAAACTGCTGTTGTTCAAGAAGTCCTTTCAAGATGCCAGTGTGGATCCCCTGTTGTCATTTCTACCTGGCATTTAGAGTATCTTGATGAATTAATCTTCTTCTTTAAGTTGCATTGTTTTATTTATTTGCAAAGACTCCTAAAATCCTTTCCAATAGTGTGCCGTGGAAGTGGAAAAAAACAGCAGACCTTATATGCAAATTTGCACACAAAGGTGACAGAACTGTATTTCTAGGGATTTTGGAGAAAGTTGCTCCTGCAAGCTTGCTTTTCACCAGGAAGCTAGGTCTGCATCATCCACGGGCTAAAGGATGGGCTAACAGAGAATGATGGATCACACCCCAATTATTGTATAGATGCACACTCTGTGGCTAGATAAACTAGAAATTAGCTGGTTAATATGCACACTAAAACCAGAGACCAGATAATGCTCCAAATGAGATTCTATTCCTTGGATGGAGAAGAAGGAATTGCTGTTATGACTGGAATAAGTATGTTTGGTTCAGGTTCAGCATAGGAGCAGTGACTTTAGCGTGTGTACATATTAGCCAGTAATCCAAGAACTCTAATTAATGAAATATTTGCAGAGGACATTAGCTACAGCATGTCTGCCTGCTTAGAACACAAAGACTATGAAAGCCAAAACGTATAAGCAACAGGAAGCCCATCTGGAGGCTCGAGTCTTTGTTTTTAGTATGTATATTAATTTAAAAAACAAAATACCTACCATGCACAATAACTATGTTTTTCTGTTGTCATTGTTGTTTATCAGATATGAGGATAGTTTCAGCTTCATAGTCAAAATAAGACTACATTTGTCCTCTTAGAAAGATTCCAAGGGGAGCAGGAAAGATGCTCTAAGAATTAAAATGAACTATATGGGGTCCAGCCACCCCTCTCTTTGTCCCCACCTGCAGGTCAAAGCCATGCAATCACAGGCAACTTAATAGAGCTCTGTGCCTTTCCTGGCCTGATGCAGGACCCTAGGCCAAACGCTGTCCCTGGCCTTATTTTCCATTCCTAGTATGTCATTTAACAAACAATGTTTTTATTCCTTGCTATTTGATTTGAAGCCAAAATTCTGACGTGGCATCAGTTTTGCTGCCAGATAATGCATTAAAACTTACTAAGGGGTAAACATAATGATCTTCATTAAACCCTTTAAATGAACCCACCTCCTGCTTCTTCAGGTTGAGAAAAGCATTGACAGGGAACATTGTGGAAGCGTCTTGGAGCTATTTTCTTCTTGTAACAGGGGGAGGGAAAGATGAGTGGCAGCTTTTAGGGGCAAAAAGAAAGTTAGGTAAACATAAAAGGTTTTGTAAGATTTCCTTTCCTAATGGCAAAGTTTTAGAGCAATAAATCACAATTCAGTCAATACCATTAGTTTTGGGGCATTATATACCCTCATTAAAGTGCATAAACAATTATATTTATTGAAGGTAATGTACTGTGTAGTGCATTATAACGACACTCATTAACATATGTAATCATCATTTGAATGGGCTTTACTACAATGTAAACTGATAATGGCATGATTACACACTGGGTTATTAACTTTTCAGTCTTAAGATAATAAAAGGTGATGCAAGAAACCAAAAGCACATATGCATTGCCCTTCATTTGTGAGTTATGTATTTCCATACAAAATTCTAAGCTCAGGTACCCATGCTCGGAAGCTGTCTTGATAAAATACTAAATTCCATGCAGTGCTTTGAGGGTTGGGGCTATTTCAGACCCAATTATGAAGACAACTCTGTGAGTGACCCTATTTCTATCTTATATTGTGGCTTAATCTATCCATGCTTTGGTTTCAATTCCTTTCTACACTAGACCCTGTTAATATCACATGCTCTAAGAAAAATGAGAACTTCCTCCAAACCTTCTCTTTGAAAAATCTCATTTAAGAGTCATTTGGCTGATGATGAGGAAACACTGAGAAAATCCAGAGTAACGCACATTGTATGAAAAGTGACAAGGTCATGAAAGACAGAGTAAGGAAATGTTCTAGAGTCAAAGAGATGCGAAAGACAAAACGAAATGCAATGTGTGACCTCAGACTGGATCCTGAGCCAGAATTTTCTTCTCTCTTTTGCTGTAAAGCTGTCTGTATTAGGACAATTGGAAAACTTTGAATAAAGTCTGTAAATCAGATAATGGCATCTTGTCAAATATTATTTTCTTGATTTTGATAATTTTACTGTGGTTATGTCACAGAGTGTCCTTATTCTTTATACACAAAAAGCTATTTAAAAGTAAAGGCCCTTTATGTCTGCAGCTTACTCTCAAATGAATCAGAAAAAATAATATTATGAAGGCCTAATAATAGGAGTAGTAATTATAATATAGATGAAAAGAGTAAATCGTGAAGCAAACGTGGTAAAAAGTTAACATAATGTGGGTGAAGGATATTTAGGAATTCTTCACACTATTCTTGCAACATTCGCTATGTCTGAAATTATTTCAAAATTTGAAAAAAGAGAGACATTTAGAATTTAAGAACTGACCATGAAAAGGCCATGACTGTAACCAAGCAGGTCTGGTGGTTGATGTTATCAGCAATGAGTCACAATAATGATCATCCCAGTACTCATGTAGGTTCTTTATCTGCTCTGTCAGTGAAAGTCCCAGATTTGACAAAACAGTTTTTCTTCCCAGCCAATATTTATTTCCTATATTTTAGAGTCAGGAATGACAAAGGTTTGTGATACAAAAGGTAAAAGACATTGTACTCTAATCACTTAGATTAAAAAGTTATAGCAGTAGCCACTTAAAATTCCCTTTGAACGATGACTTCACAACTAAGTTTGGGATCAGCGTGAGAGCTAGACTCAAAAGAATGATTGACTTACATCTCCGTATAAACCCTGAAGAACGTACCCCTGTATTCATCTCAAATGAACTGCTGCATTCTCACTCCTAAGTAGCATCCAAACTTTAACCAACAGATCCAGTGGAATAGGACTAAGTTTACCAACCACACCTATTTTGGGTTGAATGAAGTAAACAAAAACAAAACAAGTTACCCAGAACACTGAGGAAGAACAAAGATAAAACTAAACTCAGAGGTTTCTGGTATTCGTTCTTTTTTTTTCCATTAGATCACATAACCTAATGAAAGCACTAATGCTGATACATTTTAAATTTTTCTCTAGAATATATTTTCTTCAGTGTGTAATTTGCACCACATTTCAGGGAAATCGGGGAGTTCCATAGCTAAGAGCTACCCATTTAAAGTACAATTATAAAAGCAGAACAGCCTGATCATCCTTACAAACTACAAAGCAAAATTTATCAATAGCTCTCTATAAACAAGAGGAAATGCCTACTCTATATGCATTTCTACACAGATAACTAGACTTGAAGACTACATCTGCTGGGTTAATGTTTTTATTAAATCATATTCATGTTGGCACAATCGCCTTTTCTCATTATAAACACTGAGCACTTTTATTTGCTACAGAGTATAGCCTTAAGAAATTTTCAATTGACTGACAGCTGCCTGTCAACTTCTGACTCTGGAGAAATCCAGGAACTCCGCCTGTAAAGCTCCAGGGAGTTCCAAGATGGTTAATGGCCGTCCATTAGCATAGGGCCCAGCAGAGCCCTGGAATCTGTTAAGTGGGAAGTTCTTGCTGTAGAAGGTCGTATAATTCCCTATTGCCATCTGAGAGAACTGGGAAAATTCAACTTGAAGCAAAGACCGGGGTGCTATAAGTTTATGTACTAAGGGAAATCATTTCATGCAGTTTGGTATTACTGTACACCATGTTTTATTTATATTCTATACTGGATGAGAAATTGAATACTATGCTCTTTTCTGGCAATGGAAACCTGCCTTATTCTCCTAAACTGGGCACGGCATCAATACAGCAGCTTGCAGCCTTTTTGACTATGTATTACAGAGTGGCTTCTGTGCATTATATATTAAATCCGATATGCACTGTGAGTTTATATGCCACACACACTACATTTTTCTATATTACGTCCTGCAATCTATCATATTAAGTGAAAGGGGTGATGGAGTGGGCCTCAGGTAATGTAAAGAAGATTGCTAACAGCTTGCCTGCTGCGTTGAGAGTAGGTAGGCATTTCTGCAGTGTACTCTGTATATATATCGGGAGAGCACGCTGCAAACTGACCACGTAGAGCGTTCCACATCCCTGGCAATGGAATTAACCACCTGTATACTACTAAAATTACCTACCAGCCCCAAACAACATGCCTACCCCATTAACAAAGCCCAGCAAAGGTCACAAAAGCCAAATAGTTCTTCCCAGAAGTGGGAATAAAAATGAGGTCTGGGCTGTCAAAGGAAAAGCAGACTCGACCGAAAAGCAGTCAACCCAGGCTACCAAAGGTCTTCCACACAGGACACTTGGACAAACATTTAGCAATCACTGCCTCTGAGCTGTTAATTTGTGTCTCGTGGTCTTTGGTCTAATACATGGAAGAAACCTGCAGGTCCCACATCCAAACATCACATTCAAAAAAAAAAAAAAGAAAACCACAAAAGCCATAATTAAAAAGTATTGACTATGCTTTTTGAAATAAAAGTGTATTTTCTATGGCATTATCTATTCATTTAGCAGAATTCCTAAATTCAGGAAGACTCAGAATTACGTTGCTTGCCTCATCACGGTTCCTAAACTATTTTTTCTGGAATTTTCTAGGATGAGGAAATACATGTAAACTGGATCACTGTCTTTTTGGCAAAACATTTATGGTTTATGAGGAATTCGGATGGTAATTTTTTTTTTTTTTTTTTTGGCTGTGAAAACTTGGTTCTGCTTACCCATTGATTTAAAGGTAAAATGTTTTCCCGTTACCTGGGAACTAGGCATTGTGATTGCCCATCAAGACTTTGACCTCGTGTTCAGCCACTGTGAGATCCGCTGGTCCTCACTGTCTGAGATCCTGCAGTTACTTTAATCTATAGTTACTAATCTTGGAATTACACTTTAAAAAAATAAAGAAGAAGAACCCCGCTATTAGACACTCATGACCGACCACAGGGCTGTCTTGCCTTCGCATTGTCACTGCAGAATCTTTTTCTAAGGGCAGTGAAAGTGGTCACAAGGATGAAGAATGTCTGCTACCAATATTAGTGAAAAGAACCCCCTTTTAAGGTGCTGTATAATCACTCATTATTTCTATTCTTCTAGCACTTACATACTTCATGTGGTGAGGGGATTGTAGCTTTTGTGGAAAGGGACATTTGGCCTTGAGTGTCAGGCTTTACAATGCATCTCTGGTGCAATATTATCAGGTGACAACAATTCATCCCAGTGCATTTCACAGCTTAACAGAAGGTTTTGATTTCCTGGTGGAGTCTTAATTGATTTTGAATTCTTTAGCATTCAACCTTCCTCGTAGTGATTGTTAGAAGATTTAATACAGGAAATATTAAGTTTAAACAAAGAAGGCCCAGAAGGGACACTTTTGTGGACTGTCAGATATATTTTTCACTGTGAAGTGGAAGTGCCAAGCTAGCCAAGGAGACTTGGGGTTTGCTTTAGACCACCTTATGGATTTCTACAGCTGCCCCAGAGGGAGAGGATCCAAACGGCTCTGCCATCCATAATCTCAGCTGCTAGATGATGCACAGAGTGACAGTGACGAGCCAAGGAAAACTAGTAGGAGGCACTTCCAGCTTCCTTCCATCAACGGGAAGGCTGCCAAATTCAAAACTCTAAAGATGCCAGGGAGCTGGAAAATATAGCATCAGAAAAATGGCTAGATCAGGTGAAGCCCCTGGGCTGCATACAGAGGAGCGTCTGTAACGTGCTTGGCCACATTTGCACCAAATGTCTTTCCTGCCATCATTAGAAGCCTGTGCGTAGACCTTCCCTCGTGCTTTTTACAAGGACCAAGTCAAAGCAGGGAAACAGGATTTTAATAAAATAGCACCCGTGATAGCAAATGTTTGTTTTCCTAGACGGAAAGGTACTGACCATCATTGAATTGCTCACAATGTTTGTGTGCCTGTCCCTGGATGATAAGGATGTGGGCACCCCGCCTCCTTCTCTAGAGCAGAGGGATTCACGTTGCTCCTCAGCAATGCTGGTAGGTAGGTGCAGAGATCAATCCTTCAGTCACCAGGAAGAAATGACCTCAACTGAATAGTTGTTCATTCTTTCATGTGTTAAAAAGTTTCCTGAGAAACCTTTTTAATACGGTAAAGTAGAAATATAGTGGAGTTTCTGTTATGCTGATGGGAGAAACTGCGGTTGAGAGGATCTTCCTCCATTCCTGAGGTGATGAAGTTGTGACAGGAGGCAACGTTTGCACAACCTGGCATTGCTCAGCAGAGATGCCCTACCACGTGGCATTCTACAAACCAAACCACAAGGCTTTCTCGACCCTCATATCCATCACGGTGCATGCCCATGCAGAGTTCCCCAGTACACAATCTTATACCGATTTATACATGTATCTATAGATATCTATATAATGTACATAATCATTCTGCAGCTGTCAGAAGCTCCTGGAAAGCCCAAGAGTTCAGTATGAAAGGTGCTATTAGGCTGGGAAAAGCACCACGGCTGCCGCAGATGGCTCATTTTCACAATAGACCTGAGGTTTAAGAAAAAAAAAAAAAAAACACAAAATCTAGTTGTTTTGCCTGCAGCATAAACAAGGAATATTCTCCTTGAGCAAGCGGAACTGGCTTTGCAGAAATGAACCTCCAATCAGTCTTGCTAAATTCTAACATCAGATATACACTTATGTATTCATACAAATGTGCTCAAAGATGGCGGGTTTGAAGTAGCTGTATCCAAAGCTTGACTTTATAACTTTATTTGTCATGGTGGTGCTAGCAGTATTTTAAAAATTAATAAGAATATTGTATTGCAAAAGTAACACATGCTCATTCCTGAAAATTTGAAAAATAGAGAAAAATCCACCCATAAATTTGTCATCCTGGGATATTTACATATTTATAAGTATTATTTTGTAGATAACTTATAGCTACATATTATATATAATTAATATGTTGTATTATATTTATGAAATAAATTATACAAAATAAAATATATAATAAATAAACAAAATATATAGTTAATAAATAAATTATATTATCTTTAAATATAAAAATAAATACATTTTTATTTATTCATATGTGTATATATGTACACACACATATATATTCTGGAAATTTATGTAAAGTAGACATGTGTAGTATACATTATAGACATATCTGTGTATATGTATTATAAACATTTTTAACATAATTAATACAATATATTTATATATGTATATATTTTCGTGTCATGTTTTTCTTTCTTAACATTTTAATTATAATAAGAACAATTTCCCATGTCATTAGTCATTAATTACACCCACTGAATATTTTTAATGACTACATATTATTCTATAGTGTGTATATATCACAACTTTTCCCAATAAGTCATCTACTACTAGAAATCTCCAAAAAATGGTACCAGTTTTTTTTCCCTCAAACAATTTTCCATTAACTGTCGTTCTATTTAAATCTGTAGCTGTGTCTCCAATTACTTGAATTACTGGTCAAAGAGTATAAACATTTTACAGACTCATACATTTAGCCAAATACTTTGCCCAGAACAAACCTTTTTAACTGAGGATAATAAATGTTCCTGGTTAGATATTAAGGCATGTTGCAATGGGGCCAATTTGATATAACAAATATAATTTCATAACTTTTCACGACTTCCTAGGCATGTCTAGCCACAAAGATAAACCAAAATAAAACTATTTCCTAGCTGACAATTGTAACTCTACAATGATTACCCAGATCTTAGATAGATTGACTTTAATCTCAGCCTCAAACCCTCAAAAATGGCATTACTATCTTACATTTTGTATTTAACCATTTTATCTCATTTAGAGATACATCTCTACTACTTAGCTCAAAGGTTATAATTTTCTGAATCTCCTCACCATTAGGGCCTTTCACAAGAACAAACAGTTGTATTAGAAGAAGGACACAAGAAAGTCCCTTATCCACCCTAATGCACAAAGTATTCTGGACCCACCTTAGAATTTCTTCATGTCTTTCAGGAGACAATAGACTCTTGGAACTCTCTCACCCAGCTACCCTCAAGTCTCCTTTGAGATGCAAAGTACCTGAAAATTCAGAAGAATGCTTTATTCTTATTTTTTTTAATGCTAGTTGAAGAGTGTCATTTTGTCCCTTGATTTTGTGGCTTAAAATCCATCTTCTGCATAAATACACGGCTACACAGTCCCTCTGTGATCAATCTTATGTTTATCAAGGACACTAAAGCAGTGAACAGATTGCTGTGCGTGGCCCCACCTGGATCTGCATGGAGTGTGGGTTGGAACCCATAGTCTACACATTTCCAGTTCCAGCCCCAGCAGTGGAGCTACTCACCCCCCTCCAGAATGATCTATGCCCTTTTGTGGAAAGTTTGATGAATTGAGACAGCTCAAGCACTAAACTGGAACCCAAAATCAATAAACGTATTAGGACTGGGTGCTCACAAATTGGTAGCCATTTAATTCCCCCGCTATTAATTTTTTTCCCTTCCAGACGTGAGCAGGGGGTGCAGTGTGTGAAATTGTTAAACCACAGCTGCAGGTCCCCCTTGAAGGTGCCTTAGTGGGCTTCAGGAGGGGCCTTGCCGGTACTTCCAGCGATCTCCTCGGTAGGCGTTTATTTCAAAAGTCAGGGAAAGACTCCTATTTCTCTAATTGGTATTTATTAGCTAAGAGGAAGACTTCATGCCATTTAATTTTTTAAAAACTTTTTATTATAGATATTTTCAAATATTCACAAATACTGAGATTGAGATAATAATGTAATAAATCTTATGCTTATTACCTATTTTACATTTTTAATTTATTTTTCACCCATTTTTAACATATTTTATTTGTATTTGTTTTTTTGTGGTTTTTTTGGGTGGTTGTTGTTGTTTTTCAGATTTTGCTTATGCTTCTAATTTTAAGAATCCTGGTTGATTTTCTGGGAACAATGGGCTCTTCTTGGTAGTGGCAGCACAAAGGTCACAATGTTAAGAGCATCTGTCATGGGGTTTTTCTCATCTCAGTGTATGAGATACCACCATCCAATCAATTTGCTAAGATAAAACACCCTAGGGCCCTTACTGGTTCCAACCTGTCAGCTAGTCCTGTTGACTCCACCTCCAAAGCAGATCCCATATCTCTCCACTCCTCTTCATCTCCAATGCTTCCTCCCCAGTGTGAATCCTCATCCTTCTTGCCCTGATTACAGTAGCCTCCAGCTATCCTTCCTGCTTCTATTCTTTCCTCCCAGCTCCACCAGAATCCACTCCCCACATGGCAACTCCAGCAACCATACCACCCTCCTGCTTACCACCTCCCAATGACTTTTACTTTTGTCACCTACAACCCCTCTCCACTAATCCATGATGGCCAGTATCATCTTTTACAAATACAAATAGACCATGCCATTCCGTTTCTGAAAGCCCTCCAGTGGCTTCCTATTGCACTCAAAAGTTCAGACTCCTTGACCTGCAGGCAGCCTCTGCCTACCTCTCAGAAGCTAATTTCCCATCTATCTTCATCTTGCACAATATGCTCCACCTACGCCTGCTTTCTTTCAGCTCCTTTCCTCCTGTGGGCTTAGCTCTTGTTTCCTTTCCTCCTGTGGGCTTAGCTCTTGTTTCCCACCCTCCATGACCTCCCCTATGTCTTCACTGTTAACTCCTTCCTGTCATCCAGGAATAGTCTCAAAAACTCCGTCCTTGAGAAGCCTTCTCTTATCACCTGAACTAAACTAACTTCCCAGCCCCAACATCTTATTACTTCGGAACTTGCATTGTATTGTATGCTTATTATCCTTTCATCCCACCGCAGTAACAGCTCTATGAAAGAAGAGACCTTTTCTGCCTTATTCATCTTTATATCTTGAATTTCTGGGACATGATAGGTATAGAAACTCTATAAAACTGTGTTGAAAGAAAGAATGAATGAATACAACCAAAAAGAACTTTAGATCTTATTGTAAGGATTTTAAGTAACAGTTACTTTTCCAAATGATAAAGGTATATGTAATAGTGGAGAAAGCAGACTGGGGGCTTTGGTGGGTTGTGTGGGACCACGGAAAATGCTAAGGAACTGCCACATTCAGAGATAAAGTCAATAGTTAAGTCAGCAACAACTGTAGAAAGGCTCATTTATCCCCCAGATCATGTTCTCTTCCTGCCTTCCTCTGTCTGATATTCCTGTCATCAGATTAATGACTTGGGGGGAAACATGTTTGTCCAGTGGTCTGCTGAGTACAGAGGTCATATCTACCGTCTCCTAGTAACTTACTAAGTTCTTAAGGCAGTTTATTTTCTCATTGCCTTCTCATTCCCTAACACTTGACAATATCACTTCCACTCCACATTATCTTCTGAAATTGATCTCCCCCTATTTATATTGGTATCCTAATCCTCAATTACAGTAGACACTTAGTTATATTTCCTGCTTCATTTTCTTTTCTCCAGAACCAGCTTCCCTTCTACATTTCCTTATTTCCATCTTTATATTTATTCATTCGTTTTAAAAAGATTAAAAAGCAACTTGGATTCTCCCTTTTTTTTCCTGATCTCCCCCACAAGGAACATGCAATTTTTATTTTATTGTATTTTTAATTTAAGCCCTTTCTCTAACAATATCAGTGAATCCTCCCCACCTCCATATTTTATCTACTCCAGTAAATCCAGTTAATCTTGAAACAATGCTTTGCCCACATCACTGCATTGCTCAAAAACCCCCTTTGACTCCCATTGCCTATTCAGTAAAACCTGAACCTGGTTTAAGAGGATGCCTACCTAAAGTTGGGTCTTTTAGTCTTCACTGACGTCATTTCCCACTACTCCTGACAAAACTTCTGCTCCCACCGAACACTTCTGTTCCCTGACTGCTATTCTTTCTTGATACATCCTCCCTCCACCCTATAGTCTTGACATAATAAAGGAGGAAGGATCTTGATTACTATAAAATATTAACTGTCTGAATAGAGGCTGGCTGTTGAATATGGTAGGCACTGGCCATACATGGCTCCTCGGCTCTTGAAATGTGGCTAGTGAGACTGAGGATCTGAACTCTTAATCATCAAAATTATTTGAAAAACTAATACTCAGTGTAGGTATCAGGAAACTTTTAAGCATATTTAGAACAACTTGGATGTGTAAATTTGCTGTTTCAACTGCAAATTTTATGAAATACAATTGTAGATCAAGTATTTCTGGTGAGATTTCCAGGTCCAAATTGAGATATGCTGTAAGTATAGAGTCCAGACCAGAGTCTGAGGACTAAACATGAAAATAGGAATGTAGAATGTTTCATTAAAATTTTTTATTTTGATTACATGCTGAAATCAAGCTATTTTGAATATAGTGGGCCAAATAAGATATATTATAAACAGTGATTTTATTTTACCTGTTTTGTTTTACATTTTACAATATTCCTACTAGAAAGATTTAAATAATACATGCGGCTCACATTATATTTCTTTGGAACAGTGCTTTTCTAAATATCATCTGCACAAAAATGTTGTCATAGCCCAAAAGACTTTGATTCTGATCCCAAGGCCCATTCACAGATTGAACAAATCATCATCTCTAGGAGAAGGTCCTGGGGTTGTTATTTTTAAGTGCTCCAGGAGATCCCAATCATGAGGCACATTTGGGAAACCTGCCCTAAGTGATGGCCCTGCCTCTGGCATTTATTGTCTTCATCGCTCATTTAATGCATCCACTTAATGTGTTCATTTAATACAAGCTCTGTCATGCTATCACTCTGTGTCACACATGTGTATTCCCAAGTAGACTAAAAGCACTCAGAAAGGGGAGGCGCTAATAATTATAGCTAACATGCATTGAGTGCTAATAAGGTGTCAAATACCCTGCCAGGTGTTCTATGTTTATTTCCTCATTTCACTAATAATAGCACCTACAATCCAGTGAAGTGGGTGCAACTTTATCCCCATTTCACAGAGGAAAGAGAGATTTGGGTCAGACAGGTGTTGACTGATGCTGCTGTGACCTGGATCGGTTCTGTTCAATGTTACAGCCTGTGCTGCTCTTATGTGACACTGCCCAGGAGCCTAGTGCAGTATCTATTTGTACGAGAAAAGGCAGCATTTGTGTAGTTGTCTTCTAACAAGGTCAAAGTGCAATTTACATTAATAAATGCAAATGCTGGTAACATTCAGCACCCACACAAGAAAGATGGTGGGCGGGCGCTCAGTGAAGTGCTCTGGTGGTGCCTTCAGGATGTAGTGCTGCATGTGGAGAGGCAGGACTGTGTTTGCCTCATTCGTGCTCAAGTCAAATGCATGTCCCCTGTCAACGGAGCAACTGCTGTGGTTTCAAAGGCCCTGGTTGATGAAGAGCTCCCTGCCTTCAGAACTCAGCAATAGGAGCACCTGTTCCAGAGCCCCAGAGGACACGGCTATAGCTCTCTGCATTCAGGGGCCTGTGTGGGGGGAGTACAGCATTGGAGCAGGGCAGCACAGTTGTCAGCAGGCCAAGGAGAGACCAGCTGAAGCCAGGATGCCAAGGACATTCTGTTCAGGCTGCGTGGATGTTAAGATTCCCAGAAAGAGAAAGAAATGTTGGATTGGAAACCGAAGCAAGATTCACCAGGCTTGTACAAGGCATTTAGCTCTTAGTTGTTATAAAAATGAAAATAATTGTGAAAGCAGAGAGAAATCTGCAGCTGCTCGGGGCTATTCATACCATAAGAGATCCCACCAGGCCCTCTTTATTGTTGCAGTTTTGGCAAATTATTTTCTTATCACACATAACCTCCTCACTTCTGTTCCTGGATAAGCACTTAGGCCCATAAAGCTGTGGGTCAGCCACAGTTGAGCATCCAGCACATGGAACAGGCGGCCATGGGGAGCTCCAGAGCCCGCCTGTCGGAAAAGCAGCAACTGGAGTCCATAAAAAGTTGGCCCGGCCGGTCCATTAATGGACCCAGGTCTGGGGCTCTGGCTTGGATCACCTGCCCCCTCCATAGAGCCTCACCTGCAGGGATAGCCACCTTGGGAGGGCCACCTTGTGGGCTGGGGCCCACCTTCCCTGGGTGCTCAGCCCCTGGTGGCCTCAAGGGCAAGGGGCAGGTGCATGGGTGAGCACTCAGCTGCGAGGCGCTGGCCCCACCGTGGACAGAAGGGGCCGGGTGCCCACCACACATGTGTGCTGGACAAATGCGCTGGCATCTCCGGCGTGGGCAGAGAGCATGCCGCTCCCATTATCCTGGCCCATTAGGGAAGCAATTGGAAAAAAAAAAAAAAAAAAACATTTAGCAATTTGGACAGGAGTGAGGCTGCAGAATGGCTTGTTTCTCTGTGACAGCCTGCCACGTACAGATGAAAGGGAAGGCTTATAACAAATTTTCATTACCCCCAAATAAAAAAGCAACAGCAGGCGCAGCAAGGGCTTTGAGGCGGAGAGGTGGGGCCAGAAATCCACCCAGAAGACCACAAAGGAGCCTCAGCAAAACAAATCAATCAATCTCTCAGTCACTTCCACTTGCCTAGCACGGTTCATGCCAGTGGCAATCAGGCCTGTCAGCCTGTCAGGCTCTGGCCTTCAGCTCCTTGCCTCACACTGTTAGGAAATGCACCAAAGTACTACCTCCAGGGCTCTCCCCTTGCAAAACCCCTTGCCCACCTTCCCTCAACAGCCTATGCTCCGTAGGAAAACCTCCCCCCAACCTGAGAGGCAGCACTGCAGGATTTGGTAAAGGGAAGCGATTGGGGTTTGCAAACAGCACCGGCATCTTTGCCTTTTGCTTCGCTTCCAACTTCAGTGAGCGCTGAGTGGAAATCAAACCTCAGATTCAGGAGGGCATGGGCCCTACAGGGTTCCCAGATTCCCAGAGCTGGGGCTTCATCAATGTTCCTCCCACCCCCAGTTCATGTTCTGCCGAGAGAGTTCAGGACACCCACTAGGCACAGACCCCAAATGAAACCCCACCTCTGAATACCCCACACAGGTCCGCGACCCACTCCCGCTCTAATAAGTCTGGCTGCCCGCAGAGCTGCATAATACATTGCGCCTTTGACCTTATTAGAAGACAACTACACAAATACTGCCTTTTCCTGGCCTGGGTGTCTGTCCGCAGGTATCCCCAGCACATTTACCATTGCAGATAAAAATGAATTGTGACGGGAAGCTGCAGGCTGGATGTTGGATAAGACCAGAGCTGGAATAGAGAGGCTTTTCCTTCCATGATTTCTCTAAACCCCCATCATTCCTTATCAACAGCTTCAAAAAAACATGTTATTAAACATCTGGATTTTAGTGACCTTCAAAACTGTGTGGAGAGAAAATGGGATTTGTGGGTGTATTTTTACCTTTGGGAATGGCTAGTGTTGACAGCTAAAGGACAGAGTCAGGTCACAGGCTCAAGAATACTGAAGCAGGGTCCCCAAATTACCATTGTTTTATTTCTATGGGATTCAAGAAAAGAGTTTGCAAAAAAATAGCATGCACACAGAAATGTATAAAAGATGTTTTAATCTCCCTAACATGACAGATGTTAATTGTGAAGGATTTGTAGTGTTTGTGGTGCATACGCACAGGTAACTACTGAAAGCTACTGAGAGTTCAGAGGAGGAACATCCCTTAATAGCTGAGTGATCAAAGGATTCACTAAAGACAGGGATAAACATTGATTGAGCACTTTCTTATGTGGCAAGTACCTTAGAAAAAATGTCTTTTTGAATGGTAAACTGAGGCCCAAAAAGGGAGGGGCAGAGCAAGCAGAAGGAGTATAGTTTGACAAGGAGGATTGGCCAAGGACAATCAGAGAACAAAAGCACAGAGACAGAAAATCAAATTCCATGGCTGAATGCCTACTCTGTACCAGGTACTGGCCCAGACACGAGGGGAAAACAAAGACGCAGGAGACATGGGCTTCTCCTTCACGGAGCTTGAGACTAAGACACTCCCAGGAGCACCACGACCATAAAATGCCACGATGGACAACAGAGGATATCACAGAACAAGGATACAATAACTGGGCGTGGGGGCAGGGGGCGCGGGGATGGGGGTGCAGGGGGCACAAGGCGGTGGAATGTTTGGGAGGCCATGGTAGGCTGTTTTGACAAAGGGACTGCCCAGAAATTTCTCCCTTTACATCCAAGGATCCAACCTAGTGTCGAGGGAACTGCATATTGGCCTTTTTAGTCTCCCCTCATTTTCCCAGTCCAACAGAACACAGTCACTGGCCATGGGAGGAAAGGAATGGGAGATAGGATGAAGGTGAAAAATTTTTTCCTGGCTTGTGCTATAGCTTTGCAAGGAAAATTGTACCACTGCTAGTTTTTTCTGATGTTTATGCTCTCCATGGACAGATGAAAAGAGCATAAAGAAGTAGGGAATTTCAGAACTAAAGACTTCCCTAGTATTACATTCACCTTGGCCTGGTTTCATTCATGGGCTCCTTCATTCATCGGCGCTGGTTTTGACCCAGGGTAGAGAGAGAGGGGGCTTGGAATTATTGATACATTGGTCACAGAGCATGCTCTGACACTCTTACAAATGATCTGCAGGCCCTGGATTTTAGAATAAATGATTCACTTGCAGAGTCTATGTCTTTATGACATAGCTTTTCCTATTTTAAGAAATACTAAAGATATTAATAAATTCACGCCTACCTTATAGAATACCTTGAGGCAGAGGGCCCAAGAGTACGCTATGACTAAAACTACGTACAGAAGAACAAATGTTCTATAATCCAACATTCCATTTCTTGGAGAAGTTTGTAAATGATTATAAGGTGTAGATAGCAGCGTTCTTTTGCAAAGCATTCCTGCATGTATTACCTTATTCATTCCTCTCTATTACCTGAACTAGATGGGAGTTGTTATCCCATTTCAGGGCCAGGGTAACAATGTGACTTGTCAATTGCCACATCATTGATAAACGGCAAACTCTGAACCCAGAATTTTTTTTAAAATATAATTATTTTGCTCTTTGAATATCTAATACTCACCAAGTATTGCATACTCATTTTATTTTATCTTTACAATTACCTGCACAGTAGGTTATTATCATCTTTGATTTATGATTGATAAATGAAGGCTCCAAGAGAGAAAGTGACTTCTCAGAGTACTGCTGCTCATAGTGGGGTCTGGGATATGAGGATTTTCCCCAGAAAGGAAGTCCTTAAAGAGCTAAAAGACACTACAGAGGGAATGAATGCCAGACTTAGGACAATGAAGCTGAATTCCAGGTTCTGTCCACCAAAGCTTCAGGCGAATCATTTTCATTTGCTGAGCCTTTGCTTCCTCCTCTGTTAAATAAACCTATAGGAATGTTTCAACCCATGGATGAGGATGGATGCCAAACAGCTGCACATCAGTTTACATCATATTTCACTGTCAAACTCAGCAAAATTACCTTGGATTTTGGAATATGATTTTGTGGACGCTTGCTGCACAAACAAGCAATATGAGTCTGATAGGCATATTTTTGAGTGAAAGAGGCAGATGACAAAATTATTCTTGCCATGTAGTTTTGTTCATTCAGAGTTCAAAAGCATGCAAAATTAAGCAAGATATTGCTAATATGTTTATTAAAATATAATTTGAAATAAATAAATAAACTTAGAATCTGGCACCTCAGATTCTAAGTACAGGGCTTTTTCACCACAATACATTGTATCATGAATGAACTGTCTTCCTAGGAATTTCTTTCTATGGAAAAAACAATCCTAAAATTCTTTCTATGGAAAAAACAATTCTGAAATTCATATGTAACCACAAAAGACTGAAAACAGCCAAAGCAATTTTAAGCAAAAAGAACAAAGCTGGAGGTATCATGCATTCCAAATTAAAAATATACTGCAAAGCTACAGTAATCAAAACAGCACAGTAACCCACATAAATTTACTCATCTTTGACAAAGGAGCAAAGGCAATATAATCAAGCAAAGATAGTCTTCAACAAATGATGCTGGAATAACTGGATACCCACAGGCATACACACAAAAAGAATCTAGACACAGACCTTATTTCCTTCACAGAAATTAACTCAAAATGGATCATAGACCTAAATATAAGATTATCAAGTCCTAACTGTGAAATAAATCATTGCTAAACCAGACTTCATTAAAATTAAAAACCTTTACTCTGCAATAGATAATGTCAAGAAAATGAGAAGACAAGTCACACACTAAAGGAAAATATCTGCAAAAGACACATCTGAAAAAGGACTGTTATCCAAACATAAAGGACACTTAAAACTCAACAAGAGAACAAACTTTTCTGTTAAAATATAGGCCAAAGACCTTACCAAAGAAGATATACAGATGGCAAATAAGCAGGTAAAAAAATGCTCCATGTCATATGTCGTCAGAAAAATGTGAATTAAAACAATAACAAGATAACACTACACACCTACGAAAGTGAAAATCCAAAACACTGATAATACCATATGCTGGTGAGGATGTGGAATGAAAGGAACTCTCGTTCATTTCTGATGGAAATGCAAAATGGTATATAGCCACTTTGGAAAACCATTTGGCTATTGCTTACAAAACCGAACATACTCTTACCAAAAGATCTGTAATTGTTCTCCTTGATATTTACACCAAAGAAAACATGTCCATACAAAAATCTGCACATAGATGTTTATAGGAGCTTTATTTATAATTGCCAAAACTTGGAAACAACCAAGATATCCTTCAGTAGGTGAATGGATAAATTATGGTACATCCAGACAATAGGATATTATTCAGCACTAAAAATAAATGAGCTATCAAGTTATAAAAAGACATAGAGGAAGCTTAAATTCTTATTACTCAGTGAAAGTAGCTGGTCTGCAAAGTCTACATAGTGTATAATTCCAACTATATGACATTCTGGAAAAGGCAATATGAAGACAATAAAAAGATCAGTGGTTTCCAGGGGTTCAGGCAGGGGAGAAATGATAAGCAGACCACAGAGAACCCTTAAGGCAGTGAAAATCCTCTGCATGATATTTTAATTGTGGCCACATGTAATTACACAATTCGTCCAAACCCATACAATGCACAATACCAAGAATGAATCCTAATGTAAACTCTGAATTTTGTGTGATATGATGTGTCAATGGAGGTTCATAAACTGTAATAAATGAACTACCCTGGTGGGGGATATTGATAATGGGGAAGTTATGTGGGGACAGAGGGTTCGTGGGAAATCTCTTACTTTCCTCTTAATTTTGCTGAGAACATAAAACTGCTCTAAAAAAATTAAATCTTTTAAAAAACAGTATGATACTGGCATAAAAACAATATAGACCGTTAGAACAGAATGAAGAGCCCAGAAATAAATCCACACATATATGACCAATGGATCTTCAACAAGGGTACCAATGAACAAAGGACAGTCTTTCAATAAACAGTGTTGAAAAAACTGGATATCCATGCAGCAACATGAAATTAGATCATTTTATTGAATATATAAAAATCAACTCCAAATGGATTAAAGACTTAAATGTTTAAATCCTGAAATCATAAAACTCCTACAAGAAAACATAGGGAAAAACCTTTTTGACATTGGCCTTGGCAATGATTTCTTGGATATGGCCCCAAAAGCACAGGTAACAAAAACAAAAATAGACAAATGGTACTACATTGAACTAAAAAGTTCTGCACAATAATCAACTAGTGAAAAGACAACTATGGAATGGGAGGAAGTGTTTGCAAAATATACGTCTGATAAGAGGTTAATATCCAAAATATTAGAGAAACCCAAACAACTCAATAGCAAATAAATAAATAACCTGACTTAAAAATGGGCAAAGGGCCTGAATAGATATTTCTCCAAAGAAGATATACAAATGGCCAATAGGTATATGAAAAGGTCCTCAACATCACTAATCATCAGGGAAATGCAAATTAAAACCATTATGAGATATCACCTCATACCTATTGGGATGACAATTATCCAAAAAAAAAAAAAAAGATAAATATTAACAAGGATATAGAGAAAAAACCTTTGTATACTGTAGGTAGAAATGTAAATTGTTGTCATCATGATAGAAAACAATATGAAGGTTCCTTAATAAATTAAAAATAGGGCTACCATATGATCCAGCAATTACATTTATGTGTATATAGCCAAAGCAATTGAAATTAGGATCTAGGAGAGACATCTACACTCATGATCATTGCAGCATTATTCACAATAGCCAAGATATGGAGACAACCTAAATGTCCATCAACAGATGAATGGAAAAAGGAAACTCGGTATATACATACAATGGAATATTATTCAACCTTAAAAAAAAAAAAAAAAAAAGAAGGAAATCCTGCCATTTGCTACAACATGGATGAAAAGGTAGGTCATTATGAAATAAGCCAGACACAGAAGAATAATATGTGATACCACTTATATAGAGAATCTAAAATAGTCAAACTCGTAGAAGCAGAGAGAGGAATGGTGGTTGCCTGAGGCTGGGGGAGGGGGAAATGAGGAGGCATAAGTCAAAGGCACAAAGCCTTCATTATACAAGCTGAATAAATCCTGGAGATCTACTGTACAGCATTGTGCCTGTGGTTAACAGTACTATATTGCATACTTAAAGATTTGCTAAGACAGTATATCTTATGTTAAGTATTCTTTTCACCAAAATAATAAATAAGTAAATAAATAAAGACAGTGGAAGGAAACTTCTGGAGGCAATAGATAAGTTTGTGGCATAGACCGTAGTGATGGTTTTAGGATATATGCAGATCTCCAAACTCATCAAGTTGTATACATTAAATATAAATATGTAAGCTTTTTGTAAGTCAATCATACCTCAATAATGTCAATTTTTTTTAAAAAAAAGAAAGCTCTTTCTACACTAAAACATGTACAAACATTCTGATTCACTTGGCCATGTTGCAATTCGCCGTTAAACGGAACTCCAATATCAAAGAAACAAGGGATGAGACTGCCACTTGGGTTATTTAGATCAAAAAAATTCTAAGTCAAGTAATGAACATGAAAAAGTTCTGAATTTTTTAGGAAATCACTCCACCTTTCCACTTGCCACTGCTAAGAGACTTCATGCCTGAAAGGAGGCCACATGGCTAGGACAGAGCTATGTCTAAAGCCGAAGGCCTCCATGACAGATGAGGACTGCAGTTTCTGGAATATTCTGATTTCAGGAGGGAGAGGCGGTAAGGGACGCCTAGACTCAATGCTTACTTGTTTTCATTGCAATATTATGCAGCATTTTGCTGTGACATCTCTCAGGAAGGGATGCACTGAGAATATCACCATTCTGCCAGACTTACACTAGGGAGTAGCTAGAAAATTTTAACTCTATACATGGATTTCTGGTGAGAATATAAAGTCTTTCTTTCATAAGATTATCCTGATTTAAAATTCACAAATCACTGTTTCCCAAAGTGTGGGCTGCACATCATATTACAAGCATCACTTGGGGTATTAGTTAAAAATAGAGATCTCTTGTTCCGATTACAGCTCCACCAAATCAGAATCTGTAGTAGGGGTCCCCAAAATTTGCATTTAACAAACTTTCCAGGTGATCTCTATATGCCCTGAAGTTCATGAGCCGCCATTGTAAACAAAACAAACCACTCCCATATCCACAATGCCCCCCTTTAAACAAGGATTCTGGCCAGCTAAAATAATAAAATAAAATTTGTACTTCTCCCAGGACACAGAATTGCTCCCCAAAGAAAGCAATTGGCAGATATTCCTGCTGACGGGTAGCGGCTGTGGCTGCAGTAGTTATTTCCAGGCAATGGACAATTCTTCCAGCCCAAATGAAACTTAAGCTTAAAATAACAATGATGGTTTTTCTGTAGAAGGGAGGAACCTTTCAATTTATCATTCCTCAAAATCATACGGGCTGCTGAAGCCATTAGATCCAATAGTACACATCCATGAACAAGCTGGACTTTGATTTAACCTCAAACACCATCTGAGAAAGTCAAAATAATGTCACAGGGCTGGCTTCCATTTTGCTTTTTCTGAGCACTTTCCTAGTCAGCTCACCTCTGAGCATAGATGTTATTCTGCTGGCCTCCACCCTTTCTTTATTTGCTTCTTTTTGATCCTTCTCCTTTCTCACATGCCTTTCCAAACTCAGCCCCGATGAGCATGCAAGGGTCTTAGAAAACAGGGAGTCCTTCAGAGCCTGATGGGAGACGCCTAAAGCAACTAAAAAAAAACATAATTCACGTTTCCAAATTCCAGAGGTGGAGAAAAACAGCAAAGTGAACAGACTTGTGAAAAAAAAACAAGGAATTTATCAACATTTATTGGTTTGATTCAGAGCAAAGCATGATTAAATATTTATTGCAGATGCTGGTGAATTCTGGCTTCTCCTTAGTGAAGGGGCTGCAGTCAAGGACACCTGGGAGACCCCTTTTCCTCAGCTCGCCCCTCCGCTTTCTGTCTGACCCACAAAGGGCCAGAGCACACTTTCTCTGCATAGAAGGAAAACCTACTGGGGCATTTCTTCTTTACAACCAAATGCAAAGCTGCCTGCTGTGTAAATAGATGGAACTAACAGACTAAGTGACACCATTCTCAATGCAAAAGATGTTAACCCTAAGTTTTCACAGCAATGCACTAGAATTCTCAGAGGCTAAAAGAAGCCCACAAAGCCCTCTGCAAAAGTAGAGCAACCTTTTCTACCAGTGAGCCCCGATTCTGTACATTTTAGTTCAACCACTGACTCAAGAGGACGCTTAGAGTCAGCGGGAAAGCATGGCTGCGGGTGGAAGGGATAATGGTGTTGGGTCGGGTGGATTAGATTTATCAGGAGAAATTGGTCAAATATGCATGTGGTTCTTCAAATTGTCATGCTCATCCTCTTCGTCTACTGTTAATAGCAAAAGACACCCTTTTAAAGGTAATTGCTACATTTCATCACTTGTTCATGTGACTTGCACAGTTTGATATTTATGACTGTCTCATTTTTCATACAAATGGAAATCCTGGGAGTCTGCCCACATAGGCTGCTAGTATTAGCCCTTCCTGTTTCTCAACCTGTGTTTTTCCTTCAGTGGCCATTTGCTCCCTTTGCGGTAATACATGGCCTCAATTAGCAGGTTATGTTTGAACTGTAACCTGTTGTATTCCAGTTTTTCTGACTGGTATTTCCCCTACCATCTTTTGCAGTCTTTCTGGAAAAAAAAAAAAATTCTGCCAAATCTTGAGGGGTAACTAAAAGAATGGGTTTTGTCCTCCTGGCAAAGAGAGGAGCATGCTAGCAAAACACACAGAAGAGAGAGTGAAAGGGATTTACGTCTTCTCTGTTCTGCCCTCCGGTAAAGCTGCCCAAGGTGTATATACACAGGTTCTTTCTCCCAACCTGCTCACCCCATAGTCTGGGAAGAACTGGGCTCAGTGTAAATAAATGATAATGAGTCCATTGAAGCATTATACGGAATGGTCCCCTAGTGGCAGGAAAGAGTTAATGTACCTCCCAAAGTGCCGAACTCACAATCAGGGAGAGACCTCACTCTGGGAGAACCACAAACCCAAACTTTGATAAAAGATGTCAGCAAGATGGAAAAGTAGAAAAAGGAGGGTAATTATTTTTTTAATCATGCATGAGTACTTCACTCTGGTAGCTATTAACTCAGTCATTTCTAGCAAGCCAGGAGATTTAAAAAAAGGGGGGGCGGGGCAGAGGATGAAAGAAGAGAGACCCATAGAAAACAAAAAAAAGACCCAGCAGAAGAGACACAAAAAGAAGAAAGAGCAAGTGACACATATGGTATTTTTTACTTTTCCTGACTGCATTTGAGATTTCTGAGTTGCAAAAACTGAATCCCCCATGTCTCAAAGCCCCTCCAGGTAGTTGAAAACAGTCACCATCTGCCTCCCAGAGGAGGTTGATCCTTGGCTTTTATCAACTACAGTAAACTCTGTTTTAGAATATATTTGTTACAGGTATCAGAATTCGCTCCCTGGAATTATATTTTAAGATCTATGTATCTCTATCTTTTGCAAAGATACAATAAAAGACCATATTTTTAAAAAAACTTTTTGTACACTTCAACTTTATTTTTTATCTCCTAAATGTGATTGCCTAGATCTACATAAGATTGCTGAAAACTGGAAGTTCTTTGAGGGCAATTGTTTTTAGTAATAGTAGCAGTAGTTGTAATCTTTCTTATAAAACTTTATTCAAGTATTTGCTTGGTAATAGATATTCTATTTTACAAATGGTGAGCCAGAAAATAAATGTTACTCAATTATAAAACTTTAAGTAAACATTTATAATCTTTTATTTTTTCACATACATATTTAAACTATCATATCTATTCTAAAAAACAATTTAGAACATAAAGATATATATAAAAAGGAAGAGAATTCTCACGTAATTCCACCTACCAAGTGTAACTACTCTTTACATTTGAGGTCTATACATTCATTTTATATATATATACACACACACATATATTTAATTAATTTTATTAAAATAAATTGCATGCATATTTTGTCACATGCTTTTTAAAAATTAAACAACATAATTTTCCATGTCTTTCCATTTCATCAATTAATATATAAAATTCTAAACATTATTTTTAATAAGTGCATGTGTCTAATTATGTAGGTAAATAAAAATTATTTACTGCAATTTGTCTAATTTATGATGAAACATTTATGTTGGTTACATTTATTTGTATTTGAAATAATGCTGAGATGAACATTCTCAGAGTTAAATGTTTGTGTACATTCATGATAATTTTATAATTCTATGAAATGGAATTATGAGATCAAAGGATTCAGACATTAATTCATTTATTTTATGTTCAGAGATGGGGTCTGTCTCTAGAGTGCAGTGGCATGACCATAGCTTACTGCAGCCTCGAACTCCTGGGTTCAAGTGATCCTCCCACCTCAGCCTTCTGAGTAGCTACGACTGCAGGCACACACCATACCTGGCTAATTTATTTTTATTTCATAGAAATTGGGTCTCAGTATGTTGCCCAGGCGAGGCATTCAGTCTTTTAAAGGTGGCTATTTTATATTGCAAACTTAATATCCCAGAAGCTTATATCAATTTATTTTTCCACCAGCAGTAGGCATACATATGTCTTCAAAGTAAACAGTTAAACAGCAGATCCTATCCAAAAAAGGTAATTTGAATTTTCTGACTCCAGTACAAATTTGGGGTAGATAGTAACAGTCCCAGCAATAGGATCACAAAGATTTTTATTAGTTAGATTGCAATGATGATAAAGAAGATTCAACATGTCTTTATAATAAAAGATTTTTCTATACGCTTAAATTTGGACTGGATCTGAGGATTGCTACTAATCACAAGCTATAAACACATGAAAGAAGATTACATCATTTTATGATTTACTTTCAGAGGCATGAAATGGACAAGGTTTTATATACAAGATGGTCTAAGGAGAAGATAAGAATGAAAAATCAAATTCAGGACTCCGTTCACTCATTTATTGGTTCTTTAACATTTATTGACTATCCCTGTTTTCACCATACAGTGTTAAGTTCTACAGAAGCTCAAAACTGAGAGGAATTAAAATCTAATTCTTGTAATAGATCATCGATTCCCCAGAAAGCTCTTCCAAACTTTAGGAACTTCTAGTAGGTGTCCAAAATTATAGCTGATTGTTTTACAAAAACATACCAGCAAAGTACATAATTGAGCAATTAATCAACTGATTTACTGAACACCTCCTATAAACATGGCACACCAAATGCTATGAGATGGTCTCTGCCCTTCAATACCTTCAAATCTAATGCAAAAGACTTGACAATAAACACACATAAAAATGTAAGTGGCAATCCATGGTACAGAAAGAAACTGCCGCAGGAAGAGTCAGCTGAGTGGTAGGCCTGGTTTTGCTCGGTGCACAGAAGTCCTTCCAGTCTAAATGGCAAGAATTGAATTTAGGATGGGCCTTACTGGATGGTGGAATGTGTGTGAATGAAGGACACAGAGGTAGGAAATCAGCCTCAGCAAAGCTTCAGAAGCCAGAATGTGCAAGGTGTATTTGGGAAGGAGCAATGAGAACTCCAGGAAGGTCTGGTTGGAGCAGAGAGTTCAGTGTGAAGAAAAGGGAAAGAAAGTGCCAACAAAGCAGCTGAAGCCACGTTGTCGCACAGGACGAAAGTAAAGCCTGGCAGTTCGACCTTCATCTGAAGGCAGAGTGTAACCAGAAGAGCTCCTAGAGGAGGAAATGGGGGGCTGTGGACAGGATTGTAGAAAGATCGGTCTCTACTGAGAGCAAGCTGGGATGGTAGTGGTGAAGGGGAGGGCGGTTTGGAGACTTGTAATAATCTAGGTGTGCGGTGACTACGTGCTGGGAACCAGGTAGACACAGTGAGATGGGAAAGGTGAAGAACTCCAAATATTAGGACAGATGAGTTTTAGGGAAGTCTGGAGGCTCTTTGTCCTTCGGTCACCTTTTCTTCCTATGGTCAATTTAAAACACACAAATGGATGGCAGCAGCTTGCCTCTCCCTGGTTCTGCCAGTATTTCTACTCCTATTGTCCCCTGATTCGGGGACAACCGTTACATTAGGCGAGTATAAAACCAAGTGTGGATTTTAGTAACCATTGTTGGGGATATTTTTAACATAATTACTAAAGCCTTAAATATTTTAAAAAGGTCATTCTCCTTTATGAATGCATATATTACGTATACATTTACATATTGTGCATTTTGATATTATGATTCACAGATTGTACATCTAACTTTAGAAGAAGTAAAGTTCTTATTAAATATCCCATACTTGAAAATGTTAGAATAATTTGCAGAAAATATTTCAAAGCTTCTCTAAATGGCTCAGAAGCATTTACAACTTAAGAAAAACTACAGCTTGCTGAAAAGCATGAATTGCTTACTGTCTTTTTTTAATGAGAATTTAAGAAGGCTTATTAAAAACGAAATAAATTTTCCATTTCAGCTCATTTGGCTTCATCTGCTATTAAATTCTACATATACCCAAGAGTTGCACTGATGTACTTAAATATTGTTTCTGCATTGAGATTGCCTAATGAGGCAATTAGTGGAACTCCTCAGATAGCTGGACCAAACACTTTTCAGCAGACAGAAGAGGTCCACTAAAGCAACAATGCAAAGTGCTTACATTCCCTGCCCACTTCTATTTGACCATGTGTCTTAGACAAGGCAAGTGGTGATTTTGGAAGGCAGACAAAACCATGCACTTTGCCTAGGTAAAAGAGGAACTTTGAGGCATTGTTTCTGAAAACCATGCAAAAGGCACAACACAGAAGAATAAAACTTTCTCTTTTCTCTCTGAATTACCAGCTTTGCTTTAATCCAAAGCTTTCTAAACTTAAGTCTTCAAGAAACCACCTTTTTGTTGTTATCTGTTTATTTACTGTCTTTAAATGTAAATTAGTTACTTTCCTCAAATTGATTAAAAACGTTTACTAAAACTTATTTTTTAAACTATATGTAACTACCATAAATGGAATGCCAGAATCATTTGATACAAATAGAAGATAACTATAAAAGTAATATCATGACAATAAAATTGGCTTATTAAGTACTGTTGCAACATCATCTTCTGTCAAAGAGAGGAGCTTGGGATATTTTCTTTTTCTTGCAGTGGGAGATTGGCAAAGGCTAGAGAGCTATTAAAGTCATTCTGGCACCACATAGAGACTTTCTTTTTGACTTCGTCATAAGGATTGAAAGAGAGTTGAAAAGGAAATAGCTTCCTTCCAATGTGATCGGTTATTTATTCATTATTTAACAAGTACATGCCTAACACTCACCAGGTGCCTAGGTGCCTAGATTGGCCTAAGTAATTTACAACTATTAACTTATCTAATCCTCATAACGACCCTATAATGTAGTATATTCTTATCCCCATTTTACAGATGAGAAAAGGTACACAGAGGTTACGTATTTTGTTTAAGGTCACACAGCTAAAAAGTGCCAGAGCCAGGTTCAAACCCAAGCATTTTCACTACCGTGTGTTCTCTTAACACCACTCCACACTGCCTGTGACAGTGGGATTCAACACCCTACAGAGCCATTTTCACACATGACCTAATATCAGAGCATGTCTCATGTAGAACCATTAGCCCACACTGCACTACACGCCCCACGGGTTGAAGAGACTGAACTGCCAACTGTCTTCAAATCCTATCTCCTTGGAGAATCTTATGATCCAGCCCTCAGTGACTGCTTTGTCCCCTGACCCACCCTACCACTTACTGTTGGTTCTCTCTGGATTGTTAGCATTGATGAATGGTTATCTGAAGTTTTAATAGTAATATACCAAAATTAAATACTATTAATAATATATTAGTAAATAATATTAGTATATTCTTCTCTCCTGGTACATTTTAAATCCTTTAAACAAAGGAAATGTTTTGTATATCTTTGAATCAATCCTTAAACCTTAATAGGTGTTTTATAAATGATTTAATGATAATCATTGTATCCATATATAGACCAGAGTTTCAAGAGAAGGAATTATATATCAATATCTATTATATATATTTAATGTATATATACACAAAAGTTTCATAAGAATAAATGTTCACACACACACACACACACACATACACGCAATTTCTAGAGAGGTTGAAGGTAAAGGCAGAGTCATAAGGCCCATGCAATAAGATGTTGCCTCCCAAATATTTTACATGTGATTTGGAAATGACATAAAGAAACAAACTAGTTGTTAGTTAGAACTAACTACCTGGAAAGCACCATTATGCGATTTTACAAAAGATAAAACTGAGTATCAGAAAGGGTAATTTGTGCAACGTGGTATTAATATAATCCCTAAGATTTGAGATTGGAAACAGGGCTGCCTGAATCCAAAGATTGCATTCATTTCTTAACTATGACACCACACAGGGAAGAGGGTCAATTGTGAATTGTCAATTGTCAATGTGAATCGACAGGTTGGAGTGCAGTGGCACAATCTCGGCTCACTGCAACTTCCGCCTCCTGGGTTCAAGCAATTCTCCCGCCTCAGCCTCCTGAGTAGCTGGGATTACAGGTGCCCACCACCATGCCCAGCTAATTTTTGTATTTTTAGTAGAGATGGGGTTTCTTTCACCATGTTGGCCAGACTGGTCTCAAACTCCTGATTCAGGTGATCCATCAGCCTTAACCTCCCAAAGTGCTGGGATTATAGGGGTGAGCCACCATGCCCAGGCTTTTTTATTCTTTTTATCTTTTTGTTTCTTTGACTGGATAATTTCAAATGACCTGTCTTCAAGCTTGCTGAATCTTTTCTGCTTGAAAAAGTCTGCTATTAAAACCCTTTAGTGAATTTTTTCATTCAATTATTAAAGTCTTCAGCTCCCAAATTTCTATTTGATTCTTTCAAATATATTCTATATATTTGGTGACATTCTTGTTTTGTTTATGCATTATCTTCTTGAACTCAGGGCATCTTTATGGCAGTTACTTTGAATTATTTGTCAGACAACTCATATGTCTCCAGTTCTTAGGATCAGTTTCTGAATATGTATTTTGGTCCTTTACTTGAGCTGTGTTTGCCTGTTCCTTCATGTGCCTCATAACTTTGTGTTGGGATTCACACATCTGAAAAAACAGCCACCTCTCTCAGTCTTATTGGATTGGCTTTATAAAAGGGAAGACACTCACCAATCAGCCTGTCTAGAGCTTCTGTGATCTATGAAACTTTTTTTAAGAGGCTGATGCATTTTCTTTGAGTCTGTGTGTGTAATTTCCATTAGAGAGGATTATTCCTTTCTTTTTCATAATTTCTTTCTCTCTCTGGTATCTGTCTGTGGCACTGCAAGTTCTTTGAGTCTATAGCACCAATCTGGGTCACTCTCCTTGTTCCTAGTGGCCAGCAGGTATTCAGATTATGCAGATTCTCTGTCAGAACCCTGAAATGTAGACAGACACCTGACAAGAGAGATGAATACCAATCCCTAGAATAGCTCTCCAAAAAGCCAGAATGCTGGACACATGCTTCATTTCTCTCCCTCTTTCCCAAGGGGATAGCCTCAAGTCGAGAACTTTCTTCTGGTCACAATAAGCCATGATGGCTACAGCAATCTCCCACTCCCTCCCCTACCATACACACTTCTTTTGTCAGAGCAGTCACCAGGCATTGAAACTGTATTTGTTCAACCTGTGCTCTGAATGAGACAAGACAGAAACCAGCCCATCGGGCAGCCCTCTGAAAAGCCAAAATGTTAGATGCACACTCTACCCTTCTCTTTCACTCAAAGGAGGAGTTGTAAGCTAGGGCATGCTCTTCTGGTACTGAGCTGTGCTAACTTGGGGAAAGTTGTTAGGGTAAACTGAAATTGCACTTCTTACCCATTTTAGTGATACCGTTCTTAGCTTTGTGCTTACCTAGGGTGCTAAAACTTATTAACTGGATTCTGGAATTCTCATAAAGGTGTATTATCCCTATATTGTTTTTAAATCAGGGTAACTGTGGGGAAACAAGGGCTGGGATGTTTTATTATGCCATTTTGCTGACGTCACTCCTGTGCTTTATTTTTTAAGTAGGGTACTTTTATTGTAACTATTTTAAAGTAAATTGTCTATTATATAACTATCAAGTAAGCATTAGAGGTTGAATCAATTCTAAACGGAGCAAAAATGATAGAATGAACCCTCAAATCCATGTTTTCTTTCCTGATCTTCTCCAGATTCACATTTACAATTGGTCTCCTAAATATCCTACGACTCATGACTATCACTGGTTTACTAAAATAGCTTGACTTGCTATTATGCAAACAAAAATCAACTTTATTCTGTCATTGCATCATGCTTACAGACTAACTCAACCAACCTCCATTTCTCTGACCTTTGTTGAGATCTTAGGCAAGTTATATAGCTCTTCCCATCACTCTCAGTTATTATCGATGAGTATCAATTATTACAAAATAAATCATACAGTCCAGTCTAATTTCAAAATTCCAAACTCCAATCCAATTTATAATGTCACCCTTCCTCCAGCTCATGTTTGATATATGCAGGGAACCCGAATTGGGAGAGGGGACATAGGTGATTTCACTCTGCCCTCATTTTCCTATCTTGCTTTTCCACTGATTCCCCCTTTAATTACATTATCTCTGACACTCATGAAACTGAAGCAGTGGGTGGGAGAGAGGTAAGGGGAAGAAACAATCTTACCTTTGAGATCTGGTATTGGTGGGGTGATTTTGGATTCTTTGGATCCCAAATAATTGGAATTCCAAACTCTCCACCATCACTAGGATCTCCCACTTGAGTTCTCTTTACAAGGGCAATACTTCCTTTAGAGGGATGCTTATTATTCCTCCTCTGCCTCTGGCTTCTAGTGGTTGCACACACATATCACACTCCTGTTGGGAGTCATTCTGTCCCTTCAGGAAGTCCTCTTAATTTAGAAAGAGAGAAAGAGAGAAAGAGAGAAAGAGAGAAAGGAAGGAAGGAAGGAAGGAAGGAAGGAAGGAAGGAAGGAAGGGAGGGAGAAAGGACATCTCTTTTTTTTATTTTTGAGACAGACTCTCACTCTGTTGCCCAGGCTGGAGTACAGTGGCGTGATCTTGGCTCACTGCAACCTCCGCCTCCCAGGTTCAAATGATTCTTCTGCCTCAGCCTTCCAAGTAGCTGGGATCACAGGTGCCTGCCACCATACCCAGCTAATTTTTGCATTTTTCATAGAAATGGGGTTTCACCACGTTGGCCAGGCTGGTCTTGAACTCCTGACCTCAAGTGATCCGTGCACCTTGGCCTCCCAAAGTGCTGGGATTATAGGTGTGAGCCTCTACGCCCAGCCAGGTTCTCTTTTGACCTATGGAAAATACCATAGAGCTTTAAAATGTTACCAGCCTTATTTCCTTGCTTTGCCACCAGCAGACTGCTCCAGCTAGACACTACCTCTTGGGCATTCCAGATCCTGCATCTCTCAAATTCCAGTGTGGCCTACTTACTATCACATCACACCAATGTGGCATACTTAGCATCACATTGTTCTCCAAATGATCCTCCTGAATTCTTCCTCACTGGACTTGATGTGAAGACAGGGCACCTTTCCTCTCCTACCTTATGGGGGCTACACAATGCACTGATCACTCTCTCCAAAACAAGCCTCACCACCAGCCCTTCAAACTCTGGATGAATTCAGAGCCTTTGACAACATTTCAATATAAACTTCATGATAAAAACTTTCAGAAAACTAGGAAAGAAAAGAACTTACTCAAACTGATAAACAGCATCTACACACATAAAGAAAATCTTAGAGGTAGCATCTTAATTAATGGACAACAGTTAGTTGATTTCCCTTTAGATTAAGAGCACAGAAAGGAAGTCTTAGCCAATGTAATAAAGCATGTAAAGGAAATAAAAGTCATATAGATAAGAAAGAAAGAATTAAAACTGTTGCTATTTGCAGACAACATAGAAAATCTCAAGGAATTTATCCCCCAAAAAAACCTCATGAAATGAGTAAGTTGTAGGTTTAGCAAGGTTGCAGAAAACAAGGCTAACACACAAGAAGCCAATCACACTTCTATGAATGTATGTTAACAATGAACAATTAGAAAGTAACATTTAAAACACAATACTGTTTACAATCACTCTAAGAAAATAAAACTGTCAGATATAAAACTAACAAAGCATGCACAGGATCTGTTTGTAGAAATCTACAAAACACTAATAAAATCAAAGACTTAAATAAATGGATAGATATGGTGTGTTCATGGGTTGATAGACTCAACAAATTGACCTATAGTGTGTGTAATGCAATTTCCATCAAAATTCTAAGACATTTTTAGACATAAATAAGCTGGTTCTAAAATTTATGTGAAAAGCCAGAGACTAGAATAGCAAAAATAATTTTGAAAAAGTTAGCATAAAGTTGGAGGAATCACATTACCTGATTTAAATTGTACTACATAGCTACAATAATCAAAACAATGTGGTATTGGCAGAGGGACAGAAACACAGATCTATGGAACAAAATAAAGAATCCAGACGTAGATCCAAACAAGTATAGTCAACTGATTTTTGGCAAAGATGCAAAAGCAACTTAATGGAGGAAGTGTAGTCTTTTCAACAATTAGTTTTGGAATATTTGGGTAATCACAGGCAGAAACGAAAAAAAAAACCCTCAACTCAAGCCTCATACCTCAAAAATTTATTCGAAGTGTTTTATATATCTAAATGTAAAGCAAATAACTGTAAAACTTTTAGAAGAAAGCAAAAAAAGTTCATGACCTAGGATTAAATAGTTCTTAGATATGATACCAAAGACAGAATTTATAACAGCAAAATTAGTAAATTGGATTTCATCAAAATTAATAATGTGCTTTGTGAAATACCCAAAGAGGATAGAAAAACAAGCCAAAAATTAGGAAAAAGTATTTGCAAATCATATATCTGACAAAAAGAGTCATATCTACAATATACAAAGAATGCTATAAACTCACCTGCAAGAAAACAAACAGTCCTTGTAACACAAAGGATAAATGCTGAGGGACGGATACTCTATTCTCCACAATGTGGTTATTGCACATCGCATGCATGTATCAAAACATCTCATGTATCCCATAAATATATGCACCTACTACGTACCCACAAAAATCAAAAATAAGAAAATTTTAGAAAGAAAACAAAAAGTTCAATTATAAAATGGGCAAAGTACTTAAAAGGACACTTTGCCAAAGAAGATATACAGATGGTAAATAAACACATGAAAAGATTTCAACATCATTAGCCATTAGGAAATTTCAAATTAAAACCACAAGGAGATATCACCATATACTTGTCAGAACAGCTAAAATAAAAGATACTGTCAGTACTAAATGCTGGCCATGATGTGGAGAAACTGTATCCCTCATATGTTGTTGATGAGAATGTAAAATGGTATGGCCACTCTGAAGACAGTTTGGCACTTTCTTATCAGGTTATGTGCATTGACTATATGGCCCAGAAAAATTAAAACTTGTGTTCACACAGAAACCTGTACATGAATGTTCACAGCAGCTTCATCTGTAATAGACAAAATGTGGAAATGAGGCAATTATCCTTTAATGGGTGAATGAATGAGCAAACCATGGTGCACCCACACAATGAAGCACTACTCCACAATAAAAAGGAACTGACTATTAATATATGCAGCCACCTAGATGAACCTTAAGGCAGTTTATATTTAAAAAGCCAATCTCAAAGTGTTATATACTCATATAATACCATTTATATAACAACCTCAAAGAGACAAACTTATAGTGATGGAGAAGAGACTGGTATTTGCCAAGGTTGGATTTGGAAGAAGAATATGATTATTAAGAGGCAACATAAAGGAGTTTCTTTGTGTTAGTGGAACAATTCTATATCCTGATAGAGGTGATGGTTACTTGAATCTACACACATGATAAAATTTCACAGCAGTAAATATCCAAAAAAGTTTATGTAAAAATTTGTGAAATCTTAATAACTCAGGTGTAGATAGATGTCTGAACCTAGATGTGGAGTGCATTATGTGCTATGTGACTGTGGCTTCTACTAAACTACAAACTCAAGGGCAGGATCCCCTGGTGTAGACCTGGGTTAATAATATTGGACCAATGACAGTTTCCTGGTTTCAACAGTGTACTATGGTTATGTAAGATATTATCATTGGGGGAATCTGGGTAAAGTATATACAGGAAGTTCTTATATTATTTTTGCAACTTCTTGTGGCTCTTATGCTCTTTCAAAAAAAAAAAGATTATTACATCTATACACTCACAGTCACACAAATATGATGGTGTCCCTTTCTTGTTGTAATGTACTCCACTTTGCCAATAGAATGTAGTCCACACGACTTAGCATGATATCTAAATTCTGAAGTGTTTTCCAAACCTACATTCCCTGACCCACCCTCTTCAATTTCCCTTCCACTCCCCTGTATACCCAATGCTGCTCTTTCCCAGATACGCTGTTTTTTACTCAGCCATGTCTTTACAGATTCCTTTCCTTCTACTTTTTATGACAAACCTTGTCTATCCTTCACCTATATAGGGAAGAGTCCTCCTCCTCCTCATCATCATCTAGTCACTTTCCTGCCTTTGCTTATACAAAGGGAAAATACCCAGCACACTCCTGCAGACACTTGTCAAATGGCCCCGCACCTTCTCTTCACTGCTGACCTATTCCCTCTCAAAGTCAGAGAAGGCAGCAGCAGGTGGTCTGAATAGGAGGAGCCAAATGTCCACAGGATCTCTTTTGTTAGTGGATGGGTTTTTTGTGTGTGTGAAATGAGACATCTCTTCTTTTCTTCCCTTTCTTCCCTTTTCACACATTAAAAAACAAACAAAACACAGGATATCACTCACCCAGGCTTGAATGCATTGGCATGATCTTGAACATCCCAGGCTCAAGTGATGCTCCTGGCTCAGTCTCCTGAGTAGCTGGGGCTACAGGCATGTGCCACCGTATCTGGCTAATTTTTCTTTTTTTCTTTTCTTTTCTTTTTTTTTTTTTAGATACGGGGTCTTGCTATGTTGGTCAGTCTGGTCTCAATCTCCTGGCCTCAAGCAATCCCGCCATCTCAGCCTCACAAAGTGCTAGGATCACAGGCGTGAACCACTGCACCAAGCCCATTTTCACATGTTTTGTTATTAAGAGGAACTTTAGCTCCATTTGGCTCAGAATCTCAGTAAGAGACATGCAGGTGCTGGCATTTGGTCCTTGAGACAGGCCTTGAATCTATAGCAGAGACTCAATCTAAAAGACTCCTCCTCCATGAAGCCTCCCCAGCTTCTCCCGGGTGGTCAGTCACCTGCCCTGTATATCCACAGAATACTCGGGTTATAGAACGCAGTGTAACAACAACGTGCTCTGTGACTGTGGCTTCCACTGAACTCAGGGGCAGAATCCCCAGGTTTCTTTCATCTTTGTATTTACAGTAACTGAAAGAGAGTGTGGCATAGAGGTACCTAGAAAGAGATCCACCTAGTGATTAGAAGAACAAGCACAGGGCATCATAAAGAGTCCTGGAGCTGAGAATCATTTGCTGTAAAATTATCTCAGATACATTTTTAATATGTAAGAAGGAAGATGAAAATAACTCCTAAGGGTATTCAAGATGGTGGGTACGTGCTACTAGAGTAGAACTCAACATTAACCAGACATGAAGTAAGGAGAAAAGTTTCTATGATATATTTCTGGTGAACAGAGCCAGAGGGAGTTGATTGGGCCCACTGAACACCACGTTTTTTGCCTAGAAAGTCCTTCAGTGAGCATGCAGAGGAGCGCCCTTGGCCCTGTTTTTTTAGCAAGTCTCTTTTTCTCTACCACCTGTATTCCTTTGTGTTCAGGATGTTCTTTCTCATTGTATTCTATAGTCTTGTCCAGTCCACTACACATTCATACTCATGAAACTGTAAAGCAATAGGCATGGCATTGTCAATGGCACTGATTCTGTTTCCACCATCAACAATAGATCTGACTTCAATAGGGCAGCCAAAATGCACTCATTTTCCAACAAACCACTAAGATTTCTTTGGAATCAAGCATTTCACTGTGTTAAACTTTTTTTTTTCTTCTAGGAACAGTCTAGCCAGCTAACATAGAATTTATGGCTTTGCAGAATTCCCTGAGAACAGGTGAAGTGAAAAATCGTACCCATGTTGTCAACAAATTTCAAGAATAACGTTCCTGTCTATCCATCCATAGAAGGAAGTTTACATGCCATAAACATATGGATGAAAACAGTAATTCACCAGTATCACAAGAAAGTATTTTTTTAAGTGTGAGAAAGACACAGTAAATTTTTAAACCTGATAAAAAAAAAAAGTAGGGTATAATCTCCCTGCCCCATAATTTTGCTACTTATTCCTTGCTCATGTGAAATAGCCTGGAACACACAATGTAAAATGTTCCTTCTTTAAGCTCATATTCAGGCCAAAACTGTTAGTCTCAAAAGAAGAAAGTAAAACTTATCAATGTGTTCTTTTTAGTAGAAAGAACATGTTACGTATGAATACATTTCAGTATTTATTCATATTCTTGTGCCTGTTTCATTTTCTCTTAGTGAATGTTTGTCAGTGTACATGCTTTAGTACAATAAATTTTTCAAAAAGAATTTTTTTAAGAAGAAAGTTTCCACCTAACTTTCTGCCGCTCAGCTAGTACACGTGTGTGATGAGAAATTATAATTGGAAAGACCATCTTAGCACATGAGATATTAGCTTTTCTGATTGAGCCATCTTAAAAATTCTGGTTCTAAGACCCTTGCAGATTTTCATGCTAATAATTTTCTATGCCTGCACACCTGCAAAATTGGACCTAAAATTGTTACTAAAAACATAACTCAGAGATTGGCAAACACCTTAAAAATTAATCATGCTTTCTTTCTATTTTAAAAACAATTTATATTGCTCCTAACTCAGAACCATTGAAATAGTGGGCAGCCAGTCAATATTATTTATGGTAAATAACTGTATACATAGCCATTGAACTGCTGTATGCTCTGAAAGGTAAATGTAGCAATTAATTTTGGCCCCACTTCATAAAAGGAGAAATTAAAGAGGAGGAAGAATACTTCTTGAAGTTATCACCTTAAGAGTCACAGGTAGATTCTGAGATAAGATGTCATTTTCAAAACACACCAAACTCCAGTCTTTCCTGCTCCTATACTGGCTGGGGAGGTAACAGCTATTTCGCGATATTAAATAAAATAATAATAATGCACTTTATTTACAAGGCACTTATCCTCCATTGGCATGCAAGGTGTCTGCCTGGAAGCACAGGAGTAAAACAATTAAACTTCATTGAGCTGTCTAATGTCATCCCCGTGTGGATGTTGGCGTATTGTAAGACCTTGCTCAGGGCTCTTTGTATAAGACTTGCATTTTCACTATAACCACTGTTGATTCTTTGTGTATCTCTAATTTCTTTCCATAACATCAATAAAAGAGAATATTGAGGGGAGAAAGGTCTCTTCCAAACAGGGGGTCTGACTCTCGGCTGTGATTTGCTTGGCAATTGGAGATTTTGTGTACAATCTCTTGCAGCAAAAGGTGAGAAATGCAGAAGCAATGGCTTTTGTAAAAACACAGAGCAGCAGGAAGCCCTCTCTGCCCAATTACAAGGTGATCCCAGTTCGTTTTTACGGTTTGTTTCTTTTTTTTTTTTTTTTTTTATCACATATGTTTCCAAACACAGTCTTGATATCCTGTGGGGCTGCTTTTGTAAAAAGCCATAGCTTCTGATTTAAGGAGCTTCAAAAATAGCTCTCTGCTTCTTCCGTCTGAAAGAGAGCAGTCAAGTTACAGCACATTTATTCTCTTTGAAAAATAGAAAGATGTCAAAAGCAAAGTTCACGGTAAAATTAGGCTGATTTGTTTTGTGTTTCTGTGATTCTGGCTGTAGAAGTAAACAGGAAAAAAAAACCCACAGTGGTTTGTTTAATAAGCAAAAACTGCTATTAAAATGAATTTTGTGCTCAAAAACTTATCCTGGCAGGAAGAATCATCAATTATACAAGCTCTGGGAGAGGGGGGTAGAAAGCAAAGCTTAATATCCACTGTCAGCATACAATCCAGGCCTCATGTTCAGATAAAGGACAACCTCATTAGTTCGATACAGGTGATCAGGAGTTCTCAGAGATTCTCTGCTTTGGCTGTGACAGACACGACGCAGCAACCTGATATAGAAACTTTCTTAGCAAAAGCTGCTTTGGATGATAATGACACAAGGGTGACCCCAATCTGGAAAACTTTCAGATGCCCAGATGGGATTCTCCAGGAAGTGCCACCCAGAAAGAGGCTGGTAACACTCTAATTGAGACAGTATCCACAGCACCACCTTTTTCTTGAGCATGCTTTGACACTGCTGTTAAGTGGTGGCAATTCTGCTTTCCCAACCTTGCATATGTCTAAGGATGGGGCATGAGCGTATTTCCAGGGTTTGCATCCCCCATCCACTCCTGCTTTTCTTGATCTGTATACCTGGGGCCTAGAGTGAAAGTCAGATTTGGCTCTACTCCCTAAGAAAGTAACCCTATGATTTCTCCTTCCAGTGCTTGCAACCGACACAAAGGTTTTGTGTTTTTGAAGTGATAGTGAACTAAACTATTGTATCATGAGGTTTTGTTGTTGTTTCTCTGTTGTTTGCAGCCATTCATAATGAGAGGGAATGGGAAGAAAGCATACTAAATTTTCTCAGTTAGCTCTCTGTGACACTACAAGCCATGTGAACCAAGCAGCCTTTTTGAGCCTCTATTTCTATTTTTTATATGAATATTAAATTAACATTTCTGGAAAGGAAAGTTTTGCACTCTGCATCAATGTGATGGTTTTCCAGAAGCAAAAATACTGCTCAGAACTGTTGGTTGTATCTTTGTGTTTCTCAACTGCACCAGCCTTCCACATACCACAAGGCAATTGCACATGCTATTGCTGCTGCTCAGAACATCTACCCTCAGCTGTGTCCAGTTAACTTCTACTCTTCCAGTAGATCCCAGCCCAGTAATCACTTCTTCAAGGAAGCCTTCCCTGACGGTCCTATATTATATGTGACTAGTAGCATGCACTTCCCCTTGCTAGCCCTCATCATAGGTGTAATTTTACAGTATTTAAGTAATCCTTTGATTATTGTCTTCAATAATACACAGAGGCTAGAATGTGATAAATGCCTGTGTGCTGCAGACATAGTTAATTTTCAATCAATTGTGCAGAGTTTCACAATTAAATTGATCAATTTTCTAGAGGTACATAACTTAATAAATCCACAGATAATTTAAATACCACTTTTTAACTAAGATTTTTGGTCCCTTCTTGATGTTCTCTCTCATCAGGGTAGAAGTTAAAGAAAGAACCAAATTAACTCACCTGTGTTTTCTCTCTTTGCTTTTGATTCATTGTGTCAGTTCTCCTAATGAACACTGAAAGTGTTACCAGCAACACCAAGTAGAAAGACAGGATCCTCAGACTGGGAAATAGAAAGTGAACACCAACAGTTAGATCAAAAGCCAACAGTGCAGTGTAATCAAAGATAACTACTAGGATTTTAGACAATGGCTTTTGATAGCATGGAATAGAAGGAAATAGCACCTTTTTTTTATGTCTACCTCCACTTTTTGGATAAGTGCATGGATAATCTAGAGTGCCTTTGTTTATTTTTTAACAGATAGGTAGATAATAGATAGCCAAGAAGGCAGAAAATAGAGAGAAAGATAGGTTGTCCTACGTTGTTATATACTTTATGCAATTTTGTCCAAGAGTATAACTGATACTATGTGAACTTTAAAATATTATGGTCATGACCTCCTGTAGCTCCCACTTTTTCTCTTGTAGCTCCATTTATCAATTTCATTTTACCATAGAATCCACCTTGAGACACATATATGATTGACATTCCCATCGTCTATTCACGTGGGGCCAACAAATTGCTTTCCTGAGTGTGATTCTTGGTCCTACTGTTTTGAAGTTGGAAACTGATGAGAAACATTAGCCTGCCAAGGAGATGGGCAGTATTCCATAGACCACTCCAATGGTCTGTGTGGAACTCGTTCTGCTTCTTGAGGAGCTAAGACAATAACAGACTTGTTCTGAGATTGGAGCTACAAACCGCAAAGTACTGCAGAGGCCGACCAGAGCTTCAGCATACAAAAGGTTTTCCATGAGAAGCAAACCCATTCCATTTGTGGCTTTTGCTAGTTTTGCACTATCAAGAAATGTATTTTAAAAAAATCTTTTCTGCAAAGCTAGCAAAAGCCACAAATTCGATACCTTTGGTTTATGTGCAAAACATGATGCCCAGCTCAGTTTAGGTTTTGTACTGCATTAGCTAATGTAATAGAACTTCTAAGACATACCCAGGTCAACCAGCTTAACCTCCACATTTCAAATACACTTTGATATAAGACCTCACCAAGACATTCACAAAGTGCTGAATGGCGAGGTAATTGTTGAATTTCAACCTTAAAATATTTAAATGATCCATCGTCCCCATTCCAACACTTCTGATACGCTCTCATGAAAATCACAGGCTTGACCTGACAGTTGATTCCATTACTGCAGTACAGACAAGTTCATATCAGAGGAACAGGAAATAATGCAGGTTGGAATCATTCACTCAAATATGACATGAATTAAAGGATACAGTATAGATGGAGTCCAAGAAGAAATCTTACAGTTAGAAGTAGTTGAAGGGCTTTAAATTGGGGTCAACAGGGCAAGTTGTAAATCTCATTTGTAAGAAATCTGCAACAGGCCTCACAGGCTATTCTATGACCCATATTAGATTCTGCAACCTCTGTGAGTGTTGAGCCTCACTATTGTTCTGCTACGCTCAGTTTTGCTGTCTAAAAATTGGGTTTCATTGGATTTACTAGGGCTCTTCTTGCCTTCTCTTCCCTGGAGATTGATGCTGACATGCGTCAGATGATGATAACCCTCCACCCTGCAGTATTTGGGGTCACAGCATTTGTAGGGTAAGTAAAACTATTCCCATCATTTTATATGTTGTCTGAAATACAAGTTGGATTATTTGGTAGGAAAGGTTTGGGGTATTATCATTTTAGCAGCACAACATAATTGAGGAATGGATAAGAAACATCTGAGAATTTACTGGTCTTTTCCTATTGATTCTGTTACTTGTGATTCTACAATTAAAAAAAAATCTTAGAAAGAGTAATAGTAAGAAATTTTAAAAATATCTCTTCTTTATCTCCCAACATATCATTAAGCTTTGGATTCACAGAAGCAAAATGGCCTTAGATGATGAAGATATAGATTATGGACTGAGGGCTACATAATTAAACGTGTAAGATATCAAGGTAAAGTACCAGAATACATAAAGAGGATAATTTCTTTAGTCAGCAAATGGGCAATAACAGGAAAAGAATTTTTGTCTTGGGATAGTGAGCAGTTGTATAAACATATGATGCAAAGGCTTTTTCAAATAGACATAACATTGCCATATGTTCAATCCGAGAACTGCGGAGGGACTTGGGAAAATCAGAATGATTTAAGATCGCCTATACACATCTCTGCCACCACTTGGTTAGCTGAGCCCAAGCAGCTAAAAGTAAGGAGTGTAGTTAAATAGGGACACGTTGAGAGACCACAGTGTGCCCCAGAGATTGTTGTGTTGAGATAAAGAAAGCCATCAAACATCACGGACAAACTGCTGCTTCCCTTAAGATACGGTAGAATGTGGTGCTCTACCTCTGGTCGTCCTGCTCTCCAGTGCTCATGGACTGCCTCCCTCCAGATTCAGGCAGGAGCTGCTTAACATGGCAAAAGAGATTTAGATTTAGACTGTGGGAGGCATATGGATTTGTCCTTCCTCAGTACTTAGCTATGAGCAAGAGACAATGCTGCCAGGGTGTCAAAAGACCACTAAAGTAAACAGATCCCTCTGCAAAAAGGGAAGGCAGACTACAAAGCAGGCACAATGGAAACGAAAGCACCTCGATGCCAAGTGGAGGTTGTGTCTGCACAATATCAAATAAACCAATTGAAGGGTGAGAAAAATTAACACAAATTAATGTTTTGTCTACATAACCTAGCTTGTTTGCTTTCTCCTTATGACTGGAGTGAACAATTGCTTTTTATAGTATGTAGACACAGCCACCGTGTAAACAATTGGCACCTGAAGATGAGCTGTTGAATGCCGGTGGTGTAGACTATTGCTCTCCATTTTACAGATTGAATGGGGCAAATGGGATTGATGGGGGAAGCAAATCATATTACCAGAAGTGTGGATTGCAATGGCCAATCTATTCCACTGAAGTGGTTTCATTAATCTTGCAATGATTCAATTAATCAGTAAGATGACCAGCAATGATCTTTCTGAAAGGTGTTTTCTCCCATTTAGAGGATCAGATCCATTCATACACAGATACTTTCATTGTCTAACTTTTTTATAAAGAGTATATATGAATGACTTTTCCTAGCCGGAATTAATCAGATTGTCCTTAGAACTTGAATTTACCTGGTCATTACTTAAACGTTCACTTCAATTTGCTTCTATTGAATCTACAGTCTTTTCTCAAAAATAAAAACAAAACCCATATCATGTAAAACTACCCAACCATAAGAACATAAATAATACTGAAGTGAGTCAAACCAAGCTGCTCAAAATTATGTCCCTGCAATACGCATTCATACATGCATGCATTTTCTTATTTATTTTTCACTCTGCATGGCACTTAGTGGATTCTCCACTTGAAGTCTTTCTTCAGTTATAGGAATGCTCTGAATTATTTCCTTCTATATTAATTCCCCTCTACTCCCCCAATTTTGTTTTTCCTGTGAGTCCTACTTGATGGATGGTGAAACCCCAGATCTCCCCTTCGAATCTCTGAAACACCTCCCCTCACTTAAACTCACTGTTTCATTCATCAGGTATATCCAGTATGCTACTCAACCCACCATGAATTTTTTATTTCAACAATTACGTTTTTCATTTCTAAGAAGTTGTAGACTGCCAGATCTTATTTCTTGGGTACTTCTTGTAGTTTAATAATCATGTTTACAAAAACCTCTTTTATCTCTGTGATGATATTGTATATTCTTAAAATCATTTTTTGATTGCTTCTGTTACTTTTCATTCCTGGGGTATAAATTTTTTTCTATTTGTTGTATCGGTGGTCTCTCTTTCATTGCATTAGCCATCCTCATATATTAGTTAATTCTTGGTTTTTCACTGTTTTAGTTTAGGTTCCTTCAAGATGGAGCCTGCGAGAGTGGTTGTAGGTAGTTTATTTGAAAGGAATTCTAAGAAACACAAGCAAAAGAGCAACGAGAGTAAGACACAGAATCAGGAAAAGCCCATTTTAGGCAGCATTTGGAAGTTTCTCAGTTCCCCCTAGGACCTGAGAAGCAGAATGCCTTCCAGAACTATTTGCTAAAGAGTTCCAGTCCCCCCATGAGTTGAGGGCTGCTCCTGGGAATGCTGACTCCCTCACACTTTTAACTGTGATTGCCTATGGGCCAAAGGGGCTCCCTCTGCTCTGGAGACAGCCCTTAGGCTTAAAATAGAAAAGACCTGCATTTGAGGTAGGACCTGGTCCGTGTCTATCCAGACAGGCATGGAAACTGTACAAGGCTGTGCAGCTGAAATTAGAGGTGGTCCAAAGAATCTTCTGCTTGTTCATATGTGCAAGATTTCTCTATCATGTGTTCTACGTTGCGATCGTTCCTGACACAGTGACCTTTCTGCAAGAGTGGCCCCTGGGCAATCACATCAGTCCCAGTCTTTTAGCAGAAGCATCAAATCTGGCAGTGAGGGCTGCCCATCTAAAGCCGTCTTTTTGGATTCCCTCTTTTATTCCAGTCCATAGAGAATTCTCATTCTTGTTTTTAGGAATAACGGAATATTTTTTAATGCTGTCTATGATATCTTGCAGATGAGAAAGATTTTCACCTATGCTCAGCTGTCTGCCTACTGTGTAAATAAATCTCTCCTATTATATCTTAAAACATCATGTCCGAGATCAAAGAGATTCTCTTATTTTCCAGCAAACTTGGATTTCAAGAACAGCCCACATTTGCAACATTCATCTCTACCTGGTTTCACAAACATTGACTTCCTCTCTGCTATCATCTCACTTGAGTTCAAAATATTAATTAATAGAGATGATCCACTGATCCTCTGAAAAAGTCTCACAAGCAGAGCTCAAGTTAGTCTGTTTAAAACATTCCAAACCCCAAATCCTAAAATAATGTATCTATTAAATGTTTGATACCAGTGCTCTTTTTCACTACATGAGATAGCTTTGCATTATGATGTTATATTTGTTTGCTAAGGCTGCCATAACAAGGTACCACAGACTGGGTGGCTTAAACACAGCCATTTGTTTTGTCACAGTTTGGAGGCTAGAAGTCCATGGCAATGTATTGACAGAGTTGATTTCTTCTGAGGCCTCTCTCCTTGGCTCATAGATGGCTGCCTTCTCCCTGTGTGTTCATATGCTCTTCTCCCTGGACTCATCTGTGTCCAAATCTCCTCTTCTTAGAAGGACTCTAGTGCTACTGGGTTAGGGCTCACCTTAATGACCTCATTTTTAACTTAATTAACCCTTTAAAGACTTAAATCCAATCTCATTTTGAGGTTTTGGGGGTTAGGATTTCAATACAAGAATTTTAGGAGGACAAAATTCAGCCCATAACACCAACTTATTAAGAATTCTCCAGATTTTACTTCAACATTGTTCAAATGCAATGAAACATCATTCTAATCCCCATTTCACTTCTAATAGAGGGACATAGGTACCATAGCTGAAGACTTTTAAACTGTGATATTATTTTACTCCACTTTTGCTAGAAAAACATATCTCCTAATAATTCCTTGGAGTGTACAGGAAGGAACACAGGAACATACAATAAACTAAAAGGATAAATATTTCGGTCGAATCTAAATACAGCAAAGCACCCCTAATATGGATAATATTCTACAACTTATGTGAGAGGATGAAACTAAGTTTTAAAATAGTTTTAAATTTATTTTTTAAAATAATATATACATCTTGTTACAAAAATTAATTGAAGAGTTCAAAGGGATAGAGAGAGTAAAGAATGTCTTCTCCCACCTCAACCCTCAGTTCCCAGCTGTCCTTCCCAGAGGCAACCACTATTATCTGTTAATTATCACTCCAGAGATATTGTATGGAACTGCAAACAAATATATTAATACAACCTTTTTGCTTTATACAGTTGGAGTATACTTTACACACATTTGGCATTGTGCCTTTTCCACTTTACAATCCTCACGATTACTCCATATCACAGAAAGAAACTATACCTAATTATTTTCAAAGGCTACATGTTATTCTGCTGTATGGATATACAAATAATTTTTAGCCATACCCTTCTGATGAACATTTAGATTATTCCAGCCTTTTGCGAGCATAAATAATGCTACAAAATAGCCTTCTTTATACAACTTTGCACAGATATGTAAGTACACTTGAAGGATAAATTTCCACCGGTGAAACTGCAAGTTCAAATGTTACCTGTATTCTCAATTTTGAAATATGTTGAGAAATTTCCCTTCAAAGAGCTCGCATCTATCTGGAATCCTACCAACTACATATGTGAGTACTTGCTTCCAACACTCTGTTAATACAAACTTCTGGAAATCTGTCAGTTTCATGAGCAAAAAGTGGCATATCATTATGTTTCTAATTTGCAAGTCCCTAATTATAGGTGAAATTGAGCATCTTTTCCTACACTTAAAAACACTGGGGCCAGGTGCAGTGGCTCACGCCTGTAATTCCAGCACTTGGGGAAGCTGAGGCAGGTGAATCTCCTGAGTTCAGGAGGAGACCAGCCTGGGACAACATGGTGAAATCCTGTCTCTACCAAAAATACAAAAAAATTTGCCGCACGTGGTGGCACAAACCTGTTGTCCCAGCTACTCAGAAGGCTGAGGTGAGAGGATCATTTAAGCCTGGGAGGCAGAGGTTGCAGTGGACCAAGATCATGCTGTTGCGTTCCAACCTGGGTGACAGAGTGAGATCCTATCTCAAAAAACAAATAAAAAATCCCCAAAAATGTTATTTCTTTTTTGAAAAGCTATTTGCTCATAATCTTTGTCCATTTATTATTTGTTATGTTTTTCTTAATTTAAAAAAAAAACAGGTTTTAAACAACTGTAGGGTCATATTTATTATTTCTAGAACAAGTGTCAGATGAACAGTGTAGGTTTCCAGGTCTGCTTAGGTCTCCTAAGTCTGCCTTGATAAATAAATAGCAGGGAATATGGATCCACCACTAGATAAGGAGTCTCCATACTACTACTACTGAAAAAATCCTAATCATCTGAATAAATGGAGAGAGACATGTGCTCATTGATGAAATGACTTAACAGTAAAAGATGTCAGTCCTCCCTAATCTCCACGTGCAATGCAATGCCAATAAAAATTCTAAGCAGAATTAGTTTTAAAGGAATTCTATGAATTCATACTGCAATGTGGAAGAATACAAGTGTACAAATAGCTAAGTCAATTTTGAAAAAGAGGAGCAAATAAAAAGAATCATGTTCTATCACAGAGCAATGTATCCAAAAAACTTTAGTAAGAAAAACATTATGGCAATTAAAAAACCTTCAAGACTACATAAAAGATCTCAGAAAAATCGGAAAGTGGGATACTGCTTAGAAAATGATATAGGGGAAACTCGATAGAGAAAAACAGTATTGAATTTCTACATATGCTGTATTAAAAGCGGATGCCAGATGGAATAAAGACCAAAATAAGAAAGGTAAAATTAAAATGGAAATACTTTCATACTGCTGTTGAGATTATAAATTAGTATAGTAAAATCAGTAAATTAGTATAGCTGCTGTGGAAAACAGCATAGAGATATTTAAAAAAAAAAACCCACAAAAATAGAATTACCATATGATCCAGCAATCCCACTCTTGGATATTTACCCAAAAGATTTGAAATCGATTTGTTGAAGAGATATCTGAACTCCCATGTTTATTGCAGCACTATTCACATAGTAGCCAAGATAAGGAATCAACCTAAGTTTCCATCAATGGATAAATGATTTTTTTAAATGTGGCATATATACACAACGGAATACCATTCAGCCTTACAAAAGGAAGGAAGTTCTGTCATCTGTGACAACATGAATGGAATTGGAGAACATTATGCTAAGTGAAATGTCAGGCTCAGAATGACAAATATTGCATGTTCACACTTACATGTGGAATCTAAAACAATTGAATTCATAGAAGCGAAGAACAGAATGGTAGTTGCAGAGTCAAGGGAGTAGAGGGATGGGGAGAGGATGGTCAAAAGGTAAAAAATCTCAAACAGAAGGAATTTTTTTCTTTTTTGAGTTTTATCACACACTGTGGTGAATATTTGAGGTGATGGATATATCAACTGGCTTGATTTAATTACTCCACATTATATTCCTAAATTATGACATCATTTATTACTCCATGAATTTAAATCCTCTGGAATTAAAAATAAAGAAAGCCAATAGAAGAAAATGTTCAGGGCATGCTTGAAACTTTCTAAAATACATACCCAAATCAAAAACATGTCTAGCTGTCTATAAAATAAAGGGCATTATAGGCAAAGTCAATGGACAGATCGTGGTTTTGGGGAAGATATTTGCAACTTCTAAAACGGAAACAGGATTGATATTTATTAATAAACCACCTACAATCTCCTGGAAATTAATGAGAAAAGGTAGAAAACACAGTAGAAAATAAAGTGGAGGACAATTATTATGCAGTTCACAGCAGGGAAAACCCAAATGGCTATCCAGTTCTTGCAGGTCAGGTTTCCTGGAAGGGAGACTGGCAATGCGGATTATAATGAAGGAAGTTTATTAAGAAGTGCATTCAGGATCAACACCTATTGTTATGGTCTAGATGTGGTTTGTTTGTCCTCACCAAATGTCATGTTGAAATTTAACCTGCAGTGTGGTGGTGTTCAGAGGTGGGGCCTAGAGAGAGGTGTTTGGATCATGAGGGTGCATCTCTTATGAATGACTTGGTGCCATTCTTGCAGTCGTGAGTGAATTTTTGCTCTCATGAGATTGGATTGGTTCTGGGGAATAGATTCGCTTCTGTTAGAGTGGTTTGTTATAAAGCCAGGATGCCCCTCAGGTTTGGTCCCTGTGTGGATAGGACTACTTCCCCTTTGACCTTCAACATGTTTTGCCTCAGCTTTTGTGCCAGAAGTCGACCAGATGCCAGCATCATGCTTCTTGTAAAGCCTCCAGAACCATGGGCTAAATAAACCTCTTTTCTTTGTAAATGATCCAGCCTCAGGTATTCCTTTATAGCAACACAAAATAGACTAAGACACCTTTGGAAGAAGAAAAGGAAGAAGGTATGGGCCAAGGGAGAAGTTGGTCTGTGATGCAGTGTCAACAAAGGACTTGGCGTACATAAGGGGAGCTCCAAGTTGGAATAGTGTGGCAGATTGTATTTTCCAAAAACACCTGCCATAACATCTTCTATACTACATGCTGTTCTTACAGTGTGACTGTGATACTCCTCTATAAAAAAGGAAGGTCTATATCTACTTTCCTTAGAACAGGGTGAGTTTTCTTGATTATATCAACCAACAGAGAATAACAAAAGCAATGCTATGTGGCTTTAAAGGCCGTAGAACTTCTGAGTTGTTTGCTTATTCTTGAAGTAGTCTGCTGCCATAGAAGCAATCTGACTGGCCTGAGACCACCATGCTATGAGAAAGACCAAACTAGCGCATATGGAAAGACCAGACTAGCGCACGGCAAGGCCCTGAGATTTAAAGAGAGAGAGAGATGCCTAGCCAACCTTCAGTTGATTTGGCTGTCTGTTATTTTAGCTCTAACCATTATTTGGCAGAAACCCTAAGCCACAACTTCTTAGCTGATCCCTTTCCAAATTACTGACTCACATAAACCTTGCAAAATAATAAAATGATTCTTGTTCTTTTAAGTCACTAAGTTTCAGGGTGATTTAATATGCAGCAATAGATCACTAGAACACATGGCTCTTCAGAATTTGGGCAAAAGATCTCTATTTTATGTGCCTACATCTACCCATCGTTGAATAAAGACTGGTCTGAAATTCAGGAGTGACTTTGGGCAAGGTGACTTTCTTCAACCTAGGGCAATTCTCAAAAAGTGTTGATATCTGAGGACTGTCAATCAGCAAAACTCCCAGAAACTTAGGGTGTTTCAGTGTTCAGCCAGGATCTGGATGGCATATCACAGCCTCCATCATAGTCCACCACTTGTACCAGTTAGATCACTTCTTTTTACAAGTTCTGCGACCACTTCAAGACACTGGCTGGCCTCTTTCCCATGAGAAACTTAGAAAGGAAGGTAAGTGGCATGACCCACAGCCTCTGCTGCTGCAGCTTGTTTTAAGGCCCCAGCTGATTTTCATCCCTTTCCTTCTTTATCACTTATTCTAGACTCCCCACACCTTCAGTTAGAACATCTCCTGGTCTAAGGGACTTATCTGATGGGGTGACCCAGATCCTCATCACTGAAGAGCCCAACTCTTTGTCACCAAAGTTTTCTGTGGCAGCTATAATTATCCATTTAAATCAAAGTTGGGCAAGTGAATACTAAGATACCAAAGTGGAACTTATGGGTGCTAAATACATTTTTCTTCACTGTATTCTGTACTAGAAGTCCTATCTCCTCCTGAATCAGAGTCAGTTGGTCTAACGTGGTCTTTTGTGGGATGCCATGTTGATGAATAGAACGTTCTGTAAATCCTCCGATAGTGGTGCTGGCAAAAGCTATGAGAAAAGAAAAGAATATGTGCCTATTCCCATGAGAATGAATTGATGTCCCTCTAAAGGTGAATGGTTTCAAGATACTCAACCTGCCATCAAATGGTTCGTCAAGAGATAGTGTCAAATTGGGGGGTGAGTTCAGGGTTACTTTCTGTTGGTGGCAGTTCAAACTTCTGGCAGTGACAGTAGCTAGATAGTAGACAGTAGCTAGATAGGCCATAGTGAGTAGGAACCCATCCATAGCTTCCATCCCTGTCACCATGGTGTTTTTATTCCTGTGTCCATTGTGCCAGACACTCAAATAGCCAATGACGCATGCAGTTTACATCACCTGACCAGTTATTGTGTCAATTTGGCTGTGCAGTGCTTCTTTCATGGTAGATGCTCTCTGGTAGACATTATCATATTGCAAGATTTTCACATTTCATAACTTATTTCCATACATCAATGCACATACATCTAACCCAGACCATGTTTTTACAGACCTTCCAATCATTCTCTTTCAGGCCCCAATGAACTGGCAAAGTCATTTTCTATTGCCATAAGTCCATATATACTCGAACTTTGGTCCACTTATTTTCCTACAGAAAGAATATGACCAGGTGTACCACCCAAAATGTAGCCTATTTGTAGTATTTCCCCTCACAACTACATTTGAAGGCCATCTGTGACTGGGCTGTGTTGCAGCTTCTGTTCTTGTTATCTATGGATACATAACCCAAAATTCAGTGGCTTTAAACACAACATTTATTTTTCTCACATATCTCAAATTTGGACAGGACTTTGTGGGAACAGCTTGCTTTGCTCCATGTAACAGGTGGGGCAGCTGACAGCTGGGTCTGGACTCATGAGAAGGCTTGCTTACCCACACGTCTGCGGTTGATGCTGGCTCTTCACTGGGATCTCAGTAGCTGCTGTGGCTGAAAGACCTACACACACACACAGCGTTTTAATACGGCTATTTAGCATTCACAAAGCATGATGGCTTGGTTCCAAGAGCAAACATCTCATGAAAAAGAAAGGACCACGAGGAAAACATAGCACCTTTTATGACCTAGCCTTGGAAATTGCCCAGTGTCACCTCAGTTTCATTGTCTTCATTAGAAGTGAGGGACTAAGGCCAGCCTATATACAAGGAGAGAAGAATTAGGCTCTATATTTTGCTAGGGGTCAAAAGAATGTCACAGAATATCAAAAAATTTTCAGGCATGTTTTAAAATCACACTAGCTTACACATAACCAAGTCAACCTATCTGTGAACCAAGCTGGGCTTTTTCCTTCCTTTGTCAGCTGGTCATGGGGGTCCTCCAATTTGGCCATGAATGTGAGCTAAGGGAGATGCACTAGGGTAAGAGTATTGGTGACATGGCAGTCTGAGTCACCTGCTTGTGCCACTGATTTTTGTCCTCTGGTCCTAACTGGGCTGGATCCCAGATGTACCATTTCCATATTACAATGGATAGCCCCTAGGCTTGTCCAACTTTATGCCTCAGAAGGGCTGACAGAATCTATCTTATCATGGGAAGTTCTAGCCAGATGGTCATTTGATTAACCATGGTCAGATACTTCATTTCTACCAGGATCTGGTAGCTGGCCAGGTGGCAATTTTTGAATGGCATACTATCATTCTCTATAGATGGCATGCCCTTGCTCCAGAACTTCAGGACTCATTATAAAATCTACACAGCATCTTTTCCCACCTCAGATACCTCTAATATTACAGGATCTGCTGAGTCATACATTCCAGTTAGCAGGAATGCTAGTCCAGCATTCTGGATGTGCTACAGAGCTTCTTCCTGTTCTGGGACCCATGCAAAGCTGACAGTTCTTCATATGGAATATACTACCATCAAAACCCAAAGAGAGGCTGGGTGCAGTGGCTCATGCCTGTAATCCCAGCACTTTGGGAGGCCAAGGTGAGCAGATCACCTGAGGTCAGGAGTTCAAGACCAGCCTGACCAACATGGCAAAACCCCGTCTCCACTAAAAATACAAAAATTAGCTGGGTGCAGTGGTGGACACCTGTAGTCCCAGCTACTTGGGAGGCTGAGGCAGGAGAATCACTTGAACCCTGGAAGGGGAGGTTGCAGTGAGCCGGGATCACGCCACTGCACTCCAGCCTGGGCGACTGAGTGAGATCTCAAAAAACAAACCAAAGAGAGATCATTGTACTACGTCTTTCTTTGTGGCGGGAAGTATGAGATGCAATACTTTGTCACTGTTCCAACTACTTTGTGATAGAAAGTTTTGGTATGCTCCAAGCCACTGAATTCCTAAAATATTACTAATATGGTTAGTCCCTAAGTCTTTAAGTGCTCATCTCATACTGTTAAGCACATGTGTCTCACCATGGCTTCTAACACCCTTAATACTTCTTGCTACATTTAATCAAGTTAACAAAATATCATTGATGTAGTGGAAAAGTGTGTTGTTCTTCAGGATGTCTAGACAGTCCTAGTTTCTTCCGACTATTATGACAAAGGGCTGAACTATTCATATTTGTCATTTGTAGACTGTAAATGAGTACTATTTTCTGTTCCAAGTGAATGCAAACTGTTTCTGATCCTCTTTTCCGAATGAAGCGGAAAGAATGCACCACCAGATCAAAGGCCACATCCTGCATTCCTGAGGTCATATTACTGTGCTCTAGAACAGATACCACATATGGCACTGCAGAGGCAATTGGGCTATACTCGGTTGCATTTGAAGTAGTCTCATGTCATCCTTCAGGTTTCATCTGGCTTTTATAGGTGCCAGACTTGTGAATTAAATGGAGATTATGCTAGAGACCACCTCTGAATTATTTATGTCCTTGAGGGAGACACTGTTTTCTGCTCCCGTACCTCCCAGGGTCAAAGTTTTTCTGTAATTACTATGTTCATGGGGTGGACACAGTTTCAGAGCTTGACTTATTTGACTGTGACAGCTTTTATCTCACAGAAGAAGAAACTAATATGGGATCCTGCAAACTCCCAGTGATGTCCATTCCGAGGAAGTGACCACAGAGTGGGTTTGTGGACCCATTGGACCTTCTATGAGCCCAGTCTGGACCAGAACTTCATGTATTACTTAGCTCCCATATGCCCATGCAACAGTGGGGCTATGATGACTCTTCAGATCCCTTTAAGAAAGCACTAGGGCAACCAGTACCATATATTCTGTGACAGTGCTGCAGGTTTCTGCCTTCTGGAAAACTAGCCCCTTCTCCAGTTCAGTGGGTTTCAGGTTAGGAAACTGGCTTAGGTTCACAAACTGGATAAAAAGATTTTTTTTTTTTTTTTTGGTGGGGGGAGGTAACTGTGTTTAGTCTCCTAATCAACCATCTTTAGTTTCTTTAGCCTGCATCTATTGAGCAGTACCCTTGTGGACTTTTCATCTAGCTTGTTCTTAAGGATGATGTGTTTATTAATCATTTCCATGGTTTTCTGGCTGTCACTCAGATCTGCCACTCATTGTGATAGTCATGACTGACTTGATTCTGATGGTTAAATGCAACCAACTCAGTGTCTCTGACTCAGGCATCTCATGCCTTTATTATTTTGCGATCCTAACATCTTTGTTAGTAGCAGTAGTAAGTCCAGTTATATAATCTTGCTCCGGTTGTCTATCTGTGCATAGTGTCCTAAAACAACAATGATTTTATTATGTCTCATGATATTGTGGGTTAAGAATTTAGGCAGGGCTCATCTGGACAATTCTTCTGTTCCAATTGGCATCAACTGGGATCAATCCGTGCCACTCAACTGGCTGCTTTAGAAGTCTAGAGGGTCCTAGATGGCACAGGCCTCTCATGACAGCAAGGATAAATGGGCCCTTTCCTTACTGTCTCGGGGGTTCTCTCTCTCACAAGATAGTCAGACTTCTTACACGTTGGCTCAAGTATCTAAGAGCAAATGTTCCAAGAGGCCCAGAAAAAATCTGCAAGGTTTTTAAGGACCTAGCTTTAGAAGTTCCAGAACTTTATTTCTTCTATATTCCAATGATCGAACAGGTCCACTTAGGTCAGTGAAGACACAAAAGAAGGAGAATGAGACTCTACCTCCTAATTAGCAAAATAGTAAAGTATTTGAGGCCAATTTTAATCACAAATGATACGTCTTACTGCCAACCATAGATTAGAAAAGAAAGTCACTTTGGTGTGACAATTTTCTATTAGTCTTTCAAGTTTCTGCACCTCTTGTAAGCAGAGGCACTGACTGCCTTTGTTCCAGACTATCTTTTTCGTTTGTTTGTTTTTTGAGTCAGGGTCTCTGTCACCCAGGCTGGAGTGCAGTGGCGCAATCTTGGCTCACTGCAACCTCCGCCTCCTGGGTTTCAGCAATTCTTGTGCCTCAGCCTCCCAAGTAGCTGGGATTACAGGCATGTGCCACCACACCCAGCTAACTTTTGTATTTTTAGTAGAGATGGTGTTTCTCCATGTTAGCCTCAAACTCCTGACCTCAAGTGACCTACCCACCTCTCTCCCAAAGTACTGGAATTACAGGCATGAGCTACCATACCTGGCAAGACTATATTTTTAAGGGGGTTTGTATAACAAAGCATGGTCAAATAATTTTACTGATAAGATTCAAAAGGTCTGAAACCTCTGCCCTCGGCCTCCCAGGTTTGGACAGAGCCTTGTCCTGTTTCCTCACTCAGATGATCAGGGATGTTCTGACAAGCTCCTAACAGCTCTGTTTTTCAGCCTTTTTATTGTTTGTCTTTGCCTGTAAAGTCCTCTGTCTGGTGCATGCTTATTTCCCTCTATTACTGTATTCAACCTCTTGTCTCTTCCTCAGACTGGAAAGCTTTTGACTGTCAGTGTTCTTTTTGAATTTACAATGGATCTGCCCTGCCTTTTCTGGGTAGGGCTTGGCTTATGATCACCATCTGTGGCTAGGTGGATGGGTAGTGGACAAACGGAGAGGATCTCATATCGGCCCTCTTTTTATTGTGCTTCCTCCTAGCTTCTCCACACATTGTATTGGTCCATTCATTGCTCCCAACATGCTGCAAGGGAAAACTCTACCATCATTTATTGAGGGAAATGTCCGTTCCACTAATCTGGAGGCTCTCTCTTTTCTAGATTGTATAGATGCTAACATCTATATTATTATGTATCATAGATCTGATCCAATTTGTCTTCAGCTTGGAAGCATAAATAGAATCTAAGTAGAATACTGATGCACATATAAGAAATATTTTATTTCTAATAAGGGAGAGAAGGGAAAAATCAAAATAAGACGAAGATCAATAAAAAACAGGACAAAGTACTGTAGACTATATGAAAGTACTGAAAATAAGTGCTAGTATCATCAAGAAGCTTGAACATTCTTGAACCTGGTGCCTTACCCATAATAGGTGTTCAATATATATTGATAATTCCTGATTGAACATTATTCATTCAAAGCAGAGAAATAATCTTTTCCTTTATATATTGCTTCCGTGTTTTCATTTTAAAATATCGTGAAAAATGATTTTTAGAAAATCATTAAAAACAATTTGTGCTTTTCTTATAATTAGCCATGGTGCACAAAACAAAACCAGATTTGTATAAATTGAACACCTTTCTACCTAAGCAGGGAGAGCAGAATTTTGAAAAGATATCAAGGCAGTACATCTATAGCATGAAAACCCATTTTATTTTTTGTTCAAATGGAGATATGTTTGAGAGTAAAAGAAGTTAGTGTTAATAAATACAATGGAATAACAAGCATGATGGGATCACCCCAGGCAAACCAAACATCATATAGGCATCCTATCCATGACTTGCCAAACTGATGACGACAGTGATTCAGACCCAAACGTGCAGTGATTAGTTTCTCATTATGTGATTCATTGTCACTCAGCCAGTTTTAGACCCAGTAGATAAGGTAGTCAACACCAAATGGAAAAGAACATTTTTAATTCGAATAAATTACTTAAATCTACCATAATGTTTTTGTTAACCTGCAATCAGAATTGAATTCTAATAAATTTCTTTTTCTCTAAGTCACTCATGCATTTCATTACCTGATTTATTACGAAATTTTACAATCGCTTTTCAGTACTTATTTTCTTAACTTCTCGGTAACTTTAGAAATTTATCACCACTACTTTTCAAAACACTGTATTTACCCTGTTTTCCAGTACAGAATTCCTGCCTCTGCTCTGCCCCAGTTTCTCTGCTTCCTCTCTGGACCCCACTATAGCCTATTCTTTCCTCATCTGTTTCTTCTTTTCTCACATCTTGTACAAGCCCTGGGAAGTCTCCTACACTCCCCTAGCTTTAGTTGCCATCTACTTATTGCTCACTCTTATATCTTCACTCCTGTCCAGGTCTCAATTTTTTTCTGAGCTCTAAACCTATATAATTGACTACTGTTGGACTTCTCCATTTAAATGTTTCCCAAGAACCTCCAAGAATTCAATAAAATTTAATGTGTTCAAATCTGCATTCATCATCTCAACAATGCACCCAACTTCTCCTCCCTCAATGTTCTCTCTCTCACTTCCACAATGAAAATAAGAAATGAAGCAGCTAAACAATAATTACAATAATAATACTGCTTATATAACCTTTTAGGGATATGTCTACACAAACATGTGAGATGGATATTGAGACAATTTCTAAATAATTCAGAACAAATGGCTTACAAGTGTGGGCAGAGGGAGGCTTGGAAGAAGACAGTTTATTTGGTCAGATACATTCCCATTAAACCAGAAACCCGTATTTTTCCCCTGACTCCCTGTTCTTATTCTACATCCATTGGGTCACCAAGTACTGTCAATTCTACCTCCTGAAAGTTCTCTTCCTTCCATCTCTACTGTATTAGTCTGGTCTCACTCTGCTAATAAGGACATACCCGAGACTGGGTAATTTATGAAGGAAAGAGGTTTAATTGACTCACAGTTCAGCACAGCTGGGGAGGCCTCAGGAAACTTACAATTACAGCGGAAGGGGAAGCAAACACATCCTTCTTCACATGGTGGCAGCAAGGAGAAGTGCCATGTGAATGGGGGAAAAGCCTCTTATAAAACCATCAGATCTTGTGAGAACTCACTCACTATCAGGAGAACAGCATGAGGGAACTACTCCCATGATCTAATCATCACACATGAGGTTCCTCCCACAACATGTGGGGATTACAATTTGGATTATAATTCAAGATGAGATTTGGGTGGAGACATAGAGCCAGACCATAATACCTACTATCACCAATTTTGACTAAGCTAACACCATCTCCCAGTCTCTCAACCAATCATTCTACCTTCAAACTTGCCCCTCTCTAGTTCATTTTCATATTGTGGCAAGACAGATTTCCAGCCACACAAATAAAATCAGTTTGCTTTTCTGCTTAAAACTATTCCCTGGCTCTTACATACATTTCAAACAACATGACTTACATACCCCTCTACTATCTGGCCCTGCCTACCTCTCCAGACCCCTTTCATACCTCTTCCTTTCGCACTTCTTACTGGAGCTCCTGAGCCCAACCAGGCACTTACTTGCTTCTGAGACTTAACACCTCCTATTGTCACTCTTGGCACATTTTCTGCTTCATCTGGCTTACTCCTACTCAATCTACTCCTACTAGCTCAAATACCATTTCCTCAGGGAGCCACTGTCTGGTCCCAAAACTACATTAGGTTCCTTCCTATGTGCTCCTATAACACTCTTTGAATTAGGTTGAAACACATGAAATTGCCTTGTTGTAAATCAGTAACAGTCAAACAAAAGGAAATTTATATAGTTCAAGCCAATACTTGAATCTGCTAGACTATAAATTCCCTAAGGGTAGGAACCTGGTCTATCTTGTACACTGCATTACACAGTTCCTGGCACATGGGAAACAGTCAATGAATATTTGTTGAATAAATGAATGAACAAATAATGTTCAAGAACAAATACATTTTCTTGAAATGTCATTATTTTAAATGACCCAATTAAAGCTATGAAAATTTTCTCCTTAATGCTGATATATTGTTTTTGTTGTACCAGTACTTGCCTAGTCATTTAGTTTGATTAAATACTCACAAATATATATACTGAGATTTTAGCAGAGTATGCTTATATGAACCAGTAAGCAATATCTTGACCTACAGAGCACAAACCTGGAGTAATTTGATAAAAGTCACCACTCTTTATGAGCATGAAAGAAGGCAAAGAATCCAGGGAAACCTCAAATCAAAAACTCTAATAAAGCCTAAAATTGTTTAGCCTCTGTAGAAAGCCTTACAGTGACACCTTTGAAAATGTGATTCCTGGGGTTCTACTTTGAAAAAACACCTTAAGAATGGGGTATTTTCAATGAGAATCATTCAACAGGCCTATCACTTTGCATATTGGATAGCCTCTCAAAAGATGAATATGGGCACGCTAGCACTTTGCTAATTCCCATTAACTACAGCAATCCTTAGTGAATTGCTGCATTAATGAGGAAGTCATTGCCTATACAGAGCCTGCAAACAGAGGAGTGTGTCTTTGCTTCAGTTCTTTTGACAAGTGTAGCTCTGCTTTAATTATTTATGCTCATACACCACAGCATAGGAGCACTTGCAAATATTTTGTATGAGTGATGAAGTTTTAGTAATAAGAGCCTTCACTCCATCTTGCTGCTGTTAAAGCTTACAGAGAAGCAGGGTGAGAATGTAAGGTTTTTGTGGATTAGTCAACTAGGAATTAACAGGATTCCCTAGGATGGAGTTCTAAATAATACAATGAAAATAAATATCTACAAGCACGATTCTTATTTTTTTCAAGCTTTTTAACAGCCCTCAGAAGACCCTAAGATGAACCGCAAGGAAAATAACAAGAAATGAAGCTGCTAATGATAATAATAATTACGATAATAATACTGCTTATATAACTCTTTATGGATATGTCTACACAAATATGGGAGATGGATGTTGAGACAATTTCTAAATAATTCAGAACAAATAGCTTACAAGTGTGGGCAGAGAGAGGCTGGGAAGAAGACAGTTCATTTGGTCAGAATCCTCCAGCCTATATTGGTCAAATTTGCTGAATGATTTATCATATCACTCCTTAAATATTCCAACTTTACTATTTAATTCCAATTCTGTATGTAACTTTCTTTGGACGGAGGCCAAGTAATTTAATCTCTCTGAGAACAAATCTCTTTTTGTTCAGCAGAATGAGATCCAGCTTAGAATATCTGCAACATCTTTCCCAGCCCTGGTGTTTTTGGTTCTATGAAATTCACGATCCTAGATTTATTGTCGCTTATTCTTTCAATAATAATTTATCGAGCTGCACCTACCATATACTAAGGACCAAGGAGAAGTGCATCCATAAGGTTGTCTAAAGACAATATTAAGTGTTGCCCACAAAGCCCTGCTTCACCTCCAATCTTCCACCCTTCCACCATGTACACAATCAGACACAGTCACCTTGTTTCATTTTATTTTGTCATTTGTTTTAATCGGGATTAAAAAAAAAAAATGAAGGGATTTATAGGTTGTTTTCAGACCCACGGAGACTTGAAGCATAAGGTATAAAGTATGCTCCTCCTTTTTTTCAGTTTTTTTGAGGTATAATTGACAAATACATATTGTATATATTTAAGGCACAGAACTTCATGTTTGGAGGTATGCATATACATTATAAAATGATCACCACCAGCAAGCTAATTAACATGTCTGTTACCTCACTTGGCATTTTTTCTTTTTTTGTAATAAGAATGCTTAAGATCTATCTCAAGTATAATACAGTCACTATGCTATATATTAGATCTCCAAAACTCATTCATCTTACATAAATGAAACTTTGTGCCTTTGACCACACTCCTCCCTACCTCCAGCCCCTGGCAACCACTATTCAACTCTCTGCTTATATGTGTTGGACTTTTAAAAATTCTACCTAGATGTGAGATCACGTGGTATTTGTCTTTGTGTCTGGCTTATGTCTCATAGCATAATGTCCTTCAGATTATATATACATTATCACAAATGGCAAGATTTCCTTTTTTTAAAGGACAAATAGTATTTTATTTTTTTATATACCACATTTTATCCATTCATCCATTGACAGATATTTAGGTTGTTTCCATACCTTGACTATCGTGACTAATGCTATATGAACATGGGAGTATGGATATCTCTTTGAGATCCTAATTTCACTTGCTTTGGATATATACCCAAAATTGAAATTTCTGGGTCATATATGGTAGTTCTGTTATGCTCCTCCCTTTTTCCTCAATCCTCATAGGGAGCCTTATTTGCCTTGGCCCTCAGAGTCACAAAATTCCCCTGGGTTTCTCATCTAGCACTAGACCCAAAAGTAACTTTCTGTATTCACTCAGCTAAACAAAGAGCATCGGAGAGCAGAGGGGTCCTGTCACTCAACAACTAGAAGGGGAGTTAAACCACTGACCCAGGCTACGGACATTCCACACCCACGTGCTGCTCACTAACCTTGAAGAATGAAGAGTGAACCAAAGACTCCATAGGGCAATCAGATGGCATTAAATGGCTACATTAAGAAATCTTCAGGAGATTACGATAATAATACTGATAATAAAAAGAGTTATATAAGCAGTATTATTATCGTGAGCTGTCCAAATAAAAGAACAAGTAACAATTCAACTTGGGCAGTAAAATGAATGGGAAACATGGAATAGGAGAAAGACCTTGTAAATTACTGGATCTACCAGATTGAGTTCTACAGTTCATTATATCACAGCCTTAGCCAATCAAACTAAAAGAAATGGAAAGAGGAAAAACTCGTCTGAGAAAAATTTACTGTCTTAAGAATATGTGTCCAGCCTTCACACTGCTCCCGAGCCCAACCTTTAGATAAATAATTTTACATTAATAAGAGATTTTATAGTTTTTTTTTTCTTTTGCTGGAAAATTATGTGACTCAATGCTCTTAAGTAAAAAGGAATTTAGGGCCTGAATCAGTACTTCAATCTTGGGTCTTTCTTGTAGCACAAAATAGTCTCATTAGTAATAACAAAATATTGAAAATACTAAAAATGATTCTATTCAACTATTCAACAAATATTTATTGAACGCCTGGTATGAGTCAAGCCCTATTCTTTTTTTTTTTTTTTTTTGGAGACGGAGTCTCACTCTGTCGCCCAGGCTGGAGTGCAGTGGCTTGATCTCAGCTCACTGCAAGCTCCGCCTCCCGGGTTCCCGCCATTCTCCTACCTCAGCCTCCCAAGTAGCTGGGACTACTGGCGCCCGCCACCTTGCCCAGCTAATTTTTTTGTATTTTTAGTAGAGACGGGGTTTCACCATGTTAGCTAGGATGGTCTCGATCTCCTGACCTCGTGATCCACCCACCTCGGCCTCCCACCAAGCCCTATTGTTAATTCCCTATTTGTAGAATATGCAGCAGGAACAAAATAGACATGGTCCCTGACCTAACAAAGCCCACAGTCTATGGAAGAGGAAGACAATAAACAAATACACATAAAAAGTAAGTATATAATTGCAATTTTTAAACAAAGCAAAAACAAAACCAAAAAGGCCCGGAGTTTTCTGAGAGACTCTTGGGGACGGGGGTAGGGAGCATCGAATTAAGGAATGACTTCCCTGAGGAAGTGACAGTTGATATGAAAACTAAAGGATAAGAAGGACTTCGTAGGAGATGCACAATTAGGGCATGTGCCAACATCAACCATGCTGGCAATGGAATCTGCTTAGCATACGGAGAGAAGCTCCTGCGCATGCGAATGAAGGCCGACATTTCCAAAAACGTTGCTTTGTTTACAAAAATAAAACGAATGCTTGGTGATCTTCAGGCAGAAACATACTGATGAAGTAGGAATAACTCTGATCAAACTCAAAGTCTGGTTTGTTGTCAAAGTAAAAAAAATTCATCTCTCAATAGTGAAATATATATATATATACACACACACACACACATATATTTGTCTTATTCTCATGCCGAATTTTAAAATTGTATCTAAAGATTTCCAAAAACTCAAATCTTTATTATTTATTTATTTATTGAGATGGAGTCTCACTCTGTCGCCCAGGCTGGAGTGCAGTGACACAATCTCAGCTCACTGCAACCTCCACCTCCCAGGCTCAAGTGATTCCCCTGTCTCAGCCTCCTTGAGTAGCTGGGATTACAGGCATGTGCCACCATGCCCAGCTACGTTTTGTATTTTTAGTAGAAATAGGGTTTCTCCATGTTGGCCAGGCTGGTCTCAAACTCCTGACCTCAAATGATCCACCCACCTTGGCCTTCCAAAGCACTGGGATTACAGGCGTGAACCACTCTGCCTGGACTCCAAAGACTCTTTCTATAGCTTTCTTTAGTAGTCTACTCTAATACTGAACTACCCTCAGTGCCAGTGATTTTTCTTTTTTTGACATGGAGTCTCACTTTGTCACACAGGCTGGAGTGTAGTGGCATAATCTCAGCTCACTGCAATCTCTGCCTCCCAGGTTCAAGCAATTCTGCTGCCTCAGCCTCCCAAGTAGCTGGGATTACAGGTACATGCTGTCACACCCAGCTAATTTTTGTATTTTTAGCAGAGACGGGGTTTCACCATGTTGGCCAGGCTGGTCTTGAACTCCTGACCTCAAGTGATCCACCTGCCTTGGCCTCCCAAAGTGTTGGGATTACAGGCATGAGCCACCGTGCCCGACCTGTGATGTTTTTCATAGTACACGTTGTTTTGTGCATCTTCAATAAGACTATCTGTGGGTGTGTATAAAAACATATACATAAGAAAATGTAATCATCACGTGTCTGCATAAAAGTCTATTTATAATGTTAAAGACTATCAGCAAAATTTTTTTCTATCTTCTCTAGAACATATATTATAGCTCATTATGAGTGTAGAATGTTATTCTACACTGTTCTAGACTTTATTACTAGGAAATTGGCATTAAAATATATACACACATACATATATATATATATATTATTTTTCCACTCACACATATAAATAATGCTGGACCAAAAAATAAAGATAGTCAGATTGTTAATAGATAATGAGTTCACAGTTTAATGGGTGAAATGGACAAAAATTGTCATCTACAAAATATCCCTACAGCAATGCCATCTAGCAGTATTAAGTATTATTGCTGGCCAGGAATGGTGGCTCACGTCTGTAATCCCAGCATTATGGAGGCTGAGATGGGCAGATGACCTGAGGTCAGGAGTTCGAGACCACCCTGGCCAACATGGAAAAATCCCATCTTCACAAAATATTAGCCGGGCACAGTGGCGGGTGCCTATAATCCCAGCTACTTGATAAGCTGAGGCAGGGGAATCGCTTGAACTAGGAAGCAGAGGTTGCAGTGAGCCAAGACTGTGCCACTGCACTCCAGCCTGGGCGACAGAGCAAGACTCCATCTGAAAAAAAATTTTTTTAATAAATAAAATAAAGTATTATTGCTTCTCCTTGATCATTTCCTAAGCCTGTTCTCTCTTTTCATATTCCCTTTATTTTCCCTTCTGGCCTGGTGCCACACTTGCATTACCAGGGTTACACATTTATATTTCTAGCCTAAACCTTTTGGTAATCTCTTTTCTCTCCTATGAATTACCACCACATGCTCTTAGCATTAACATTTTCCTCCTACATTTATTCATTAGCCCTCTCTCATTGAAAACCAAATTTCTTACCTGAAAAACAGTAAATAGAGCAGAGGTGTTCCTGAAATGCAATATTACTTTAATATAATTATATAATTGTATCTATGTTGTGCTTGTAATTTTTCTGTGTTTACATGCCTGCTCAATTTCCATCTTGTTTCTCTATTTCCATATCTATGCAATGTGCTTATAAAAGCTGTCAAAACAACACAACATATAAACTCAGAACAGGTTCAACGAACTGTTTCAGCTGCTTTTTCTTCTCATTTCCTTCCACTCGCTTCAGGAATCCTTGGGCTTTGACAGTGGGAATTGCAAAACCCTCAGGGCAAGTCCCTTTGTGGCTCATTCTGCATCTTATTTAGTGCTGGTGTCCAGAGGCTATAAGTAATTCTGAACAGGCCCATGTCACAGCTGGCTCAGGTGACTCGCAACATCATTCACATTTGTCGATATTCTCCCTAACTTTGCCGGAATCAGGTGTCAGTCATCAAGAACTAACACAGCACGTAGCGAGTTCAGCAACACCAGAGTTCAGTCCCCAGTGCCGGCGTGTGGATATCTTAATGAGACCAAATTTGGGGCTCGGTGAACGACTCTCCATTCTCCACTCAGAATAAAAGAAAAGGCTTCAAGTGTAGTAGGATGGATTCAAGTTAGATTCAAAGGTAAGTCCCCTGAGAACATGGGTTGGTAAACACTGGAGCGTGTTACCAAAGGAGGCAGAAGAATATGTTTTCCCTAGTGGGTGTTTGTTCATCTTTCTTAAGTCCGTTTTCACCAGTGTCTGGACTTGCTGCAGACGGTTCTGCTTGAACCCAGGGAAAGAGACTCGATGACCTTCGATGTACACCTGGAATGCTCAGGGCTCTCTTTAAATGTCACTTCTTTACAGAATCCTTCCCATCCTACCTATTCTAATTACATTGCCTCCCTTTAACTTTCTCTTATTACCCTGTTATTTTCCTTCCCACCTCTTATAATGACTTGTAATTACACATTTATGTACTTGTTTTTTCTTTGGAGAGCCGGTTGTTAACATTTGCCAGCACACCACTGCTCCTAGTTGTTCTTCCCGCTTCCCCTTTAGCTCCCACACAGCCACCAAATTGATCCTCTAAATATTTGAATCAACTCGAGCCATTCCTCTGCTCAGTCGCTTCCAGTTACTTCCCATCTCACTTCATCAAAGGCCAAAATTCTTACCCTAGCTAAAAAGTCCCCAAGCCATCTGCCGAGCCCCACTCTCCATATTTTTCTGATCCCGTCCTCTTTCCCCACGGCTGCTCTGCTCCAGCCATTCTTCAGTCCTGCAGTTCCTCAAACATCAGAGCAGCCTCTGCCTCAGGGTCACTGAATCTGCTTCTCTCTTCCTAGAAAACTTTCCCCCAGACAGAAGCTTGGCTCCCTCCCTTACTTCAAGCATCTTGGTTTTCTTTTTTTTTTTTTTGAGACAGAGTCTCGCTGTGTCTCCCAGACTGGAGTGCAGTGGTGCGATCTCGGCTCACTGCAAGCTCCACCTCCCGGGTTCATGCCCTTCTCCTGCCTCAGCCTCCCGAGTAGCTGGGACTACAGGCGCCCGCCACCTCGCCCGGCTAATTTTTTGTATTTTTAGTAGAGACAGGGTTTCACCATGTTAGCCAGGATGGTCTCGATCTCCTGACCTCGTGATCCACCCGCCTCAGCCTCCCAAAGTGCTGCGATTAAAGGCGTGAGCCACCACGCCCCGCCTGGTTTTCCAATTCTTCGCAGTGGCTCAGGCCTGCCATCCTGGCACTTTGGGAGGCCAAGACAGGAGGATCACTTGAGGCCAGGATTTCAACACCAGCCTGGGCAACATAGCAAAACCCCATCTTCACAAAAAATAAAACAAAGTTCTGTGCAAGAAACATCTTGGATCTGGCTGGCCTTATTTGCTCAGGCCAAAAGAAAGTTGTGGATATGACAGTGTGCCAGTTTGGGGTTTAGGCTCAAAAGGTCTGAATGCTTTTCTGCTTTTTCTTTCGGAACCCTGCTCTCTTTATGTGAACTGCCAACTTTGGTCGGCTGGAGGAGGAAATACCATAGGGAGGAAAACCAGAGTGCCCCGCTTGACAACCAGCCACCAGAAGCTGGGACATGCTGGAAACATAAAATACACAGAGAGTTTAGAATATCTAGTACCAAAAAAAAAAAAAAAATACATACTTCAATAACAAACTAGAAACTATGTGCAGACAATAACCTTGACCACAAGATACTTCCCACAGAGTTGTGTTGTTTGTTTGTTTGCTTTTGCTTTTGCTTTTGCATGGTTTGGGTTTTTGGTTTTTCCTTTTTTGTAATTTCATATTTTTTCTTCTAATCTAAAGTGGGCTAATTTATCAAAGTGCAAGACCAAATTTGTGCTTGACAATTTCCTTTCTGTGTTACCTACTTACCATGTTTGGGTTGTGCTATGGATTTTCTACATGGCATCAATTGGTCTTCGTAATGCCCTATGCTTTGTTCTGGTTGCTAAAGTAAAGAGAAAGCCTCAAACGAGCACTGAGAAGTCTATCATGCATCACTTTTTCAACTTTCCAATTTCTATTTTCTCCTTTATTCTCCATACTTCTCTGTCCTCTCTTTTGTTTAAAATCTCATTTAGCATTCTCTTGAGGGCAGAACACGAGATTACAATCTAACTATTGTAATGAGAATGGGTTAAGTTGGTGCCATTTCCCATTTTCATTACAATCTTGGTGGCAAGAATAATGTAACAGAATTTTTAATGCCTCATATATTACACGAACATTTTCCCGTGAGCTCCTGCTCCTTTTCTGTGGACAGCGTCGTGGCTGCGTGCTATAGGACATTGATCTTTTTATATTCTGCATTATAATAAATTGGCCATTTCACCCCTTCCCCATAGATTACAGTCACACGAGTAAAAAATATTTTGATCTATAGCATACCACTGCATCTCATGACTATAAAATCCTGTCACCTAAAGACCAGTACCTGCAAAATGCACGCAGCCTCTGAGTCAAATTGGACAGAAGGCACAATCCAGGTGTCTTTATGGGCAGGTACTTCTCTGAAAGGCACTCTGGGAATAGTTTTGTGATTTAAAGCACAAGTGTACAGAGTTTGTTCACTTAAATGTCAGGACTTCCTGGAAAACTGGACTTTGAACTCTGAGATGCTCACCCTCCAAATGGAAAGCCTCACAGGTGCTTGTTATTCCAAGTGTGGTCCTCTGACCAATAGCATCAGCATCACCTGGCAATATGGGAAAAGTGCAAAATCTCAGGCTTTGGCCAGCCCAAACCTTCTGAATTAGAATCTGCATTTTGACAAGAGTTCCAGCTGTCTGGTCTACACTACAGAGTTTGGGAAGACCTGCCTTAGAGTTTCCTGTAGACTACACATCATATAGAAATTCAAAAGCAGGGACCCTCTTCCTGAGTGACCCCCAGCACTTACTGTGGGTGCCCTGTCAAGGGCTGGGCCCTGGGATCCCAAAGCCCCCTCTCCTGGCTTCCCAGAATCTTCCCAGACTCTCCCTGTGATGTTGTCTTCACCTTACCTTTTCCTGGCCCTTTGCTTATCACTACCAGCCTTTCTGGGTTACATTTTTTTTTTTTTTTTTTTTGAGACGGATTCTCGCTCTATCGCCAGGCTGGAGTGCAGTGGCGCAATCTCGGCTCACTGCAATCTCTGCCTCCTGGGTTCAAGCAATTCTCCTCCCTCAGCCTCCCGAGTAGCTGGGACTACAGGGGCACGCCACCACACCCAGATAATTTTCGTATTTTTAGTAGAGACGGGGTTTCACCAAGTTGGCCAGGATAGTCTCATTCTCCTGACCTCGTGATCCACCCACCTTGGCCTCCCAAAGTTTTGGGATTACAGGCCTGAGCCACCGTGCCTGGCCTCTGGGTTATACTTTCTAGGGGACTAAAATCTTTTGACTACTCCTCAAATGGCCTTTCAAGCAGAAACATCTTCATCCAAATCGATCTTGCTCTGTGTGATCTTGTGAAGACAATGATATTTACTATATCAGAGAGTAAGAACAAACTGCTGTCATGAAGAGACCCCCAAAACACAGTGGTCCAAACCAGATAGAAATGTCTTCCGTTTTCTAGGTAACCCACACTGGAAGTCAGCTTGGCTACCCTACTCTTTTGGACAGTGAGGCTTTCCCCAGCACATTTCTTCATGATTCACTAGAGCATGGTCTTGGTCTGCCTGGTTGAAGCCTTGTTGCAGCAGGCAGAAAGAGGGAAGGGACTTCGCAGTGGGGTCCCACCCAGCTAGGAAGTGTTGTCCCACTCCAGGACCGTGACTGGAAGCAGCTGAGCATCTGAGTGGGCAGCTGCAGTCCCTTCCCCACTCCCCTAGCAGGGTGATTTTAGAGGCGAACAGGGTTATGAAGATAGCTTGTGTAAGCACACTGCCTGGCACCCATCACATTAGGTATTCAATAATGATAACTATTATTCTTATCATCTTATTATTGGCCCTCCTGGTAATTCCTCCTCTTGCTATTTATCAAGTCTGTTCAAAACTTCACTCATGGAATGGAAAGTGAACAAATTTCTCTTTTTTGATATTGAACTTTATTTATTGTACCACATTGCATTGAAAATTTGGTTTAAAAATGTCTCATGAACAGCAACAATCTTGAATTTGTAACATTCCTGAATTATAACTAAATGTCTATATTCAGCTTTGAGCAGTTTTAGCAAATCAAATCAAATGTAATAATTATGATTATCCCTATCAGTGTTCTAATACTGTAATGTCCACAAGGGAAGAGAGTTCAGAAAGTGAACACATTTCAACCCACCCTTTTGAAGGGACCCATTGATGCCTCAGATCAAATCACAGTGGCTTAAAGTCAGGTTTGTGTGACTTTGGCACCAACTTGGAATGGCTTGGACACCAGAGAGGTTAACAAACAACTCTCCCATATATACCACATTTATCTTCCACACCTGTACGTCTTCTGTTACAGCGGCATTTATACAGGACTTGGAGTGTTTGTGGTTCATCAATGGTGGGAGAGGTCTTTGGTGAAAGGGTGTGAGGTAGTCTGATCCCACAGGGAACTCTAGAACAGGAGCAGGAGCAGGACTTGTCCTACACAATCAGTCCCCTTTGTACTCCGGTTCCAAGCAGCTTATGGCTGCAGGCCACCGGCTTCATGGGCAGTGAACTCAATGTCCCTAACAGCCAACTTTGTAGCAATTTAAGAGATGACTGCAACAGCCTGTTAAAGGGGATGCAGGCCATGCCACGCCCATCAGCCACCATTTTCTGAGTATATTTGCTGCTTACTTTCGCCGTGTTAGAGAAACAAAGTACTGGACCAAATCAGAGTAGAAAAAAGTTATTTAGGTGATTGGATCAGGAAAGGTTTTTGTCTCACTGCCACAGACTAAACTCACTCCAGCCATCACTTGGCCACAGAGGCATCATAAGAAACACAGAAATTTTCATTACTACTGGAAAAGTGATTCTTACCACATCAAGAAAAAATGTTTTCTGCAAATAGGCATCCAAGCTACCTGTCTGTTAATGCAGTACCACTCTTCAGACGCAACCTAGGTAATTAACACGTTGCATGAACCCCAAACAAGAACATGAGTTGATTCAAATCACCACCTTTAACATGTTTTCAAACCAATCTGAGAAGGATTTGGGGGAATGATTCAAGGCACTCTTAATCACTGCCTACTGCCCAACTTCCTTTACATAACACCTCTTAGATCTAAGCCAAATTCTCCCTTCCCAGGACCCCTTTCCAAGGCCTTATCTCTTCATACCTAGATCAGATAGTTTCACATACTGCTAACTCTGGGACTAGCTCCATCTCAAGTCAGCCTGAGCCTGGACACTGGTCCTGGGCTTTGTCTTGTTCTTTCTGTACAGGACATCATCTACCCCAGTTCCAGTAATGAGACCAATACTTTCTCCAATGCTTGATTTCCTGCTTTTGTTCCCAGTCAGATGCCCCAGGTCCCTTAGGAACAGGTCCTTGTGCCCCTGAGTCCATTTGGAGATTTGCCCACTCACCAGTCCTGTGGCTTCCCGCTGCCTAGTGACAGCGTCCTTGGGCCACCTGCTACCTGCCCAATCACCTGCCTGCCTGCATCTGCACGTATTGTCAACTGCCAGACAGCTCTCCTTCCCGCAGAATGGGAAAAACAGATGGAATAGTCTTGACAAAGTGGTGTAAATAGAGAAAATGCCAGCTACACTGTGATAGAAAATGAGAGTTAAACTCCTTTATGAGAAAAGAAAGTTGCTAAAAATGGAGGCCATGGAAAGGGGGAGGCTGCCCTCCTTCCATCCCAATGGTTGTTGTCAGTGGGACTGCAGAACACAGCCATTGAGGGCTTGTGTCCTTGGGGGAGACCTGACTTACAGCCCAGCCCACCACTCACTAACAGCTAAGAAAGGACAAACACATCACCCACCAGGCTCAGGTCCCCATCTGTAAAGTAGGAGGAATAGCACTCTGTCCTACCAGCTACTTTTCTTGCTGGGATTCAAAGAGATACAATATATAGTCTCTTACAATTGTTCCTTAAGCATAGGCCTAATACACAGGAAATGCTCAATAAATATTAATATGCATCAGTTCTAGAGGAAGAGATACATGTAGAGTAGATTTTTTTGTGGGGAGGGAATATCATGTATTTAGAATAAAAGCCTAAGGTAGATGATTCAACTTGTAAAAGATTAATAAATTCAAAAAACATGGAAGTGACAGAAATCAGCCAGGTGAAAACCGGAGCAGAAATCTGAGTCCAGAGCAGAAAGAAGAGTGCAAGAATGGCAGCCTTGGGATTGGGAGTGTTGGGAGATGTGGATCAGCAGGTTGAGGAGGAAAGCTGAAATTGAACCAGAAAGGTCGGAGAGCTAGGGGGAGTGAGATCCCAGCTGTGGTTTAGGGAATAAATGCACTGTAAAATGCCCCCAAGGCAGCAGAGAAAGCTATGAGAGAAAAAGGAAAGGGGAATCGAAGAATAGGGCACATTTTATTGGAAGGGCAGTGAATAGAGGGAGGTTCAACAAAGTATTCGAAGCAATTGGGGGAAGAGAGAGAATGATAGGGAAGTCCACAGAGGGAGAGGTAAACAAGCAGTCAGCTGTGACAGAGAGAAGAGGCAATGAAGAAACATAATAATATATAATGCTATTTCGAAACAACAGCTGGGAATAGGGAATTGATAGCAAAGCGATAAATACCAGCAATGAGGGAAGTAAATACCATTAAAATGCACAATAGTTAATAACAATGAAGCCGAAGTGGGGGAAGCAATTAATAAATTAACAAACAATAGCGTAAAGTTTAAAATGAACAAAGGGAAAACCAAGGTTACAAGTATGACCAGTTAGTGAGAGAAGGGCAGGGTTCCTTGGAGGAGTGACAGGGAAGGATGATCCAACTGTATTGCAGAAGTACAGGCTCCAGGCTCTGCACAGCTAAGACAGGAGAGGACAGGGTTCATTCAAATACAAACAAATGGATGGAAGAGCGGTGCATAGCAAATGCTGCTCCCAGCTCTCCCCATGTTGCTGCGGTCCCCATAGCTACTCATCTACCACCATCACAAATAAAAATGGCCTCAGGGAACGACTGCCTAGATTGTACTGATAATAATGCACAAATATGTGAGACTTTATTCTAAAGGTGGTCTCTAAAAATAATGACTAGGGAACTGTCCTAAAAATGTAGATCCTGGAGCAGGTCAGAGACCTCATTCTGAGATTCAGCGTCTTATCTGCTCCCAAGCCACATCTCAACCTCAACACACCTTTCTGAGTGGTATTGGGAGAGAGTAGGAATCCCCAAGCCCAGGTGGGGAGTCCCCAGTGACCATATTGACTCCCATCAGTTGTGATTTCATAGACCTGAAAGCCTTAGTCACCATGAGAGCACCTCACCCTTGCAACAGTTTCTACCCATATGGTTTCTTTTAAATATTTCTCTACTTTTCTAACATAATTCTTGAATTTAGAGGGCTGCATTTCTTTTCCAAAGCACAAGTCAAGGCTTCTGTAATCTTGGGTCAGATAATATTTTCTACTCCAGGGAACACCTACAAAGCAATTAAAATTTAAAAAAAAAAAAAAAAAAAAAAGCTTCAGCCAAGCTGGAGCAACGGACAGTAAAAAGAATAGAAGCTGGCTGGATTGGGCTTAATAGGTCAGTTTTCCCTCTTGTTTTAAGAAACATGTCCCTTTTCCATTTTTGTGTGATATCAGGTTGCTATTCTTGGGGCATTTTCCCAGAGATGAGTTTCTAGAAGGCAACGTCAATTTATTATCCTTCTTTGCCTGCCTCATAGCACCTCCTGTCTGTTTTTCCACTTTGTTTTACCTACTCTGCTCCCATCTTATGCCCAGCATCTCCTGTTTAACCAGGATTTAATAAGCAGAGACTTGCTGTTGGCTGTATCACAGACTGAGAAGCTCTACTTCTCCAAAACAACTCCAACTGGATGGAGAGTTCCTGAGCAACCACCTTCCCAACGTGCAGTTCAACAGTGAGAACAATAAGAAATCAGAATAAGAAAATAAGAAAACTAGACCCTAAAAAGAAACAGCTGGTACACAGTGCAGATAACTCCAGGTTTAGCAGGGAAAGGATAAAAGGCAAGAGACAGAAGAAAAGGGAAATTGAAATAATTGGCCTAAAGAAAAGGGAAAGGGAAGAAAACAAAAAAGCAAGGAAAGGAAGAATAGTGGAGCAAGAAGAAAATGACACATTGAGGCTTTGCAAAGAATACTATGGAAAAAAAAAAAAAATACCAAGATGGTGTTACTTTTACATTTGCATAAAAAGAATGTTAATGATAATCCATATGTAATCAGAACTTGAATTTGATCAAGTAATTTTTATCTTATTGTATGGGATGCATAATATGTAAAGTAATAGCTATTACATTCAGTAGCAGTAAATATGAAAGAATATTTTTCTTGAATCTACTGCTGCAAAACAAACATAGCCTATTTCTCTTAAGGAAAATCATTAAATAATTATTTGGGAGGCCATTAGACTGGGGTAGCTTCAGAGCCCTGAGTTCCTACACAAGCAAACTGGAAACCAACTCAGTGAAACAGCCATTCTCTAGGCCAATCAGAAACCACCAACTAGCCTCTAACTCAGGGATTATTTACATTGCTTCCACATTCACCCTATAAAATCCTTCCCATGCCCCTTTGGTAGAACGCCCAAATGCTTGCAGTCTGAAGTTGCCAGATTCATGAATTGCTGTCTGCTCAAATAAAGCCTTTAAAATTTTCATGTACCTTACTTTATCTTTAAACAAGAACTATCCTAAAAAGAAGGAAAGTCCAAGGGTATAAGTTATAACTCAACTGTTCTGACTTCAGTAAGTTCCTGTTGAGAGGGGGAAAAAAAAAGCCTCATTTAATGGAGCAGAAGCTAAGCTTTGTTCTGGGCCCAGCACAGGATTAAACACTGTGCATTGATCATGCCTCACTGATGATCATAATAATTAACATCAATTCTGGAGGCAGTTAATAGACAGATGGGGTGACCTTTTTACTTTAGAATCTAAATTATTTGCTATTGGATAAGCAATTTGTTTTTACTGGATTGAACATGAATTAAATTTATTCTAACTACTTTAAGTTTGATATAATTGACATGTTACTGTATTGCCTTTTAATGTTAGGTTGCTTGCATGTGCTGTATTTGACTTGTATGTGGGTATAAAGAAGTCTTCTGATCTTTCTTCTTGAAAAGATGAAGTTTTTTCTGAAATTTCTTCATCTTGAACAATTTTAAAGTGACATCTGCCCTTATGTGAATGATAAACAGTAATAGAGGAAAAAAACAGGATAGTAGTCAGTGTCCTTATCATTAAAGAACTTGATAATGGCCTTCTGCGTTCTATGCAATTTCTTCTGGAAAGCACATTTAACAACAGCGACAACAGGTATCACCTAAATGTGGGCTAAATATCTAGTGTCATCATTAATGTTCACATGAATGTCATATTCCAGGAGTGCCACATTCTGAATCATCACATAATATGTAAATGGACCATTCGTTTAGTCACATGGGCAAAAAACGGTCTGACTCCATGGGTGCACTGTTCATTCTTCTTCAGTCCCTGACACCTATTCAAATACCTTGGGTGCTAGAATAGGAAGAGGCTTGGAGTCCAGTTCTACTTCGGTCATTGAGTTTTGTGTAGTTTGGACAAATTGCATCTTATCTCCCACCTGTGAAATATGAAGAGTGGTGCTCCCCTGCCCGTCCTCCTACCTCTTGGATTTACTGTAAGGATAACATGAGGCCTTAAAGGAGAAAGTGCATTGAAAACACTCTCTATGCACTATATGCCTTTAAGGTGAATATCAGTCAGAAAATAGCAATGTCAGGAGAAAATCAGCAATCATCTAGTCTAGGCTGCTGATTTCACTGATAAAGCCTCTGAGGGCCGGAGTCCAAGGTCAAACAGCTTGTTACCAATGAGCTAGGACAAACCTTTGGTCTCCTGGCTCTCCAGTCCACACTCTGCACTACTCCACTTACTTAATTATTGGTCATCCTGTTTTGCTATTGTTACACAATTAACCTAAAATATCAGTGTTAAATTGTCTTTCAACATCAATATTGTAAAATAACTTTACTAAACTCATTTAATTATGTCACTAATATTTCTTTAATGAAGCAATGATATTTTAGAATAGCAAAAATGTTGATTTCCAGTATGCTCAGTGTCCCTATTTAAAGTCACACTGTGAAATATTAGCTAATACTTCTTGAGCACTTTACAGTGTGCCTGACTCTACTCAGGATTTCTCATGATCTCATTTAGTATCCTATGAAGTTCACACTTTATTATTCTTCTCTTAAAGAGGAGGAAACTTCATGTGCTCATTCATGCACACTGCTTGCTTCATTTTGCAGGGAGACTGAGCCCAGTAAATTTAACTTCCCAGCCTCCTCTGCCAGGGGTTTCTGGGTGGGGTCAGTCAATGATAGGCACTGGCAGCGGCAGACAGTCGCAACGGAGGAATCAGGGTATTTCACCTCCCTCCCCTGGGTGGTGCACTGTCTCTCAAAGGGGCTGTTTCTCAGTGGTTCCAGCTCTTGCTGGACGGCTCCTCCCTTCCAGGGTCCTCACTCTCTCTCTCCATCCTGGTCCCTGTTAACACTATCTCTCATCCTTTTCTCCCTCTAGTACTAGCAGTGCAAATCTTGGTGCTGCCTCACTATTTCTTACTGAACTTTTAGCCCCTCTAACACCTTTTCACATAGTTCCCCACATTGCATTCCCTCTGTTGAACTAGTTGGTGTTTTCCTGATTGGACACTGACTGATGATAGGCTTCAGGAAGCACATAACTTAAAGTTACAGAGCATGAGCTGAGTTTGAATTCGGGCTGTCAGATTGCCAAGTCTCTGCCCAGTCTCTGCCCTTAATCTTGAAAGGCTACTGTTTCCTACAATGTCATGGACTAAGATAATGGTCTCCAAACTTTTCATCAACTTTTTTTATTGTGCACATTTATGAAGAAAAAGTTTGTAAGCATGGACCCTTGACACATATATATTTATTTATAAATTTCATGTAAGTAGACATTCTAAACACTAGTAAAGCTTAATTGCTTTCATTTTATATTTTAAAAAAGAATTATGATATTTTTCTCCATGCCAAAGGAAGCCATCATACTGAGATTTTGGGTGTAGTTGAAATATACCTTGAATTCTTTATTGCCGTTATATAATTTCAGTCACTTTCTTCTAAAACAGTGAGACATTCTCCAGAATGTACCATATTTTCTTCTCCTTTAGTTTTCTCATTCTCTCTCTCTCCTTCCTTCAAGTATAGGATGTGAACAGCAGAGATAAGGAATGAGGGAAAAGTGGAGTGAAAAGTCTCCCAAATCTTTTTTATTCCCAATTTAAGACCAGCTCACACTCTAGAAACAGTCAAGAATTGTAAGCATCTTTTTAATAATAGTTTTACTGAGATATAATTCACATATCGTAAAATTCATTTCTTGAAAGTGCATTATTTAATGTTTTTCAGTATATTCACAGAGTTATGCAACCATCACCAGTAACTAATGATAGAACATTTTCATCCCCTGAAAAGGAAACCCAAATCCATTATCTGCCACTCCCCGATCACCCCCAGCCTCTGGCGACCACTAATCTACTTTCTTTCCCTATGAATTTGACTATTCTGATCATTTCACACAAATGAAATCATACCATATGTGGCCTTTTGTGATTGCTTTTTTCACTCAGCATAATGTTTTCAAGGTTCATCCATGGCATAGCATGCATGAAACTTCATTCCTTGGTATGGTTGAATAATATTACATTGTATGGATATACCACGTTTAATTTATCTATTCATCAGCTGATGGATATTTGAGTTGCCTTCACTTTTTGGCTATTGTGAATAGTGCTGCTATGAACTTTTATTTACAAGCTTTTATGTTTGCATTTCTCTTGTGTATATGGCTAGTAGCAGAATTGCTGGGTCACATGGTAAATGTACATTTAACATTTTAATGAAGTGCCAAACTACTTTACAAAGTGGCTGCACTATTTTACATTCCCACTAGCAGGAATGTCTGAGGGCTCCAATTTCTTCACATTCTTGCCAATGTTGTTCTTTTTTATTTTAGCCATTTTAGGGGGTGTAAAGTAGGATCTCATTGTGATTTTGATTTGGATATCCCTAATTATGTGACATCTTTTTAAAAACTAAATAGTTATTTAATTAACACTAATAAAGTAATTATTAATATAAATTAAATATTAATATTTATTTTCAGTGAATGAAACCTGAAAGATGGCCAATTTCATCTGCACACAGAAGGGCATTCCAGTGCTCTGATAAAATGTTTAAAAATCACAATGTGAAAGCTAAGTAACCATTCCATTTAAAAATGTAATTTTAAATTTAGAAACTGCATATTTAAAATACAATGCAACTAGATGTTATATATAATATTGCATATAATTGGATACGCAATATAACCCCCACCCCTGGACCATGGTGTTTGCAACATTTTAAAGATTCTATGGATCACATGATCTCTTAAAACTGAGTCTGTATTCTTAACCACAATGCTAATTTAATTAAGTAAGCCAGACATCTGATTAACATTTCCAGCTCATTCACCAAAACTTCTCCTGCATTGGACTATATTTTAGAGCACTCTATTTTTTCCCTGTTTCTGCCACTCACCTTTAATTGAAATTCAGCATATTACTGTTAGTTATTGATAAATATCAATCCTTCCTTTGCTTACATAGCAACAGTTTCTTAAATAAACAACCATTATTAAAAAGCATCAGGAAGTGGAGGACTTAGTGAGTAATATGGCTGATGGAAGCATCGATTCCAGAGTTGGACATTGAGGACATTAGAATCATTATACTGCTCTTGGCAGGAAGGGCTGCCAACCTCTGGGTTCTAAAAGTTTTGTTTCAAGAGGAAATAGTACTAAACGAAAGAGTAACCTAGTCAGTCATTCATTTCACAGATAAATAGCAAGGACCTACCACGTGCCCGGAACTGTGTGCTGGGCACACAGCAATGAACCAGACCCTCAAAGCCCTGCCCTCAAACAGCACACATTCTAATGAAATGCCTTTCACCAGCCTCCTGCTGCCCTTGTGTAAGGAGTGCTGCCTGCCTCTGCAGCAGCCATTTTGCTTCTCTGGGGACAAAAGCCCACACACTGTGGATGACAACGCTTCAAAACAGAAAGAAACTCCTTTAAATGAGTGTGAACGGCTCAAGGCCCCAAAGCAATTCACTTTCAGTGGTCAGGGTTTTCTACTTCTAATTCTCAGAGCTTACTTTCAGGGAGTTAATGTCCACAGAGGAAAAGAGCAAAACAAAAAACAAACAAACAAACAAAAACCTCATTCAGACTGTCCAGATCATGGCCCCAATTGCTCGTTGAAACTCTTCTGAGGAGTGAAAACATCCAGAAGATGTATTTCTCTAACTGCCATTTTCCACTTACACCTGTTTTCAGACTGGAAATACCGGACTTCCAGAACAATGCCCTGTCCCTTGGGGTCAATTCCTCTAACTGCTGATCTCCTTTCTCTTGCAAAGCCCCCCGACAGCTAGCCTACAGTAGCTCTGATGTAGCTAAACCTCAAACTGCTCAGCATCTCTATAAAAGCCTCAATTCCCAGGACATTTCTAGCTCAAGTCTCTAAGTGTACCTGTGCTCTCAGGGCATAAATTGAGCAAGACCCTGAGGATCTCTAATGTGATGCCTTTTTTGATGGCCCAGGGGAGAAAAATACTAAAAAAGTGAACTTAAAGGGCCCACCACAAACACACAAATTCTAAAAACAAAAACAACGACAACAGATTCAACTAGGTCTCCTGTTAAATACTCTCATAGCACCTGGCACTTTTCTTTTGTGGCATTTATCACAGCTTACTATTCAATACTTGTCAGTATTTATATTTGATTCATAAAGAAAGGAACCTTACCTGTTTTGCTCACCCCTGTATTCCCAGGGGATGAATGAATGCATGATTTCATTCATTCTTTGGGCCATGCAAGTCTTAACATGGAAAACTGACCTCTTTTAGTTTATGGCATGTCCTTGCCCTTAAGAATGGAAGTTCTGATATCCTAAAACAAGTTGATTACCTATCCATTACTTCATGGCTGTTAGTTGACAACTGGGGATTCTTGTAGGCTTACCCACTTCAGGGACCACACACAATAGACTTTCCTTTCCAGGTTGCCTATGTGTGGGTTAGTAATCTGCTCTGTCCCCTGAATATGCTGCCGGCTTCTGATTGCCCCGCCAAGCCAGAAGTCAGGTTCCAGCTCTCTCTAAAAGAAGATCGTTGAGATTGTATGTTGTGCAGCCAATTATACCTAAGCTCAGTTTGGGTTTATTCAGTTTCCAAAATTGCCAAAAAAGACAGTCGACAATATCCAAGATCCTTTTAGAATGGAGTGTATGAAATGCCACATATTCAAAATATGCCTTTTCTTTCAACTTATTATTAAAGAACATCCTTAAGGTGTAGGATCTGTTCATCATTTGGATTTGAATCGGTAACTGTTACATCATTAATGTTATGGACATTCTGAGTTGTAATGTAAATTCTTTAGTAAACACTAAAATGTCATTCTCCAAGACTTGGGTCCTGCTTGATATTGTATCATTTTAATCTCCTATAGCACACACTTTAGCAACTTCATTTTATTCTCCTAAGAAACTTTTCCTAAAATCCAGATGCTAAAAATGTAAACGTAAATTTAAGCCTATACTAAACACTTGAGCATTCTTTTGTGTACAGAGATAAGCAGAACGGAGGTGACCGTGTCATGAAAGCAGTGAGGCTCAGCATCAAGGCCCTTAGTGCTTCCTCCAAGGCCCTGACAGGGACCCCAGCAGTGTGCTCATGAAATCACATAGATTTTTACACATTTTGCAGAAGTAAAATGCTTATGTATTATTTTTATAAAAAGGCCCCCAAATTGAATAAGCATAACAAAACCTATATCTACCACCAGAGCTGAAGTTAGAAAACTGATATTGATCTGTTTCTCATCTCCTAATAGATGATTCCTTTCAGTTAGGAAGACCTACCTGAATTATTTTTCCTGCCACTTTGACCTTCTTTTTTTTCTTTTTTAAAATAAACCATCTTAGCCTGTTCTTTATGAAAAAAGACAGATCACCAATTACGCTCTATGGTTTTCTTCTGAGCTTCAGTTTAGTCTTCATGAATGTGTAGCATTCTATTGGGGGTGAAAATCTGCATAGAGTCCCTTCCAGCTGCCTAACTCCAAATTAGTCTCCGAGTGCAAATCGGTCTGCTTCAGAATAACTGAAAAATTATTATACTTAATTTCATTTGAGCATATACAACCCTTCCAAACCTGTACTGTAGTAAAATAATTATCTCTTCATTATGAACATTTGGGAAAGCCATGGTCTCAATCACAGAAATATATCTACCTACACACACACATACACACACATGCACACACACACACGTGCATAAAGTACATATCCACAAACATACACATATATATGAAATCTTTAGAAAAAGAATATGTTTTGACTGCAGGGATGGATTTTGTATGAATAGAACCCTGAGGCATCTAACAGCTTAAATAATGGTTTCTGTTCCCGGGAAGAAAAAATATTTTTCCTTGATAGCACTTTTTATATTCACTGCATTGGAATTACTTTTTAAAAATTCTGCCAGTGAAGACTTATCATATGTGGGTGCCATAGCTGTAACATAAAGATAAGGATTGAAGCAAATGCCACTCATAAGCTCATGAGCCTGTAAATTGGAACTATCCTTCATAACACAAAGCTTTTTGCCAGTCCAAAATTTTTTCTTAAAGGCAAGACAGGAGTTTTCTCCTACAGAATTTTCCTTCTCCAATTGCTTGAAACATTTCAACTGCTTAAATTTTATTTGTTCAAAGACTATTTATGAGAGAAAGATACAAACAACATCTATTGTCTATAGAAAACTTATAAAATAACTTTTGGTTAAATTTTTTTTTGTCAGTTCTAGATTCAGATAGCTATGAAAGCATTTCAATAAAGCACACAATATTATTCCTACTGATTGAGGAAAATCATTAAAATCTATATAAAACCCAATAAATAATATAATTGTCACTGAGGGTTTTTGAAGGAAATAACTTGGTTTCAAAATGGCATTAGAACATCTTAATAAGCCACCCACAATCCAAGTTCTTTAAGCCTCAGTCTAAACATAGGGGTATCACTTCTTACCCACCCACCACTCCAGATGAGGTCAACCTTCCCATTAGATGCTTTACAGCTCTCTGCACTGACCCTTCACTGTTGGGAACAATCAAGTGATCTGTGTGATTGTTTCACGTTCCTGTGTCTGATAAACCATAAGCACCACAAAAGAAGGGGCCTTGTGTATTTTACCCATCACTAAACTCCCACTTCTGACCGCTGTCTAGGAAGAAAGTCAATAAATATTTGTTAGGTGAATGAATAGATGAATAAGCCATAGAAATATTAAATATTCCTTTCGTTGATCTGTTTTTCTGAGATAGGGAAAGAAAATCAATTGAATGATACTTTTACTATTATTTGCTATAAATGTTTACTCTTACCATAATAGACTGTAGAGTTTAAAGAGGCTCCTAACAGCCCTTCTATGCGCCCACTTCTATTTGATGTGCTCTGCAGTCTCCTTTCTGTCTGAGGAGCCAGATGGGTCAGTCTGAGACAGCTGTGAATACTAACTTTATTTTTTAAAATTATGATCATTGCCTTATACCATGTAAAAATAAAGCAGTCTAGAAAGTGATGCTTAATCCTTTCTTACTGCCCCATTCAGTATCATAGGGTATTAAACCTCCTCCAAATACAGGGGCCTACGAACAGCTTTCTCATTAAGAATCTTATATTGTTTCAAGGGGAAATGTGGGTTTTTATAAAAGATCTCTACCTACTCTGTTAACATGCAGTAATGCCCTTTGCTATCACAGAATCATGCAGCAACTTGCAAATTAATACATGGACCACTGCTGCTCATAATACAAACATAGCACCCACAGGCCACCAGGGCTTCATGTAACAATCCTAATTCTTTAATAATTTGGAGTTGTTTTTCCTGTTTATACCAGAACTTGCACTCTGCTTTATTATTGTTGAGGAAGGGGCTCAATATTTCTTTCATAAAGATAATTGTTTCTGTGGGATTTTGGGGCTTTCCTACCTCCCCCATTTTACAGATGCCTGTGTGGCTGCAAACACATAAAATGGAGATGCACCTCTTCATTAAAAAACTTTAACCTCTCACTAATGATGATATTAATACCCAGCGTGCGATAAACACCTGAGATGTACTTTGTCCTAAACAACACAGCCTTAGAGAACCTTGTAGTCAATAAAATAAAATACCCCTTTCTCTTTAATTAACATATGAAATAAACACAATCTGTGACACCTAGTGTGCAGCAGCAATTAAGAGGCATTGCTTAGTTAAACCTCCTAATACCTCATTTAAATATGCAATTAAGGGATAATTGCCTTCAATCAATAAAAAAATTGAAATATTTCGCAGGGGCTTCAATTATTTTTTGCTAGGCTTTCTACTTTACACTTGGCCAGCGCTAAGCCTGTCAGCCTTACTCCTTTGGTTAAAGTGACATTACCCTCTTTTTTTGCTACTGGCTTTTAAGCATGCTATTAACATTGCAAGAGGCCAATAACCATGCTAAGCCTTAGAAATCATCCCTTTTGGCCTCAGTTAGAATTTCTATGGCTCTGAAATTGCTTCTTCGTGACTTGCCTTAGGTTATGTTCTTTGTTTTTACTCAGCCCAAAGACCTCCATTTTCATCTGGTTGCAAAGGAGTCTACAGTAAAGGGGGAACAATTTGCTGACTTCCTATGGATGCACCAAAATGTAGTGTGCACAAAAAGCATACTGTGGCCATCAAATTTGTTGGTGCGTTTACTTTGTTGGGGCTGGGCTTTATCCCTTAGCCTGCTTCATACAAACTCAAGTTAAGAATGTAAGTATTTACAAACTGTGGTGCACATAGAAAGAAATATTTTTAAACTGAACCTTCATACAAACCCTGGGAAGTATGTGAAGTGAATTGGGAAGTACAATAACCATCACCAGGGAGGATCAAGGAATAAGTAAAAGGGTTAGCTGTGTGGGCAGGAAAGCATAACCAAATATTCATCCCAGAAAGGGGCAAATTGAATAAATATGTTGGGTTGACAAGGGATGGTCTGAAGTGCTGAAGCTGACTGGCAAATGCAAATATTAAGAAATAATCTTATAAAATAAACCATAAAATAAGAGAACATAGTCAATCAGCAAGACAAAGCCAAGTGAAGGATTAGGTGGCATCTGATGAATTTAGGGCTATGTAAACAGCTCTGCTACATAATTCAGGCCATAGAAAATGCTGCAGCCTGAATTATCTAAATTGTTGGCCCAGCACTCACCTAAACTTCTACTTAGATTTGATTGAGTAGAGTTGACTTTAAAAGATCAATGTCATTTTGCTCTGAACATGAGAAATAACATAATTAGGTCATAACTCTGAAATGTGAAAACTGTGTGCTCTTCAGTTTGGAGTACTCACCCCTGAAGGCCTAAAGGAAATCGAGCTAAGCTGCAGTTATCCAGCCCCTTCGAGATGGAAAGATCCAAAAGAAAGCTCAGGAACAGATGAAATCTGTACGATTAATCCTTGAGTTGAACTGCACAGGTCCACTTACAGGTGGATTTTCTTCTAGCTCTGCCACCCCTAAGACAGCAAGACCAATCCCTCCTCTTTTCCCTCCTCCTCCTCTACAGGAAGACCATGAAGATGAAGACCTTTGTGATGATCCACTTCCACTTAATAAATAGTAAATATATTTTTTCTTCCTTATGATTTTCTACATAACATTTTCTCCTCTCAAGCTTAATGTACGAATACAGTATATAATACATATAACATATAAAATATGTGTTAATTTACTCTTTATGATATTATAAGTCTTCCAGTCAATGGTAGGCTATTAGTAGTTAAGTTTCTGGGGAGTCAAATGTTATGTGTGGATTTTTGAAAGTGTGGGTGCTGGGGAAGCAGCATTCCAAACCCCAGCAGAGTTCCAGAGTCAACTGTACACACAGAGTTTGGCAATCGTGCTGATACTCTAACCTTTTCTTTTCTCCCTTCTTGTTAATCCTGGTCTCATCCATTTCAGCTGCCTGAGACACACTGGCCCCTCTTAGAGAGGCAAGCTACTTCAATACTCACACACAAGTACACAAAAACCAAGCCTTAATTGTCCTACTCTTACACTGAGTGATTCCACGTTGTGACCTCACTTCCACAGGCCTTCCACTGGGTATTTGGGGCAACTTTTATTTCTCACCAGTCTCAACCAATCTTCATTGATAATAACAGTACATTAATAATCCCAAAGACTGTTCTAACTGCATTACATAGGATGTTTCATGTAATCCTCATAACCCCAAGAGGAGGGTAAACCATCAGCCTCATTTTACAGATGAAGAAACTGTGTTACTGAAAGATTATATTACTAGAAATAGCTGAAATGTAAATTCAAGACCTTTGGTACCAGAGTACACAGGATTAGCTACTATATTCAACAAACTCTCCAGAGTCTCAGTTTCCAAAAGTGTGGCACATATTTCATGGGTTGATTCACTGAATTTGAAACAATGAAACAATATAAACTGTGTATGTGCAGGTTTTCATCTTCATGGCTTCAATGATCCTCAAGAGAGCCGAAAACTAACCACAATATTCATGTTTTTCTAGAAAACAATCCTCCATATTCATTCATTCATTCAGTAGACATCACTGAGTCACTATAATATTCATCAGGCATCACTATGCTAAAAATAGAGATAAAGAAATGAATCATCTTTCCCTGTCCCTGCTTCCTTATTCATCTTCCAACCTGCATTAGTGAAATTAGGTTGAGAGATATGAAATTATCATTATTCAATTGTTTCTGACCTACAAAACCAGCAATCTTGTATAGCTCAATCAAATGAAATAAAACAAACAAAAAACCTTTGGTGGCTTTCCAACCTATACAGGGCAAAGGTGAGTCTTCTGAGAAAGCCAGAATGTGGTCCTTGCTTCCCTATTCAGGTCCATTTCTTGCTACGTTGCCTGCCTTCTCATTTTTGCTCTTCCTCCTATAGGGCCAGTCTCATGTGCCTACCCCTTCAAGAGGGCTTTCTCCTGCTCACTCTTTCTTGGGAGATACTTGTTGATCAATTTCTCATCCCCCTACACCTTTTGCTGAGTATTCCCAGAATGCAAGGCCCATGATATTGCCCCAGTGAACTTAGGAGACAGGGAAACTGATGTATGTGCTGATACTCATGTTGCTTGCTCTGCAGTGGGTATAGAAGTCCTTTGTTTCTGACCCAGGAGTCTTATGTCTTCTGCCAGCAACCATGAACAAGTTTTAGACCAATTCGTTAAAGTGTAAGTAGGGAAAAATCAGGTCCTAGAACAAATACTCTTATGATGCAAGGAAAACATTTTCTATGTGAAACCTTAATTGTTCAAGTGGAGTTCATCATTTCATCCTTTGTGCCAGCACAGTGCTTGGTGGGCGCCCCAATTTTTACACTAAATAATATTAGTATTGATGAGATTAACATGCAGCTACTAAGCTGTTAGCTCAGTGACAGTGGGGCAATAGTTCACTTTTTGTTGTTGTTATGCAAACTTCCCAGCATGGTTCTTGAGAATTAGTGATCATTCAAAAAATGCTGAATTAAATTGTTGAATGGGTTGTACAGTATTCATGCTCTGTAATAGCTTATAACCTAAATGTGTTTTGTTGTTAACTTTTTGTTTAAATACAGTGATTTTTTGGCAGGAAGGGATAAATCATGATTTTTTTAAAATACAAAGTTATATACATTGAAAGCAAAAGTCCCTGTTTCTTCCATCAGTACCATACTTCAGAGGTAGCTTTTGGTTTGGTTTATGGCCTTCAGATATTTTCTTTGCATATTCAAACATTCATATCTACTTTTTTTCTTTAGGTAGGTTAAATCACACTATAAAATACAAATCTAGTTTTTTCATTTTTAACATATTATGGCTAGCTTTTCAAGTCAATACATATTTTATTATTTGTAATGGCTAGATAGTATTTGTTTACTAGCTTAAGATTATAGGCTGCCTAATTTATTTAATCCTCCAAAGGTGAACATTTGGCTTTTTTCAATTTTTTGCTATTATAAATTATTCTGCAATGAACATTTTTATAAGACTTCTCTGCCTGGTTCTAATTATACCAGTCAAAGAAATACCTAGAAGTAGAAGTAACTGATGTTACACTTGCGAATTTTAAGCTTTTATATATATATGTATCAAAGGCAATTGTTCTCCCAAACATGTGCCAATTTACATAGCTACCAAAAACGTGAATGTGCTTGTTTCTCCACACCCTCTTGAATACCAGGCATTGTTTTTCATATTTTTCCAAAGAAATGTCTCTATCTCTAATTTCTGTTTATTTAAGCATATTTTATATATGTATTGCTATTCTGTGAATTACCTGTTCAGCACATGCTGGTTGGTTTTTAAGAGTACTCTGTGAATTAAGAAAATTCACCCCCATCATGTGTTTTGCAAAAATTGTCATCAGGTTTTACTTTTATTCTTGCTTATGGTATTTTGTTCCTGTATAGACATTATTCAGTTTTTTATTTAATCAGATTTGTCTTTATAACTTCTGGGTTAATAGTTGTTTATTGTTCTTGTTGTTTTATTTAAATGTTTATTCCATCTTGAATTTGTTTTCAGCTATGATATGAGTTAGGAATCCAACTTTTTATGCTTTTTAAATAATTACACCCTAAATATTTAAAAATATTTCTTCAAACATGGACACGCATGATGCCTGTGTTTCCTTCTCTCATGTCATTATGAAGACACTATTAAAATGAATTTTTCATAAAGAATACTTGTGGAGTTGTAAGTACTTTTGTATAAGCAATACAAAAGTGTTTCCTCCTAACTCCTCAAACATCTAGTTGTTCAGAATCCTCAATATGCCCTTACTAAGGTTGTCAGATAAAATATAGGATGCCTAATTGAATTTGAATTTCAGATAACAACAAATGATTTAGATGTGCAATATTTGGGACATAAGTGAATTAACACAGGAACAGAAAACCAAATACCAAATGTTCTCACTTATTAGTGGGAGATAAACATTGAGTACACATAGACATAAAGATAGGAACAATAGACACTACTAAAGGGGGAAGAGAGGAAAGCAGGGAAAAACTGAAAAACTACCTATATTAGTCCATTCTTACTGCTAATAAAGACATAGTCAAGACTGGGTAATGTATAAATGAAAAAGGTTTAAGTGACTCACAGTTTGGCATGGCTGAGAAGGCCTCAGGAAACTTACAATTATGGCAGAAGGGGAAGCAAACATGCTCTTCTTCACATGGCAGCAGCAAGAAGAATTAAGAGCCAAGTGAAGGGGGAAACCCCTTATAAAACCATCAGATCTCATGAAAACTTACTCATTATCACTAGAAAAGTATGGGGGAAACGGCCCCCATGATTCAATTATCTCCACCTAGTCCCTCCCAGGACACGTAGGGATTATGGGAACTATAATTCAAGATGAGATTTGGGTGGGGACACAGCCAAACCATATCACTACCTATTGTGCACTGTACTCACTACCTGGGTGATGGGATCGTTCATACCCTAAACCTCAGTATAATGCGATATATCTGTGCAACAAATCTGCACATGTACCCTCTGAATCTAAAATAAAAGTGAAATTTTTAAAAAATTTAAATACTTGGGACACACTTGCATTAAAAATTATCTTTCTAAAATTGAAACTTAACTGGGCCTCCTGTATGGTATCTGCTACATTTGGCAACCCGCGGCCCTATTCCACATTGCTTATTCATTCTCTCAGTGATGGAACCACAGCCTGTCCCTGTCTCCTGATTCTAGCAAACAGTGTTGCAATGCACGTCCCCATACAGGTTTCTTAGGCAGCTGAAATATAACCAGTTTACTTTCCAGATGCTCGCACTAGTTTACATGATCACGAGCAGTGCCAAGGGGTCTCCGCAAGTTCTTGATATTATCTACCTTTCAATGTTGCCTTCAGGTATAAATTGAGAAATGTAATACTGTTTAAATGTGCGGATAGAATTTTATCCTAAGCCTCAAGTACCGACGATCTGCAATGCCACCTCTATCCTATATCAAGTTTCCATGAGCCTGTTTGTTTCTGGACTCCCTATTTTATTCCATTGGACAAAATTGTCCCTGGGCTCTTTCTTTTGTTTCATTGGTCAATTCATTTACCTCTACACCATTTCCATACTATCTTAATATAGTTTGTAATAAGAGACAATCAGCATCTAGCAGGATAAATCCATCTAACTTACTGTCTTCCAGTAAGTGTCTTGCCTATTTGGTCCTTTCATATGCCTTCATATAAATATTAAAATACATGTTGGCATTTTCAGTTTGTAAAAAAGCTGACATCATTGTGAGTTTTCTCCATTTGAGTCTTGCACATTTTTTGGTAGATGTATACTATTAAGTAATGGAAAGTTACCTTTTAACTACTTTTGCTATTGTATAATTTTAAAATTTTGTTTTCAATTGTGACTTTTATGTAGAAATATAATTGATTTTTTAAAGTATTTTTCTTTTTTACCAGTGTGGTAGGCAAATAGTAGCCCACTCAAAGATATCCACAAGTCTCCAGGACCTGTGAATATGTTTTCTTACATGCATGGCAAAAGGGACTTTGCACATGGGATTCAGGTTAAAGGCCTTGAAATGGGGAGGTGATCCTGGATTAGATGCAAGAGCCCAATCCAATCACATGCTTCCTTAAAAGTAAAGAGCATTTCCAACTGTCGTCAGAGGGATGTGTAACCTCAGAAGGTTTTGAAGGTGGACGAAGCAGGGCACCAGTCAAGGAATGTGAGTGGCCTCTAGAAGTTGGACAACAGATCCTCCACTGGAGCCCCTGGAAAGCAACGTGACTCTGGCAAACACCTTGATGTTAGCCCAGAGAGGTATGTGTTGAACTTCTAACCTACAGTACTGTAATAATTTAAATGTTTTTTGTTTTAAGCCATCAAGTTCATGTCACTTTGTTATAGCAGCAATAGAAAACTAATATATTTAGTATCCTTTTTTTTTTTTGAGATGGTAGTCTCGCCCTGTCACTCAGGCTGGAGTGCAGTGGCACGATCTCAGCTCACTGCAACCTCTGCCTCCTGGGTTCAAGCAATTCTCTGCCTCAGCCCCCCAAGTAGCTGAGATTACAGGTGCCAGCCACCACACCAGGCTAATTTTTGTATTTTTAGTAGAGATGTTTCACCATCTTGGCCAGGCTGGTCTCGAATTCCTGACTTCGTGATCCACTTGCCTCAGCCTCTCAAAGTGCCGGGATTATAGGCATGAGCCACTCCACCCAGCCAATCTTGCTAAATTTTGAAGCAAATCTTGCTAGATTTTGATTTGCTTCAAGTTTCACATTATTCCTAATGTTGTTGTTGTTGTTTTATTGTGGTGGTAGTTTGTCTAATACTTATGCATCTATTTATTTTACTGCATGGCTAGGACCCTCAAAGTTGAGGAGGAGTAATGATAGTTGATTTCCTTGGATTATTCCCAACTTTAAGGAAATATCTCCAACATTCCTTCTACTGAGAATGATATTTTGGTAGACACCATTTATCAGGTTAAGAAGTTCCCTTACTGTCCTAAATTTTGAAAGTATCTTTTCACTTTGTCTTAATCCTAAGGCTATTGAATTTTGTCATCTTTTAAGATGATATGATTTCTTTTTAATCAGTCAGGTAATAAACTGTATTTATAAGTTTTTTTTATACTTAACCACCTTTCAGTCCAAGAATAAATGCAATTTAGTCATGGTTCATTATGTTTCTGTCCCTTACTTCATTTCGTTTGCTATTAGATTTAATTTGCTATTAGAATCTTCCTATTAATGCTTATGCATGAGAATGGCCTATAATTTTCCTTTCTAGGATCATCCTTGATATGTTTTGTTGTCAAGGTTGTATTCATCTCATAGATTGGATTGGAGAATATTCACTCTTTTTCTGTGGTCTACAAGACTTCATATAATACTTAAATAATCTTTTCCGTTTACTATATGGTAGAATTTCACCTGTAAAACCATCTGGAACTGGCACTTATCTTTTGTGAAAATTTTAACTAAAGGTCCATTTATTTACCAGTTGTATAAGTATTCTGGTTTTCTGTTTATTCTTAACTATTATTTTCCCAGAATGTGTCTATTTTATCTAAATTTTCCATTCTTACTGGCATTAATCTTAGTATACCTTGTAATCTATGCTTTATCTAAAGTTATAGAACTATTTTTATTATCTCTATTATTTTTATCAGTGCCCTTTGTCGTTTTTCTTAGTCTTGTCAGAGATTTTTAAATTTTCTAATTCTTTCAAGAACTGTCATGTTAATCCTATATTGTATTTCTGTTTTCCATTTATTGATTTTTGCTCTCATCTTTGTCTTCTACTTTATGTTTGTTCTCTTTCATCTCCGATTTTTTAAGCCGAATGTTGCTCTTTCTCAGTCTTCCTTCCTTTCTAATACAAGCTTTTAAGATTATAAGTTTCCCTTAAATTATCACTTTCATTTTACTCCACAAATTGTGATACACTATGTTTCCATTATTTTCCAAATCTAAGTGTTTCTTTTATTTCCATGATGATGTATTCTCGGATCCATAGATTATTTAGTAGAGTGATTTTTAATTTTTAAGATATGAGAATTTTTATTAATGGTATTGGCTTCTAATTGCATTTTAAACTTTATTGGAATGTAATACAATAGTTAAAAATATTAAATGTACCCAAGATAAATACAATACTATTAAATTTACATACTGTTTACAACACTATTAAATTTACCCAAGATAAATGTAGAATTCAATGATTTTTAGTAAATGTATAGAATTGTCAACCAGCACTATAATTCACTTTTAGAACATTTCCATCACCCCAGAAGATACCCCTCATGTCCATTTGCAGTCAAGCTGAAATGGCACTTTAATCAAAAAATATATTCTACATGATACTGATTCTTTGAAACTTATTGATAGCTGCTTTATGACCTAGATCTGTACTACCTAATACTATAGCCAGGACACATGTGATTATTTACATTTAAATAAGCTAAATAAAATTAAAAATTAAGTTCTTTGACTTCACTAGGCACACTTGAAGTGCTCATTAGCCACATGTATCACACAGCACAGCTCCAGAAATTTCTTTATCATTTAGGAAGTTCTATGGGACAACATTGGCCCAGATATGTCTTTCAGTTCTCTTTTTAGTTGGTCTACTCTGCTATTTAACCCACCTATTGAGTATTTCCTTTCATTAAACATTCCATCATAGCTTTTCTATGGGTCTTTAACAACTTCAATATTTACTGTGCTTGTGGGTCTGAACCTCTCAAACGTGTGTCTGATGACAGTCACTCATGATGGTTGTCCCCTGGTGTGTGTAGTGATTTTTTTCTTGTGAACTCAATGCTCAATTTCAATGTGTGAGAATTCTATGAGCCTAAATTGGAGATGGTTTCCTCCAAAGAGGATTTAGCTCTACTTCTCTGTCATCTCCAGGGCACTAGTGACAAAGGACCACTGCTGCCATCCATAAGAATACTGGCTCAAAGCCCCAAGCTCATTGACCTTATTATGGACATGGACCCAGAACAAGCCCACCACTCCTCGTTACTCCAAGCTCCCACCTTAGCTCATGTTAAGTCATATCGGAGAAGATGGGGGTTTCCTCAGGCATCTCTGCAATCTTTTATCAGCCCAACCACTTGCCAACGGCTCTGTCCTATTGGGATTGAATTGTTCTACAAAGAACCCTCAGGGTACCCAGTCCACCATACTGCCAAAATTAGATTAGGAGACCTCTATGAGAAGCCCAAATTGGTATTGATAGAATTTATTTTAGGTTTATATGGATTCCTTAAGTAGCATTTCTTTTCAAGATGTAACAGTTGAGGGAGGACATCAGAAAAGATTTTGTAAAGATTTGAACAGAAGGCAATCATCTCTTTTGTGAGGGAAAAACATGTCGCATCATATTTAGACTATATGGAACATTTTTTAACTATAGGAGCCAGCACAGTGCAGTGGAAATAGTTTGGGCTTTGAAGTCATATAGTCCTAAACACCCATTTCAATATTATCACTCAGTAGCTGCATGCTTTATGCAAGTACCTTAATCTGGGCCTCAGTTTCTCCATTTCTGCAAACAAAAATTATAGGATATGCCTATCAGAGTGATGAAGATTGAAGATTAGTGACAAAGAACCTGGAATATAGGATAATTCAGTAGAAGTTGCTAACTCTGAGGGTAAAGATGGTGATGAGTAACAAAGCATGGAGGCAGACATTCTTATTCTGGTAGATAAGAGGCTCTAAGAAGGTGCATTCCAATAATAATGATGCAATGAATTCATATGAAACTTTGTACTTCTCAAAGCTCTGAATGATAGTAGCCCTGTACTTCCAGTATAGGCACCCCAAGGCTATGGGATAGCCAAGGAGCCATTGTTTGCCAGACTTGTGAATGAAGCCTGGGTGTGTGATCTGAGGTGTTTGTTTATAGTCCCTCCTGGTGCAAGACCAGACTAGGAGAGTGGAAAGAAGGGGTGTGCAACAGGCTTGGGGTGACTCTCCCTGCTCCACTGCCTTCCAGCAAAGAACTTCCTGAAGTTCAAGAATCCTAAACTTGAAACTCGTCTACAGAATCATTAGGAAGGAATACTTGTCAGAGTAAGTGGATAGAGCACATTTTATTTAACAGTATGTTTAATATTTGGATATAAGGCCTATGAGTCTCCATTTGTTCTCTTGCCCAGGCTTCACAAATATTAGGGGCACAAATATTGTGTGTGTGTTTGTGCAAGTGTGTGCCTACCTTTGGGGAAAGCTGTTGTGCTCTTCCATGCAAAAAGAGAAGCTACCTACCCCCAAGACATGGGTTACTGATGAGGGGTTGAGGATGGCAGTGATGAGGGGATGGTAGCTTACGCCTACACCATTTCATCCCATGGTAAACTTCAGCATTACCAACATGCAACTCTGTGCAAGGTTTAGAGCTCTGTTTTTTCATTACAGCCTTAGCTGCACGACTTCCTGGCCCATGTCTCACTTAAGTCTGATATACTGAGGTAGGTTCAGGCTCAGGCATACTGTAAGATGTGAGGATGTGAAGGTACGCATTCTACCTAGCTCCAGGAGCCCCACCTTGCCTGGTTCCATGGCTCATCAGTACACTTTCACATTGTCCAGGCTGAGCAGGTGCACACATGAGTCTTCTCCTCTCTCCTCTGAAAAGCATCCCCTCATCAGTGAAAGCCCAGTGACTTCTCCCTGGGCATGAGTTACCCATATCTCTTAGCTGAAACCATTTGCCAACTGGGTTAGTGGTTTTCATACATATTAGGCTGCGAATAGGAATCAATCAGAAGAATTTTTTAAACAATTTTCAGATCTTATCTTCAGGGATTTTGATTCAGTAAGAGGTCAGAAGTAGAGCCAGGGAATTGTTTTGTCATTTCTTTTGCATTTGCTGGTGTGTGTTTGATCTGTGTGTGTGCATGCATGTGTGGATGTGTGTGATTAAGCTTTACCAGGTGAGCTGACACAGCCAGGATGGAGAATCTTGGATTTCAATTCTGTTTCTTCTTATATGTGTATGCCTTATTTTCTTAAGTAGATCTTAAGCTCCTAGGGCCAGACCTTGTTTTTCACATGATTTGTAACCCACTCAGCACCTGGCAGCATGCAATGTGTTTAGCACAGAGGCCGCAAAAGTACCTTGCATGGAACCTGGATATTCCAGGGCAGGAGCAGAAGACATTGAGCATCACTACACTCGCATGCTATTTACAATGTCACCTGTGGTCACTGTCTCCTCTGCAGTTGTTTGCACCCTAGGGCTATGGTGCGGAAAACCCTCAGATCTGTGGATGTCAGAAGCTTCCACAACTTGCAGCACACTGGCAGCATCAAACTCAACCTCTCCAACAGCTCTTTGTTTTGTTTGCTTGTTGAGCTGAGTTTAAATCCAAATTCAACTGTGAATCATTAAAAAGGGGATTTTTCTTAAAACCAATAATTTGTCTTTGGACAACTGGCAGCCCTGACCCCTGCTAGAGCCACATTAATTTCAGCAAGAGTTGCTAGGGACGGAGGCAAGCCAGCTGGGGCTGCCAGCTTTTAACTCCTGCTCAGAGGACTTAAAGAGGTAGTCCCAAGGTTCCTGTAGCCATGTCCTTCTTTAAAATCAATGAAAAAGAGCAAAAATGTAAAAACCTTATTGTAGGAAAAATACCATCTAGATCTCACTTTTTGCACGGGCAGCTTTGCTTTTCACTGGGCATGTGGGAGACAACGCCCCCACCTGAATCTGATATAGGGGAATGATTTGAGACATTTCACTCAGCTGAGAACCTTTTGTTAACCAGAAAATTGGTCCCTTTGCCTCCCTGTTTTTATATATATATAAGTATGCTTTACTTCCTCTATTTTTTTTCCTAAATGGTACTTATACATACACCTTACTGATGTTTTATTCATGTGGACAAACTGCTTCCATTATGTGAATGTACAATAGCTGGAAGTCAATGGGAATCAAACAGCTAAAGCTCTATGTAATGCTTTAAAAATTGCAGGACTGATAATAACAACTTATGAGGCCGCCAGTGTTGAGATAGAGTCGGTCAAACTTTGGACTTCCGTGTACACTGTACAGATTCATCTTCAAACTCTCAGTGAAGACCCATCCCCTTCTGTTTCCATAAATAGGATGAACCTAAGATCTGTGCAAGCTAAAAGCATACAGTCCTCATTTTTCCTGCCCTGTAACATCAGAAAAGGCAAGTAGAATTGGCCATCTGGGCGCCGGGAGTGCTATGTGCAAGGCGTTATGCTGGACATAGAGCTGATAAGCCAAGACTCTTACCCTCAAGTCGCCCCCTAGAGAAAAGGCACTCATTTCATTCACACCCTGTGAGAGCTCAGGAGAGAAGATAATGGGCCCAGTTCACCAGGGCAGAAAATCCAGAACTGCAACGTGGGCACTACATAGTAACTTTCTCAAAAAACTCTTCTCAACTGTGTAGGAAGGAGAAACATGAAATGTCCACCTACAAGTACAAGGCGAGGATACAAAGGGGATGGAAAAAATGACTGCAATTTGTAAGGAATAAAATGACAGAGTTTTAAAGCTCATGAGAGCAAATTAGGTTGTTTAATCAAGAGTTACCTGCACGTATTTATTTGATTGTGGTGTACTCAAATACATTACAACCCTTTGTTAGAAAAACTGTAAGAGCTATTACACCTAATACCTCTGATATGTATCTTTAAACCTACGCTGGTGAGCCACCCCTGACCCTGCCGGCCCAGTCACCTGGCCTCAGAACTCATGTCTCTGCCTGACCCACAACCCTCTACAAGACTCCTCTGTTTACAGGCACTCCCACCTACAGACTCACGCAGGCCCAATGTCTTGCATTCCTTCATTCCCTCTGAATACAAGCAAACAAACACATATTGATTGAGTTACTTACTTTCATGCAGCTGCATTGATTTTTCACTTGTTTAATTTTCTTTTTGTATGCTTATGTCTCTTTTATGTGTATCAAGTATCTGTACATCAAGCATTGGGTTGTTAGATCTTCGAGAGTAGAAACATGTTTCCCTTTGTTTTTTTACATCTCTCCCACAGTACTAAATGTTATTAGTTGGCTAAAAGAGAGATTAATTTAAGGCTAGAAAATAAGCTTACTAAGAGAATTAATTATAGAGGTGGGGACGAGTAACTGCACTTCAGCATGTGAAACCTGATTATGTGCAAATAAATGGGAACGACATATTTTTTGTTAACCTACACTGGGAGTGAAGAAAGGAGATGAGGATCCCAAGCTGGAAAAAAAAAAAAAAAAAAAGCACCCTTAGAATTAAGCCTCTACTACTCTGATTTCAGCAAAAATTATTGCTCAGACAGCTAAAATTTTAAAGAGTAATCCCCAAAAACTAAGTGTTAGAGTTGTAAAGGTATCCTTTGCTAGGCTGTGGTTGCTGGTATCCAGGTCCTAAAGAGCCTTAACAACCTCCGGCAAGATGCTCACACATGCCAGGCCATTTTAGCCCTCACCATGATGACTGCTTAAAACAGAAGCAGCATATCCAGACCTCTAGCCAGAAATGAATACATGTAGCACTGATATGTGCATCTGCAAGCTGGTATGTGCGCTGTCATGCCTGAGTCTTCCTCTTTGAATGTCATTCTCTCTATCTGATCGCCTGTTCCTGGTTGATCATCCTTTTTCACCTACCACTCTGGATGCCTTCTCAGGCCGATTGTTGGATACAGTCCCCTCCACACACAGAAGCAATAAATAGAATGATGGATGGATGGATGGATGGATGGATGGATGGATGGATGGATAGGCAGACAGAGAGATACACACATATGAAGGCAGGTAGACAAGTAAATAGATACATACATACATATGTAGAGAGATACATACATAGGTAGACAGATACATACATATGTAGGTCAGATAGAATAGATAGACAGACATAGATAGGTTGATCACAGGTACATGGATAGGTAGACAGGTAGGTAGGTAGGTAGATACATACATACATAGATTGCATAGATAGGTAGATAATAGATACATAGGTAGGTAGGTAGGTAGGTAGGTAGATAGATGAATAAACAGAACACCCACAGTTGAGTTCCTCAACAGTATCAAGTTTCTCTGAAGACCTCCTGTCCCTAGCAGCTGTTACAATTTGGCATTCCACTGGCTCCCCTGGGTTCTTTCAAGGTGTTTTGGTTCATCTACAGATGACTCCCACCCTTGACCTTCCTGAGCAAGGCACTTGACCCAATATTCAGCTATACAAGGCTGCTTATGTCAGCATCTTCCCAGTTTCTTGAGTTTGCTTTCCAGTGGTAAGATATTTATTAAAAGAATAGATAATATATCCCCAGGCAAAAAAAAAAAAAGGTCTTTGGAGAAAACAACTTACTGATGAAGTAACTTCTTTCATTTGGTTTTAGCTTTCAAAAAAAAAAAAAGCAAGGCATTGGAGGGGGAGAGGTGATCTAGTTAGATACTCAGGTAGTAGAAAATAAGGGAAATAAAAGAAATGGACCATGAGCTTTCCAAATCCAGAAACTTTCAGTGGGAGCCCAGGTCCAAGTAATAAAATTTTATATGAGCCTATCATTTTTGGACCTTGTCTAACATAATATTTAACAGAACCTTCTCTTCTGAAGTCTAAAATGTCTTCTGGTATTATGTTTTTCCCATTCTCTCCTTCCGGTCACCAGGATACTTTTTTATTTTCTAAAAGTGCCACAGCATTGGATCACAATTTTTCTCCTTATCACTTCCTTTGTCCACCCCTCCTTAATTCCAACCAAGCATATCTCCTCTCTACTTCAGTCACCACACATACTGCCATACCCTGAACTTCATCATGACCAAGAATTCTATCACCTTCAAGATCTGCAACTCTAACTTGCTTTCAATTCCTTCACTTCTTTCCTGCCTTTAGTGGCTCTCTTCATAGCAACTTGGCTTATGTTCATATTTTTCTAGAGTAACCTCTCACAGATGAATGAAGATCCTTCTTCCTAATGGCCAGTGCTCATCCTCCAAGATTTCTTTATAGCTGACATTGTGGAACAACCTGTTCTTAAAACTCTCTCCTCACTTAGTTTCCATCATCCAGCGAGTCTGTTTCCCTCCTGGCTTCTCCAGCTCAGACCTTTGCCCTGTTTGCTCTTGGTCTGCTTCCCCACTTCCCCGCTACCCTCTTCTCTTCGAACTCTCTGTGCTATCCCATGGTGATCTCAAATCAGCATTTCTCAACTCCTTTCTTAATACCAAATATGCATTTTCAACTCTTTGTTGGTGAACCTCCACCTGAAAAGCCACAATGCATCGTACATACTTAGTGCTTATACTTACTAAGCAGTAATTACGTATAAGGCCCCATGGCAGATACAAATTTGAAAAGATAAATCTTTGCGAGCTGCAGAGGGAATGATTGTATGAGATCCTGGTTAACCAGAGAGTGAAGTCCCATAGACCAGAGTTCATTGTTAGAGCCTTGAAAGGGCAAACTCTAAAGTATGAATAAAAGAAAATGGGCTAAAATTGTGCCCCTAAATTTGGATTATCTCTAAATTAGTTCTGGATACAACCCTGGAAGGTACTCAGATGGTCTGAAGGCACATACCAAATGCTTCCTCAAAAGAAAACTGAGATACACAGCGAGGGGTAGCAAACTATACTATAGCCCATAGGCCAAGCCCGACCGGCTGAATGTTTTTGTAAATAAATCTTATTGGAACATAGCCACACTCATCCATTTACATCTTGCCTATGGTTGCTTTTGGACTATAGGAGCAGAACGGTTATGACTGATGCCGCATGGCTCACAAACTCTCAAATATTTACTCTCTGGCCCTTTAAGAAAACGTTTTTGGTGTAATTATGTTTGAAAATGGTGGCTTAGTTTACCTTTAGTTCATGAATTCTGAGTTCTACCTTCTCCTCCTTTTAGTTTAAAAATATTCAGCAAATAAATCTTTAAATGATTTATAGCATCTTTTATTTAAGAAGTACAAAGTACTGTACAAACAAGTGAGTGGATGGGGGAGATGGAGAGGGTAAATTGACCTACCCCAAACCACACAGCAAATCCAGGAACAGATTATGCAATGCCTGACTCCCAACCCAATGCCTGAACTGGAGTACCAACACACCTTTCCGGACCAGTCTCATTATCATTTATTTAACATCCTCTTACAGATGGGATCCAACGAATCTATCAGCCAAAAACCTTTTACCATCCCACAAATGCTCACAAGCCTTCCCCACCTTAACCAGTGTCAAAATACTGCTGAGGTGAAGGGAGGGAGCCCCACCTTCCCAGGAACCCCAGGCTTACCTTGATTGTGTCCCTCCCTTTCTCAGAACACTTCGGTTGGCCCCAGTTGCTTTCCAATCAGATTTAAATTTCTCATCGTGAGCTCTACATTCCACCTATCTCTTGTATCTAATCGCCCTCATCTCTCACTTCATTCATTTCTCTCTCGTCTTGTGGTATTCAGCCCAGAAAACCTACCACGGCCAGCTGAACAAACCCCAGGCATTCCTGCGAGAGGGAAGGGAGAGTTCCTGACCCTTTTCTTCTCATGGCTTCCACTTGCAAGTGACATTTCAGAGAAGCATCTTCTAGAAATACAAATCAGCAAAAACAAATCACAAAGGAAAGACCTCGGATTTAGTTCTGAACCACACCCAGCACATGAATGGCACCCAAAAGCTTTAAATACAACCATGATGAAAATCAAGATTGACCCTAGGACCAGTAGCTGAAAGAAATTAGACTGAATTTAGAGAAATCAGACCGAACTTTAGAGAAATCAGACCATAGATAAAACAGAATTTCAATAAAATTATTAAACATTATTCACCAATACTGCTGTCAGTCACCCCTACGTAGTCCACTGAGTTATCTCTGTTATTTGATTTCTGTTAGACCCAGGACACCATTAGCCTCGGTGAATCCTTGAATCAGTTTCAGAAGCTATAGGTTCTTTTCAGTTTATTCCAATCTAAGCTGTGTCTGGCATGCCACGTATAGTTTTAGGTACTTTAATGAAAAAAAGCACACTTCCTTCAAGGCTAGGCTCTTTCCTCCAACCCTCCAGCAACCTTTCTACCCCTGCAAATAGCCAGGATTCTCCTTTCTGGCTTTGTCAAGCTAACATTGTTTTTGCCTGTGGTGTAATGGTCTCTGCCTCTTTTGTTTATATTTATTTGTGTTTGTCCTGTCTCCTTCTCTACACTTTAAGCCTCTACCTATAAGCATTGACTTCTTTTGTAACTCACCCCAGTACACAAGCTATACGTGACTGACTGCCTGCCATATTAATGAATAATGTTTGATAATTTTATTGAAATGCCTTTTACCCATGGTCTGATTTCTTTAGGGTTTAGCCTAATTTCTTTCAGCTCCTGGTCTGCAGACCCATGTTGATTTGCATTATGGCTGTATTAATGCTTTTGAATGCTATCCATGTGCTAGGTGCTATTTAGAACTAAATAAAATGTCTTGCCCTAGTGATTTGTTTTCTTTCAAGTTGGCAGATTTGTGACCCCTGTGTTTCTAGGGGCTGAAATTGTCAAGACTCTTTTAATGCACCTCTTTGTTCGGGCAATAGCACGCCTGGTGGCTTTGAGAATAGCTGTCGTTTTGAGAATAGCATTTGTAGACACAACTGCTGCTGAAAAGGGAAACTCTATACATGGACTATTTCACTGGGAACAAGACAGCAAAAAGAGCGACTATTGTTCTCCACTAAAAGAAATAAACGAAGCCTAGTGTATTAATTTGATCCTGAACATGATGCGGCATTTTGCTGTAAATCTAGACATGATTGTATCTATATTGTCCACGTTGGTGCAATTCTGATCCCAATCAGTGTTTGTGATCACCCCCCAAGGCACCCAGTATAGAAAAGATCTGGCCCCTGTTTCAATGACCTTCCAAGATGGCTTTGAGTAAACAGCACTAGCCACAGCGTGAAACTCCTCAGGTCCTTGTTACACTCCCGAGTGCCATAAGCTCAGGCAGTCTTGGTACTGTAAAAACCACAGACAGTTACAATCCCAAAGAACCATGGGCTTAGGATACTTCTTTGATTCTTGGATTTGTGCCACTACAGTTTAGCAAGAGTTGGAGACCGAGAGAACACATTTGTCCCTCTCCTGTCGGTGAAATACTGCTCCTCAGTGCATTTGTTCATGGCTACGTTCTACCCACAGAGGGATCAAGCATTAGGCATCTGCCACTTGTGTGACACTAAATCTTCTGGCTCCACAGAATGTGCAAAATCCCTCTTCATGTGACACATTAAAAATTGAAATTCAGCTGCCTGTCTCTCTTTCTAGAACATGTATGTGTCTAATATACAGTTCTTGAGTAGTCCATTCTAAAAACTGACTATGGGCTAGGGAAAATGTATGCCTTACCCTTAAAAATAGAATGCATGATACGTTAGAACCTCAAGCTCACCCTATGATCAAGCCACTGGCCCTTCTCCTCGAGAAAATATCCTGGTCAAGGAATATCCAGATTCCAAGATAACTAAAAAGCTATCACTTAAAAAGTCAAATGTAGAGAGTATCAAAGCAGCAGCAGCAGCAGCAGTAGCAACAAATGTTCTAAAGGAAGCAATATTTTAAGAACAGATACATTTTTAAAAAGATAAATTCCAAAAACAAGATTTGTAAGTCTCCTAAAAACTCATTCCAAAGGAAATAAGAAGGGGGGAAATTTATCACTAAAATGAAAACAAAAGAAAACTGAAAAACAAAATGAAAATGAAGGAAGGGAACAGACGAACCAGGAAATCTACCAAGGATAAAATTCAGAAAATCGTTTTATCTTTGCAAATTTGATAAGCAAAAATGTCTTGCATTATTTTAATTTGTATTTATTTACCAGTGAAATCAAACATTTTCCCATATATTTTCTAACCCATCTATTTTGTCTATTGCAAATTGTTAGTTGTTAATTAACTGTTAATTGTCAATTGTTAATGATTAATGCTCACCTATCTATTTCTTTTCTTATCAATTTCTCTGAGCTCTATATACAGTAAAGATTGTTGTATGTACTGTACCTGGGAAATCCCCACTAATGGCACAGTTATAAGCCAAATACATATATAATTATATATGCATATTATGTTATTTATAAATCTATATATAGTAACTTGGTTCTGATCTATTTTGCATAATCATCATAAATTAGGAATAAATGTTCTGGAAGCTAGGACTTCAGAGAGGTCAACCACGTAAGGCGGTAGAAATACATAGAAAATATGTACCTGGCAGCAAGTTGGAGCAGAAGTCAGCATGTGGGGATTAATAAATATCCTCAGTACACTGAATGGGACAACAAAATACAGTTAGTTAGGGCAAATGCAGTATCAATAAAAGCCACCAGCAACTTGGACATGGGAGTGATTCTCAATGTTCAAACATGGCAAAAGAGTCTGAGAACTACAGTGACTGACAGCTTCATCCTGGATTTTCATTTAGTATAAAAGTAAATGTTGAAGACAGGAGCCCTTCGATATCCTTATCATAGGCAGTGCTGAGTCACATTCTTAAATCCTATTTCATTCATGCTATTATTTATTTTACCCTGCTGTGGTTCACACCCTGGGCTAGATGCTGGATATGTATTGATTCAGAAGATAGGCAAAGTCTCTGTCCTAGTGGAACTTACCATCTATGCCAGTGAGACCTGTAATAAACAATAATCAATGCATAATACAAATGGTGATAAGCAATAGCAGAGTAGTGATAAAAATAACCACATGCATACACACCCTCACGTGTACACATAACAGCAAAAGAGTTGAAAAATAGGATGCACGCGGAATGGCTAAGGAAGGAATATTTTTTTACCTAGAGGAGAAGTAGGTGAGAAAAGAACTAAAAGTTCTCCTGCAGAATTCAGAGTTACATTTTTCCACTGAAGACATCGCAGATAAAATGAGAGAAAAACAGTAGTGTAGGAAATATATCAGTTATGTATTTCGTAAGAAAACAGTACCTTCGAAAACGAGGAAGGTTAAAATAGCTCTCCTCTGATAGTATTTTAGAGGGGAGATTCTCTTTTATGTGAGATTACTTCCCCAAATGTTAAGAGAATGACGATTTAAAAATGTCTGCCAGCCCAGGGTCATCTTTCTCTGAGTTCCTCCCAGCTTTTCCTTCTTTTCCTCTGTTCCTTTGAGAAGTTCTTTTTCCCTTAACAGGAATACACTTGTTCCAGCATCATGTGGTGAGGGGGGTTTTATTCTGACCTCTTCCAGCCTCAGTATCTTGATTCCAATTTTCCCTGCTTGTATTCTAATCCAATATCCTGCTTTACTAATTTCTCAAAAATTCTTATAACTTGGAAAAGACAGCCAATGATTAACCAAAAAGTAATAAAGCCACGCTGTGGAATAAACAATAGGTGAAGCATATATATTTATTTATCACCTAATTCTTATCTTACGTATGCATATTATTAGATCTGACTGTGTCGATATAGAATTTGGGGACTCCCATACCTCATCACGGTATTCAGAGATAATACATGGAGGTATCCCTAGGAGGCACATTTGTGTGCAGTGGCAGAGACATGGAAGGAGAAAAGGGCCACACGTGCTAGTCCCATTTTAAAGATGAGAACACTGAAGTTATAAGATGGCTCAGCTGAATATTCTGAGGCTGTTCAAAGGGAGGAACAGATTTCAGATGTAATTCTCAGAGCTCCAGCCTCTAAACAATGTCAGTGAACAAATACCCATTTCCAGTTGGCATGGAGAGTCTCCAGGGTTAGAAATCTGCTTTAAAAAATCGAAAGCAAAAATCCTTTGAAAATATAGTTACAGCACACTAATTAATGTCTTCCAATGTCCTTCCATTTCAGCCACCCCGAGAGCCAGAGATTGTTAGTGCCACTTAGCTTTGCTTGGCAATCCTCACCCCTACGAATGGGAACCCTGGTGGTCTTTCTGACAAGCCAAGTCATAGATGTGTGTCTGCTGACATGAAAAGGACCCTTCTGTGAAATGCGTTGAATGCTTAGTGTTTTATTAAATGGTCCTGAACATTCTTTCTCTGTCCATCTCTTCTTTCCCAGTCACATCCAATTTTGTAAAAGTCAAGGCCACCTTCCAGAGCTGCTCCCAGTCACAGATTTTATAATTTTAACGAGTTCTCTACTGTAATTTAAAAGATAACTCACGCCTATTTCCAGCATTTAATGTATTTTCTTTTTTTTTCCTGAAAGCAATATACGTGTGTAATTAATAAACAATTTAGTATGTTGAGGAACCTAGGAACTTGGCAAATGTTCTGGGGATATGAAATCTCAAGAAAAGCAGCACATTATAAGGAATAGTAAGTAATTACTTATGTAAGCTTTCTTTTTAAATTCTAAGAACATTAACTACTAATTACCTACTAATTACCAGTACTTCGGCAGGTGTTTGCACTTAACTGTAGGCTAAAGCCCCTGTGAAAAACAAACCCCTCACAGCCTCTCTCAAGATACAAGCTGGATCCCACCGGCCCTGCCGCACACCGTGGGCGTGGCCAAACCCATCACAAGCCAATGTCTTCACCACGTGGCTGCTTAAGGTGAAAAAGTAAATGTGTGTTTTCCTTTCTCTTTTTCCCCCAAACAGTCATTATCAAAGAGTGAGGACTGGCTTGAAGAGCAGCTTTAAGGTATCTGGGGTGATAGTCAAACTATGATGAAGAGGCTGTCATCTGAAATGCATTCTTCTCACTTCCGTGGGCTTCAGCAACCCTCTGTGTCTGACGGGCCTGGAGCACCATCTACTCACCTCCCCACACTTCCCTCCCTGAAATTTGCAATGAGCACGTGATTATTTCACTGCTTTCCATTCTCCTTATTGACCTGTGAAAATGATCTTTAAGATCCCCTCCAGCTGGAAAAGGGTGCCATCCCCCTGATCCTCCACTTTTCAAATTTTCAGGAACTAAAGCTGTGTAATATTCACTAAAGACCCAAGATTGTTCCACATTTCAGAGGTCTCCCATCTGGAGAATGTCCTTTCTCACAGCCACAAACAGGTCACTGTGTATCTCACAAGGGCTAATAGCTTCTCCTTCAAGACACGACAGTCATGCTCACATTGCCTCATGGTGACACCGAGAAGCGATGCCTGATAGCACGATCTTACCTAAAATCTACCATAGTATTCAGTTCTGCCCAGGACTGTGCTCTACTGCAGTCCATGTCTCTCATTTTAGCCCCTCTGTTAGTTTCCTGGGGCTGCCATAACAAATTTCCACAAGCATGCCGGCTTAAAACAACAAACATTTATCTTCTTGCAGTTCTGGAAGCCGAAATTATCAAATCGAGGTGTTGGTCAGGCTGCATTCCCTCCATTGGCTATCAGACAGATTCTGGTCCTTTCCACTCCCAACTTTGAGTGGCTCCAAGTGTTCCTTGGCTTGTGGTCGCATCACTCCAATCTCTGCTTCTGCAGTCACACTACCTCTCCTTTTCTGTCTGTCAAATCTCCCCTGTGTGTCTCTTAGTTAAGACACTTGCCATTAGATTTAGGGTCCACCCAGACAATCCAGGGTGATCTCATCTGGAGATCCTTAGTTACATCTGCAAAGATGCTTTTCCAAATATGATCACATTTACAGGTTCTGGGGATTTGGAGGTGGGCCTATTTATTACAGTGCCACCATTAAATCCACTGTAGTCCTGTATATGTTCTCTCATCTACTAATTTATTTATTCAACAAATGTTATTGAGCCTTAGAATATTTCAGGCATTATTTTAGGTGGATTTGAATTCATGAGTAAGACAAAGTCCACACCTTTATAGAATGTATCATTCACACACACACACACACACACACACCCATTTATTTTGTCCATCCATTTCAGTTATACACATTTCCTTAGAATCTATGATGTACCATTGATACTCAAAACACATACAAATACTCTTAGAAAACTTGTTCAATCATATCTTGTGTGCAGGATGGGGAAATAAGGAATATGCCTGAAAAATTTCTTTTCAAGTTTTCAGAAGAACAAGAGAGAGAAAGGCATAGATGTGCAAATTTTATAAATTCATTTTATAATGTAATTGAAATGCCAAAAAATTGAGGAATTCCATGTTGATGAAGAAACGGATATTAATGCAATGAAGAACAGCTCCATCTCTGTCAGCCAGTCATCTTTTATATGTCAGAGGCTGTCACTTTCTATTGCGTTTCAACTAATTACCTCAGTTTATTAAAACTGAATATGATTTCACATATTTGACATCCCCAGTCTTCATGTGTTCCTGCTTATCAAGAGCTATCACCTAATGATATGTCCCACCTCTCTGGGGTTTCTCAGGTGAGGAAATGAAGGGGCCAACACAGATGGGTGTCAAGAAAAACGGGACAGCCATCATCAATGGTGACTGTCTGCTGGTCGTGCAGTTGTGTACAACCACTGCCTGAGTTCAGTCAGAGCTGAGGCACACCAAGCCCTGCAGCCCTTAGTGAAGATCTGGGCACTGCAATGGCCAGGAAGAGGTGGGGAGGCAGATAAGCTGGGCACAAATGAAAACCACGCCTCTGATAGAGAGCTACTTTCCGATCAGAGGTAATGACCAGAGATAATCAAAGGAAGGGACCATAAATAAGTTATGCGTTGTGGGTCTGAAGACTATCTCAACTTCCAATGATACACTTAAGTTTTAAAAGTTTCTTGCATCTGGTGGGGAAGGGGGCTGTTTCTTGATGGTGATGATGTTTTGTGTGGTGTGTTGGGAGAGAGTGGTTGGAGGTTGTTGCTTTGTTTGTAACATGGGGCCATCTTGGAGTGCACTCGCAGGTAAGATGGGCAGAATTGCTTTACATGAAACCTAAGTCAGCTTCCTATAAAAAAGCGGATGATATCATTCCACAGAGGTGTCTATGTGATTACAAGTTTTGAAAGAGCCATCGCCAGAAAAGTGGATTCCAGAAACAAGTAATTAGCACTTTGATCTCCAACACAATGGCGGTAGCCGTTTGAATTTCACTTGGATTGTACGAGGAGGAGCAGAGTTGACCACTTCTCACTTTTCAAAAGGAATATCTAGGCTTTTCAACCACAGACCTTCTGATGATGTGCTCATTTCTTGGCTAGACAGGTGCAGTGGTATGTGGGTGATCAGAAATTCTCAGTAATGTTTCTGTAAATTGCCAGAGGTAGTCGATACTTGTGGGAAAAAAAAAAACACACAACAAAAAAACAATACCTTGGGAAGTTATGCCAATATGGGGAGCTGCGGCAAAGAACTAAACCCCCGGTCACAGAGGAAAATGCCACTTACCCTTAGCTGTAGTGACAAATACAAGAACATAAGACTCAGGAAAGGGAAGGGGGGTGTTTTTTCCTTGGCAGAATCAGATTGTTTGTTAAGAAAGGCAGTTACTGCATGTTTTTCCATGGTGAATCATGCCAATCCTGCTCCAATCAGAATGTGTCTACATTTCAGAGTTTCAGGGGAAATGCTCACTAAGCTCTGGCCGGGTGCAGCCTGTCCTCTGATCAGAAGTGTGGGTGGCTAAGTGTTTCTCCAGAGCCCGAAAGTGCCTTTCTGGAACTTCTCCAGAGCCCCAAAGTGCCTTCCTGGACCTATTCATTCTGACACAAGGCTCTGCTTGTCCTGAGCACTGTGTTCTTAACAAAATAAACCGATGTTTTAAAAATCAGGATATTTGCCCACAATAATCTGGATTTTCAGCATCTCGTGGAAAACCTGAAGATCCAGCCCCACTGAGCCAAAATTCCCATAGAATCACAGTTATACTAAGTGACAGCTCCCTTAGTAAACAGGATGAGCACACTTAGCTGCTGCGGCCCTCACCTCCACATGTCTCTTATAAATGTTCCCTGTCTGGCCCGATGGACTTTGAAAGTCATGAAGTCTGCACAGAGTGAGTGGCCTTCAAAGATCTCACAAAGTCCTTCTCCACAGACTTCTTTTAGGATGCACCTCACCTCTGCTCTCCTTCCCAAATGCACTTACCCTCTGCTTGGCCCTGCCCAAAGCACCACGAGCTCTCCCTCCTCCGAGTACCCAGAAATCCTCCAGCCTATACCAATGCTGTTAGAAATCGACTCACCAACACGCTGTGTTTTCCAAGTAATATTTCACTTGGAATCCCAGTATACTGAACAGATCAAAGGAGAGCCACTCTGCTTATATCTGGGAGGCCAGAATCCTGCCCTCACTACAACTTCCTTAACCACTACACACACCCCCTCAGAAGCATCTGGGTGGAACCCCCAAGATTCCCCCAAGACACTGGTTTATGTCTTTCATCAGTGTCCTCTACAAGGTGTTCCATAATATTTGTTATCTTTTACATATTCTGTTCTTATAAGTAGATTTTTCTTAAAGGACCACACCTAATGCTTATATTCCACAATGCATTTTTGCACATAAATATTTGACATTAGTATTTTTTCATTTATTCTCTGCCATGTTTTGGCATAGTCATGACTCCTGAGTAAGCAGAACTGGACATTCTTCTCCCAACAGAACCTACTGCTAAATATCAGTGCCTGAGGATCACACTGAGATAGTTTCCCAAGCAGGAAGGGCACACGACACCTCGTCTGTTTACTTACAGGGTGGGTTCTGGATCCATCTGTCACACTGAAGTCCAGAACTTCCAGGCAGCACAAAAAGAATGACAGTGGGAATTGGAAAAATAAATACACTACTGTGCTGGTAGTGTTCCGTGTCCTGATCTAGTTGTTGCTTATACGGCTTGTTTGAATTGTGAAAATTCATCGAGCTCCATGAAGAATGTGTGTAATTTTCTGTACATATGTTTTATTTAGTAAAGAGTTAAAAAGACCACAAAGAAGAAGCAATTGACTAGAAGTCTTTATTCAGTGTTTCCTGGATTGAGACACACCAGGGCAAGCACTGGGGTTTCTTTTTTCAACTTTTATAACTTAGATTCAGGGGCCACGTGTGCAGGTTTGTTACATTAGAATATTGCATGATGCCGAGATTTGGGGTACGATTGATCATGTCACCCAAGTAGTGAGCATAATTCCAATACATAGTTTTCTAACTCTTTCCATCTCCCTTGCTCCCGCCTCTGGCAGTCTCCAATGTCTATTGTTCAGGGACTGGATTTATTCACATGTATATCACTGTTGTCTACCTCAGGGTCTGGTACCTAGTAAGGGGCAACATGTTCTTACTGAGTAAATGAACCTGGCCTCGGCCCAGCTCAGTAACAGTGAGAATTAGCATGCCTCCTTCTCCATATCTCTTTATAACCCAAGCATCCACTCAACAGGTTACCAGTAGCTCGTTCGCCTAACCCTGGTCTCCCTTCCAAGGAATAGAAAGACATGATAGAGCTCCAGACTTCGCCCATCCTTTCACAGAGCTTTGTCCTGACACTGACAAGCCTGCACCAGACACTCACTGGGAGCCAGGAACACAGGGATGTACACAACTGTTCATTGGAGGAATCAGCAATAGGCATAAGTTGTTAGAGCCATAGGGTGTCTGTATCATCGTAGCACCTATGAACAAAGCACTATGGGAACAACTCTTAAATCCATCTAGAGAAGTCCAGGAAGTTTTCCCAGAAGATGACATGTAACTTGGGTGGGTGGGGGGTTCACCAAGCAATGATTCAGCAGTTTCTGCTTACCGTTGTTTATGTGGTGAATGGTTTTCCATTCTCAAAAATGCTTCCTTCTTACTCTTCTAGAGAAAAAGAAAAATTATCTGGCTCTTCTCCAAATCTAGCTCAGAAATATACCATAATCATTTGGGAATATTCCAGCCATTTTAAATCTCCAACTCCTGATCAGTGAGCACATATGACAAAATTATTTTATACTTCATCATACGTGAGAAAGCATAATTTCAAACAGATCAATATTCCACCATTTTATCAATATACACATAAATGAAAGGTGTATGGTAAAACAGAATAATGACCTCTCAAAGATATCCACAGCCTAATACCTCAAACCTGTGAACAGGCTGATGTTGCATGGCTTGAAACGAACTTTGCAGATGGGATTAAGGCTAATACTTTAAGATAGGGAAATAGTCCTGAATTATCTGGGTGGATCCAATTTAATCACACAAGCCTTTAAAAGTAGAAGAGGAAGGTAGGAGATCCTGAGCACTATAGTGAAAGGAAGGGCAGGAGGGGTTCAAAGTGAGAGACTCATTTCAACCCATCATGTCTGGCCTTGAAGACAGAGGAAAGAGGCCATGAACAGAGGAATATAGCCAATTTCTAGACAGCACGAATGGCCCTCCACTGACAGCCAGCAAGAAAAGAGGGACTGCAGTCCTACAACCACAAGGAACCAAATACCGCCAACAATCTGAAGGAGCAAGAGAACAGATTTCTTTGCTCCAGCAAGAAATGCAGCCTTGCAGATGCCTTCATTTTAGCTACACTGAAGACTTGTACCAGACTTCTGAACTACAGAACTGTCAGGTAATAAATGTGTGTTATGTGAAACTGCTAAATTGGTGGTAATTTGTTACAGAAGCAATAGAAAATGAATATAAACGGGAAGTCTCCAAGTTGCTGCAACATTAGGTTGTCATAGAAGGAGCTCTGTGGTTGATTCCTGCCGGCTCTGCTAGTGGCCTCAGTGTAACCTTGGGCAAGTCCCTTTCTCACTCTGAGCTTCAGTTTCTGCAGCTGTGAACAGAACAATAGCACCAACCTGTAGTTGTTACATGATTAAACTACATCAGGCAAGTGAAAGCCCTTAGCAAGATGCTGGGGATACGGTAGGGGCTCAACAAATGTTTAGAAGGAAAATAAAACTACCAAAGCCTTTTGCTGATTAAAACATCTCCAACTGGCTGGGCACAGTGACTCACGCCTGTAATCCCAGCACTTTGGGAAGCCAAGGCATGTGGATCACCTGAGGTCAGGAGTTCGAGACCAGTCTGGCCAACACGGTGAAACCCTCTTTATTGAAGTACAAAAATTAGCCAGATGTGGTGGCGGGCACCTGTAATCCCAGCTACTCAGGAGGCTGAGGCAGAGAATTGCTTGAATCTGGGAGGCGGAGGTTGCAGTGAGCTGAGATCACACCACTGCACTCCAGCTTAGGCAACAAGAGCGAGACTCCATCTGAAAAAAAAAAATTCTCCAACTGGCCCATGACATAGCTCACATCTATTTCTGGAAAGCTTTCATCAACCTGGTCTTATGTGAGGAGATTTTCTTTTCTGTCAATAGTTGTCTTTACCTAGTGCAGCAGGGGAAGATCAGGAACTTTGCATTACAGAAGGGCAGGGGGCATGTGAGTATTAGTAAGGCCTTACATTTTCTGGGAGTCAGACCTGACAATAGTTCTGAGGGGGCTTCTGGCACAATGCAGTTAGATCAGAGCTGAGCCTCTCACTGTGTACTCTCCGCTCACATTTTCAAGGATTTCACTGCAAATGTCTCTACTCTCCCTTTCCTGAGCCATCATGCCTTCCTTCCTATTAAATCACTTGTATCAGCAAACAATCTTTGCAAGAATCTCCACCTTTTAAAAGCTGTCCCTTGACTCACTCCCCCATTTTTTCCTCCCTTTATTGCAAAACATCTTGAATGAGCCCCAGTCTCCACTTCCTCACCTCCCATTTGTTGCTCCATCCCTAATGGAGCTGACGTTTTCACTTCTTCTCCTGCCAAGAGACAGCAGAGGCACTGTCTGCCTTCTGCTTCTGTCACACAGCAGCATGGGACATGGGACATGGGATGTGTTGACCCTGCCTTTCTTGAAGCAGTCTTCTTCTCTTGCTTCTGTGATAACGCCATCTCTTGGTTGTCCTCCTCCTTCACTTGGCCTCTTTTTGGTTGGCTTTTCCTCTTTGCCCAAACTCAATGGATATGGCAGCATGCCCAAGGGCTTAGCCAAAGGCCTCCAGTCTCTCCCTGGGTGAGCTCAGGCAGCCCTGTGGTTTTAAATACCACACCACCAATTTCCAAGCTGATCTGTAGTTTTGGCCTTCCTAATGACTTGCAGATATTACCTGGATGTGTAATAGTCACTATTAAAGCTAACTTTGCCAAACAGAATTCTTGGGTCCCACCCTGAGTCTGTTCCATGTTCATTAATTCCCTTTTGGGTAGATGGCCTCCCATTCACCAAGTTGCTGAAGTCAAAAGCCCAGGAGTCACTGCCGATTTATTTTAATATCTATCTCACTCAGCAGCAAGTTTCATTAGTTTAACTTCAAAATACATCCCTTATTTGCCCACTTCTGTGCACTCCCACTCCACCTGCACAGCCAGGCCTCCATGCTCTACCACACCAGGCCACTGCAATAGCCCCAGAATTGGTGTCCCTGATTCCATCTTACATCACCTCAATCCCACTCTGTTTTCTATGCAGAAGACAAGAATTATCTTTTAAAAATCTAACTTAGGTCAGTTTATTCTTCTGCTTAAATCATTTCAGTGACTTCGCATTGCCTTTAAAATAAAATTTAAACTCCTTATCGTGTACTCAAAAACAGTGCAATCCTGTCACTGACCATCCCTCATAGAGGGCTCATGCCACTCTGGGCCCTCCAGCCTTCTTGTTGCTCCTCTCCCACTCCAAGATTACCTTTGCTTCAGGAACTTTGTACCTGTAATTACAGTAGCTCTCTCACATAACTTTGTTTATTTTGCAGCATTTATTGCAACCTAGGGTTTGCTTGTTTCTTGAATTGTCTACTTGGTCATCACCCAACTCTCTCTCTCACCAGTATTTAAGTTCCCTGTGAGTGGAAACCTGGTCTGCCTGGCACTAAGATAGATCTCAGGGACCTAGAACAATGTCTGGTGATTACGGACATGCCATAAATAAGAATATGCCATAGTATGGATGGCAAGAACTAAGAAGAAAAATAGAACAAGATAAGGAAGAAGATGGCCTTTTATTGGGATAAGAAAAGGGTCTCTGATAAGAGTTATTTGGGCTAATACGCAAAGGGAGTAAAGAATCCAGCTTTGTAGAGGATTTGGGAGAAGGATAAAGGATACTCCAGATGGAGGAGAGAGCAAGTGTAAACTCCTGCTGAAGGAACAAGAAGGCCAGTATGGCTGCAGGACTAGACAAACCATGTTGATGGGGCCTCTGACCCCATAAGCAGGGTCCAGGATTTCCTTAGTTCTTTCTAGAACCACATCCTGAAGACTGCTCAAAGCTTCAAGAGAAAGAACATGGTGTGGGGTCCACAATCAGGCATGGGCTATGGCCTCTGGATAGTGGTTTCTACTTGTGGTGGTATATTCCGGTTTGCACAATCTCTGCTCTGGTGTTATGACACATAGGCAGGAGGGACGTGGCAGATGTCATTAAGGTTACTAAACAGTTGACCTTTAAATAGGAAGATTTTCCTGGATTTTATGGATGGGCCCAATATCATCACATGAGCCTTCAAAGGAAGAGGTAGAAGAGGGAGTCAGAAAAATACAAAGCATGAAGACTCCATGTGCCACTGCTAGTTTGACTATGGTGGGGGCCATGTGTCACAGAAACGGGACCTCAGTTGTACAACCACAAGGAAATGGGTCCTGCCAGCAACCTGTGTGTGCTTGAAGTGGATTCTTTCCCAGAGCCCATTCCTGATGATACCTTGTTTCTGGCCTTGTGAGGCCCCAACAGAGAATCCATTCACATTTCCCTGGACCTCTGACCTACAGAAACATGAGATAACCAGTAAGTGTTGCTTTAAGCTGCTACAGCCATCGTTAATTTATTGTACAGGAATAAGTTGAAGTTGAGAAGAATTATCAGAAGAAATATCACAAGTAAGAGTCAGGGAAATCAGAAAATGCAGGACTGTCTGAGCAGAGCTCCCTGCAGAGAGGGGCTGTGGGGAGCCGGTGATGGCAAAGCTCTGGGGGACTGGGGAAGTAGGAGCTTGCCTCAGTTAGCAGACCAAAGCAGATGGCCCCTGGTTGTCTCCCGGATTCCTACAGCTAAAAGAGCATGGGGATTTTCTGAGTGCACTCAAAGAAGCAGACGTTGCTACTTCTAGTTGACAGCAAGAGAGGAAAAATGTGAGGAACAGAGGAAAGAAAGGTGATTGATTATACTCAGTGACTCACTTGACCAGTAGACTGTGGCAGAAGAGGTGTTCTTGGATTTCTTAGACCAGATTATAAGAAGACTAGTGGAATCTTCCTGGTTCTTTTGAAACACTCATTCTTGGAGGCCTAAGCCACCCACAACCCTGACAGGGCCACCCTGGGAGGTGAATATAGGAGCTCTGGTTGACACTCCCTGCTGAGTCCAGCCTTCCAGCCATCCACACCAAAACCACAGGCCTCAAGCAATGTCACACAAGCAGAAGAATTGTGCAGCCAAGACTTGTTTGAATTCTTGACAGCAAAATGATGATATATAATAAATTGGTTGGTGTTTGAAGCCACTAAGTTTGGGGGCTATTTGTTCTGCAAGAATTGATATATGGAATAACATGGTGATCCTTGACTCATTCAAGCTTCATTTGGGGTGTAGAAATAAAAGCCACAAGAAATTAGCTCCCCTGTCACCCTTCAAAAGAGAGACACAGAAAACTTGAACCACACGTTCCCTGGTGTGGACCCTCCCAAGGAGACCAGAGGTGGAAGAGACACAGCTCTTAACCCCAAGAATCTCTGCCACAGATACCTGCTAATGCTCTCTCTAACCCAGAGACCCAGGGGCAACATTGCACCAATGTGAAATTAGAAGTTAACATTTTTGGCTTGACCTGTCCATTGTAAATCCACCTCCTAAGCAGAGAATCACCCACACTCAGAATCTTCATCCTCACAATTCGGGGTTTGTTTGCAGCCCGAATGTCACAGCTGCCTTCATCTAAGTGAGGTGAATTCTCCCATGAACAATACCCCGTGTGCCTTTAAGTTAGAAAATATCCCTGGTTTAGTTTACCTTTCATGGTTCTGGCTTAGTCACTTCAACTGTTAAATAACTTGTGACAAACTGTGGGATTTCCTTGATATGACAATTACACGGCACTAAGTAATCTTGTACATACTGGGTTTTTCTGCTCCCTCTGCCGCCGTCTGCATCTGAGCACAGGGCTTCTGTGCTGTTCTGTGTTTTGGTAGCTGACATGGTCACAGGAAGACTCTGAAATAGGATATCAATGTGGGCACACGGTGTTGCATTAACTGGAGGTTTACCTCAGATGACCTACTTTTTTAAAAGTTATTTATTTTTTTATTTTTTAAGAGCCTCGGTCTCAGTCACCCAGGCTGAAGTGCAGTGGAACAATCATAGCTCACTGTAGCCTCAAACTTCTTGGCTCAAGCCATCCTCCTGAATAGCTGGGACTACAGGCGCATGCCACTGCTACTGCACCCAGCTAATTTTTTTTAGTGTTTTGTAGAGACAGGGTCTCACTATGTTGCCTAGGCTGCTCTTGAACTCCTGATTTCAAGCAATCATCCTGCCTCAGCCACTCAGAGTGCTGAGATTACAGGCATGAGCCACTGTACTCAGCCATGACCTACTCTTTCAACACAACTGTTTCATTTTGAAAAAAGTTAACTTCTAATTTCGCATTGGTACATGTGTGATGCAAAACAGTAAATTGTCTGGCTTTTCCAGGAAACCCCAGGGCCCCTCAAACGTGAACTTTATTCATTCAATATTCATTAAGTGATTAAGTGTGTACTATGCGGGGGGTGCTGTAGACAGATGCACAATTTAGACAAGATCACCATTTAATACTGTCCCCTGAAAAGTCTCTACCTTCTAAAAGTTCTTGGTTCCTAAGAGATTGGAGATAGTGGAAACAGAAGGAAGCTCGGGCTGGGAGCTGAAAAGTCTCTACCTTCTAAAAGTTCTCAGTTCCTAAGAGACTGGAGATAGTGGAAACAGAAGGAAGCTCGGGCTGGGAGCTGAGATCGTGTGATGAGCCTTCATACTGACTGTGTGAACCTCTGAGGTGCCTCACTCCACTGAGTGTCTGTCTCCTCATCTGCTACACATCGAGGGTCTCCCCAGCCACATGTCTGTCACGGGCAGTTTTGAGAGTCGAGTAAGACATTGTCTGGGAAAGTCATCTAAGAAGTTTAAAGCTCTGAAAACTAAGAAGTTACAAGCTCTGAGAGCCCAGTGTGGCCAAGCAGATGGCTAATTTAAACCTGGGAATCCCAACTCAGCATTAACCCTTCCTGTCTTCTCCCAGTTCAGCTAGCAAGCAACTTCATTTGTTCATTTAATAACATGCCCTCCTGTCATTTTTACTTCCATTCTCTATGTCACCTTTCCCTCCTTCACTATCATTTTCTACTAAAAATACTATAAGATGCTCAGATGTGGCGAGGCCCCTGCCGCGCACATGCATATGCATGAGGTGGAGCTCTTGCCCCTTGGAGACACTGATGTCAGGACTCTGGGGAAATGACTAAGTAACCATGACAACGTGGCTCAATGTTGCATCTTGCTTTGGAGGGCTCTGCGGATGGCCAGCCCGTTACACAGGCAGGACGGTGACATTCCCTCGGCAAGGAGCACAGAGTGTCCAGGTGGTGGCAGCCGGCCAGTAGTGACAGAGGGCCCTCCATGCTTCCTTCCATCTGGCTCCCCTTCCCCACTCTGGTGAGCAGGGAGCAGCCTGTAATTTATCAGGCTGAGTTCCCCCACTCAGGAGCAGAGCACGCGTCGGGGACAGTGAGGGAGGCCGGGAAACACAGCAGACAGCCTTGAGAGTGTGTGTCAGAGATTTGATCTTTGTCAATTTCCTTCCCATCTTAACCAGGTGCCACCGACCCTCGGGTACCTACTGAGGGAGATTTTTAATATTTTAAAGTCATTAACTAGAGAGAATAAATGCTGAAATGTGGGCAGAGATGGAAAGAGGACAAATTCCGGATAAAAAGCAGCCAACATATTGCAAGCATTAAGGAGGTGAGTTTTTCTTGTAAATCACCTTTTTGTCAATAATAATAATTTAGTCACCATGTTACTTCCAAAGTGAACTTTCTCAGATAAACTTCCCTCTCCGCTATGTTTTCTAGATCTTTTGAAAAAGTGTAAGTATGTGTTTAGAGCTCCCATCACATACCGCTGAGATTTTGGAACTGTTTTATTCCATTTCCTCAGCCCTTCCCACTAGCAAAAAGTAATAATATAGTGAACACTCAGCGTGTATACATTGTACCAGTCAATTTCAGAAACATTTCCACTATTAAAAAATAATAATTTAATGGGGCCTCAGCATATGAATGTTACCCTATTGTTCAGGGCTATAATTTCAATAGCATTAAAAAAAAAACCTCCCTCACAAACAGCAAACAGGATGTATATTGAGGGCTGTATTCCAAACGCCATGCTTAGACAATTCAGAGACGTGTGAAAGAAAAGAACGCAAACCACTTCAGCAACAACAATAAACAATCAAAGGAATGGGTAAGCACTGCTGAAGCACAGGATGTAGCACTGATATCACCCAGGTCAGGTTGCTTTGTGAAATCCAGGGCATCAAGGACCTCACTCCATAATATCACACTCTATTTTCAAACCTACCTGCCCAGAGCCAAGTGTGGGAAACAGGCCCAAAGCTGTAGAGAATACCAGTTACAGGTGGCCCCCAGGGCTCTGATCAGAAAAGCTTCTCTGAGGAGGGGACTCGGTTATCCTCTAAGTGTCCCCTATTGCCTGCATTGGTGCTGGCCTTCCCGTTCTTATCCTCCACCACATGGCCATCTGAGCCCTGCCAGTAATCAGCCATCCCGGACAATGATGATCTGACTGCTGGCCAACTGCCAAGAAAGCATCTCTGGGCTTCGCACTCACAAATGTCAGGACAGTTAAGCTATTTCTACTACCTTGTTAAGAAGGAAGATTTACAAAGAAACTCACAAGCAAAAGTATAATTCACAAGTATGGCAAAGTCACAGTTGCTAGGTAGGCAAATTTCACAAAGGCCACGTTAATCCTATTACCATACAAACCTGCAAGATTATCTTCCCCAGTGTAACGTGCTACTCTGGGAAAGAGGAAATAGCTTCGGCCATACAGAACACTGTTTAGAACCTGAGGCCATGGCAACAGCTGTGTGTAAGTGGTGCAAAGTCAAAATTAGCCAAACAGTAAGAAGAAGAGCCATTTATCACTTCTTGTCTCTTGAGACTTCTCAAAAAGATGGCTTCCCTGACACTATCACTGCTGCTGATTTAGTATGCCATCTTAACCCCCACAACACCAGGAAGGTGAGCCAAGTTTCCGGTCCTGAGTCACAGGACTTCTTAACACAGGTAGAACACTTGACTTCTGACCCAAATGGCTCAACTATGAGAAATTCTACATGCTTTGCATCAGTCAGTGTTCTTAATTGCAAGGGAAAGAAGTTGACTCTTACTGATCAATTAGAAAATAACATTATTGTCAGTATACTGGGTAGCTCACAGAATGGTAAAGAGGTAGAAAATGAGTTGCCAGGTGCGGTGGCTCACGCCTATAATCCTAACACTTTGGGAGCCCGAGGCCGGTGGATTGCCTGAGCTCAGGAGTTCGAGACCAGACTGGGCAACATGGTGAAACCCCGTGTCTACTAAAATACAAAAAAATTAGCCAGGCGTGGCAGCATGCATCTGTAATCCCAGCTACTTCAGAAGCTGAGACAGGAGAATTGCTTGAACCCGGGAGGCAGACGTTGCAGTGAGCTGAGATTGCGCCATTGCACTCCAGCCTGGGTGACAGAGCAAGACTCCATCTTTTACAAAAAAAAAAAGAGTTTGAGGGGAAGTTTCCAGGAAATATACCCCAAAGCCTTGAACTGGTCTAACAGGAGAAAAAGCATCACTGCTGCTGCCACTGAGAATGAGACCTCAGATTTGTTCTGAACCCTCTTCTGCGTAAGTCAGTTGAATTTACCAGTCCCAACCCACTCCTGTGCCAAGAATTCAACCTTGCAATCGCCCGCCAGCCTCAGCATGCTAACTTTTGTCCTTAGGCTTGCTGCCTCAGTGTCTCAAAATGACTGCCACTGCTCTAAACACAATCACATTCTAAGCAGGAAAGAAGGCAAGAGGTAAGTTTTCCTCTTTCATCCTTCCCTTTCATCAGGAAGCAATCATTTTCCAGTAATTTCAAAGCAGACTTATCTTTACTTCTCATTGTTCAGACCCTTGCTCCCTGCCTCTCTCAATCTTCAAGGGAGTCTGGAAAAGAGAATGTCTGGGAAATGGGGTTGAGTCACCCCTTAGGGCTACGCACATTGACAGTCTTCACAAACTTGAAGTTCTGTGGTAAAGTGTATAGAATAAGGCCCATTGGTTACAGAAATGTTACATTACCTCCCACTGATCTCTTGAATTTGTTCCCTGGTGCTAGTTCTGCTCCTAAACATATTAAAAACTTGAGAAGGAAGACTTTTCTCACCCCTCAGATTACCTATAATTAGAATCCTCAGTCCCATGATATAGTCAAAACTTCAGTACTGTTGAAATTCTTCCTCATTTCCATTTCCTCATAAGTGTCCCTGCCCATAAAAAAAGCACCCATGCAATCTGTACCCTGACAATTTTTGAGAAAACAGGTCTTACAAACAGCCACCTCTCCATTAGCTCGTCCATTCACAGCTACTTAGCCCTTCTTTCATGCTTTAGACTTCTTGGGTGGCCCACAAGATCCCTTAGTTTCAGGAAATGGATATCAAGTTCTAAAATATATCACAAAAGCCCCTCTCACAGGCTAAATGAGTGGGGGAATATCCTCTGTCGTTCACCCTGGTGAAATTGGGATCACAGCATAGCATTAGCTGACTCCCTCAAAACATATTCCTCAAAAACCTCTCTCAGTCTCTGCTCTATATTTCTATATACTCATCACATGGTTGAGAATTTTAAGAGTCCTATAACTAGTTTTTGGTTACCTTATTTTTACCATATTCTACAGGGAGATCTGTTTTCCAACTCACATTCACATTTGATATCTCTCTTCTTAGGAATTCTGTTATAATGTCCTGTTACAGATGGAGGAAAGTGAAAAGGTTATTTTTTCCACAACTAACTGCATCTGCCACAGATTTTAAAATGTAACCTATAATTTCATTTCTCTCCATGAAGGATTAATTGCTACAAGAATTGTCATCTTGCCATAAACAACAGAAATTCAAACAAAATATATGAAATAAGTACTTTCAGACATTGAGCAGAAACAATGAAAAATTGTGATTCCTGAGGAAAAAAAAAGATACAAACAAGATGAGCCTTATGATTGCCCCAGCTTATTACTGGGAGGCAGAGTCCAGGCCACAGACCAAGGAATGGGAACTCCAACAAATCCTAAAGTTCTTTTTTTAATTTTTCTATAGATTACTGGGGCACAGGTGGTATTTGGTGACATGAGTAAGTTCTTTACTGGTTGTGAGATTTTGGTACATCCATCACCTGAGCAGTATACACTGCACTCTAATTGTAGTCTTTCATCTTTTGCCCCCTCCCACCCTTCCCTCCAAATCCCCAGGGTCCATTGTATCATTTTTATGTCTTTGTATCCTCATAGCTTAGCTCCCACATATCAATGAGAACATATAATATTTGGTTTTCCATTCCTGAGTTATTTCACTTAGAATAATAGTCTCCAGTCTCATCCAGATCACTGCAAATACATTAATGCATTCCTTTTTATGGCTGAGTAGTATTCCATTATATACATATACCATAGTTTCTTTAACGACTAAAGTTCTTACTGAGCTGAGGAAACACTGACCGGAGTTTGGGAAAGCCAAAGCAGCTGGAATTTTAAGGGCAAAGTAACATATGCAAGAAAAGAGTTCCAGAAATCTGCATAAAAGTCCCTTGGAAACTTTGGTTTATATGCTCATGCATAGGTCAATACCCCATTAGGCCAGCAAAGAACAACTTCTAAGGAAAGAACAATTATTGAATACCTATAAAATAAACAAATTCAAGAGTTTACATAAGGCTAGGATTCATTGAGTTTTCAGAAAGGCCACACCTTAGAAGTGAAGGTAAATTAATCCTATAATAAAGTCTACTTCAAACTTGCTCTAATCAAGAATAAAACCAAATTATGAAAACAATAACTTATCCCAACTTTTGACTATGTCAAAACAAAGTCTATCACTCTTTAAAGAATATAAGATACGGTGCAGAGGAACATAAAATTTACAAAGTCCAGCATTGCATAAAAATAACTAGATAATCGCCGGGCGCGGTGGCTCGTGCCTGTAATCCCAGCACTTTGGGAGGATGAGGCAGGTGGATCACGAGGTCAGGAGATCAAGACCATCCTGGCAAACACGGTGAAACCCCGTCTCTACTAAAAATACAAAAAAAATTAGCCAGGCGTGGTGGCAGGTGCCTGTAGTCCCAGCTTCTAGGAAGGCTGAGGCAGGAGAATGGCGTGAACCCGGGAGGCGGCGGAGCTTGCAGTGAGTGGAGATCACGCCACTGCACTCCAGCCTGGGCGACAGAGTGAAACTCTGTCTCAAAAAAAATAAAATAAAATAAAATAAAATAAAAACTAGATAATCAAGAAGCAAAGAAAAGTGACCCACAACCACAAAAAAAAATCATTCAATAGAAACAGCCCCAGAAATGACAAATGGCATTAGCATAGCTAATTCAATTGAAATAAACAGCTGTTCTAAAAATGCTTTACAGCTTAAAGAGATAAAGAAAAACATGAACATAATAAGGAGAGAAATAGAAGACATGAAGAGACTCAATTGGAATTTCCAAAGACTCATGAACTTCAAGGTAGAAATATAAACTATCCAAAATGAAGTACACACACACACACACACAAATACTGGAAAAAAACAAAAACAGATCTCAGTTGTCATCTAAACTACATATAATTGTAATAAGAGAAGGAAAAGAGAGAAGGATAAAAACACTTGAGAAGAAGAAATGATTATCAAAATTTTTCAAATGTGATAAACAACTATAAACTTACAGATAAGTGCTATAAGCCTCAAGCAGAATATTACATTAAGATGCACCATAAACAACCAAAAACCAGTAACAAAGAGAAGAATCTTAAAAATGAAGCAGAGAGGCTGGGTGTGGTGGCTCACACCTGTAATCTCAGCACCTTGGGAGACTGAGGCAGGGGGATCCCTTGAGGTCGGGAATTTCAGACCAGCTTGGCAAACATGGCAAAACCCCATCACTACTAAAAATACAAAAATTAGCTGAGCCTGGTGGCATGCACCTGTAATCCCAGCTACTCTGGAAAGCTGAGGCACAAGAATCACTTGAACCCAAGAGGCAGAAGTTGCAGTGAGGAGAGATTGCACCACTGCTCTCCAGCCTGGGCAACAGAGAGACTCTGTCTCAGAAAAAAAAAAATTTAAAAATCAAGCAGAGGGAAAAGAGACACACTAAATACAGAAGAACAAAGATAAGAATTAAAGCAAACTTTTAGAAAGAAAACACCATCAACGTAGACTTCAACATCCAGTGAAAACATCCTTCAAAAATAAAAGTAAAATAAAGAATGTATCAGATAAACAAAAGTTGAGGGAATTCATCATTAGTAGAGCTGTACCATAAAAAATATTCTTCAAGGAAAATTTTCAGGTAAAATATTATTAAACTAGATTGAAATTTGGATCTGCACCAAAGAATAAAGAGCATCTAAAATGACAAATTTATGGGGAATATAAAGACACAAAAAAGTTTTTTTGATTCTTAATCTGTTTACAAGATAATTAATTTTGAGCCAAAAATAATAACCATATATTGTGGGGTTTATAACATACATAGAAATAAAATGTTTAACAATAACAGCACAGGGGATGTGAGTGGAAAATCAAAATATATTGTTCTAAGTTTCTCATACTGTACAGCGCGTGTCATAATAAGAAAGTAGACTGTGAAAAATTAAAAATGGATATTGTAAATTCTATAGCAACCACTTAAAAATGCAGCAAAGAGGAATGACCATTAAGCCAACTAGGGAAATAAAATGAAATCATCGAAAAATACCCAATTAGTTAAACACAGAACAAATTTCAAGGGCAGTCAAGGGTTTCTCGGGATTTACATGTAATTGTATTGCCTGGAACCAAGCACTGTAGACTTCATTGAAGGGCTAGGCTTGTAATACTAAACTTTGGATATCTCACGGTCTGTCTAACCATCCTTTTAAAGTGGGACTGGTCTTAGTAAAACTACCAGTGTGATCCCCAAAAGAGTAACACATCAACCCATTACCACATTAGCATACAGATGTATCAGACAATCCAGTTGGGTCCCATGACAAATCAGGTTTTTGGTGGCTGAGAGATCCAAGGCTTGAAGATAAGTCTAGACCCCTGGCAGAGAGAAAGAGAGGCTGGCAGGTGGAGGAGGTGTCACACGTTTTGGTTAACTCCAAGAGGGGAGGGTCTGTATTGGCCTTGTTTGCCTCTGGATACCAACACCTCACACAATAACTGGCACTTATCAGGTACTCAGTAAATATCTGTGGAAAGAAGGAAGAAAGACAGGAAGGTAGGAGGGAGAGAGGGAATGTGTATGGGAGAGAGGGAAGGAGGAGTCTCTCCAGCTCTGCATCAGCACCTATCAGAAATCTGTGTCTCTGACATTTCTTACAGATGACAATAATAACCACAAAACCCAGATACTAGAGTAGGGAGAAAGAGATAATGTCTTCAATGAATGTAGCACTTAGAGAAAAAGACCAGAGTACTAATATTTTAAAAAGTGCCAGATGCATCTCTCTCAGATGACTTAAAAGATTTTTCTTGACAAACTAGTCAGATTTGTGCCAAGAAACATGCATGTACTCTGGCTGTGCAGCTACCACCTGACAATTGTCCTAAAGATTGATGTATAATGTAATCAGGAAGGTAGATCTGCACAAATTGAGAGGTGTAGATATTACAAAACAGGTCTTAATGCACATCAGAGGCCATTCCTCAGGCAGAACATTCAATTTAGAAATCTATTGTCACCTACATACATTTGCCAATAAATCGTTGGAGAGATGCATTTATACCAAGGGCAAAATACTTTGCCTTATGGCTCCTCCTAAGATCCTTGAAGATAAAATGGTTTATCCCCAGCATTTTTGTTTAAATGGCAATAAAAGCCTCACCTAACATGAAGGTCAAGGTAAGTAGGGCAATTGAGAGACACACCAATTCCTCAGGAAGGGAACAGGTCTCTACTCTGCATCTAGCAGGACTTAGAACTGATATTGCCTCCTCACAATCTCATTGGTTGTCTTAACCTATAAGATGTAGGCTTCAAATGTATGACTGTATGTGGTGACTTAGTACCTAGAATTTCCCTAAACAGTTAAATATACAAACAAAAAAATTGAGTCTGTTTCATGGAAACATTGCCATGTGGCTAGGAAAACAATCTAGACCTAAATACAGCACCACCACCCTGCCACCCCCACCATTATCTATCCCATTTTCTATTGAAATAAATAGAATTTCTTGGAAATCACCATAAGATTAACAGAGAAAAAGTCTTTATAAATATGATCCCTCCAGTCTTCTCTCTCCTCCTCTTCCTCTTCCATCTCCCCTGCAACCCCCACTCTCTCTTTCTCCTGATAGGCTTGTGTTTTTCATCCTCCCCTGCAAAGCTTTGCTTTCATCAATTGCCATTCTGAGAAATCTACGCTTTGCTCAGCAATATCTACCTGAGCCATTGGAGTAAATTTTCTCCCAGCAGCTCCTGCATATTGTAGGGAGGCTGAGGAAGGAGGAGGTCCATCTCAGTGGGACATCTGTTTATTTTGTGTTTAACAAAAGAGAAAGGGTTGCTTGCAACAGCATGTTTTGGCTTGGGAGCCTGAATGTAAACTTTCAACAGTGACCTAAGCTCACCTCAGGAACACTGTTAGCTGACAACCACCTTGGGAGTGAAAAACAAAATCCCAGTCCAGCTCCCTTTGACTGATCTAAGCTCCTTTGGCTGTCATTTAACACTGCAGATTTGATTTAATTTGATGAGACTTCTAAGACAATTTAGAAACTTAAGCATTTAATACCAACCCTGATCATTTCTCTTTCACACATGTTCAAAGGCTTCTTGGTTTATACATAAACAGTAGGATCAGATGTAAGGGCCATGATAGTATTGTTTTTCTACCTTTTAGTCTTTAAGTAAAAGTTATCTTCCAAAGGCAGAACCGGGAGGAATGAGTGGAAATTGCAGAAAAACAAGTTACAACTGAACGTAAGAAAGCACTCTCTAACCATCAGAGCTACTGCCAATGGAAGGAAACTTCCCTGACCTGGGAGGGGTTCAGGCAGAGACTTGGTGGAACCACATGAGGCTCAGGTTGTATAATCTCTGAAGTTCATCACTATACATTATATGGCTCAAAAATTCGGAAAGGATTTTGCTTTCTGGCTACAATAACATGACATTTCAGCAACAAAAATCTAGAGTTACAAAAAACGTGTTAAAGGATAGAGTCTACGCTGAAAAGACAACTTGACTGTGTTCAGTGAAAAACGAATGTACTGAAGGAAAGTAACAATCTGTAGGTTGAAGCTGTACCTTGGATCACTCTCCCTTTTCTTTGTCTTCTCACCAAAAACATGAAATCCTAGCTAAACCTGGTTATGCTGGTATATGGTGGGATTATTGTGATTTCATGTTTTTATAAAACGCTCATTATGAAATGTCCCTCTACTGAAGGTAACAGGGTATAACATTTGTTTTATTGGCAGAGAAGAAATCTGTACCATGATTTCTGCTACCAGGAAAATTGCTTCAATTCAAACTGAATCTTTAAGTCTTTAAACAGTTTCCACCAAGCAAACACCTGGAGGCTAGCAGCTGCCGAGCCGTGCCTGTGGGCACGTCGGCAAGAAGACAGAACCCCTGTGTGTGTGACTAAGGAGAGAGGGGGCTGCATCTGGTCTAAGTTCCGCACCGCCCCCTTCCCCCGTGACCATATCCTCTCATCCACAAATCGCTGGTACTCTGGCCAGCTACTTGCAGCTGCTTGTGACACTTTTCCTCAGCAGCCGCCATCCGTTACTCCACGTCAGTCATTCCAAAATCTTTCCTTCTGCTTCCACTGCCATGCACCTCACCCGAGCCTCCACCCTCTCTCACCTGGATGGGATTGCTGCAAAAACTCCCAACACACACACCCTGCCCCATCCTCACCCTCCGCAGTGGGGCCTCCACAAAGCAGGCTGACAGATCCTGACACTGCGTCCAGTATTTCTCTTTATTGTCTATAGCCCCAACTAGAATGAAAGTCCTATGAGACTTTATGGGTCTTTGTTTCTTTGTTTTCTTTTTGTCCCCCACAATGTCATAGCACTTGGAACAGTGGCAAGCACACTGTAGACATTCAATACGTATTTGTGGTGCTCAGTGGAATTTTCTACTTGCACCTGCATTCACCAGGGAAGTATAAAAATTGGATGCTGTGTTTCATAATACTATCAAGAAAGTACACTTTGAGGGATAGGATACCTCACATCCTTGACTTTTTCCTGACCAGTGGAGAGAGGATCCTGTTTTAATCCGACTTATGGATCTATTTCATCCTAGCCAGGATAGCATGGTTTTTCTTAATGAGAACCACCACCAAGAAAGCCTCTAACACTTTAAAAAAAAAAAAAAACAAAAAAAAAAAAAAAAAACAAAAACCTCTGACTTTCCTCTCTCAGCAAACCATTCAATAAGTTTCTTCACTGGGATGTATGTCTCTGGGTAGCAAGTAAACAAACACAAATGAATGAATGAATGAATGAATAACCCTCCACGGGTGGTCAGGGTTGTTTTGAGGTTTAGACAATTACTAACTACTTTGCACAAGTACAATCAAGGCTCATTCCCACTTGAAACGGCTCTCCCTAAAAAGACTTCTCAATAAAGCATTGATTTTGGAAGAATCTGTGCATCCCCATGCTAAATAATGGTATTTGGACACTGAAATAAAGTAACATTCATCAGCCGCCAAACATAGACCTGCACGGTCTAGCGTGGTATGCAGAAAAAGCACAACCTTAGTCTAGGAAAGTGCAGTCTATGAATCACGGCTCCAGCACTTTGGGAAAATTGCTGAACATTACTGAGTCTCTTTTTTTTTTTTTTTTTTTTTTTTTTTTTTTTTTGAGACGGAGTCTCACTCTGCCGCCCAGGCTGGAGTGCAGCGGCTGGATCTCAGCTCACCAGCTCCGCCTCCCGGGTTCCGCGCCATTCTCCTGCCTCAGCCTCCCGAGTAGCTGGGACTACAGGCGCCACGCCACAGCCTTGGCCTAGTTTATTTTTTAGTAGAGGCGGGGTTTCACCGTGTTAGCCAGGATGGTCTCAGTCTCCTGACCTGGTGATCCATCAGTCTACGGCCTCCCCAAAGTGCCAGGATTGAGCTTGAGCCACCGCGCCCGGCTACTGAGTCTCTTTCTTCACCTGTGAAAGATCTGCCTTGCTGAGCAGTTGTGAGAATTAGAGATAATGTACAGAGAGCACCAAACGGTGTCAGACAGAGCCAGCACTGGATATGTTAGTTATTACTATTCACAAATGGTAGTTATTGTCCTCATAGGTTAGACCAAGGACAGCTTCACCACCTTCCTTAGGAGACACTGCATTTTCTATTGCTGTGTGGCTCTTTTCTCCTCTTTTTGCTCAGTGGCTTAAAACAATATGTTTGTTATCACACAGATTCTATGAGTCAGGTGTCTGGGAACAACTCCTGCTCAAGGCTACCGTTAAGGTTTCAGCCAGGGCTAGAGTCTCATCTGTGGGTCAGGTGCCCCTTCCAGGCTCACATGGTTGTTGCCAAGTCATCCCCTCACAGCTGAGGAACTCATCTCGGCTCAAATCTTCAAGGCCAGGGGGAGGGAGACTGATTTCTTCCATCTCTGATCTCTAGACCTTCTTTGAAAGGGCTCGCCTGATTAAGTCAGGCTCTGCCAAGATAATCTTCCTTTTAACATAAAGTCTACCTAATTACATCTGCAGAATCCCTTCACCTTTGCTATGGAAGACAACCTAGTCACAGCAGTACCATATCATTGCTCTGCCGTATTCTACTTATGAGAAGCAAGTTACAAGCCCCACTCATACTCAAGGGTGTGGGCCGTTGGGAATCATCTTAGAAGTCTGCCTACCAAAGAGATCGTTGATACCCATGGGATCTGCTCATTGCTGGTTGACCTGCAATGGTAATGAAGTGAAGTCAGTGAACACCACTATTAGCATACTTTCTACCCTGCTGAGAACCCAAGAGAAGTAGATATAAGGGACATGACTGTCGCAGCTGGTCGGCAGAAGGGCAAGAGAGACATCAAGACTTGTCCTAAGTTGTTTAGGGATTCAGCCTTCCCGCCTTACTCAAGAGAGAAAAGAATAGGGGGCATTGTGATCATAGCTGCTGACTGTTCCAGATTCATCCAATCGACTGGCCAATAGCCCTCGCCCTCTTGGTGATGACTCAGCAGGGATACATGTAGGAAGAATTGCTGTTGAAGGAATGTGTGCGTGTGTGCGCGCACACACACACAGTCTGACAGCCCACATGTATTCTGCTGACATTCAAGGATATCTGAAGCAGTTTTCTCAATGTGGCTTTCTAGGTTTTGGGGTAGAGTGGAGAGGAAGAGTGTGTTTTCATGTGTGGGGGCCTGAAACCAATCCCTCTCTGCCACTAAGACAACACAGTGTCCACAATGACTCCTTCATATGTGGTCCCAGGAGTGCCAGCTGTCCCTAGGCAGATGAGATCATCACCTAGTTAGGTCACAAATAGAAGCCTTCTGGGGGACTTAGAATCTGCCATCTCAACAGCTGTGTCCAGGAAGCAGGGGAGCCAGCTGGGGCTAGTGAGCCACTCACCCTCACGAGGGTCAGGGGCTTGCTGAGGCCCTGCGGTTCTGCTGGCCACAACAGCTTGGGTACGAGTTGTTTCTGAAAGAGGGCTCCTCTAAAATCCCCCAAATAGAATAATGCACACAAAGTCTCGAGAGTCACACCACCCAGCTACAGAGCAGCCAGAGCCTGGCTGTATGGCAACCACCACTCCATGCTCAGACCCCAGCAGTAAAGAGCCGCGAAGCCTCTCCACCAGGCAGGAAAGTTAGGTCGACAGCTGACGATCCTGGTGCCCAATCACTCCAAAACCACAAGCTTGCTTTAAGTTTCCTTTCACTGAGTTCAGTTACTACTTTTCTTTCACTTTTTTCTTTCTTTCCTCTTGTCACATCTCCTGCTCTCTCTTCTTTTTCCCATGGTTTCCCTTTGATTTATGCTTTTCTCTATTTATTACCTGTTTATTACACTTTGCTCTCTGCAGCCTTTTTCCTCCTTTGCCCTTTTCCTACTGCCAGTTTATTTCTCTCTGCCACTATTTGACCCTCTTTGACTTGAACTTTCTACCTACACTAGCTGAAGGCAAGATGCCCAGCTTGAATTGTCTTCAAACCTTTGCTACGAATGATCATCTAACCATCGTATGAATGTTTTCAGCAGAACTTTTTAAAGTCAATGATCAGATTAGATGTAACACTCTGCCCTTGTCTAAGTAATAACTCCCTGTGGGTCTGGCAAATTCTTACTGAATAAGTTCTATTCTTATTGAATAGTATATTAGGTAAATTTTATCAACAGAACCAAAGAATGCAAAGTCCATATGGAAACATCTGTGAAGAAAATGAAATCTCTTTCAAATGAGGCAAAATCCATTTCTCCTTAGTTACTGTTGATATTACCGTAGGCATTTTTACCTGCGAAATGTGACTTCATTAGCACGCACAGACAACCGTTAGTGCACTGAGGAAACAGGAGGGCCTCGCTGTGACTTCCGTCACGTTCTTACCTCTCTTCTCGCCTGCTTCCACCCCTCGATGTGTTCAGCAAGCAGTTTGCACTGTGGAAGATGATGGTTGTATGCTGTGCTGCACTTACTCCTTAAACATCCTCAAAAATGATTTTCTGCATCATAACAGCAGCACTTACAGATATCTTAGTGATGACACGGAAAATCTGAACACTTCAGCCATTCTGTCAGTGTTTGAGAAAAAAATATTCCTGACCCAGCTCTAGCTGAAAAGCAACTTGCTGAAACATCACCTAAAACAGGAGGTTCCAATTCATTGGAACTCAACTTATTACACGCTTGAGCAACTACCGGAACAAGAAAAAGCTGTGCAAGATTTTGCAAGCCAGGGTGTGAGAACAAAAAAAAAAAAAAAAGAAGATATTCTTTTAACCTTGACTCAGTGGAGTCTGACAAGCTATGTCAGTATCATCCTCCTCCTTGGGAAGTCACTGCTGACAAAGCAAGTCTGGACTAGGGATTTCACTACTGATCAGGTGTCTGTAACTCTTGGTCAAATAAATACCAACTTAATTTGAAGTCAAGAAAGTACACCTAAGATTCACACCCAGGCAAGCCTTCCAGAGACTTGGGAAGGAAATGTTGGCCAAGGTTATCTTTCTTCACAATTCTTTCCCCCCTGCCCAAGATGGAGTCTTGCTCTGTCGCCCAGGCTGGAGTTCAGTGGCGCCATCTCGGATCACAGCAACCTCCACCTCCCTGGTTCAAGCAATTCTCCTGCCTCAACCTCTCAAGTAGCTGGGATTACAGGTGCACAGCACCATGCCCAGCTAATTTTTGTACTTTTACTAAAGACAGGGTTTCACCATGTTGGCTAGGCTGGTCCCAAACTCCTGACCTCAGGTGATCCACTTACCTCGGCCTCCCCAAGTGCTGGGATGACAGGCATGAGCCACGGTGCCCCGCCCCACAATTCTTGAATAGTAGTCTAACCCTGTTCCTTGGATGGCCTTGATTACTCTCGTGAGGCTGATTTACAAAAATCTGCATAGGTCGCCAATTCTTTCTTCTCTTCTTAGGGTCCGGGGAATCTCAGGAAAAACTTCAGTTTATCTTGCAATATGAAAAACACTTGTTTCCTCTCGGGCACTGATTAGAAAGTCATGGTGATCAGAGCTGAGGAGTATCAGTGTTGGGAGGGGAGGGGCTGTCTTTTAAAGGCTTTCTCCTGTGCAGCCTGGGCTGATAGCTTCCACACTCTCAGATGTAAGGAAACTGTAAACTCTCCTGCACCTGGTCTCCTACATGGAGGCCTCAAACGTTTCTCCAATGCCTGCCGACAAAACAGTGATACCCTTCATAATAATTAATACGTGTAGTAGTCCATATGCCAATATCTAAAAGACTATCTCCTTTCTTAGACACAGGCAGTATCATGAGCAAAGCCGTGTACCCACCATCCAGATATTAGCAACTGGCTGTTTCACCCATGCATTTGCCAAAACCCAGGATCCACTTGAAAACAGTGGCCAATGATATTGTCTGTAACTGTGTATATTTTAGTTTTACAGTTACAAGGAAGCTTATTTCATTAAACAGCTCTTTGCTAGGGATGGTGTGAACACATGCCTGGAAACATAAAAATTCCAGTCCCAAAACAAAGAGTTCTTACTTTAAAAGTAAGGTCAGGCAATTTTAGGTACATCGTTGTTTTCATCCAGACTTGTTCCTAGAAGCCGTTAATTTAAAAAGACAACTCTATGTTTCATTTGAGCCTGTTGACTCCATATATTTCAAGCTGAAGCTTCAAAACCAGTGCTGTCTGATAGAAATATGATGCGAGCCAATTATGCACATCAGAAAAGAAAAAGAAACAGCTGAAATTAATTCAATAATACATGTTATTTAATGTAATTATGTCCAAATAGTATTATTTAGCATGTTATCAATATTTTTAAGTTAATGCGGTTTTTTTTTTTTTTTGCATTCTTATTCTTGTGCTAAGTCAGAAATCTATTGTATATTTTTTACTTAATTGTGTATCTGTATTTGGATGAACCACATTGCAAATACTCAATACACTGGGAAGCACAGCCCTAAATGAATGAAAGCTGCACAATTGCCATGAGGACTGGAGTGTCAGTTGGATGATGATGATGTGATAGAAATTGCCTAGGCTTTGGTCCATGCAGACCTATTTTCAAATCCTCGCTCCGCTACTCACTGGCTGTGTGACCTTCCACAAATCACTTAGCATCTCTGAACATTAATCTCCTCATCATTGAAGCAGGCATATTAATCCCTGCATTTCAAAAGAGTATTCTGTTATGTGAAAAACAGGCATATGTATGTTGCTTAGGTACCATAGCTAGCACATAGTGAAAACTCAATTCCAGGCATTTAGCATCATTAGTATCAATCATGGGTTATACATGTATAACAACAAGGCAGAATATGTTTATGTTTTTAATATCTGGAGAAAATATTCCTATATAATTTTATCTAAAGAGTATTCATGGCCGGGCGGTGGCTCAAGCCTGTAATCCCAGCACTTTGGGAGGCGAGCGGAAGCGGATCAGGAGGTCAGGAAGTCAGAGACCATCCTGTAGCCTAACCGGTGAAACCCTGTCTCTACTAAAAAAATACAAAACTAGCCAGGCGAGGTGGCGGGCGCCTGTAGTCCCAGCTACTTGGGAGGCTGAGGCAGGAGAATGGCGTAAACCCGGGAGGCAGAGCTTGCAGTGAGCTGAGATCCGGCCACTGCACTCCAGCCTGGGCGACAGAGCGAGACTCCGCCTCAAAAAAAAAAAAAAAAAAAAAAAAAAAAAAAAAAGAGTATTCATATCAAATCAGCACTTCTTGGTAGTGGTTGCACGTGGTTTGGTTTTGTGGTTAAAATAGTAAATTTGGTAAGGTAACATTGATGAAGATAGGACTCCAAGATTTTAAACCCTTAAGGAACACAGACTATAAAGAGCTACTATTTTTAAATGGCAAAAGCCTTAACGCTGCTCAGCATACACTGTGACTGCTGCCCTACCTACGGGGTGATCTAAAACTAGTGTTAGACAATTATCTTCCAGGGCCGGAGGGAAAGACTGTACCCCCGTGGGTAGTAATGAGATTTCCCTGAGGAAAGCAGACGTTACCAGTATATGGTTTTATGTGATGGTAGACCCTGGGACAGTAGATGAAAGCCCAGTTGGTGGCACTCAGGGAGATGACTTTAGCAGAGAGAATGTCCCTTTCTCTTTTGGAGACCTTGGTAAGTGAGACACTTGCACTCCAGAAAGGAGAGAGAGAAAACTTGCTCCCAATGGGACATGGCTCAAGGCCAGGGACAGACAGGTCCCCAGTGAGGACAGCATATGGAGTGGCTTAGACCTGTGTCTCCTGTGAGGAGTCTTACCTAGTATCAGTTTTAAATTTCTCTGCATTGTAATTTCCTTTGAATATCCCCAAGCCTTCAGTAAAATCTTGTTAAATATTGCACAATGGTCTCAGCAGTCATGGAGGGAAATTAAAAAGAAAGACTGGACCCATTCCTAACACAGGTCAGTAGCAGGGAGTGAGGAGCAGCCCCAGAGGAAAAGAGGGAGCCTGGCATCAGGGGAGGCAACCTGCCCCAGGCGTTACCTATGACAACTGGGCCGGGGCAGTGAGCAGCAGCCTGCAGCTCGGGGGCTGGCCGGGGAGGGGGGCTGCGGGGGATGCACCAGCAATGACAGGTGAGGGAGAATGTTAGTGTCCCCACAGAGTCCCAAAAATGAAAGAGGGGATTAGCCCATTAAAGGAACTAAAATCCAAAAGGGTGAGTGCTCAATTATCGTAATGTAGACATTGAAAAGAATTGTGGCCACATTTCGTATCTCAGTCTGTGGGAGGCCTGAACATCCTTGCTACATAGTGGGGAAATATTAACTTCTCTAGCCGTTTGCTCACAGTAGTATATTCTTGGACAAATTGTCTAACTTCTGAGACCTTCCATTTGCTCATCCCCAGAATGAGGGAATTGAACAAGGTGGTTTTATGGTTTTTTCCAGAGATATAATCCTTTAGGTCATGATTTTGAGTACCAGCTACCTAATGCATTTGGTGAATAGATGCTAGATTTGAAGATAGCCTTGTCATTCAAGTTTAGAAACCCCTTCAACAACCTGACTCTATACATGGAGCAGAAATCTCCAATTTGTACACTTGAATCAATTCAAGTATGAGCAAATCTAATACATACAGTGAAGATTTATAAAATGAATAAAACTGCTAAAAAATGAATGGAGGTTAGGACATTCTCATTTTACTTTATTAGAGAATTAAGATCTCACATTTTATTATGCCTAATTTTAGAATTAATTCACATCTATGCTTGTATGAGTAAGCACATAGTAGGTGCCTAATAAATGTGAGTTGCCTAAATGGCAGTAAAATACTCTGACAAGTCCAGTTTGACTCTTAATGCTATTTAAATTATTTTATAGGGAGGGGCCAACATGGCCAACTAGAAGCAGCTGTGGTTGGAGGCTCCCATGGAGAAGAACAATAACAGTGAGTGAATCCTGCCTCTGCCACTCAGGTGCCAGGCAGACTAAATGGTTTAGACACAGGAGGCATTCCCCACAGCACAGGTCAGTGGCTGTGGCAGATCATGGCCAGACTGCCTCTTTAGGCCGGACTCTGACCCATCCCCCCTCACCAGGTGGGGCCTCCCTACAAGAATTTCAGCAACTCCAGCCAGGGGTTTAGGGGCAGAACTGTATTCTCCCTGGGGCTGCACCCCTTGCGGGAGGGGAAGCTGTGGTCTGCGTGGATCAGCAGACTTAGTGCTTCCCCTGCTGGCTCAGAGGAATCCTAGCAGTCAGGACAAGTGCACCCCCTCTGCTAAGACCCTAGCACAGTGCACCCCCTCTGCCAAGGGGCAGTCAGAGTACTTTGTTAAGCAGGCTCCAGATCCCATGCCTCCTGGCAGGGTGAGACTCTTCAACAGGGGTCACCAGACACCTTATACAGGAGCATTCCAGCTGTCATCAGGCTGGTGCCCCTCTAGGACAGACATCCCAGAGGAAGAAGCAGGCAACCATCTTTGCTGTTCTGCAGCATCCACTGGTAACACCTCCAGGTGTGGAAGGGACCCAGGTGAATAGGCTCCAGAGTGGACCCCCAGCAAACCACAGTAATCCTACAGAAGAGGGGCCTGACTGTTTAAAGAAAAACAAACAGAAAGCATCAACAACAACAGCATCAACAAAAAAAGTCCTCACAAAAATCCCATCCAAAGGTCAGCAGCCTCAAAGACCAAAGCTAGAAAAACTGACAAAGAGGACAGAGAATCAATGATAAACCAGTGAAAACTGAAAAAGCCAGACTGCCTCTTCTCCTCCAAATGATCACAACACCTCTCCAGCAAGGGTACAGAACTGGGCCGAGGCTGAGATAGATGAACTGACAGAAGTAGGCTTCAGAAGGTGGGTAATGACAAATTTCACTGAGCTGTAGGAACATGTTTTAACCCAATGCAAAGAAGCTAAAGACCATGATAATACATTACAGGAGCTGTTACCCAGAATAATCACTTTAGAGATGAATACTGAAAAATGCAACGTGAGAACTTCACAATGCAACCACAAGTATCAATAATTGAATAGACCAAACAAAGGAAAGAATTTCAGAGCCTGAAGACTACCTTGCTGAAATAAGACAGGAAAACAAGATTAGAGAAAAAAGAACGAAAAGGAATGAACAAAACCTTCTAGAACAATGGGATTATATAAAAAGACCAAACCTATGACTCACTGGAGTACTTGAAAGAGAAGGGGATAATGGAACAAGTTGGAAATCATACTTCAGGGTATCACCCAGGAAAACTTCCCCAACCTAACAAGACAGGCCAACATTTAAATTCAGGAAATCCAGAAAACCCCAGTAAGATACTTCATGAGAAGACCAACCCCAAGACACATAATCATCAAATTCTCCAAGGTCAAGATGAAGGAAAAAAAATGGACCTGATAGATATCTACAAAACTCTGCCCCCCAAAACAACAGAATATACATTCTTCTCAGTGCCACATGGCACTTACTCTAAAATCAATCACATAGCTGGAAGCAAAACACTCCTCAGAAAATTCCAAAGAACTGAAATCATAACAAACAGTCTCTGAGACTACAGCAAAATCAAATTAGAACTCAAGATTAAGAAGCTCACTCAAACCCACATAACTACATGGAAATTGAACAACCTGCTTCTGAATGACTCCTGGGTAAATGATGAAATTAAGGCAGAAATCAAGAAGTTCCTTAAAACCAATGAGATTAAGAGACAACATACCAGAATCTCTGAGACACAGCTAAAGCAATGTTAAGAGCAAAATTTATAGCACTAAATGCCCACATCAGAAAGCTAGAAAGATCTCAAATGGATACCCTAACATCACAACTAAATGAACTAGAGAACCGAGAGCAAACAAACCCCAAAGCTAGCAGAAGACAAGAAATAACCAAGATCAGAGGGGAACTGAAGGAGATAGAGACCAAAAACAAAAACAAAAACAAAAAACCCTTCCAGTAAATCAATGAATCCAGAAGCTGTTTTTCTGAAAAAATTTAAAAAACAAACTGCTAGCTAGAATAAGAAGAAAAGAGAGAAGAATCACATAGACACAATAAAAAATGATAAAGGGGATATCACCACTGACCCCACAGAAATAAAATCAACCATCAGACAATATTATAAACACCTCTATGCAAATAAACTAGAAAATCTAGAAGAAACGTATAAATTCCTGGACATACACACACTCCCAAGACTGAACCAGGAAGAAGTTGAATCCCTGAATAGACCAATAACAAGTTCTGAAATTGAGGCAGTAATAAATAGCCTACGAACAACAACAGCAACAAAAAAAGCCCAGGACCAAACAGATTTACAGCTGAATTCTACCAGAGGTGCAAAGTGTAGCTGGTACCATTTCTTCTGAAACTATATCAAACAATTAAAAAGGAGGGACTCCTCCCTAATTCATGTTATGGGGACAGCATCATCCTGATAGCAAACTCTGGCAGAGATACAACAAAAAAAGAAACTTCAGGCCAATATTCCTGAACATTGATGCAAAAATCCCCAATAAAATGCTGACAAATTGAAGTCAGCAGCACATCAAAAAGCTTATCCACCACAATCAAGTTGGCTCCATTCCTGGGATGCAAGGCTGGTTCAACATATGCAAATCAATAAATGTAATCCATCACATAAGCAAAACCAATGACAAAAACCACATGATCATCCCAATAGATGCAGAAAAGGCCTTCAATAAAATTCAACATCCCTTCATGTTAAAAACTCAATTAACTAGGTATTGATGGAGCATATCTCAATAAGAGCCATTCATGACAAATCCAGAGCCAATATCATACTGAAAGGGCAAAAGCTGGAAGCATTTCTTTTGAAAACCAGCACAAGACAAGGATGCCCTCTCTCAACACTCCTATTTAACATAATATTTGAATTTCTAGCCAGGGCAATCAGGCAAGAGAAAAAAGTAATGGGTATTCAAATAGGAAGAGAGGAAGTCAGATTCTCTCTGTTTGCAGATGACATGATCCTATATCTAGAAAACCCCATCATCTCAGCCCCAAAGCTTCTTAAGCTGAAAAGCAACTTCAGCAAAGTCTCACGAAACAAAAATTCGATAGGCAAAAGTCACAAGCATTCCTATACACCAACAATAGACAAGCAGAGAGCCAACTCATGAATAAACTCCCTTTTGCAATAGCTACAAAGAGAATAAAATACCTGGGAATCCAGCTAACAAGAGATATGAAAGACCCCTTCAAGGAAAACTACAAATCACTGCTCAAAGAAATCAGAGAGAACACAAAGAAATGGAAAAATTTTCCATGCTCATGGATAGGAAGAATCAACATCATGAAAATGGCCATACCACCCAAAGTAATTTATAGATTCAATGCTATTCCCATTAAACTACCATTGACATTCTTCACAGAATTGGAAAAAACTACTTTAAAATTCATATGGAACCAAAAAATGGCAGATGTAGCCACAACAATCCTAAGCAAAAATGACAAAGCTGGAGGCATCATGCTACCTGACTTAAACTATACTACAAGGCTATAGTTACCCAAACAGCATGGTACTGGTACAAAAACACACACATAGACGAATGTAACAGAATAGAGATCTCAGAAATAAGACCATACATCTACAACCATCTGGTCTTTGACAAACCTGACAAAAACAAGCAACGGGGAGAGAACACCCTATTTAATAAATAGTGCTGGGAAAACTGGCTAGTCATATACAGAAAACTGAAACTGGACCCCTTCCTTACACATTATACAAAAATTAACCTAAGATAGGTTAAAGACTTAAATATAAAACCCAAAACCATAAAAACCCTAGAAAAGAATCTAGGGAATACCATTCAGGACATAGGCACGAGCAAAGATTTCATGACAAAGATATCAAAAGTAATTGCAACAAAAGCAAAAATTGACAAATGGGATCTAATTAAACAAAACAGTTTCTGCACAGCAAAAGAAACTATCATCAGAGTGAACAGATAACCTACAAAATGGGAGAAAATTTTTGCAATCCACCCATCTGACAAAGGTCTAATATTCAGAATCTACAAGGAACTTAAACAAATTTACAAGAAAAAAACAAACGACCCCATTAAAAAGTGGGCAAAGGACATAACAGACACTCCTCAAAAGAAGACATTTATGCAGCCAACAAACATATGAAAAAAAGCTCAACATCACTGAATATTAGAGAAATGCAAATCAAAACCACAATGAGATATCATCTCACACCAGTCAGAATGGCCATAATTAAAAAGTCAAGAAACAACAGATTCTGGCAAGGCTGTAGAGAAACAGGAATGCTTTTACACTGGTTAGTGGGAATTTAAATTAGCTCAGTCATCATGGAAGACAGTGTGGCAAGTCCCCAAAGATTTAGAACCAGAAATACCATTTGACCCAGCAGTCCCATTACTAGGTATATACTCAAAATAATATAAATCATTTTGTCATAAAGATACATGAACATGTATAGTTATTACAGCACTATTCACAATAGCCAAGACATGGAATCAGCCCAAATGCTCATCAATGATATACTGGATAAGAAAATGTGGTACATATACACCATGAAATACAATGCAGCCATAAAAAGGAATGAGATCATGTTTTGTAGGCACATAGTTGGAGCTGGAAGCCATTATCCTCAGCAAACTAACACAGGAACAGAAAACCAAACACCACATGTTCTTACTTATAAGTGGGAGCTAAAAGATGAGAACACATGAACACAGGGAGGGAAACAACACACACTGGGGCCTGTCGGTGCATTGTGGGGAGGGAGAGCATCAGGATAAATAGCTAATGCATGTGGGGCTTAATACCTAGATGATGGGTTGATAGGTGCAGCAAACCACCATGGCATATGTTTACCTATTTAACAAACCTGCATGTCCTGCACATGTATCCTGGAACTTAAAATAAAATAAAATAAATTTTTTTTTGAAAAAAGTTCAATAAACACTTTTAAGTACACAATGAGTGCTCTCAAACTTTCAGTTCTGCTAATCTTTTTTCTGGTTTTATGGAAGTATGACCAATAAATAAAAAATTGTATTATAGTTTTAAAAATAAATAAATTATTTTATACCTTTTATTTTTTAACCTCATTAATTCTATTATGACTGCCTCAGTGCTCAGGAATGCAAACAAAATCCTATTATACCATTACAAATGATAATAATGATAAAGAAAAGAGGGATGTAGATACCTTTAAAAATAAGCACACCTATACAAAGAATTCCAAAATAAAATTGGACCTTTAAAAGTCCTATCAAAATAAATAGCTGAAAGTCTCCTGATCCAGGTGAAATATTAAAGCAGTCAATGGCATTGAGGGAGGCCACAGCCTAGGGTGGGGTGAGGTTGCAAAATAATCTGAAAATAAGCAAAAACAGATTTTCTTAGCTTGGTTTAAAGTAAGTAAAACATGCAAATGAGAGGCAACTGCTAGGGAACAATGCCATAAGGTTAACACTTCAGTAGAAAGGCAGAGTTAGTTCCAGCTTGATTTTTCTTCTCCATGAAAGAACTAACATTCAATCTGGAAAGAGTGTAATAATCATAATTAAAAAAGAGCATAAAAGTTTACAAAACTAAAAATCCTCCAGTTTCTAAGAATTCTATCCAGTGTTTGAAGAATGCTCAGCTGTTATCACTCAGTCATCTTTGAGGAATTATTAAAAATAAAAGAAGAGCTAAAAAGCTGAGGATGAGAAATTATTGTGCCAATTTTCCAAAAGAAGGGTGAAAAGTGAATTCACTAGGTGGTAAGTGACTCCTAAGGAAATCTAGTCTGAATTATTAAGCCAGTCATTTGTAAACTTAGAGGAAAAAATATGGTGATTTCAGTAGGAGCCAACAGGGAATCACCAAGAATATGTTGAACCAATCTGATTTCAATCTTACTAATAGAGCTGCTTGGAGAATAGATTATGAATATGTTAAGGCATAAAGTCTCTGAATTTTAGCAAAGCACTTGAAAAAGCCCCAATATATCCTTGTAGACAAAAAGATATAGATGGAAAACAATAAAAGGAAGGTTAATTTTATAGTTTTTCAATAATCATAACATCAAAAAGTGTTAATTGCAAGGAATCAAAACATACTACGAGAGAAAATCACTTAGCCACAAAGGAAGTAAGAGAGAAAGAAAGGATCTACAAACCAACTGGAAATGGCAGTACTAGGTCCCTGTCTATCAATATTTTCCTGGAATGTAAATGAATTATATTATCTAATTAAAAGACAGAAAGTGGTTAAACAGATTAACAACAACAAAAAAAAAACCCCAGAACCCAACTACATGCTGCCTATAAGAGACTCACTTCACTTGTAAGGACACACATAGAATGAAAGTGTTTGATTGGAAAAACATATTCCATGCAACTGGTAACTAAAATAGACTAGGAGTAGCTATATTTATTTCAGATAAAGTATTCTTTAAGTCAAAAACTGTAAAAAATGACAAAAAATGTTATTATATAACAATAAAAAGGGCTAATGATAAAACAATCATAAATATATATGCACCCAACTTTAGAGCACCAAAATATATGAGGCAAATATTAATAGTTCTAAAGGGATAGACTGCAATATTATAATAGTAGAAAACTTTAACACCCCACTTTCATCAATGAACAGATCATCCAGTCATCAGATTTAAACTGTACTCTAGACAAAATGGACCTAACAAGCATTTACAAAAGATTCCATCTAACAGCTACAGAATGAACATTCTTCTCAACTGCATATGGAACATTCTCTAGGAAAGATTATGTTAGGCCACAAAACAACTCTCAACAAAGTTAAGATCAAAATTATATCAAATATCTGTTCTGACCACAATAATATTAAACTAGAAATAAATAACAGGAGAACTCAAAAATTTTACAAATATGTTGAATTTTTTTTTTTTTTGAGACGGAGTCTTGCTCTGTCGCCCAGCTGGAGTACAGTGACATGATCTCGGCTCACTGCAACCTCCGCCTCCCGGGTTCATGCCATTCTCCTGCCTCAGCCTCCTGAGTAGCTGGGACTACAGGCACCCACCACCACACCTGGCTAATCATTTGTATTTTTAGTGGAGACGGGGTTTCACTGTGTTAGCCAGGAGAGTCTTGATCTCCTGATCTCAAGGTCCACCCGCCTCAGCCTCCCAAAGTGCTGGGATTACAGGCATGAGCCACCTCACCTGGCCATCAGTGGAAATTAAAAAACAGTCTCCAAAACAACAAATGAGTCAATGAAGAAATTAAAAAGAGAAATGTAAAAAGTTTTTAAGACAAATGAAAATGGAAGAACAGCACACCAAAGCCTATGGAATACAACAAAAGCAATTCTTAAAAGGAGAGGGATGTTTATAATAAAAAATACTTACATCAGAAAAGAAAGATCTCAAATAAACAACTAAGCATTGCACCTCAACGAACTAGAAAAACAAGAGCAAACTAAACCCAAAAATAGTAGAACAAAATAAACAATAAAGATCAGTGCAGAAATAAATAAAATAGACACCAAAAATATACAAAAGATTAATGAAACAAAGAATTGTTTTTTTGAGAAGATAATCAAAATCAACAAACCTTTAGCTAAACTAAGAAAAAAAAGAGGCCAGGCACGGTGGCTCACACCTGTAATCCCAGCACTTTGGGAGGCTGAGGCGAGAGAATCACCTGAGGTCAGAAATTCAAGACCAGCCTGGCCAACATGGTGAAACCCCATCTCTACTAGAAATACAAAATTAGCTGGGCATGGTGGCAGGCACCTGTAATCCCAGCTACTCAGGAGGTTGAGGCAGGAGAATCATTTGAACCTGGGAGGCAGAGGTTGCAGTGAGCCGAGATCGCACAATTGCACTCCAACCTGGGTGACAGGGTGAGACTCTGTCTCAAAAAATTTAAAAAAAAGAAAATTTTTTTTTAAAAAAGAGAGAAGATCCAAATATGCCGGGCGCGGTGGCTCAAGCCTGTAATCCCAGCACTTTGGGAGGCCGAGACGGATGGATCACCAGGTCAGGAGATCGAGACCATCCTGGCTAACACGGTGAAACCCCCTCTCTACTAAAAAATACAAAAAACTAGCCGGGCGAGGTGGTGGGCGCCTGTAGTCCCAGCTACTCGGGAGGCTGAGGCAGGAGAATGGCGTGAACCCGAGAGGCGGAGCTTGCAGTGAGCTGAGATGCGGCCACTGCACTCCAGCCTGGGCCACAGCGAGACTCCATCTCAAAATAAATAAATAAATTAATTAATTAATTAATTAAAATAAATAAATAAAAAAGAGAGACGATACAAATAAATAAAATTAAATATGAATTAGGAAATATTACAAAAGATACCACAGAAATAAAAAGAATCATAAGAAACTATTAAGACAAATGTACACTAACAAATTGCAAACCCTAGAAGAAACTGGATAAATTCCTGGGAACATACAATCCACCAAGATTGAACTATGAAGAAATAGAAAGTCTAAACAGGCAAATTGATATGGTTTGGATCTATGTCCCCACTCAAATCCCATGTTCAGTTGTAATCCCCAGTGTTGGAGTGGGGCCTGGTAGGAAGTGATTGGATAATGGGGGTGCATCCTTCACAAATGGTTTAGCACCATCCTCTTGGTTCTGTTCTCATGATAGCAAGTTCTTGCAAGATCTGGTTGTTTAAAAGTGTGTAGCACCACCCCCTTCACTGTATCTCTTGTTCCTGCCTCCACCAGGTGAGACATCTTGCTCCCTCTTTGCCTTCCACCATAATTGGATGCTTCCTGAACCCTTCCTAGAAACAGAAGCAGCATTACTTCCTGTACAGGCTGCAAAACCATGAGCCAATTAAACCTCTTTTTTTAATAAATTACCCAGTCTCAGGTATTGCTTTGTAGCAATGAAAGAATGAACAAATACACCAATAATGTGAAAGAAGACTGAATCAATAACAAAAACTCTCCCTTCAAAGAAAAGTCCAAGACCTGATGGTTTCACATTTGAATTCTACCAAGTATTTAAAGAACTTATACCAATACTTCTCAAATTATTCCAAAAAATTAAAAAGGAGGGAATTCTTTCAAACTCATTTTATGAGGCAGCATAGAAGGAGCAAAACCCAGGTAAGTACACAGCAACAACAACAACAAAACTACAGGCCAATATCTCTGATGAACATAGGTACAAAAATTCTCAACAAAATTCTTGCAAACCAAATTCAGGGGCCCACTAAAAATATCATTCACCATGATCACGTGAGATTCATCCCAAGGATGGTTCAATATACACAATCATTAAATGTGATACGTCACATTAAGAGAATGAAAGACAAAAGCCATATGATTATTTTAATAGATTGCCATGATTATTTTCATAGATTTTAATAGATGCAAAAAAGAGCATCTGACAAAATTCAACATCACTTCATGATAAAAACTATCAGTAAATTAGGCATAAAACAATATATTTCAACACAATAAAGCCCCATAGATAACATCGTATTTAACAAGAAAATGTTGAAAGCTTTTCCTCTAAGATCTGGAATAAGGCAAGGATGCCCACTTTCACCACTCTTACTCAGCACAGTACCAGAAGTCCTAGCCACAGCAACTAGGCAAAAGAAAGAAATAAAAGTCATCCAAATTGGAAAGAAGAAAATTAAATTGCCCTATTTGCTGATGGCATGATTTTAGAGACAAAACCATAAATACTCCACTAAAAATATGTTAGAACTAATAAATTCAGTAAAGTTGCAGGCTACAAAATCAACATATAAAAATCAGTAGTGTTTCTATATACTAGTAGCAAATTATCAGAAAAAGAAAACAAACAAGGAATTTCATTTACAATAACTCTAAAGACATAAAATAAAATAAGAATAAATTTAACCAAGGAGGTGAAAGATCTCTACAACAAAAATTATAAAACATTAATGAAAGAAATTGAGGAAGAGACAAATAAACGGAAAGCTATCCGATATTCATGAATTGGAAGGATTCATATTGTTAGAATAGTACACTATTTTAGATATGGTATATAGTAGTATACCATATTACTGAAAGCAATATACAGATTTAATGCCACCCTCATCAAAATACCAATGATATTCTTCAAAAAAGTATTTTTAAAATACTAAAATTCATATGGAACCACGAGAGACCCCAAATAGCCAAAGTAATCTTAAGTAAAAAGAAAAAATCTGGAGGCATCACGCTACCTGACCTCAAAGAATACTACAGAGCTACAGCAACCAAAACAGCATTAAAAACAGACATATAGACCAATGGAACAGAATAGAGAGCTCAGAAATAAATCTTCACATTACAGCCAACTGATTTTTTACAAAGGTGTCAAGAACACACATTGAGGAAAGGACAGTTCTCTTCAATAAATGATGCTGGAAAAACTGGATATCCACGTGCAGAAGAATGTAAACCCTTATCTCTCATTATACACAAAAATCAACTTAAAATAAATTAGGCACTCAAATGTAATACCAGAAACTACCAAACTACTAGAAGAAAACATTACTGAAATGCTCATGTTATTGGTCTGGGCAAGGATTTCTTGCATAAGACCTCAAAAGCACAGGCAACAAAAGCAAAAAGAGACTAATGGGATTATAGCAAACTAAAAAGTTTTTTCATTGCAAAGGAAACAAACAACAGAGTGAAAAGACAACCTACAGAATGGGAGAAAAACATTTTCAAACTATACATCTGGCAAGGGGTTAATATCCAAAATATATAAGAAACTTTAAAAACTAGCCCAAGATACAAATAACCTGATTTTAAAATGGGCAAAAGACCTATAGAGACATTTCTCAAAAGAAGGCATACAAATAGCCCACAAGTATATGAAAAGATGCTCAACATCACTACATCACTAATCATCAGGGAAATGCAGATCAAAACCACAATGAGATATCACTTCATCCCAGTTAGAATGGTCATTGTGAAAAAGACAAAAGATCACAAATGCTGACAAAAATGTAGAAACAGGAGAACCCTTATTCACTGTCAGTAGGAATGTAAATTGGTAAAGCCATATGGGAAACAATATGGAAGTTCCTCAAAAAATTAAAAATAGACTACCATATGATTCAGCAATCCTACTACTGGGTATATTCTCCAAAAGATTGAAATCAGTATGTCAAAGAGGTGTCTGAAAATCCATGTTTATCACAGACTATTCACAATAGCCAAGACATGGAATCAACCTAAGTGTCCATTAATAGATGAATAAAGGAAAATGTGATATATATATATATATATACACACACACACACACACACACACATAATAGAATATTATTCAGCCATACAAAGAATAAAATTCTGCCATTTGTGAGAACAAGGATGAACAAGGAGAACATTATATTAAGTGAAATAAGCCATGCACAGAAAGACAAATACTGTGTAATCTCATTTCTAAGTAGAATCTAAAAAAGTTGATCACATAAAAGTAGAGAGGAGAATGGTGATTAACAGAGGCTAGGATTGTTGGGGGAGAAGGGAAGGGGAGATGTTGGTCAAAGCATGTGTAATTACAGCTAGGAGGAATACATTTCAAGAAATCTATTGTACAGCGAGATGAATATAGTTGATGATATATTGTGTTCTTGAAAAACATAAAGTGGATGTTACGTACTCTTACCACAAAAATGATAACTATGTGAGGTAATGCATTTGTTAATTAGCTAGATTTAACTATTCCAGAAAACACTCTGTACATGACAAAAACTTAGAATATTATCTATCCATTTAAAATAGATAAATAAATGTGTTAATTGATGGCATGGAAGAAATTGTGTCCTGCTCAACATTTTTATTAGTAACCAAGGTGAAGATATGGAAAGTATGCTTCTTCAATTTAAGGAAGACACAAAGCTGGGAGAGTTAACCAAAGCCCATATATTTCTCAGGACTCTTGATTACAAATGAAAGAAGACTGGTTTAAATTACCCTCAGAAAACAAATTGTTCAGTGGATAAATTACTTCAGACATAGTTGGGTCCAGTTGCTCAAATAAAGCAACCAAGCATCAGACTTTTTCTATGTATTGGCTCTACTTTCCTTGGTGCTTGCTTCATTTTCAGGCAGTTTCTCCCAAGTGAGGTTAATTATGGCATTAGCATCTCCAGGCTTATTATGTTCTACTAGATCAACAATCATAATGAAAAGAATGGCCCTCTTGCCCAAGAGTTCTGGTCGAAGTCTTAGTTTAATGCTTATTACCCTAACTTGGTATATGTGCCTATCACTGATTCAATCACAGTGATTTAATGCTTTAAATCACTTCATTTGTCCAAGCTTGAGGTGATGTGTCCTCTCATAGCCCAAAGTCTAAGTACAGGGAGAGAGCTTTCTCCAAAGAGATTCTATACAGGCAAAATATAATGAATGTCTTCTTTTGAAAAGTGTCTGTTCATACACTTTGCCAACTTTTTGACGGGTTTGTTTGTTTTTATCTTGTAAATTTGTTTGAGTTCTTTGTAGGTTCTGGATATTAGCCCTTTGTCAGATGAGTAGATTGCAAAAATTTTCTCCCATTCTGTAGGTTGCCTGTTCACTCTGGTAGTTTCTTTTACTGTGCAGAAGCTCTTTAGTTTAATTAGATCCCATTTGTCAATTTTGGCTTTTGTTGCCTTTGCTTTTGGTGTTTTAGACATGAAGTCCTTGCCCATGCCTATGTCCTGAATGGTATTACCTAGGTTTTCTTCTAGGGTTTTTATGGTTTTAGGTCTAACATTTAAGTCTCTAATCCATCTTGAATTAATTTTCGTATAAGAAGTAAGGAAAGGATCCAGTTTCAGCTTTCTACTTATGGTTAGCCAATTTTCCCGTGAACAAGTACACCAAAAATAATAGGCTAAAATAATCATTTAAAAGAAAAACAAGATTGAATAATAAAAGTACTGAGCTTGATTTAAAACAATCAATTTTATTAATTAAAGATGAGAATAGACAACATTTGTCAACAAACCATGTGAAAAATATTAGAAGTTGTGTTAGACAATAAGCTCATTATGAATCAACAGTGTGTTACAGAAACTCGAAGAACTAATTTAATTTTAGTCTGCCTTAATAGAAAAATCATAATCCAATTATGGGATGTTATGGTCCCACTGTTTTCTTCCTCGGTCAAATCATAGCTGAATGTTACATTCTAGAAGAATATTCACAAAGTCCAGTGCATCCAGAGGAGGCTGACAAGGATAAAGACCTAAAACATCAGCTAGAGGAAGACCTGAAGAAGTTGGAGACTTCTATCTTGAAAAAGAGATCACTAAATTATAGCAATGTTTAAATATTTGAAATGCAATCCTATGGCTACAAGACTGACTTCCTCTCTGCTACTTCAATGGGAAGAGCACCTACAGTGAAATGAAAGGGAAATGGATTTAGATTGGTTTAACAAGTAATACTGTCCAGCAAAATAATTGGCTCCCTTGAGATAAAGCAAGCTTCTCGCAAATGTAATAATTAGGAATGCCATAGGATTGTGTTGGTCACTAGTCAACTCCTAATCTAGCTCTCCCAACTCTTAAAGCTATAGTCAAGGGATTACATGAGTATCTTCCCCATTATGAGCAAGTTAACAGGAAATTCAGCCCCTTTCTATATTTTCAGTAGTGAATGAAAGACTCAGAGCTTTTGAATCTGCTACATGAATATGACTAAAAACCCTCACCACTCATGGACTGGAAGAAGTTCAGCAGTATGTGGGAGAAAACCACATGGAAAAACCTTGGAAGACAAGACACCAAGGAAATTGAGGGTTTGGACAAATGTCTGTCTCACCTGGCACCCTCATGCATTAGTCCAAACTCCATGCGTGTTCTAAGTTAATTAAAACATCACTACCTGATAATTATTCTTATATCTACTTCTTCAGGGAAATGGTTCAAAATTCTATTAAAGATGTTTTAATCATCCCTTGATTTCTTTATCCATGTTATGTTATAACATAGATATTGTAAAAAAAAAAAAAAAAAAGTAATAAAGTAGCAAGTACATTGCAAAAATGTAGTAAAATATCTGAAAGTGTTTAATAAATGTCAAACTGTGTATAGATGTAAGGAGTTATTGTAATTATTATTCATTCTATCATGGCATAGATAACTTAGAATTGGCTATATTAAAATTGTCTTTATAAAAATATGAAAATTCACTAAATCTTTGGAAGACAAAATAAGCAGGTAAAAAGTATCAAATTTCTTTGAATTGAGAGCTACAGTAGTTCCAGCCTAAGGAGATGTTACATTGATAGTACATACTTAAATGTCATTGAATTGCCATGAGGAGTAAATGAAATTTTGTGAACAGTGCTTTCTGAGATGTTGTATAATTCCAAAGTCAAAATGTTATCATTATTCTGTTCTCATTATTAACTATGTTTTTATTATTATACTACAAGGAATTGGCTTCAGGAATATAGATATCTGGACTAAACCAACTCTACTTGATAATTAATATCAGAATTCTGGCACCCAGAGTGGGCAAAATCAAAATCAGGTGAGAGTTTTCGTACATGTGGATGGTTCAAATACATTAAATCAGTCCCTGACAGATTTCATTTTTAGTTACTATCAGAGGACATAATCTCAAACGTAGGGACTTTGTGGTCACTCTGTATATCACAAATTGCTCTTATAATAGTCCTTATGTTAGCAAAATTGCACAGTAAAAGCACTAGATCAATAATAAAAGTATGTTAAAGACCTATATTAAGACTATATGCTTAAAAGAAATCATTGAAACCGTTTTGATTCTCCATTACCATAATTCCAAAAGACCAATAAGTAGGATTTGTAAAACCTAAATATTCTGTAAATTTCTGAGAGTTGCTTTTTTAACAAGCTGAATCTCATCATCTGGGATGGGGGATAATAAGAACTCATGAGGCTGAAACTTCTCATTTTACAAATGAGAAAACAGAGGTTCATGGCAAATAAATGCCTTATATCTAGCATCCATTTTGACATCCAGTCTCAACAACAAGAGACTTCAACAAGAGACTGGAATCTTTAGTATTTCTTATGAGAATTTTACATATTCTTATGGTAAATTATGACCACATATTTAATAAAACCCAGTAAGTCTATAATCCTTTTCCTTCATGGTCATTATCCCTACCAAATAAATATTATTAAACATGTGTAAGAAGGACTGGTTTAAATTGGATGTTGTTGTACTTGAAGGTCTATGATTCATTTCTGGTAATAACCAAGATTATAATCAAAAAGGAATAAAAATATTGCTCAATATATCTACATACACAAATATGTAGGAAACTAGAACTGCATTACTTTGCATACCCAAGGTCTGTAAAGAAACATGTTCATACATGTATAGCTGTGAAAAATGGGAAAGATTTGTTTAAAAAAAATTAGCAGGAAATATTTACCTTGTTTCCACTTGGGGTCAAAAATATGCAAAGAGATTCTTTAGTATATTTTATTTCCCCAGGGAAAGTATGTTAATTAAAAAAAAATCTTTGAGCAATGCAATCTCTCTAGTTTCCAATGGTACTTCTTTTTCTAGTACTATTTTACCTCAGAATTATTTTTGCCTTGTGAAAGCAAAAAGGCAAAATTTGGCAAACTGTAACCCAGTCAAAATGGATGTTAATAGAAGTGTTATAACACGAATTTGTGCATCCTTACACAACCATAGGAAACTCATTATGGACCCATTTAACATTCTGAAAACATTTTTAGACCATTTGTAGGTTCAAATGGAAATAAATATGACTGTATGTGTAGAATTGTCATTTTAATCAAATTAAAGTTTCTAATTAGAGAAAGAAGTCTTATTAAGATTACCTGTAATTCATATTCATATAACACTTTGGTTTGGGTTGTAGAACTCTGAAAGACCATTTCAAACAAGGAATTTGGATTCTTACAGTGATGTATTTATCAGCATATGTTATTGGTGACTTTTTAAGCACTAAAATACTTTTTATAATAATGTATTAATGTTCCATAGTTTAAATCTTTTAAGATACTGGCTGGTTTATAGTTCAAAGTTTAAATTTTGAAAATGATGAGAAACTGAACAAATATATTTCCAAACAGCATCATCACTTTTACAGGAACAAAGAATTGAAATTTCGCTTTTCATAATAAATAAAACTCCTTACACTCTTTTAGTGCTATTTTCTAAATGCTTATCTAGGCTGGCTTTTAAAAAGTATATAACAATAATATCCATAAAATGTAATAAGAGAAATCAAATCAAAACGCAATGTTGAATCTGGTCAGCTTGAAGAGTTTAATAGTATCATTAATAATACATCCATAAACTGTGTTCATTTAAATACCAAAGTTGAGTCCTTAAGCAGAATAAATAAATATACTCCGTGGAATCCGAGACTTTTTAGGATGACTCATTACTTTCAATCCTGACATTCAGCTAATGATGATATATTACATTGTGTTTATATTGCATTGCATTTATATTACATTAGGAACAATCTTTAGACCTGATGTTCAGGGTTGTTGTTTTTTTTAAATTTCTTCCAAACTTACACATTTTTCTAAACATTTGAATTCAAAAGGCACAAGTCTATGCACTATAATTAACATGCTGCCTGAGGTTTATAAGATTTAGGAAGCAAGAACTTCCAAGATTCCTGAAGTGATCTAACCTCACAAGACAGATGGTCTGCAACCATCTCATCAGCAGGCTCAGAATTAGATCTAGGCAGAAGAGGCTGTGACCCCAGGTGTGTGATTGGAGGGCATTAAAAAAAAAAATGTCTTCTGTTCCACCTCTGGTCTGAATAGTATTTGTTATTCTGTTTACAAAAAGATGCATCCATGTGGGTCACGGTTGCATCTGCCAGAGTGCCCTGGTAAAATTCATCCTGCACATGGCTGAATACATTCGCTGAATAAATATTTACTAAGTGCCTACTATGTTCTAAGTACCAGGAGTAATATAGAGAGGCTTGAGCTATAGGGCTGCAGAAACATTAGAAAGTAAAAAAGAAATTTTAGGGACAGAAAAATCTGGATTCAAACCTTATCACCACCAACTCTTACAAGTTGTAGAACCATGGATAAGTCAGTCAGTCTCAATTTCCTGACTTGTAAAATACAGATGTTAGTACCCATATCTATCATGGAGTATGGATCATAATTGATTGAAGCATGATTAAACTAAGTGTTTGGAGGGGATTTAGGGGAGTTCCTGGCACATATGAAATATTCAGTAATTATGGCTGTTGTTAATACTGTTATGAGCCATACATACTACACTCAAGGAATTTAAAGTGAAATAGGTAGACAAAATATCTGCACACATAACTATGATACAAATTAGAAAGAGCAGTTCAGAGAAAGCAAGATGGTCTCCAGAAGTAGGAGTCCAGGAAAGTTTGAGAAAAGTTAAGCTGGATCCTGAAATTTGAGCAAGTATTTCTAGAAATAGCAAGTACACCGAAATATCCAGTCACTCTCTATTCATTCATAATAAACAAACATTCTTGGAGTTTAAGAGAGCTTCATAAAGAGAAGGGGCGCATTTTTGTTAATGTGAATGGTGAGTTGTGTGAGTTTTCTGCTTCTGGGGAGGGAGGATCTGGGTAGAGTGCTAATGGCTAACTATGAGTACTGGGTGCCAATCTAAGGTAAATCACAGGGGAAGGGGGATACAGGGGAAGGACACAAGTGGAAAGTGTCCCCTAATTACTTAATCGCCTATTTAGGGAGAAATGATTCAATTAGGAAATGAATGAAATGCATACATGGACACTGGCTGAGTTCTGTAGATTAGAATACAAGGGATAGGAGATTTTGCATTGAGGGGATTTTTAGCATTCAATTTTGTCTCCTGTATTAGCTTATTGGCTATTCATCTTTTTAGATTGTTTTCAATGGCTGCTCTAGGGTGACAATATGCATCTTTAATATATCCCAGTCTACCTTCAAATAATTATTATACTACATGACATGTCATTGAAGAACTTTACATAGTATACCTTAATATAATACCGTACTTCCTTTTCTCTCCTCCTGTCCTTTCTGTTATTGTCACCATAAATGTTACTTATACATAATTTATTAACTGCACAATACATTATTATTATTACTATTATTATTAGTCTTGCTTTAAATCATCAGTTATCCTTTAAAAATATATAAAAATGAAGGGAAAACATTCTTTATATTTACCAACATATTTACCATTCCTGTGCCCTTCATCCTGTCCCCTTCATCCTGTCCCCACCATACCCTCAACCCCCACACTCCAATCTGGAATTATTTTCCTTCTGCCTGAAGAACTGTCTGTAACATTTTTTAAAGTGCCAGTCTGCTAGTAATGAAATCTCTCAGTGTCTATCCGAAAAAAAACTTTTTATTTTACCTTCATTTTTAAGGATACTGTCTTTAGTATATAAAATTCTAATTTGACAGATTTTTGTTTTTGTTTTATAGTTTAGTACTTTAAAGATACGTCATTGCTTTGGGCTTTCATATATCTGGCGAAAAATATCTGTTATAATTTTTATTGTGTTTATTTTCATGTAATATGAATTTTTTTCTCTGGCTTCTTTTAAAATTCCTCTTTTTCATTGATTTTTAGCAATTTGATTACGAGGTGCCTTGGTATATTTTGTATGTGTGTGTTTGTGTTTTTCCTGCTTCATTCATTGAATATCTTGATCTATAAATTTATAGGTTTTGCCCAATTTTGGAAAAAAAAAAAAACCAGCCATTATTTCTTCAAATAGTACCCATCCCCATCCTTCTGGGGCCCAGTTGCACAAATATTACACTGCTTGATATTGTCCTACAAACCACTGAGACTCAGTTAAGTTTTTTAGGAAGTTCCTTTTGCAATTTCTGTTTTCTTTTTCTATTGTATGTATTTATCATGTATAACATGATATTTTAAAATATGTGCATGTGAAATGGCTACATCAAGCTAATTAATTTATATATTACCTCATATACTTATCATTTTTTATGATAAGAACACAAAGTCTCCTCAGTAGTTTGCAAAATTACAATGCATTGTTATTAACTACAGTCACTATGTTGTACAATACATCTCTTTAACTTATTCTTCCTGTATAACTGAAATTTTGTATATTTTGACCCATTTTTCCCCTACCCTCAGCCCCTGGTGACCATTATTCTACCTTCTACTTCTATGAATCCAATTTCTTAGATCCTACACATACATTTTTTAAAAGTTTGTTTTTTAAATTATTTTCTCTTTTTGCTTCATTCTTGATAGATTCTATTGCTATGTTCTAAAGTTCATTGACTTTTATTCTATAGTTCTATTTTACTGGTAATCCCATTCAGTGAAATTGTTATTTCTGATGTAGTTTTTGTCTCTAGAAGTTCCATTCGGGTCTTTATTGTATCTTCTTCTTTTATTTTTATCATGTTCATGTTTTCCTTTACATAGTTTAACATAATTTTGTGATATCTGTCTTAACATTCTTGTCTGCTAGTTCTGTGGTCTTCGTCATTTCTGGTCAGTTTCTATTTTTTTTTTTCCTTATCATTTTGGCCTATATTTTCTTGCGCTTTGGCATATTTTTAAACTTTTTATTGGATACTGAACATTATTAATTTTCACATGGGCTGAGTGCTAGATATTATGATGTTCCTTGAATGAGTACAGGGCTTTATTTTAGTGCATATGTTATTAGAGGATCAGTTGGGTCCCTTTAAGGTCTGTTTTAAACCTTCGTTGGGATGGGTCATGAGTAACCTTTAATCCAGGTATTAAACTCTGCTACTGCTGCGTGACCTCTGGATACTGTTCACCCGACAACCCTCGCTTGTCCTTGCTCCACACTGTGGTGATAGACTCTGCTCATGCACAGCTTGGTACTTAACTAAGAGCCACAGGAATGAACTCCCGTGCAGATTTCTAGAGCTCTTGTTCTGCATGGTTCCTTCCTTTCTACAACTCCACCCTGCAGATTCCAGCCATCGTAGCCTCCTTAAGCTGCAGTCACCATCTCCTCACCTCAGTGAGACTATCAGCCTTAGTTTGAGTTTTCTCTCCCTGTACCCATTGTCTAGAAATTGTTTTCAGACCAAATGTATGGGGATTAAAGAATTTACCTCATTTGTTCCCTTCTCTGGGCGATCACAGTCCTGTGCTGCCTGCTGGGTCTAATGCCTATAAACAGTTATTTTAGGTCGGGCACGGTGGCTCACGCCTGTTATCCCAGCACTTTGGGAGGCCGAGGCAGGCGGATCACGAGGTCAGGAGTTCGAGACCAGCCTGGCCAAAATGGTGCAACCCTGTCTCTACTAAAAATACAAAAAAATTAGCTGGGCCTGGTGGTGTGCACCTGTAATCCCCACTACTCAGGAGGCTGAGGCAGGAGAATTGCTTGAACCTGGGAGGCAGAGGTTGGAGTGAGCCCAGATCACACCACTACACTCCACCCTGGGCAACAGAGCAAGACTCTGTCTCAAAAAAAAAAAAAAGTAACTTTATATAATTTTTTTGACAATTTTCTAATTTTCTGTAGGAGGGTAAGTTCACTCATTCTCACCCCTCGTGGCCAGAGAAGCACAATACAGGACTAGCGATGCTAAAGAAATAAATTCTGACTCTTCTGTGGCGAAAAACAACAATCAAAACGCCAGGACACATGGTGGTGACACAAGATCACAGTCTATTAGAGCGCCTATGTTTTAACAAACGACTACCAAGAAGCATTTGCTGATTTTACTGTGTGTATTTGAAGGAATATTTCTAGAGGAAAATTACAGGTCCCTATCCTATTCAAATTTTCATCTATGTCATTGATTGAACAAGTCTATGAAATTTGGCAAAAATATAAAACTAAAAATGTTAGCTACTTCTCTGAGTGGAATCAGAAAGTTTTCAGTAGGTGGAACAGACTGAAATTTAATGAGAATACACATGAAAATTTTTATTTAGGTTCAAAAGTCCAAGGACACAAGTACAAAATAGAAAGATCTGCTGTCTTGGCCAATTTACATGAGAAATGTCTACCATTTTATTTGGCCATAAGCTTAATATAAACTGTCCTGACACTGATTTTTTTCAAAAGAGAGAGAGAAAAGAGAAGGGGAAACATGTAAAGAACAAGAAAGGAAGCTTTAGGCTAAAGACAATAATCCTGCTTTCAGGCCCCTGAGAGCAAGGAATTTGTTTTATTTACTAATATATCCTCCTCATAGGGCTTTAAAAATCTCAATATGCTTTTATTCAATAAATTGTGTTCATTTCCAGGCACTGCATTTTATGTGCTACACTGACAATCTAGAACACATCCAGAATAGGGAATCCAGCTTTCTGATGATTCTGGAAAATATCTCAATACAGAAATAGTTGAAGGCTAGGCATAGTGGCTCGAGCCTGTAATCCCAGCACTTTGGGAGGTGGAGGTGGGCAGGTGCCTTGAGCTCAGGAGTTGGAGACCAGCCTGGACAACATGGTGAGACCCTGTCTCTACAAAACATACAAAAATTAACCAGGAGTGCTGTCCTGTGCCTGTAGTCCCAGCTACTCGGGAACCTGAGGTGAGAGGCGAGGATTGCTTGAGACTGGGAGAAGGAGGTCACAGTGAGCCGAGATTGTGCCACTCCAGCCTGGGTGACAGGGTGAGATTCCACCTCGGGGGAAAAAAAAAAGTAGTTGAATGCATTTTACGTTCAAACCAAAGAAGATAAGGCTAAGGGAGGAAATGTAGACTATCTTAAAATATTTGCGTGGCTAACAAATATTTTATGGAGTTGTCAACTTGCTCTGTGTCTCTTCAGAATAGAACACTACAGCTATAGGGGAGAGTTCCAAGAAAATAGGTGTGAGTCTATCCATGGTATAGCATCTTTCTACAGGAACAAGGTCCCAAACACTGGACTCACTCATACAGCAGATCCACCATTTAAAATATGTTCAAGAGGTGTTTTAACACGGCTTAGGAATTCTATCGCCCTTTCAACTCTACACATCTGTGATTCCTCAGTGCCAATGAAACAGAATAAACATTTTTACGTCTCTCTAGGTCATGACAGAAAATCCTTAGTCAGCACTGGTTTACAACCATGTCACTAACAGACCAGATCCTTTTCACCAGGTCTTCTGCTACGAATCAGTGTTTTCGCTATTAGAGGGTAATCAGTCTCAAACTTTGCCACACTAGAGAATCTCTTGAGGTAGAGATGCGTGAGAAGAAGAGATAGGGGAGAGAGAAGAAAGCATATGTGTTCTATGTTGGATGACATGGGGACACAGAAAAGAAGTCCAGGCTCTTTCTATGGTCTGGGATAGGGCTGTACTCTATAAACCAACTGACTACTGCACTCAACAGTTTACATCAATAGGCAGTGCATTATTCTGATGCCACTTTTTTTTTTTTTTTTTTTTTTTTGAGTTGGAGTCTCGCTCTGTCATCCAGGCTGGAGGGCAATGCTGTGATCTTGGCTCACTGCAACCTCTGCCTCCTGGGTTCAAGCAATTATCTGCCTCAGCCTCCCGAGTAGCTGGGATTATAGGCACCCTCCACTATGCCCAGCTAATTTTTGTATTTTTAGTAGAGACGGGGTTTCACCATGTTGGCCAGGCTGGTCTTGAACTCCTGACCTTGTGATCCACCTGCTTCAGCCCCCCAAAGTGCTGGGATTACAGGTGTGAGCCACTGTGCCTGACCAATGCCAGTTTTTAACTGTTCCAATACAAAAATATAAAAATGTGTATCTGTGGCCAGGTGCAGTGGCTCATACCTGTAATCCCAGCACTTTGGGAGGCCGAGGCAGTTGGATCATGAGGTCAGGATATCAAGATCATCCTGGCTAACACGGTGAAACCCCGTCTCTACTAAAAATACAAAAAATTAGCTGACTTTGGTGGTGGGCACCTGTAGTGCCAGCTACTTACTCGGGAGGCTGAGGCAGGAGGATTGCTTGAACCCGGAAGGTGGAGGTTGCAGTGGGCCAAGATCACACCACTGCACTCCAGCCTGGGAGACAGAGTGAGACTCTGTCTCAAAAAAAAAAAAAAAAAAAAAAAAAAAAGCGTATCTGTGGCAAAATATAGATAAGTGTTGAAAGTAAATAACGGGTACATTGATTAATTACACCATTGTCTCTACTCTTGTATATATTTGGTACTTTCCATTTTTTTTAGCATTAACCTTTTTAAGGTCTTAGTTTAGTCTATCAGCTGTCTTCCAATTATATTCAGTCATGTTCAGGAATAACGTTTTATCCCTTCTCTTAGTTATGCCTTTGGGTGTGGAGGAGCTCCACTAGTAATACGTCCATTGCCTTTATGACTCCTGGCTCCAACTTCCCCTGAATAAGTGAAAGGACTTATCTGATGGGTGATTTTGAGATAGGAAAATGCGTTTGCATAGTTCAACCCAATCCCTCCTTCCTTTTGAGAGCCACCTACTCACAGAAAGCACACACCTGTTCTGTTCTCCACACTGTAAGTTGTAGAGGGGCAGCCCCTATAAGAGGAGGCTAGTTCAGTGCTACCTGTGATCAAGAGGATAAGTCCAACTCTGGGATAAAGCATTAGAAAGTCCATTGTTGCTGTACTCCAAGCCACGACAACTGTCCAGGTTTTATAAAGCCAATAGTTTTATGCCAATCTATCTGAGTACTTTGTCTTTCTCGGAGGATTCAGTACTCTGCAAGAGAGAAGGATGCTATGCAATGGTCCCTTAAAGCCCCATCAATTCCTGCCTCATACCTAGAAAGACTTTCCATTCCTTCTTTCCTAGTTATCTTTGTTGATCAACCTTCCTGAGAAGTTTTTGCTAAAGTACTTGATCAGGTGAGTTACTACTTCCCCCAACTCACACTCCTTCTCTCAGTACTCTGTACTCACATTATATCATTCATAGAATTGTGTTGTCGCTATCTGTTTAGCTACCTGCATTGCCAAGTAGATGGTTCCTTCTAAAGCAAGGAAATGTTGTTCATATATATGTATCCAACACTGGCATAATGTCTGATCCTCAGTTAGGTATACTCAAAATGTTCTATAATTGAATGAATAAATAAATGAATGAAGCACTTAATCTTTTCGATGAGTAGTTTATTTTTAAAATCTTAGTCATTTTTGCTGAGAGAATCTAAGAACTCTAATGCCTGATCCAACAATCATGTATCTCAACTGAGTTTTGATCTATATTGACTTTATTAATTTATAATCTATGGGCTTTAAAGGATATGTATTAATTTACTCAGTTCCTGAACTATTACACTACGGTACCAGCAGTCAGGAATCCTGATGTTCATTTTTAGCTCTATCACTGACACATCTTTGCCTTTAATGAAACCACTTAATCAGATGGGTGCCTCAGTTCTGTGTATATGAAATGGTGGCACTAGTTTTCTTGTAAGTGTTCTTATATCCGTTATTAACTAACACTTTCCATATGAACCTGCATTTTTAGTACTACATATTTAGTTGCAATTTCAGACCACAGATGAACTTTGGAAGCTTATTGAAAGGCCATTGCATTTAATGCTGAGATATGTTTTTTAACTTTTTATTGGTATAAAAGTATTCTTTAGTATTGAAAGAATCAGAGTCCATAAAATTACTCCTATTCCATGGAAAGGTCATCATTTCCATACTTTTGCTAAATTAAGAAATAAAGACAAAATTTGTGTATTATTAAATTTAGTGATACTTGAGGGGAAAATATTCACATTAAAATATAATTAATGTATCTGTTAAACAGCAATTTTAATAAGAATGAAAGTCTGGTTCAGTATCAGAATGAAATTAAGTAGCTTCTTAATTTCTAGTAACTGGAGAATTTCCCAGTGGCAACTGCCTATTTCTATAGTTTTTGCAGGGAAAGAATGAAGTTGAAGGGAAAGAGACACTACTAAAGTGGTTAAGACAGCTATAGCCAAGACTATCAGTAACCCACCAAATATTCATTTGTCTTTTTTTTCTTTCTTCTTCTTCTTTTTTTTTTTTTTTTTTTTTTTGAGATGGAGTCTCACTCTATTGCCAGCCTGGAGTGCAGTAGCGCAATCTTGGCTCACTGCAACCTCCGCTTCTTGGGTTCAAGCGATTCTTCTGCCTCAGCCTGCAGAGTAGCTGGGATTACAGAAGCATGTCACCACACCCAGCTAATTTTTGTATTTTCAGTAGAGGTGGGGTTTCACCATTTTGGCCAGGAAGGTCTTGGTCTCCTGACCTTGTGATCTGCCCGCCTCAGCCTCCCAAAGTACTGGGATTATACGAGTGAGCCACCGCACCTGGCCTTTCACTTATTTCACTAAATACAAAATTCCAATTTTATACTGAGAGGCAAGATTTTTGAGTTAAAAAAAATACATGTCTAGCCTCTCTTGCAGCTAGATGTGGCCCTGACATTAAGTTCTGGCCAAAAAGATGATAGAGTTGTTGGATATGCTTTCCAGTGAGAAACCTTGAAAGGATGCCCAACAGCTATAACACCCCTGTTGCTCTTGGCCTTTTCTCCTTTCTCTCATCTGGAATATAGACATGATGGCTGAATTTTCAACAATCATTTTGAGACTTTAAAGATGGAAGCCAGGGCTAAGGATGGCATAGTAGTAAATAACAAGGAGCCAGCCAAGGTTCCAGGTAATTTAATAGAGTCATCATGTCATTTCCTGGGCATTCTTCAGGACTAATACTTCCTTTCTGTGAAAGAAAATAAATCCTCCATCTCTTTAAGCCATTGTGATAGGGTTGCTGATGCTAACTACCAAGTGTAATTTCTAGGTGGTACAATGCATCCTACCTTAAGAGAAAGATAATCCCAGATCCACCTTACTTTAGAAATCTTGTGGGGCAGAAAAAAAACATTGTCAGATGCTTTACTGTCTTCAGTTGCCAAGTTAAATTTTAAAATCTCAGATTGAGAAATGATCAGCTACCCTTGGAAGCTCTGCATGGGGTCACAGCCCCAAGGGAAGTTTCCTTAGCCTTCCTTGTAACAGTTATCCAAAACACACAGCTCTCTGCCAAGCAGCAAAACACAGATTCCACTTAGCTCTAAGCACCTGTGACTTCAAGTACATGTGGCCTCATGAGGGAGATAAGACTGGTTCCTGTGAACATTGCTACCATTGTTTTTATTATTACAAGTATCTGTTCATAGGTCTGTTTCTCCCTGTAGGCTGAGTTTCTTGAGGGCTGAGCCAGTCATATTAGTCATTGTGTCCCAAAGTGACCGGCACTCCAGAGAGAGATGTTGAGTGAATAAATGAGTTCTTAGGCTCTAAAGTCCTCAGGAGCAAGTGATGGGGCTAAGAGCCATAGGATGACTTCAAGAATGCCCAGCGAGTTCATTTTTCCCTCCGCTGAAAAAAAGAGTTGGGTAAATTGAAGATAGGAAGTGAAACTAGTCTCTTTTCTTCCACACTCTGGGAAGAGACATTCCACCTGGAAACGATGATACTGATTGCACTACTTGTTATTCATTTTAACATTCCCAGATGACAGGAAGCTTTGCCTCCCCTTGTGATGTAGGACAACATTCCACAGTTAGATCCAATGGCTCTGTGAAGGGGCTGTCAGGGTGAGCAGGCAGTCATGAAGCAGAGGAAAGCGTTTCCGAGAAGGGAAAACGGCAGCATGATAAAGTGTGAAGCGTGTGGGGAATCCTTGCTCCTTCAGTGAGAGACGTTACAACTATGCCATGCCTTGTGTCCAAGCACGAAATTCTGCTCCGATTAACAGAAGCAATTCTAAAACCGATTTCCAAAGTGATTTTGGTCTTGAAACATTTTAGTCAAAGAAAATCTTAAAGTCCAAAGTGTAAGACTACAAAAGTGGAACTTCCCTGGTTGAAGAGGCAGGCAAGAGATGCAACGACTTCCTGTTCCCCATCCCTTCATCTGCACTATCCCCATATTGCCCTTAGGGAAGAAAGCACAGTTTGAAAACCACTCAGTACTACCTCCTTGCTATGCCTATAAATGAACCCATAGGCTAAGGAAAGATTCATTCCTTTACTCATTTTCCAGCAGCAGAAACAGCAGATTCACCCAAAAGGGGAAGCCTAAATTTCAAAGTGCCTCCTCTTTCCCTGCTACCTATTTTACCTGCCTGCAGTTCCTCATAATGAAGCAAGCTATTAAACTATTCTTTCAACATTTGCCTAAATCCATTCCCTTCATTAGACAGTATACTTTCATTTAAAAGAGGTGATTTGTCACATAGATTATGCAAAAGGTTACAGCATTACTGACTAACATCCTTCTGTACCTATGTCTTTGTTAACTTCCCAAAACTGCCTTTGGCCATCTGAAAGACCAGGAAAGAGAATCCAATTAGCTATGTTGGTCCATTCTCCTTGATCAAACCACCTTTTAGCTATTTCACATTCTTTCAGTTTCTCAGATTTAGTGCCATCCTATCTGGACGCCAGATGTTTTATTTGAAAATAGTTACTAGAATATAAATGGAATGAAAACTAATCAGGTTGTTATAAATTCAAATAAGGTAGATTGTTTCTTTGAGAAAATCTTTGGTGACTGAGCAAGCAAAGAAGTATTTTTATCAAATGAAACTTGGGCATCACACGAGAAAGCACTGGGTAATCTTTCCACATAGCTTTGGGCACTCCATCAATATTAAACAGTAGCAATAAAACCACCATGGCCGTGACCTGCAATGCCCCTGGATTCTCTTGGCTTCTCATGAAATGTCTAACCTGTCAAACGGTATGATGTTTGTAAGGGGAAAACCTGTAGGCTGATAGTCTAATTTTGCACTTAGTAGGAGAGAGAAGCTTGGTTCTTGTCAAATAAGTCTAAAAGTTCAAGTATTTATTTCTAGATGCTGATAATAAATGTAGTCACTTCTCCTGTGGTCAGTTATTTGGTGGGGATAACTTGGGCTCACCATATTGTTTTTAAAGTCAAGTCCAACCATCAGCATAAAACATTGTGGATACTTTGTTTACTTATCATGTTAGTTTTCTAGGACTCTCATAACAAAGTACCACAGGCTGGGTGACTGAAACAACAGAAATTCATTTTCTTGTAGTTCTGGAGGCTGGAAGTCTGAGACTGAGATGTCAGCAGGGTTGGTTTCTTCCAAGACCTCTCTCTTAGTTTGCATATGGCTGTTGTCTCTTTGCATCTTCACATGGTCTTCCATCTGTGCGTGTCTGTCCTGATCTCCCTTTCTTATAAAGACATCAGTTATATTGCCTTAGGTTTCTTTCTAATGATCTCATTTTCATTTCATTACCTTTTTTTTTTTTTTTTTTTTGAGATGGAATTTCTCTCTTGTTGCCCACGCTGGAGTGCAATGGTGTGATCTCAGCTCACCACAACCTCCGCCTCCCAGATTCAAGTGATTCTCCTGCCTCAGCCTCCCAAGTAACTGGGATTACAGGCATGCGCTACCACGCCCAACTAATTTTGTATTTTTAGTAGAGACGGGGTTTCTCCATGTTGGTCAGGCTGGTCTCAAGCTCCCGACCTCAGGTGATCCACCCGCCTTGGTCTCCCAAAGTTCTGGGATTACAGGCGTGAGCCACCGCGCCCGGTCCACTCAATTACCTCCTTAAAGGACCTACCTCCACACATACTAACGTCCTGCGGTACTGGGATTAGGACTTCAACATGTAAATTTGGAGGACACACACTGTGGTCTATAACACTTATGAAGGAAATTTCGTGTGCGTTGATTACCAGTTCCTTATTTTATAGTTGAGGAAACTGGACCCAAAGAAATGAAGTGCCATGCCCAAGAATAGATTTAAAGTAGGGATAGAATGAGAGATGGGCAGAACTAGGACCAGAATAAAAGTCCCTCAGGCTTTCAGTCCACTGCTTTCTCTGGAAATTTAGAGGGGGAAAAAATTGATTCCGTGAAAACCTGTTTTATGTCCAGTGAAGTTACAGTGTAAAAAGCATTCCAGTAGTTGCTTAATCATGTTGTCTATGGATGGGCACAATGACGTTCACTTTCTCTTAGTCTCAGATGTAATTGCACTAATTGCACTGACCTCTGGCTTCAGATTGTTACGCAAACTATGTGACGTCCCTTATCTATCAAGAAGTATATGCAATTCCAGGTGCATTCAAGACTGGGAATAGGAAAAAAATATTCAAATATCTATATTATCTTCTTTATCCTAAAGCAAGAAACAAATTGCTTTGGTGCCTCAGGTGGTCAGGTGTCATGTGGCTCTCAGTCGAGAATGGATATTTCCCAAGAGGCACTTTGAAATGTTGCCATAAATTACAACATATATCATGTGACTGGTTAAATGAATTTATGGCTTCTGTCATCTAGAATAAACTCAGTTGCCCCTCACAAAATGGACATATACTTTGGAAAGACTCTTTCAAAGAAACTTCAGATTGAAATAATATAAGCACAAGGAAATAAGAAAATGGGGCCAGGCACGGTGGCTCTCTCCTGTAATCCCAGCACTTTGGGAGGCCAAGTCGGGGGGATCACCTGAGGTCAGGAGTTCAAGACCAGCCTGACCAACATGGTAAAACCCCATCTCTACTAAAAACTACAAAAATTAGCCGGGCATGGTAGCAGGCGAATCCCAGCTGCTTGGAAGGCTGAGGCAGGAGAATCTCTTGAATCCAGAAGGCAGAGGTTGCAGTGAGTCAAGATTACGCCATTGCACTCCAGCCTGGTCGACAGAGCAAGACTCCGTCTCAAAAAAAAAAAAAAAAAAAAAAAGAAAGAAAAGAAAATGGTTGTGCTAGTTACTCTTTATTTATGAGGTAAAAGCAATGATGATACTTAACATTTATGAGGTAAAAGCAATGATCAGTAATTATATCCGTTATATTGTATCTCATTCCTCTCATGCTCTTTTCTTTTTAAAGGGGAGAAAATCCCAGAGGATTTTACATAATTGACAGAAAAAAAAACTTATTTGTTTTTATTTCTGTGGGCACATAGTAGGTGTGTAACTACATCTCATCTTTTATACGTTTACATTGTCGTCATGTGTCCATCGTGTACGCCAAATGTACATCAGACACGGTAAGGTACCAAACATATTTTACAATGATTGTGAGTACACGTGTAAATAAACATACACATATTGTAAATTCTTACTCAGACTATTCTTTTGTTGACGTAAGATTAAAAAGGTGTGGCAGCCACTCACCACAGTATTTAAAAAAGTGAAAGGACAAGATTGGTGCTTTTCCACAAGAAACTGCCCTTTCTTCTAGAGCTTTCTGGTACACAGTCACAGATTCATATTTGAGGGGTATTGTTTTTATTTTATTTTGTTTTAACTTTTTATTGAAGTTTAACATATATACAAAACTTGCACAAATCATAATCCTCAAGGTGAATGCATCTACATATCCAACACGCACATAAAGAAATAGAACAATTCCAGGATGCCAGGACCCCCTCTCACAGCCCTTGCCAGTCACTAGCCTGGCCAAGGATGGGAACTATTCTGCTCTTACACCATAGCTTTGGAGTGCCTATTTCTGAACTTTGTATAAATGAAATATGCTGTGTGTCTTTTTCTTATTGATTTGTAAGAGTTCTTTACATATTCTGAATGCAAGTCCGTTGTACTGAAACTATGCATACATTCATATATTGAAAAATATTGTCTTCCACTCTGTAGCTTGGCTTGCCTTTTCACTCTCTTAATACTGTGTTTGGATAAATGAAGTTTTAATTTTTAATATAGTCCAATTTATCAAACATTTTTCTTTTATACTTAGGCCATGTATAAGGCCTGTTTAAGAAATCTTATCCACCACAGGTAAGTCGGCTTCATCTCTGGGATGCAAGGCTGGTTCAACATACACAAATCAATAAACGTAATCCAGCATATAAACAGAACTAATGACAAAAACCACATGATTATCTCAATAGATGCAGAAAAGGCCTTCAACAAAATTCAACAGTGCTTCATGCTAAAAACTCTAATAAACTAGATATTTATGGAACATATCTCAAAAAAATAAGAGCTTTTTTATGACAAACCCGCAGTCAATATCATATTGAATGGGCAAAAGCTGGAAGCATTCCCTTTGAAAACTAGCACAAGACAAGGATGCCCTCTCTCACCACTCCTATTCAACATACGATTGAAAGTTCTGGCCAGGGCAATCAGGCAAGAGAAAGAAATAAAGCATATTCAAATAGGAAGAGAGGAAGTCAAATTATCTCTCTTTGCAAATGACATGATTGTATATTTAGAAAATCCCATCGTCTCAGCCCAAAAACTCCTTAAGCTGATAAGCAACTTCAGCAATGTCTCAGGATACAAAATCAATGTGCAAAATTACAAGCATTCCTATACACCAACGATAGACAAGCAGAGAGCTAAATCATAAATGAACTTCCATTCACAATTGCTACAAAGAGAATAAAATACCTAGGAATACAGCTAGCAAGGGATAGGGAGGACTTCTTCAAGGAGAACTACAAACCACTGCTCAAGGAAATAAGAGAGGACACAAACAAATGGAAAACATTCCATCCTCATGGATAGGAAATCAGTACCATGAAAATGACCATACTGACCAAAGTAATTTATATTTTCAATGCTATTCCTATCCAAACGACCACTGACACTCTTCTTCACAGAATTAGAAAAAACTACTTTAAATTTCACATGGAACCAAAAAGCCCGTATATCCAAGACAATCCTAAGCAAAAAGAACAAATCTGGAGGCATCATGCTACCTGACCAAATTATACTACAAGGCTGCAGAAACCGAAACAGCATGGTACTGGTAGAAAATTAGACATACAGATCAATGGAACATAACAGAGACCTCAGAAATAACATCACACATCTACAACCACCTGATTTTCAGCAAACCTGACAAAAGCAATGGGGAAAGGATACCCTGTTTAATAAATGGTGCTGGTAACACTGGCTAGCCATATGCAGAAAACTGAAACTGGACCCCTTCCTTATACCATATACAAAAAATTAACTCAAAATGGAATAAACACTTAAATGTAAAGCCCAAAGCCATAAAAACTCTGGAAGAAAACCTAGGCAATACCATTCAGGACATAGGCATGGGCAAAGACTTCATGACAAAATTACCAAAAGCAATTGCAACAAAAGCGAAAATTGACAAATGGAATCTAATTAAACCAAAGAGCTTTTGCACGCGAAAGAAACTATCATCAGGGTGAACAGGCAACCTACAGAATGAGAGAATATTTTTACAATCTACCATCTGACAAAGGTTAATATCCAGAATCTACAATGAACTTAAACACATTTACAAGAAAAAAAAATCAATCATATCAAAAAATGGGCAAAGGATATGGACAGACACTTCTCAAAAGAAGATATTTATGTGACCAAGAAACATACAGAAAAAAAAAAACTCAACACCACTGCGCATTAGAGAAATGCAAATCAAAACCACAATGAGATACCATCTCACACCAGTCAGAATGGCAATTATTAAAAAGTCAAGAAACAATATATGCTGGTGAGGCTGTGCAGAAATAGGAACACTTTTACACTGTTGGTGGGAGTGTAAATTAGTTCAACCATTGTGGAAGGCAGTGTGATGATTCCTCAGGGATCTAGAACCAGAAATACAATTTGACCCAGCAATCCCACTACTGGGTATATACCCAAAGGAATATAAATCATTCTAAGATAATGACACATGCACTATTTTATCTATGTTTTATATACTATTTATGTTTATTGCAGCACTATTTACAATTGCAAAGATACGGAACCAACCCAAATCTTTATCATAAAGTCCATCAATGACAGACTTGATAAAGAAAACGCAGAACATATACACCATGGAATACTCTACAGCCATAGAAAGGAATGAGATCATGTCCTTTGCCGGGACATGGATGAAGCGGGAAGCCATCATCCTCAGCAAAGTAACAGGAACAGAAAACCAAACACCACATGTTCTCACTCATAACTGGAAGTTGAACAATGAGAACACATGGACACAGGGAAAGGAACTACACGCACCAGGGCCAGTCAGGGCATGGGGGGTGAGGGGAAGAGATAGCATTAGGACAAATAGCTAATGTATATGAGGCTTAAGATGCAGATGATGGATTGATAGGTGCAGCAAACCATCATGGCACACATATACCTACGCAACAAACCTATACATTCGGGACTTGTTTCCCAGAACTTAGAGTAAAACAATTTTTTTAAAAATCCATCTAAAAGATTTTTCTTTTACTTCTTTGATTGTTTTATGAGGGAAAATTACATTAGGGCCAATATTTATGCTTAAAATCTTGTTTATTTAAAGGCCAAGGGCAATGTGAAATAACCAATGGTTCTTTCAAAATTTAAAATTTAGCCAGTCATAGGGTAATTATGAAAATCAACCAGTTAAATGAACATAAAGCAAGCTGGCAAGAAATCTGCAGAGCATGGTGACTTGTGTAATGTTCTCTTCTCACTGTCCAGTAGAAACCCTCTGTTGTACCAGCTAAATGTCAAATTAAGTGGTTGAGAACACCATGGGCTTCTTAAATATACTACACACATCATTTGCCAATTTGTCTACAAAAGTAAGATATTTACTTTTTTATAATATATTATAAAAACTACTTTTTATAATTTTGACCTGAATTTTATTAGGATATGAGAAAATTACAGAGTAAAATACATATTCATATGAGCATATATCTCTCTGAGGATGTTCTTTTGAACCTATTGTTTATCATATTTTGAATGGGAGAATAATACTTTCCTTTAAGTGTTTAAAGATATCCAATGTATCTTAGAAATATGTATCAAAATTTTCTTATTAACATAAATAATTTATAAATAACATAAATAATAATAAATATTTCATTTTTATTTACAATCAATGATAAAATATTAATAATGTTAATATGATAATGAGTAAATATTGTTAAGTGCTTAACAATCTTTTGTAAGAGCCAGTGCTTCCTACTTTATGCCTCATCTCATTGAATAATCTCATCAGCTGTATGAGCAGGTGTTCTGGACCTAATTTTACAGATGAAGACTGAGCTTGAGCTCATACCCAGGTCTGTTTGATTCCAAAACTAATACTCTTAACCACAACAGTATGTTGTTTATGAGGCTAAATGCAAGCTGACGTATCGATTTCCAATTTGATAGATAGCTATTTCTAGCTCCATTTCAAGCTGCATTTGATGAAGTGCAAATCAAGTTTATCAATTCTACCACTTGTCAAAGGCTCAAATGAATGTTGACTGAGGAGGAAAGGTTGCAACTAAAATGAATTTCTGGTATTATCTGAATATTACAATTTTTTGTGTCATCCGTCCAATAGGAGTTTAAAAAGCTGATCTTATTAATTCTTCCCATCCCTGCCTTTCTCTGCAAAAGCCCTTATGTCCCTGCTTTCCTGCTTCTTCTTTAGTTTCATGGATTAATCTGATCCTTTACTGTCCACTAACCTAGATTCTAATTAAAGGAACTGTGTTAATCCAATCAGCTGTCAATCCTAGGTATATTGGGATGCATTTGGTGATTAATTATTTTTTGAGACAGGGTCTCACTCTGTCACCCAGGCTGGAGTGTAGTGGAGCAATCTTGGCTCCCTGCAGCCTCCATCTCCTGGGCTCAAGTGATCCTCCCACTTCAGCCTCCCAAGTAGCTGGGACTACATTCACATGCCACCACTCCCAGCTAAATTTTTGCTGTTGTTGTATTTTTTGTAGAGACGGGATTTTGCTGTGTTACCCAAGCTGGTCTTGAACTCCTGAGCTCAAGTGATCCGCCTGCTTTGGCCTCCCAAACTGCTGGGATTACAGGCGTGAGCCCCTGCATTCGGCCAGTGGTTGATTACTTTTTGAATAAAATCATAACTTTTTGTAGAATGATCTTGACCCCTCCTAGCTTCCTTTTCCCGTCACCTATGTGTTTAATTATTATTTTACCATCATGGCTATTGCAGTTGTTATTATTGTTATTCTTGTGTCTTAAGTAAGGCTTTCATCTTACACCATTTAACCAGACATGTCTACCTTACTGATATTTCCCCACCGTCTGCCTCTTTCTTGTTAATCTTAATAGAGATATCGAAGACTCAAATCTCATCATAAATTAATTCTGCTTCCTCTGGGATACTTAAAAGTTTTAGGTCTCTATAAAAGCATCTGCTATAAATCTACCTTTTTCTATTCTGCAGTTTTTCTATCATTTTTTAATCAAAACAATAAGAATAAAAGTATATCTTAAGCAACAATCCCCATGCCCATGTTATTTGCATGATATTCTATCTTAATTTTTCTGATCTTATTATCAGTTCATTATTCAAAGTAACTTTTTTTCTCTTTCCTCAGGTTGAATGACTTGTAGTTAAAAGTATCTTTAATGGTTTTAGAAACTTCCTTCGATAAATTCTATAAATTTAGTCCAATGTTTCGAAGTAATACTTATGAATAAAACTCTTCTGAACATTGGCAGATAGCGCTCTAGGAAATAGGGATCAGTGTAGCCAGGCAACGATTTCAGAATCATCACATGGTCAAGCAGTAAGGTGAATATGAAAAATGCAGGCTGAGGTTCTATAGAACCTCTCTGGAGGGGATGTCTTAATATTAGCATTACAAAAATGTCTCCAGCTCCCTGATCTTAAATACATAATTTGTGAATAATATTATGGGCTTGCAGCAGCAGTGAAGTATGATATATTGTTAATGCTTTTTGCAAATGTTACAGTGGATATCTGTGAAGACTCTTTTGTCTCTGATGGCTTTCATATGGCACAGTCCAAAAACCACTTCAATCCCCTGCTAAACTAGAGAGTTTACTGTTCTGCAGATCGTTAGAATTTTTATTACATCTAAATAATAATAGCCATTATTAGGACCAATTCATAGCTATAGAGTTTGCAATTTTAGGATTTTCTCTACGAATCTGGCTTATACTCGCTGGAATCTAAGCTTTCATTTTAGGGGGAAAAAAAGATAAGTTAACTTTTTGTAGCTCTCTTGGATAGAAAGACATTCCTGACAAAATTTAAATACTGTGCCAGAAAGCGAAGCATATCAGGTTCCAATTAACATTCTCAATTCAAACTCATCTCAATTTTTCTCGGGTTGAAGGAGATTGGGCTATACTGAAGGGTTGTACTTGTAAAGTGATTATGAAATTTTCTCCTGTCATTCAGTTTGGTGTGATATCTCTGGGCAATTTCGGATGTTGCTGCTGTAGCAACAGCGTACTTAGTGCTTGTCACATACAGGAGCATTCTGAAATTGTGAGGGAGGAGCCTTGATTTATAATGTGCTACAAATTGCTCTCAGCACTAGAATACAAATTCAAATATGATAGTTGATACCAATCTGCAATGTATTTTGGAGTAATCCCAATTGCTTATGAAAATCCCTTGATGGTTTGGGGATACATTTTGTCTACCAAACAGTCACTCTGACTGCATTGAGAATTCAGACACAATTTTTAAAATGCAGAAGGGATTTCAGGGCAAATTAGATTTTTCAAACCCCAAGTGTTCAAAATAGAGGCATCTTTGCTTTAAGCACCACGACCCTGTACGACTCTGCAGATAGGGTGTCTCTGAGAAGAAATTCCATTCCTGGTTAATATGACTGGGGATGTCAATTGAGCACAACTTGAAATAATCTGTGCATGTTAGGCATTTTCCTACATGAAGAGAGAACAGTGCATTTCTCATCATTTCCTTTCATGTCTTTATGGCACAAGAGAAGCTAGTATGTGGTATCTCACACACACACACACATACACAAGTAAATCCATTGGTAACTGTAGGTACAATAGCCTAAAAAGTGCCAGTGTGGAAACAAGTGTGCAATGTGGCTACGGAATCAATAAAGTTATAACATATTTTGATTACTTGATTAGAATCCAACACATCTATAATGCATGACTTGCTTAGAATTTGATAATAAAATCATCATAAACTAATGTAAAGTTCAAGTGCCTGTATCTAACTTGAGGGGAAAGAAGCAGAGAAAAGAACTAGACTAATCAGTACACTGCTACCAGCAGAGAAAGGAGGCATTCTCAATGGGCTTGCCCTGAGCTATTGTCAGCTGAACGGAATAGCCAGCAAGAAGGCATGGACCGTTGAAAAAGGGGAGGCAGATTGTTTTTGTGGCGATGAACATGATCCTTGTCCATTGAAAGGCCTGAGAGAGTTGCTTAACACCAGTCCCTAGATCAAGGATAGGCCAGGACAGGGTGATGTGTTCTTCATCACGTTATAGACGGGGAGGAGGTCCATAGACATGTCTTATGTTAGAAGTTAAAGCCTTGTATTTGTTTGCTAGGGCTTCCACAAGATACCATAGACTGGGTAGCTCAAAACAATGAAATTTATTTTTTCACAATTCTAGAGGCTGGAAGTGTCAGATCAAGGTGTCTGCAGTGTTGATTTCTTCTGAGGCTTCTCTTTGGCCTGCAGATGGCCGCCGCCTTCTCTATGTCTTCCCATGAGCTTCTCTCTGTGTGTGACTAGTAATCTCCTCTTCTTGCATGAACATCAGTCATATTGATTAGGGCAGCCCTAATGATCTCATCCTAACTTACTAGCCTCTTGAAAGACCCCATCTCCAAATACAGTCACACTCTGAGGTACTCTCGAGTTAGAACTTAAAGATATAAACTTGGGAGAGGATACAATTCAGCCCATAACACGCGTAGATGTTGATGTTACTTACGTTTCATCTCTACTGAGTTTCCTCTTTCCTTATGCTTTTGCCACATCAGCCAAAAGCGTTTTGACCAACTGGATCCTCCCCGGTTGACATAGTAAGAACATGTTAAAGAAGCCAATCAAGGATTTGACACTTCTTGGTTCTAAAATAGGCCTTCTAGTTTTATTTATGCAGTTACCAACTATCTTGCACTATAAACCTCAGAGGTTTGTGTTGTAGTTCAAGTTTAGCCATGTGACTTGCGTTGGTCATTAAAATGTAAATGAGACCAGGCGTGGTGGCTCACGCTTGTAATCCCAGCACTTTGGGAGGCCGAGGCGGGCATATCACAAGGTCAAGAGATCAAGACCATCCTGGCCAACCCTGGTTTCCTGGTGAAACCCTGTCTCTACCAAAAATACAAACATTAGCTGGGCGTGGTGGTGCACGCCTGTAGTCCCAGCTACTCGGGAGGCTGAGGCAGGGGAATCACTTGAACCTGGGAGGCGGAGGTTGCAGTGAGCTGAGATCGCACCACTGCACTCCAGCCTGGCAACAGAGCAAGACTGTGTCTAAAAAAAAAAAAGGTAAAGGAAAGTGAGGTGTGACACTTCCAAGTAGGAGCATTGAGAGCCATTGCATGGTTCCACCATGTTCTCCTCTCCTTTGGCTATGAAGCCCTAAATTTTCCCAGATTAAGCATATATTTGAACAAAATCAGCCTTTGTTGTTGTAAACCACCAACATTTTTGGAGTGGTTACCATAGCATGGTTTAGCTGAAGCTGGGTGGTACATCCTACATTCTTACACCTACCCCTGAGCCTCCTGTTCATCTGTATTGTTGAAGAATTCATCAGTTACTAGAAACCCCACTAGCATGTCCCATATAGATCCATGTGCCCACCCGGGGAAGTGTCGTAAGTTCTACTTGCTCAAATAAAACTCTGATTCCTTTTTTTCCTTAATTAGCAATCAGAAAAAAGCAATTGGACAAAACTGACACATAGAAAGGTGTGCAGAAACCTCTTCTGCCAGGTTGATGTATAACTTTTCTATAGAAACCTCTGATTTTTTTTTTATTTCAATAGGTTTTTGGGGAATAGGTGGTGTTTGGTTACATGGATAAGTTCTTTAGTGGCGATTTCTGAGATTAAGGTGTACTCATCACCTGAGCAGTGTACACTGCACCCAATGTGTGGTCTTTTACCCCTCACCCCCTCCTACTCTTTTCCCCAGGTTCCCAAATTCCACTGTATGCCTTTTTGTCCTCATAACTTAGCTCTCACTTACCAATGAAAACATACGAGATTTGCGAACCTCTGATTTAAAGAGAGATGTATTAATCCAAAGAAAAGACTCTCTAATAATGGGATTTCATGAAAATTGTCTGGGGAACAGGAAGGACATTCCAGCATCTGTAACACCACTTTATGTACTTACAAGTACTCCTCCCTGCCACAGTTAGAAACAAAACATCAACACATATATTCTAGTGATCATATTCAAGACACAATTTGAACTATATATGCCTATAACTGCTTACCGTGTCAGACACTGTGCAAGGTTCTTTGCATACATGATTCCAGGTAATCTCCTCAATGGCTCTATGCAACAGGTGTGACTTTCCCCATACTGCAGATAAGTAAATAACTCTCTGGTTTCACACAACTGGAGAGAGACAGATCCCTGCTCACAACCATTCTGCTATATAACAGTAACACCAATACACCTTTTATTCTCAGCATCTTGGGAAAAATAAAGCATTATGGTGGATTTTTAAGTTTTTTCCATCTTACTTTGTGATCTATACTTTAATTTTTCACTGATGTTTATGATAAAGGGGAGTAAATGGAGACAGGTATTTCCCATAAGAATGTCTTAGTAAATTCAAAATCCAAAGTTTATCTCTTCTGCTTCAAATACTTTGAAATAATAGATGAGAAAGAAAACATGACAAAAGAAAAAAGAAAACAACAAAACAGAAAGATGTATCAAGGTTCAAAGCAACTCAAAGGTCCCTGTGGATCAATGACACAGAAACCCAGAGCAATAACGGGAAGGTGGGGGAGATGCTAAAACCACAGCCTATCAGATTCTGGTGGTCATTAAGCTCGCTCCAACAAGGTAATGGGGACTAAAAGTGTTCTATGCCAGATGGACATCTAGAGCTAGGCTCACTGCTTGAAGCCAGAAGCTGGAGGGTGTTTCTCTACTGTCCTAAAAGGAGATTTTTTTTTTTAATGCTACTGAATGAGGACTGAGGCTTCAGTTGTTAAAAAGCCAGGAGCCTAGCAAAGTGGGAGGAAACAAGTTGCCTTCTGGTTCTGTGAACAGATGAGTTATACATTTCTAATACTATCAGAAACACTGTACGATGATAACACCTTGTTCATAACTAGAGTGCAAGGGCCTCAGTGAAAGCAACTGTATAATCTCTAGGTAGAAAGAAGTGGGTACAAAGGGAGAAAGCAAAGGAAAAAACAATCTCCCCACTTAAGCTGAGTTCATAAACCCAAATCCCAAACCACAAAGAAAACAAAATGTTCACACAGAGAGCCAGAAACAAATAAATTAGTTAAATAAACTCACTTCAAATGAGATCCATGTCACAAAACCGTCTAAGAAAGACTTCAAAATATGTGGTTAGGATGGTCAAAAATATAAATGAGCAACATCATCTAGAAAAATGTAATAACAAATAATAAAACAAGATACTTATGAAAAATAGGAGTTTTAGAATGTAAAAAAATAGAGAGAAATAGAAAAAAAATTAAGAGAATAAATTACAGACTGGACTGAAGAGATTTAGTAAATATGAGCAGTTCTGACATGTATTCAATGGGAGTTCCAGCAAAAGATCATTGAAAAAATGATGGTTGAGAATTTCCCAGAGATGAAGAAAGACATACATCCTCAGACTAAATGTGTGCTTCAAGTTCTTGGCAGGATAAAGAAGAATAAAATCACAGCCAGTTTGAAAAAAATCTAAAAGCTGCCAAAAATGACAGATTACCTACAAAATAATAGCAATTAGGCTGGTAACAACACCTTCATGAGCAAAAATACAGACCAAAAGATAATAAAATAACATTTTCCAACTGCTCAGGTAAGGAAATAGTAAATCTCAGATTTTATACACAGCTAAACATTTAATTAAGGCAGAGAGGGAAAAATAAAGGCTTTTTTACATGTATAAAAATAAAAGAGTTTACCACTCATAGATGCTTATTAAAAGATTTATTAAAGACGTTGTTCCGCATGAAGGGAAAGGGAAGTCAGCCTGAAGATGGTGACGCACAACTCCACCATATCCAATGCCCCAGCCATAGGATAATTCTATTTTCCTATCCCTCTTGAAGTCATGCTTGGCCATATGACTTGCTTTGGCCAAGGAAATGTGAGCAAACATGATGGATAATTCTCTTGCACAGAAGCTTTAAGAGCCAGCGTACCCTCTCCCTTCTGCCTCTGCTGATGCTGGCTGCTCCTTCAGATGGCCTTCAGAATGCAGGAACTGAATCCCAGCCAACCTGGAATGTAAACAAGAAATAAAACTGTATTGTTTCAGCCCTGCTTTTAAAGTTGTTACTGCAGTATTATGACTAAGAAGGACAATTATGCAAAATTGGAGAGATTACAGAAATTGATAAAATATGCTGGGAAATTAATTAAAAATCAATTAGAGAAATACTAATTTTTAATGAACTGCCAAATCTCTAGGCAATGATAGCACAGAATATGTTCAAAGGAGAATGTAAATGTACTCTGAAAGAAATACTGAATAATCTTAAGCTTTGTTTAAAAATGTATAGATAAAGGCCAGGCGCAGTGGCTCACGCCTGTAATCCCAGCACCTTGGGAGGCCAAGGCGGGTGGATCACTGGAGGTTAGAAGTTTGAGACAGGCCTGGCCAACATGGCAAAACCTCGTCTCTACTAAAAACATAAAAATTAGCTGGATGTGGTGGTGCACACCTGTAATCCCAGCTACTCAGGAGCCTGAGGCAGGAGACTCTCTTGAACCTGGGAGGCAGAGGTTACAGTGAGCTGAGATCTTACCACTTGCACTCCAGCCTGGGCGACAAGCGATACCCCATCTCAAAAAATTAACTAATTAATTAAAAATGTATACATAAGTATATGTGTTTAAAATTTAAGATACTCAACAGCAAAATGGAAAAGCAGTCTAGTTTTCAAACCATAGAGTGGGGGAAGGGGAATACTGACAACTCACCCAATTCATGTGAAATTAGAACAAAGGGAGAAGAGGGGGACAAAATGATGATAAACAGAAATCAGAAAAGAATATGGCAGAAATTGGTCCAAATGTAAAAATTACAATAAAATGAAAGGAGAAAAGTCACATATTAAAAGACCAATCAAACTGGATCAAGCCGAATCTAATTACGTTGAATTTTTTTAAATCAACCTATTTGCTGCACTGTCGAAAACATACCTAACACAAAATCACACAAAAAGATATGGACAAAAGACACTAGAGAAATTGTTTTCGACTGAACTGTACTCGCTCCAAAATTCATATGTTGAAGTACCACCCCCAGTACTTCAGAGCGTGACCTATTTGGTGATGGGGTCTGTAAAGAGGTAATTCAGTGAAAAATGAGGTCATTCGGTGGGCCCTAATCCAATATGACTGATGTCCTTATAAAAAGAGGAAATTAGGACACAGAGACACACAAAGGGAAGACCATATGAAGACACAGGGAGACAACAGACATCTGAAAGCCAAGGAGAAGCCTCGGGAGAAACCAACCCCGGTGACTCAGACTTCCAGCCTCCAGGACTGTGAGAAAATAAATTTCTGTTGTGTAAGTCATCCATTCTGTGGTACTTTGTTCCGACATTCCTAGCAAACTAATACACTCATCCAAAAACATGCCAGTGGCAATATGAATGTCAGTCAAAACAGAATTAAAATCTAAAAGAATTAATAACATTATGAGACATCAGCCATGCAAAAGGACCAGTCCCCTAAGACATAAAGCCATTCTCTCTTGAACCCTCTCCAGCCAATTAGTTCCTACCCCTCCAAAAACACATCACTACTTCACATTATCAAAAACTAACAGTCGGTTTCCAGTCTAACACAGCCTTTTGCAGCATTGGGCGGAGTGGATGATACCCTCCTTCTAGGAAACCTTTCTTCACTTTCCTCCTTGACACAGTACTCTTCTCACCTCCTCCCTCGCACTGGCTGCTCTGCCTTTCCCAGCCTTAAATACTAGCTAGAGGTGCCGGGTACAGGCTTCTGATGCCTTCTCTCTCCACCTGAATGCTCAAGACAGAGCAGAGGCTGTGGCTGTCTCCTGAGAACAGCTGCAGTGGTGATGTGGAGGGGTGTGGGAATAATTGTCCCCTGTGATGCAGGGCAGAGTGAAGGCAGGGCAGGAAGTGGACAAGGGACCAAGCAGACACACAGGCACAAAATCATGCACAGGCATCACAACTCTGTCCTGCAAAGGGACCTCTTCGTTTTCATCCCCATATCTGATTCACCCAGGTCTTTCCCATCTCACTAAATGGCAATCCCATTCACTCAATATCTCAGGCAAAAATTTTAGGAACCACTCTTGATCCCTTTGTTGCTACACTCTCTGACATCCAGTTCATCAGCAAATCCAGTGGGCCAAGTATCCAAAATACTGAATCACCCCACTTCTGACCATCACCTCTATAGTACAAACCACTGCCCCCTCTCCTGCCTGGATGACTCCATTCGCCTCCTCACCGGTCCCCATCTCCCATTTTGTTTCACTATGGTTCTTTCTCCACACAGCCGACAAATGAATCCATTCAAAATGAGAGTCATCCCCTGTCACCCTGATCTTGCCATGCTTGAAGCACACTCATGGTGCTCTCTCAACATAACTTCCCCCCTCCTCTGTGCCTTCTTTCCATTGTCTCCACTTGGAATGATCTTCCCCAGACACCCACATGACTCGTCTTCTTGCTTTGTCCAGTCCACCACATGGGTGGCCTCCTGAGAGTGCCTTCTCTAGCCAGTCCCGTAGTGTGGCTCCCCATCCAAGCCGACCGTGTCTCCCCTCTCCCTGCTTTATCCTTCTGCACAGTACTGGCTGTGACATCTGATATTAGGTGAAATCTGCTTATTAGAAATCATCTGTCTCCCCAACTAGGATAACAGCTCCCTGAAAGTAGTGTCTTTCTTGGTCTTGTCCACTATGCCTGGAACAGTGCAGGACACATCATTGGTACTCAGTAAACATTTGTTGATGTCATGAATACTTAGGTCAGTGAATTTATCATGAAATTGTATGTACCTAATAGCAAGGAGGCATGAAGTCATTCCCTCTTAAACCCCCTGGAATCAGCAAGGCCTTGAAATGTTTAAGCAAAATCTGAGAGAATCCAAGAGAAACTCACAATCTTCAAGTTATATCTTTGTTTATATCAAGTGTGACAGATAAAGCAGACTTTTTAAAATAATAAGAATGTAGCAGATTTAAACAACAAATTAATGTTTGCTCCAAAATATGCATGAAACTCTATATTCCCCAAATAGAGAATATATATCCTTTATATGTGCACATTGATGAAAACTTATGATACACTAAATCAGAAAGGAAGCTCTAACACATTTCAATGACTCTGTATCATAGATTCTATCCATCATTTCTAGCAAATTTCAATGAATCTATATCAAATATAGACCAATGAATATGGTCTATATTTCATGAATCTAGGCTATATTTTGTGAACATGACAAAATTAAAATCAAAGTCAACAATAAAAATACAGGAAGTTAAGGAATACATATTTGGTAACCAAAAATTGGGCCTCTAACTATGCATGGGTTGAAAGAAAATTAGAACAGAAATTACTGTATTACATTTCAAAACTTGTGCTGTGTATCTAAAGTATTACTTACAGTTAAATGTATGGCCTTCAATGAATTTGCTACAAAACCAAAAAAATTAAGCATTCAAATCAAGAAATTAGAATAACAACAGAGTACATTATAAATGCATGAGGCAGGAAGCAAAATACAACAAAAGACACTTATGAAATAGAAAGAAAGAATAGGAAGCATCTATAAAATAAAAGTTATCTTTGGAATAACAAGATGTTGAGTAATATTAACAAATAAAAAGGACATCACTACATACAGAGGAGGACAAAATCATTAGAAGTACTTTACATAACTTTGTGCCAATTAATGGATAATTTTGTATAAAAATAAGTGTATCAACATTGAAGAAATAGAAAACCTAACTAAATTAATAAACTACACACTGAAAAAAGTAGCAGCCAAATCTCCTCCACTCCCAATTTTTCCCCTCAAAACAAGTGGCACAGTTTTATAGATGAGGCTTAACAAACCTTTAAGAAACCCATCATCCCCATCTTAAAAACTATTTTATAAAAGAGAAAGTGGGAAGACAAGCCAATTAAGTTTATACCCTATACCTAAAGAGAACAAAGACAATAGAAGGAAAGGTAGAAAAACAAAACAAAGCAAAGTAAAACCATACAGGAAAAAATTGATACATTTGGTTCATTAAAATTTAAAGTTTTTCTACATCAAAAGATAGCATAAGCAAAATGAAAGATCCATCCCAGAAAAATAACTTCTAGGAGAAGTTATTTGCATATACAGTCTATATAAAGCAAAGGAATATGTGAAAAATGTATAAAATCAGAAAAAAGGACAAATTAATGCAACAAATGGAAAAAGTATATACTCCCAAGCAATTCACAAAACTATAATAGATAATAAGCTTTTAAAGAAAGTCTCAGTCTCATTAGTAATCAAAGAAATGCAAAGCGAACCAACAATGAGATGCCAATTTAATTCCCAACATATTGGCAAATCTAAAAGCCTCATAATACCTCGTGTTGAGAAGAATATTGAGAAAGGCTAAGCTCTCATATACGGTTGGTGAACCTATAAACTGGTTCCACAACTTTGGAGCACAATATGGCAATAATAAGTAAGGATAGCGTGGCTAATAGCCTAAAAAGTCCAATTCTTGGTATATAATTCATATAAATTCTCTGACACGTGACATGCTCAAGAATGATTGTTGCGGCAATTTTTGTTGTAGCAGGGGAAAAAAATCAGAAACAACTTAAATGTTCATTAAGCACAAATTGGCTAAATAAATTGTGGTATATTCATACAAAGGACTTTATACAACAATCAAAATAAATGAATTAGAGCTGCAATTATCGACATGGATAACTCTCAGAAACATTAGGTTAAGCAAAAAAAAAAAAAAAAAGAGGCCAGTTATAGAATATATACAATATATTATCAGTATAAGACTGAAAACATACAAAGCAACACAATTTAATGTTTGTATGTGGTGTATATGCAGTGATTCTATTAGTATAAAAACATGCATAAGAATAACAATGTTGGTACTCAAGATAGTGCTAACATCTGGAGAAGAAGAGATGGTTATGTTATCAAGGAGGTGTAATACACAGCAGGCTTTAACTATGTTGATGAATGAACGGATAGATGATAGATAGATAGATAGATAGATAGATAGATAGATAGATAGATAGATAGATAGTATTTTTATTCCCTTAAGAAAAGATCCAAAGCAAATAAGGCAAAATGTTAACATCTGTTAAAGTTCCACGGTATGTAAGTGGGTGTTTGTTACATTACTTATTCTCAATGATTTTTTTTTCTGTATGTTTGCAGTATTTCATAACAAAAAATAAAAACAAGGCAGGAGGCAGGAATACAGCGAAAGGAAGGACTAAAAGAAGAGAGGACGGGGGAGCAAATCAGGTTAGAATTATCTGGAAACTGGGGGAAAGAAAACAAATACCAGAAGGTAAAGCAAAAAGGACGAGCGAAACAGACAAGAAGGTGAGCAGAAAATGGACAAAAGAAAGCCGCCGCTGGCTAATGTGTGAGGGAATGAAGGCATGCCAATACCATTTCATCCTCTCTTCCACTGCTGATTCCACTAACTCAATGGCTCCCCAGGAGACAGGGCTGGTGGCAAGAGAATCCAGGGTTGCATTGATCCCACGAACATCACCTCTGCTCTCATTGCTCCCAGCAGCTGGATCTCTATTAGTGCAGCGCGCAGGGCGTTGGGGAGAGGAAGCTTTATTTACCTGTCTCCACTTAGGCACAGTCTTGTCTGTGATTCCTGAAATCTAATGATGAGAAAGACATATTAGCACTCCTAAGACTGCTTTTCCCTGACATGGTAAATCGCTCCCTGAGCAACGTCAACTTTAGGAAACCATTGACCATTTAATTCTAGCAAGTAAAGCCATTTCTGCTTTCAGGAGAAATTGATGTGTATTTTGTTCATGCAATATAAAGTGGAACTTACCATCTTTAGTCCCAAACTTTCCCCATCTCTGTCTGTCCCTCTCCCCACTCAGGCATGGAAAGTGGGACGCCATCTTGGCCTCTCCTTCCTTACCCTCCACGTTCAAGTTATCACGTCCTCCCACCTGGGTCCCTACCAACTGCCTGCACAGTTGGTCTCCCTGCTTAAGGCTGCCCCCCTTAAAGACAGTCCCCATTCCACCATCTGATAAAGGTTGTTATAGCTCAGCTCTGATCTTCTTATTCTTTCCTCAGGAAACACAAATGCTGCACCAATGTGTGAATGCAGAGCTCAAACTCTCCACTTCAAGACTGAAAGGAAGCCTGCTATGATCTGGTCCCTCATCTCCTGCAGCTGTTCTGTTCAGCTCCTGCGATCATTAGGCGTCCACACTGTGCCCACCAAATGATCATCCTTAAACATTCCCTGCCATTTTCTACCTCTGAACATTTCCTTAGGATGTTCCCTCTACTTTCTCTTTCCCCATCTCCACCTAGGGAAATCCAATCTAGCCTTCAGGAACCAGTTCAAATGCTGTCCACCCCACGGCAGCTTCTTTAAAGCAAGCTCTACCCATCTCAGAACTGACATGTGCACCTCGATACTCTGTTAAAGAAGCAGAGTATTGTTTCCAATTCATTCCTACCTTCCAGTCATATCCAGCACTGTGCACCTTACACAAAACAGGTGCTCAACAATACTCCAATGAATGCATGTAAACATGCATTTATATATGTAATACCTGTAACAACGTGCATTTTATAACAGATTTGATATAAACCTACCTTTAGCCCAAACTTTTGTTACCTAGTAGTCCCTCAATATGTAATTGTGAGAATTAGCGGATGACAGAGTAAACGAAGGGATGGATTTTCCTATAACTCACTTTGTAATTGAATGAGACCTCATAGGTCACTGTACATCATTGTTGGTTGCTCTGTGTTCTTTCCTGAAGATCCTTAGGAACACACTTCTAGGTTCTGAATGTAACAGATAAACATTAATTCAATTTAATATGGTTCTAAAGGGAAAATACAAATACAGGAAACTGTCTATATTATATAAATGCAATGCACTTTACATTGCAACAGACAATGTTAATCACATAATTTGATGTTCTTCTTCTTTTCATTGTTTACTGAACCCTCTTGTTTGAGTTGATTCCTCTGCCTTTATTGAGAATACACTGTTGAGAGCAGTCCCTGATGAATACTAGCCCATTTGATTATTTTTTTAAAATAGCACTCAATCACCCTTCTTAGCACTAATAGCACTTTTCTCCACAAATGACTGCCACAGGTTATTAGGTCACACTTTCTTGAAATATTCTATCTTTCATTTATAATTTTTAAATTAACCCAATTATTTCTAACAGTGAGTATCTTGAACAGCAAAAAAAAAAAATTATTGTTACGTTATTCAATTCATTGTTGAAAGGAGTTGGGGAAGCTTGTGGGAGTGGAAATTGATCATGAAACCAACACATCCTCTGTGCCTTTCACAACACCTCCTCCCAAAGGAGCCATCACTATGCCAGGACTACCAGGGCCACCAGCACCCTCTTGCTTCTGTACATCTAACGGAGAAATCACCCTGCACAAATGGAACTCAATTTTTTACAACGTCAATCAACTGATATTACTTCCAATGTAATATTTTCACTCACACAGCATTAAAAATATATATGCACTAAACCTTCAGTCAGCTTGAAAAGAAGCTAACAAAATTTCGCCTATTTCAATAAGAGTGAGTCAATTTAGGGGCCTTTGTTGTGTCTAGAGGCAAGATTTTTCTCTTGGGTTATTTCAATACCATGAGTGTCAATCAAAGAGCCACACTCTAAAGACCAAGAGAATATCAGATGAGATCCATCACCAGGCTGAATTTTGGCCTGTATTTGTAAATGATTTCCTCAGCTGGGTCATCAATCACAAAGCCATCTGCATGGAGAGGGTACTTCATTATTGTTCTATGGGGCTCCAATTAAGTGGGACATGACAAAGAGTTCTCATGTTGACAGCTCATCCAAGTATCAACAATTACCACAACCCATGACCATGAGAGGGGTGTGGTCTGTTTCCCGCTTAGGTGAAGGCTGACTGGAATGAAGTATTTCCTTCTAGCAGCCTTCTGAGCATCCGGCTTCTCACCAAGAAAGTGTCTCCTCATAAAATACTTATAGGCCCCCAATGTAACGTCTCATGTACAATCATGAGTTCGCATCAGCACTTTGGGAGGCCGAGACGGGCGGATCACGAGGTCAGGAGATCGAGACCATCCTGGCTAACACAGTGAAACCCCGTCTCTACTAAAAATACAAAAACTTAGCCGGGCGAGGTGGCGGGCGCCTGTAGTCCCAGCTACTCGGGAGGCTGAGGCAGGAGAATGGCGTAAACCCGGGAGGCGGAGCTTGCAGTGAGCTGAGATCCGGCCACTGCACTCCAGCCTGGGTGACAGAGCAAGACTCCGTCTCAAAAAAAAAAAAAAAAAAAAAAAAAAAAAAAAATTTTAAATTCCTATACACACGCTGACTGACACTAGTGCAAAGACTTTCCATGCAAAAAAAAAAAAGGATAATTTTGTGTTTTTCTTCATTCCTAGAACTCCCAAGAAAGCTTAAGCATGGCATCAGATTTTAGGTCCAAGCTCAGAAACGTAGCCATGTTTCAGTATAGTATTTTGTACACTTGATCTGTGTATTTTTATATTTATACAAAAGTGTTTAGTCTCTACCATACCGAAGGAGGTGTACGGCTGCATAGGAATGATAGGTGCTTTTAGCTCTTCAGGGAGAGCAGCATAGTGGCATTTAAGATGCCTTTGATTGACTAAGGTGATTTGATTTTCTCTAATAACTCACAAGAGCTGTTAGGAAAATTGGATGGTATTTATAATTCTAATTTGTTTTACTCTGCGACTCTAGGAAACAACATTGTGGTAAATATATTGAAATGTCAGGGTTATCACTTGCCACACAAAGTTTATTTTATTTTTCCCCCACTGAACAAATGCCAGCAGCTTAGCCTGCTGAGCCCGAGCTTATGTGAACTAGCGATCCAGGCAGCCTTTGGCAGTTCCGAGTGGCCATTTGGCCCACCCGAGCTTACGCTGCATAGATTCCCCGGGACGGCCTCCAACTTCAGGGTAGTCAGAGACTTTTCAATGCTGCTGGGGCCCCTGTATCCTCCCGCAGCAGCAGGCTGCCTCCTAAGAAGCTGGCTCCTCTAGCCGTTCCAAGAGGGAAACTTGAATACTGTTTTGGCAGCTTTGCAGCTGCATCCACTCTCTACCCATGGCTAAAGAAACTTTTTTAAAGTGCTAGAAGCAATGCTTTGGAATCTTCGTCCAGAATGACTTTGAGGAAAGCTGTCCTGAAAGTTGGGACTGACTCCTTTGGCGAGCTCTGCTGCGGAGCCAGATGCCATTTTTCAGCAAGGCAAGTTCATACGAGGAACACAGCTCCAAGGACAATGTCCAAGGAAGGACAGCTTAGATGCACCAACAATTTCTTCATCAACAGAGCTTCAGTCCTGTGGGTCCAAATCCATCTTCCGTGGAACACAGGGATCAGTTTCAGGAATCCTAAGCTGCTATTCTCCATTTTCTCTTCATTCATTAGTAAATCTGACCAGATGACACAATTACAGTATGCCTTTTTCAAACTGCATTATCGTTGGCTTTGTTAGAGACTCATTTTTCATGCCTGTGAGATGCTTATCTTCCAAATAAAGAAAGGAGGGGTGATGAAAAGCGTTTGATCAATCAGCTAAGGCAGGCAGGCAAACCGGCATTCCAGGACACTTTCTCTCATCAGTCAGAGTTCAGCTCTTGCTGCCTCAGTTTCGGGGTCTGAACAAAATAAGGGTTTTAGGATCAGCCTGGCCTGAGCTCAGTTGCATGCTAAGGAATGCATTTTTAAAAAATTAATTTGTTTCATTTTGCTTTTGATTTGTAGGGCTTGCTCATTTCGGTTTAATCTTTTTAATAAGTATGCAAAGCATATACGTAGTTCAAAAGTCAATCCTACCAAGCACTGGTCCTGTATTCTCTGTCCTTTTCTTCTTCTAGGAGTAACCATTTTTAATAATTTTTAGTTTATCTTTCCATGACTTAAGTATAAGCAAATATATTTATGTGTTTCCATCCCACATCTTTCTTAGATATGAGATAGCTTATCGCATAGTGTTCTGCACTTTGCTATTTCCATTTACCCGGGAGACCACTCCTGAGTAGTCTATATAGTTATTCCACATTTCTTTTTACAGCTGCATAGTACTCCTGGAGTGCTATGTGTCACTGTGTCATTGTGCCATAGTTTATTCGTTTAAATCCATGTTGATAGACAGTAGGGTTTTTGTTTGTTTGTTTGTTTGTTTTGTTTTGTTTTGTTTTTGTCTTTTGAAATTACAAATAGTGCCGCTATAAACAGGCATGCGTATATATGCTTTCGTATTTTTGCCAGTTTATCTTTGACATGGGTTCCTAGAAAGGGGATTGCTAGTCAATGGATAATTATATACACACTTAGCAACCCCTTTCTAGACTTGCTAGTCCATGGGTAAGTGTGTATGTAATTCACCTGGCTATTGCCTAGTTCCTTCCATTAGGTTTATACCATTTTTCCTTCCCACAAGCAATGTATGAGAGTGCCTATTTCCTCTCAGGTTAACCAAGAGAGAATACTTTCAACATTTTGGATTTTTGACAATGTGATGTCAATCTCCAAGGTTCTGGTCTTCAGAACCAGCTCCATATTTCATGTAGGAAAACATTTTTTTTTCCTAAATGCTCACCTCAGAAAGCCACTTGGTGATGTTACTATTACCAACTTTGACTCCCTTTCATCAAAAGAGTGCCTTTTCTCTAGGAATGAATGGAAATAAAAGCCCTTCCTATGATTTAGATGACAAAAAATTTCATGTGGTCACACAGGAGCCATTAGCAAGGCCTCCTATTCATTCAACAAAGATTTACTGAGTGTCTCCCATGAACCTACTATGTGCTACTAAAGTGATTTTGGACTAAGGTATGGGGCTGAAGAGTGGTAAAGGTCCAGAAAAAGTGTCTACTCTGGCAAGATAAACTATTCCATAATAGGTTCCAAATAACCACAGGCAAGTGTGATATTCAGTCCTCGACTAACCAGCTGTGAATAGCAACATGATGCTATTTGCCCAACTCTGATATTTTCTGCTGCCCCATCAAAAAGGAAAATGAAGAAATTTTATATTTGAGGGTAGGTCAAAGAAAAAGACAGAACAAAAGCCGGATAACATGAGACTTTTCTTTCTACTGGGTAGAAGGCTGATTCAACTCTACTACCATTAATACCCAGTAACAACTTGCACATTGACATTTATCAGTAAATGTTTGTGGGATGTAGGGATCACAATTTTAAAATATCTGTGTACTAGAGGAGAAATATCTAAACCTTCTTTCTCTAAGTCCTATTACATAAAGAACTTTGCTGATTTTAACCTTCCAGTTTGGAAAGATTTCTTCCCATTCATCAAATTCTGAAAATAATAATAACTGACCTTTGTTGAGTGGTTCATTTGTGCCAGGCACACTTCTAAGCCCCTTACTTTGTTATCTTATTCAGTGTTCTAAACAACCCTGCTTTGCGTGCTTTGATGCAATTATTACCCCATTTTACGGATGGAGCAAGTGAAGCACAGAAAGGTTAAGTAACTTATCTACAGTTCAGCTCTTAAGAGTTCGGAGAGTCAGGAGGTAGAATTAACACTCTTGAATTCACTTGTAAACTGAGACCTGCAGAAGAATTCATTTGGGAACTTAGAGTTGCTATACATAGAATGACCTTCCTATTCCTCAGTGAAACTGTCACCACCACAGCCAAATCCATCGTCCTCCCCTTGCTGCATCTGCAGGCAGTTGGCCCACCTCCTGGCCATTCTCGGTGAGTTTCATTCTGAGGCTCTATCTCTGCCTTGAGGCTTTGCTCCAAATGAGTTGATCCTTAATCTGATTATCTATGCATGCAATTGGTTATTCACCACTTCCCAGAAGCCTTAGCCTGGAGTGTATAGTCCAAAATTCTTTACTATATATTAATAGAAAGTACTTTACTCAGCCTTTCAGTTGTTTATATCACTGTGCAATGGTTTTCCAGCATCCAGCTGTCATCAGTCTTCCCCATATGCCATCTAAGGAGAGATGAGTTGCAAGGTTCTATTGCCAGGCCTCCTGTCTTGCAATTTGATATCAATTACAGCATTTAGATAACGCTGGTGAAAATGATGAAGAAGCTTGATGTGACATCTATGGATGAACTACCATTCTCCAATTTTTTAACAGCTTGCTCTGAAATTGAGATCATATAAGGGCCACATCCTCTTAGCCATTCCAGAAAAACGTTGAGCTTCTTAATGCTATTTTATTTTACTTTTTTTTCTGTCAATGAATCAATTATCGAACTAAAATCAAAGCCGAAGATGTTTAGCTGCATGTTCAAACTACCGTCAAGACAGAAAACTTGTAGCTGCATATTCATTTGCTCTGGATCTAGAAGAAAAATTAACAAATCCCTGCCTTCTCTCAATTAACGCTGCTCTAAAGAACTATGCTGCTTTTTACAGAATAATCTGAAACCTCCTGTGTATGCTGTTATTGTCTATGTAACTGTAAACCTGATATGATACTTATGGTTTTTTTGGCTGCTAATTTAAATTCATAATCACAAATCACAATCATTTGTGATATAAAGACACAAAAGATAGAGAGATGATCAAAGTAAAGTGACTGCCTTGAAAATATCTCACCCATATAAGGGAGACAGCACAAAATCAAAATCAAAATGTCATCATATAATAATTAAATGCTATTAGAGGATAATGCACAAAAGCATGTCTTACCATTTTCTACATGACCATATGGTGTTTTTACAGTAGAAGAAAAAAATACATTTTTCTTACTTTAAAGCTCTTCAAAGTTAAACATGTACCTCTTGCGCCAGCACTAATTGGTTGCAACTCCAGGAACTTGGATCTGTAGTCCATGACGGTGGAGCTCATTTATCCCTGGCTACTTCTGAAGTAGGACAGAAATGCTACTTCCCTTGAAAGTTTGCAGTTACCAGTCCTTGCATCTTCTCACCCTCAAAGCAAAGCAAAAACAAATGAACACAAAGGAAAGGAAGGTTTACACTGTGGCTACTAAAAGATATGTTTCTGGTTAGTCCTCTCATCGCCTAACCACACAAATGCATGGAACTTTAAAGATGCTGTGGTTTCTTCCTAGCCTCTACAGGCTCTTTTTTTTTTTTACTGAAGGCTTTATATGCTGCCATGTCCTGGATTAAGAATTTAGAGATGAGAAGTCCACTTAGCATTGAGGGATAAACAGTTCACCAGAGGAGACTTCTGCCATAGAACTCCAACAGAAAATGCTTCTTTTATTAAAGGCACTTTGGCATTCAAAAATTTAAGTCCAACTTGACAAATTTGGGGGTAACTAATGAATCCAAGATGATGCCATCAATTGTAACGTAATTGGATATCTCATCATCTAATGCTTGCTCTAGGAGTATGATAACTGCTCCAGACATATTTCATTTTTCATGTATTCTTAGCAAAAACTAAAATTCAGCATATCCCCTGCAAGACCTAAGATATCATGATTTTTCTCATCTCTCAGGAGAATACTTTTGGTACAAATGTTTAGAAAAGTGTGAGCTGCAGAGAGTGATTTCATGGTTGGTATATGAAAAGGCCTCAGAGAATGAAGTATTGTAATGTAACTTAAGTCACATGAGACTGGATACACTTCTGGAGTCCGGCCCATTAAAATAGAACTACATGGGATCCCATTCAACAAGTTTTTCCATTGAGATAATTAAGACTAAAACGTCCATCAGAGCAATGTCCTCCAAATGTAGCTATGAAAAATTATCCAATCTTAGTTTCTTGGTCTATTTCAAAATCTATTTCAGAACTATTGAGACACTGCTTGCTTGTCACACATTAAATTTTATTTAACATATAATTTCTCTTCAGATCCAACATCCAAACACATTTTTTCCATTCTGAACAAAAATGTATGAGAAAAGACTCCTCTTCCAATAGCCATTCTCAGCTCTATTTTAATGCAAATTAGAATTATGCTTTCATTATTATGAATTAGAAATCCATAATCAAAAGTGCATTTGAATTTTATTTGATATAAGCCCCTTCATACCACAAATTCTAATGGACCCATGACTATACAATTCCAATTTAGATTGGGCATGGTGGTGCCTGCCTGTAGTCCCAGCTATTTAGAAGGCTGAGACAGGAGAATGGCTTGAACCCAGGAGTTCAAGACTAGCCTTAGCAATATAGTAAGACCCCCATCTCTTAAAAAAAATTTTTTTTAAAGAAAATAACTTACAAAAACAATAAAACCCTAATTTGTAGATTCCCCTGCTCCTGAAATCTTCAGAAAATGTTATTAAATTATTTTAACAAATATAAAAGATATAACCAATTGATAAGTTTTATTGGCTACATTTTCATCCATTCTGTCTATCAACAGATGCTTATAAACTATCTACTGGAGTCAAGCACTGGCGTTGCACTTAGGAACAAATAAGACGCAGTCATTGACCTCAAGAGACTCTTGTTTGATGTAGAAGAGAGAGGTGTAAACAAACAATTACAAAACAGTGAGACTGCAGTATGTACAGGAGCTAATGGAGATGAGAAGAGAAGGTGCCTAAGAATGTGGGGAGAATCATGAAATGTTTTATCGAGGATATAACATGACATAAAACTATATTTAAAATGTGAGAGGCTGACGGGCTCCTGATTACACATGTAATCCCAGCACTTTGGGAGGCCGAGGTGGGAGGATCGCTTGAGTTCAGGAGTTTGAGATCAGCCCAAGCAACATAGTGAAATTTTATCTCTAAAAATTTCAAAAAAAAAAAAAATTAGCCAGGCACGGTGGTGCGTTCCTGTAGTCTCAGCTACTTGGGGGGCTGAGGTGAGCAGATTGCTTGAGCCTGAGAGGTCAAAGTTGCAGTAAACTCTGACTGTGCCAATGTACTCCAGCTTGGGTGACAGAACAAGACTCTGTCTCAAAAACAAACAAAAACAATGTGTGTGGTCATTGAGAAATTGCATTTTAGCAGAGGATTCCATGCGTAAGTGCCAAGAGGCAGGAAAGAAGATAAAAGGCATGGAAAACTGCAAGTTGTTCCATAGGAAAGGAAGTGCTGGGATCTGAAGTCACGAATATCACCGAGGAGAAGATCATGAAGAACATGGAGGAGTGGCTGTCTCAGGAGAGTCCCTGAAGGTTTTAAGTAGGGCAGGGTATAGCCCAGACCAGAGTTGTCTTTTATACAGCATTCCCATCACAATTGGGAAGCTGGACTGGAGGAAAGCAAGACTAGCAGCTGGGAGTGCAACTCAGAGTTGATGCAGTAGTGCTGGCTGAGCTCATCAGGGTAAGAACCAACACAGAAGGGAGAGAAGGCACCAGATAGACATTTTGCAAGTAGAATGGACAAGACTCAGTGACTGAGGTAAGAATGTGGGGAGAGAGGAAAGATATTAAAATGAATGGCAGATCTCTTGATGGACCTTGAGCTCTTGTTTGGAGGATCTGTCTGGGAAATTCTGTCACTTACTATTCGTGGTGGGAAGAGATCCCTGTTGATCTGAGAAGTTGTTAAGCAGTGAACTTTGGAAACAAAACATGGCATGAATATGGAAGCACAGGGGTCAGAGGTTGCATCACTTTTACAGTCAACTGGGTGGATGAAGTGTTATTAATCAAGACAACATATTAGGAGAAGAAATAGATTTTCAGGAGAAGGAGCAATCGGCTGTCATGAATTCCGTTTGGGTTAAGTTGAGATGGAGAGGTGTCTTTTAAGTTCAGATGAGGATGTTCTGTAGGGAGGTGGTTAAATGGATCTAGAGCTCAGAGGACAATTGGGGTATAGAAATTTGTGAGACATCAGAGAATTGATAATAGTTGAAGCCACAAACTAGACTTCAAGCATAATTGCTGTGCTTTAGTGGTATATCAGATTTTATCAAAATTGAATTCCCCCCCCCCCCTTTTTTTTTTTTTTGAGACAAAGTCTCGCTCTGTCGCCAGTCTGGAGTGCAATGGCGCGATCTCGGCTCACTGCAACCTCCACCTCCCAGGTTCACACGTTCTTCTGCCTCAGTCTCCCAAGTAACTGGGATTGCAGGAGCACACCACCACGCTTGGCTAATTTTTTGATATTTTTAGTAGAGATGGGGTTTCACCATGTTGGCCAGAATGGTCTTGAACTCCTGACCTCAGGCAATCCACCCACCTCGGCCAAAATCCATTTAGCCTCCCAAAGTGCTGGGATTACAGGTGTGAGCCACTGTACCCTGCCATCAAATTCTTCACACAATATTTATTCACTCATCCAATAAATAGTAACTGAGCACCTTCTACTGTAAGAGCTCAAGTGAGAAGCTTCAAGTAGAACTATGAAAAAGACAAAAGTCACTCATCTCAAGACATGTATATTCTACAAGGGGATTCAGATGTTAAACTGGTTACACAATATATTGTTTAGTTATATTTGGGACCACAAAGAAGAGATATAGAGCTTTTAATGGAGAAACAGAACGAGTTCAGTGGCAAACTAGAGTTTCATGTAAGATTCTCTGAAAAGCTACTCTGAGGTAAATTTCACAGGTGAATTAACCAGGCAAAGAAGCAAAAAGAGCATTCCAGGTAGAAGGAATTGGATATGCAAAGGACCTGAGGCAGAAAAGGATGATAGAATACACCAGACTATGAAAGCAGGTTAGTGGAACAAGCAGAAATGTATCTAAATATGTCAACTTACTAAGTTTAAATAGTACTTTCTTTGGGTAAATATTAAGTAAATTTGATCATAGTATAAAAGTATGGTATCCATGCCATTCGAGGTTTTATGCCTCTTGTTTAGAACTCAAACCTCAGTTGGTGGGAAAACAAACAGATAAAACATAAATATAGTCTGAAGGCAGAACACATTAATATAAGAAAAACTTCACTAAATGTTACTGCACTCCCCGCAGCTGTGCAACGGCATGTTCCTCATAAAGAAAGTGAGAAAACAACCACTAAGATAGACTTCAACCCCATAGCTAGATGGCACTACAGACATACTACAGAAGAGTATGTTATTTTCATAAGCATTTAACTATAAAATGCCCTCAAAGCACTTGAGATTCACGAATAAAAAAGATCAATGTTATTTTTCTCTTCAGATCCAGAAGGAGGTCACACATTCATCTGGGGTCTTTTAGACTCCTGGTTCCCCTCTGTTCTCAATGTCCAACTTCTAATGGCGCCTGGCTCTGCCATGTGTAAGCTATCACCTGTAGCTACTTCACTCCCATAAAAACCAAGCCCCAAGATAAGATTGTACAATGCCAACCAGAATAATGATAAATAACTGCAACAAAACATTTCCATTTCTCTCACTTCCAAGAGTATTTCGGGCTATATTTTCTGAATAATTGCTCATCTCAACTTGCCTATGTACATTTAACCCACTCAAACCAAAGGTGATAGCAGTTACACATCTAGAAGGAGCTTACACACAGTTGAGGGCATTCAAAATTGTTTTATGGATGAGGCAAACATCGTCTGAGACATTGTGTCACGCCCTATGTTTTCAGAAATTTCCACGAGACCTTTCATCTTACCTAATGGTTCACAAAGGACATCGCTGTAGCATCTCCACCTCCCCATGGTTTCACATATAATGGCTGCAGCCCTCTCTCACACTGCACCATGGGGCTGCATGGGGAATCCATGAAAGACCTTCAACAGATCTGACTCCGGCAAGTCATAGGCCCAGAAGAGAGAAGCACAAGAGCTTGTTCCTTTCTAATCAAAACCAAAATCCAGAGCTTCTCCACAATATCATAAAAGCAAAACCATCACATTTGTGAAAAAAAAGCAGAGCATATGATAATGGGATCATTAAGATCAACCCTAAAGTATGTTCACAAATATCATGACAGCGTTGTGGATACTAATTGCTGTTTAAAAACACCACTCCAGCCTAAGTGCTAGTATTAGACAAGGGTGCATTCTGTCAAATGTTGTTGGGCCCTTAATTGAAAGGATCATTAAAAATTTACTGAAGGGGATACTGGAAACACTATAAAAGACGAAAGGTGTGTTTGACGTTCCATTCATTGTCAAGGATGCCACATCAAGTATCAAGCACCAGGGGTCAAGATAGGAGAGAATGGATTTGAAGTCAATGGTACAGACAGCTCTTTTACATGCAGACCAAGCCCAGGGCTGCCTGACTTTAGGCTCTGTCAAATACACTGTGATGAGGCATTGGTGATCCAACACACTTCCCATCCAGGAAACGTACCTAAGAATCTACATCTTACGAATATTTGATCCAGCCACAAATATGAAAAAAAATCACCGGTCTCTGAATTATTTCATTGTTTTTGCCGAAGTCCTAAATTATTTTTCCTGTAACAAATTAAAATGTACCGGGTAGGAACAAGAGTCCAAAAAGGCAAATACCAACTCAAGCCCGTTAAAACTAAGGTTCCAGCCATGCTGATTTTCTTTACGACATAAGTGGTCTACTTGGCTGATAGCAGCAGAGACTTGGGTCAATACTGTCATTCCCGCCTGCCAGCACTGCAGACTTCATGCATTCTCCCTTGAATTAACTTGACCACAGGCTATTTCTTGTAGGGTATAATGAAGAAATTGGCCAAGGTTCCTGCAAGAGATATAATGTTGACATGAATTCTTTAAAACACATAAACAAACCTTGAAGACTAGAAAGGTCATGGTGAAAGAAGCAAATTTCCTTCCTTTAATATTTATGGGAAGAAAAGAATTCTAATCTGGGAAGTGACTTATGAGCAGTAGCAATAGGTCAGGGGCAGAATGTCACATGTGACCATGGGGACCAGACAGGTTACTAATCCTTGGTAAAGACTGTGGGGTGATGCTGTAGGTGTGCTGTGCTGTGTGTGTGTGTGTGCACAGATGTGTATGCAAGTGTGTGTGCATGCTAAAACAGCAAGATTAAAACATTCTAACTGAAAGAATTTGGTCTATGCTGAAAGTTCACAGAAGGATAGCACATTTAACATTTGAGAAAAATAACATTTTTTAAAAGTGAACAAGTATGTCCACAGTAGTTACAGACAATGTTGGCAAGGAAAATCCCCTGAGGACTGCCAAATGTGTCTTGATATCCAAAAGAATGAACGCTGAGCCAGAAATGTTGTGAAATGGGCTCCATGATTTCAACTCCTGATATTTATGCCCTTGTGTTGTTCCCTCCCACTGCGTGTGGGCAGGACTGTGAGTTGCTTCTAACTGATCACATATGGCAAAAGTGTTGGGATGTCCATGACTCCGTGTATGTGCTTACTTTACATAAGGCTGTAATCCTTGTCATTGGAGGAGAGTGTCTCCCTTGCTGGCTTCAAGAAAGAAAGCAGCCATTCAGTTCCTTGCCACATGAGTCTGAAAAGGGCAGCCTCCAGCTGATGGGCGGCAAGAATCTTAGGCCCTCAGTCCGACAGCCTGCAAGGAACTGAGTGCCAGAAGTGGATTCTTCCCCAGTTAAGCCTCAGATGAGTCTACAGACTTTGCTGACACCTTGAAAGCAGCCTCCTGAGACTCTGAAGCACAGGACACAACCAAGATTTGCCCACACTCCTGACCAATGAAACTGACATAATAAGTCTGTGTTGTATGTAAGTAGCTAAGTTTGTCACAAGTATTATTACACAGCAATAAATAATTAATACAGAACTACTACTGATGCCAAAGGCTTTGACTTTGACTCACTTCTTTTTTTTTATTTTTTTTCCTTGGATATGGGATCTCACTCTGTGGCCCAGGCTGACATGCAGTGGTGCAATCATAGCTCACTGCAGCCTCGACCTCCTGGGATCAAGCAATTTTCCTGTCTTCAGTCTCCTGAGTAGCTGGAACTGCAGGCATGCACCACCATGCCTGGCTAATTGTTTTATTTTTGTATAGACAAGGTCTCACTGTATTGCTCAGGCTGATCTGGAACTCCTGGGCTCAAGGGATCCTCCCACCTCGGCCTCCCAGAGTGCTAGGATTACAGCACACCCAGACTGACTAGGTTCTTTCATCCCTAGGGGCTTCTCCTTTATACAATGTGATCACCCACATGTGCTACCACAAAATCCAAAGAAGATTACAACAAATTTATAGAGGGCCAGATTTTATGTCATGATATCACTGAATGGGACAATGTAATACCTTGAAGAAATTATAGAACTCACACCTGTGGATCTCCATCTATCTTCCAAGGAGAACGAATTCTGACTTTCTAAAGAAGCAGCAACAGTCCTTCTTCTGTGGCATATAAAAGAATATAGATGTGTCTGTAATGTAGCCCATGGTACATTAGAAGGAGCTTTGGAGGCAGACAGATTGAGGCTCAAATCCCAGTTTTTCTCCTTACAAATTTGGACAATATATTGAGTTTCAGTTTACTCATTCAAACAATTGAAACAATCAAATCAACCCCAAAGAGTGTCGAGAAAATGGGTAAGATACATAACTTGGGCATCAACCACAGTAGGAAAATAAATACTAGTTTTCCTCCCCTTTCTTTATCCCATAAGATTAATGCATCTTAGATTTTAGAAGAGAATATTTTAAAACAAAATCAAGGAAAATACAACACTAGAAGGAAATGTGGCCCAAGAAATGTTAGATGCACTAAAAATGAAAACCTGATTATACAATTATGAATAGTATTAACAAAGAGGAATTATCCTAAGGACAGTCGTGCTTAGAGTATCCTCCAACAAATCCTTCTTTTTTTTTTCTTTTTCTTTTTCTTTTTTTTTTTTTTTTTTTTTGAGACTGAGTCTCGCTCTGTTGCCCAGGCTGGAGTGCAGTGGTGCGATCTCAGCTCACTGCAAACTCCGCCTCCCAGGTTCAAGTGATTCTCCTGCCTCAGCCTCCCAAGTGTCTGGGACTACAGGTTTGCATCACCACACCCAGCTAATTTATGTATTTTTAGTAGAGACGGGGTTTCATCGTGTTGGCCAGGATGGTCTTGATCTCTTGACCTTGTTATCCACCCACCTTAGCCTCCCAAAGTGCTGAAATTACAGGCATGAGCCACCGTGCCCGGCCAGTAAATCCATTTTTTAAGTGTGTGAATGAAAAAGAAAGGACATTTACATAACCCAAGGTTCAGAGTAGGAGAAGGAAGAGGAGGAGACAATGGACCACAAGAAGAGGGCTACAGAGACCACAGGCCAGAAGGAAACTTAGACCAAGCATGGTGGCTCCCACCTGTAATCCCAGCACTTTGGAAGGCTGAGGTGGGTGGATCCCTTGAGATCAGCAGTTCGAGACCAACCTGGCCAACAGGGTGAAACCCTATCTCTACTAAAAATACAAAAATTAGCCAGGCGTGGTGGCGGGCGCCTTTAAACCCGGCTACTCAGAAGGCTGAGGCAGGAGCATTGCTTGAACCTGGAAGGCGGAGGTTGCAGTGAGCCGAGATCACGTCACTGCACTCCAACTTGGGTGACAGAGCGAAACTCTTTCTAAAAAAAAAAGAAGTAAAGATAGCCTGGTGAAAAGTGCAAAGACAGAAACACTTCTACTGTGCTGTAGTTACAACAAAGAAGTGAAAAATAAAAGGAATACTATCTTTGGTTGGTGAAGATGGTGCAGTATTGTCAGGTGGTACAAAACTAAAACTGCTTTTACTTTGCACTCATCTTTACCAAGAAGGGTGATCATCAAACAGAAAAGAGAAGAATAGACATAATTAAGATACAACCAAAGAGTAAGATTATGGAGATAATGGGAAAATTGTAACTTGGCTCAGATAATTACTCCCAGGAGAAATAGTTTGCAAATACAATTGGAGAACCACTTTCAGTAATTTGTTTAAAATCTTATGGAACCAGAGAGGCCAAAAAACTACAAATAGGCAAAAAAAAATTGATTTTTAAATAGTAAATGCTTGATAAATCTTGATACTGATACGCGACTAAATTCTCTAATGGATAATCAAACAGATGGTTGGTAAGCACTTTGAGAGAAGAATTTATCATCACTAGGAGCCAAAATGGGTTCACTTAAGAAGATGTTAGGCCAAACAAATTTTATTTATTTCTTTAAAAAGTGACTGCATTGGTAAATTAGAAGATGCTAGAAGCATACTTATAAGATCTGGAAATGAGAACTGAAATAATTATTTTATATTTAGACTAGAGGGATAGGACTTGAGGGAAGTGCTATCTTCAAGTGTTTCAAAGACTATCATGGTAAAGAAAATATGGTTCATCTCATGGACACAGGGAGAGGAACATCACACACTGGGGCCTGTCGGGCAGTGGGGGGAAGGGGAGGGAGAGCATTAGAACAAATACCTAATGCATGCAGGGCTTAGAACCTAGATGATGGATTGATACGTGCAGCGAACCACCATGGCACATGCATACCTATGTAACAAACCTGCACGTTCTGCACATGTATCCCAGAACTTAAAGTAAAATTAAAAATAAATAAATAAAAGAAAATATGGTTCATGTACACTGTAGAATACCAGACAGCCATAATAAAGAATGAAGTTATGTCCTTTGCAGCAGCATGGATAAGACTGGATGCCATCATCCTTAGCAAACTAATTCAAGAACAGAAAATCAAATACCACATGTTCTCACTTATAAGCGGGAGCTAAGCATTGGCCACACACTGATATAAATACGGCAACAATAGACACTGTGGACTACTAGAGGGTGGAGGGACAGGGGTGGGTTCAAAAAACTACCTATCAGGTACCATGCTCACTACCAGGGTGACAGGATTTGTGCTCCACACCCCAGCATCAGACAATATTTTCATGTAACAAATCTGCACATGTACCACGTATTACAAGGAGTGAAAATTACTGAGCATTGCTGCATCCTTCAAATCTAAGCCCAGATGACTTGCAGAATCTCTCTGATCACTCGGGTTTAGAGTTGAAATCCTTGCTATATGTTGCTATAACACATTTACATAACCACGATTGTAGTGTTTTTGTCAGAATGTATTATGATTGCTTGTTTAATTGCCAACCTCTCCAGTGGGATGTAAGATCCATAGAGCAAGGGCCAAATCTATCTTTTTGGTTTGTTTCATCCCGAGTCTAATACCACTCCCATACATGGAAGGTGCTTTATAAATACTTGCCAGTGGAATGAATGGATGAAAAAGTAAAGGAATTTTCAAAATTTGTGCTTCACAAGGATGTGGTTTTCATCTCACTATCAGGAGGAACTGTCTTATAATTCGGAAAGAAATTATAAATTTCTCATTCTAAAAGTGTTCGAGAAGAATATGAAAACCGGATGATCCATACAGCGTTCCATACAGTGGAATGGAAGTTCAATGAGATGGCTTCTAAACTCCCTTCTAACTCTACTCTAAATTCAAAGCCATATCACCTTTTAACATAAAATCAAAGCACACAGCCCCAGAATTCCAGAGGTAAAATAGCTGTGCTAAACTGTAAGCTCCTGAAGGCTGGTTTTATTCTTTTGGTGTCTCCTACATTGCCTGGAACAGGGCTTTGTCCAAGCTGACAGTTAATAACTGTTGATAAATAAGCGGCTGCAATAAATGTAGATTGTTTCTGAAATGAAAACAACAATGAATATATTCAGTCTGACCACCCTGTTTCACAGAAAGGAGTTATTTCCCAAAGATTGATGTGACTTCTCAAAAGTCATCCAGCTATTTGGGAACACAGCCAAGACTTTACACAGTTTACTGCTATTTCCACCAGTCTAGGTTCCCTTAAAGACTCTTTATGGAAACAACTGAAGACAAAAAACCTAAGGACTCAAGACAACTAGACCATCTGGGGACATCAAAAGCATCTCTATAGTGAAAAACCAAGGGATCAAGTCATCACTGTAGTAAATCCAAGAGGGATGTTCCCCAGGACCAGAAGAGACAGCACAGAGAACCAGAGTTTCATTGAATTTCCAGATCATCCATACAGTGTTTTGTACAGTGGAATCGAAGTTCAATTCAATGACCTTTGATCATTGCATTTCCTAAAGTAAATTAGGGATAGACAAAATAATAATAACAATAGCATCATATGTTAGGGCTCTCCTCAAAGGGCTGAGACAACTCATTAAAGTTCAGTGTCTGTAACTCTACAGCATAAAGAAAAGTGGGAAAGTTACTGTCACTTGATTACCTTGGTCAAATAAAAATTCAGATGTAGAATGTAATAAAAGAGATTTTTTTGGTTCTCTGCATATACATATAATTAACATATACCATGACAATTAATTTTAGGGCCTTTCTTATTTCTACTGGTGGTCTATATTAATCTAAATCACAAAAAAAATTAGGAAATCATTATGAGACTTTGCACTCTGTAGCTATAGTCCATAGGTCCAGGATCAACAGAAAAGTTTTACCCAGCAGTGTTTCCTAGGAAAACATGCTCTTTGTTTCCTTTTGTAGAACTATTTGATAAAATGACAAATTGTTGCATTTGTCCATTCAAAGGATATTCAGAGAGTGCCCATTGCACAGTGGCCACTTTGATGACATACATTGCAAAACATAGTCCCCTTAACAGTCTAGAAGGCCAGAACCAAGGACCGGGTACTGTGGTCATTGCTTCATTAGCGGTAGATTGGGTTCTATGGGAATCCAAACAAGGGGGAATGGGACCTACCAGAGGACCTAATGCTGGAGAGTAATCTTGAAGTGAAAGTAGAAGTTAGCTGGCCAGGCAACGGGTCACCATTGTTTCCAGCATAAGGCAGAGCATTTGCAAAGGCACAGTCATGGCAGGAACTGCAGGCAATCTGGTGTGGCTGAAGTTTGTGGATCATTGAAAGGAGATGCTCTAACTACTCTGGTCATGTAGCTTGGAACAGGGATAGTCAAGGACTTTTTCCTACTCTTTATCCTCCCAGTCTACATGTGTGTCAGGCTCTCCCTAATGCTCTCCAGAGGTATTACAATAACTTTCTAACTATGCTCCCACCTGCCAATCTTGCTCTCTACTTTTCAGTGCATCCTCCACACTTCCAAAGATTTCACTTTCCAGAATGCAAATCTGATCATGTCATTCTCCAATTCAATCTTTGCCTGAGATGAAGTCCAAATTTCTTGGTGCAGAGCATGAGCATTTTCCATTCTGGCCTCTTGCCTTTCTAACTTGATCTGCTAACTCTTCCCACCTCACAGCTGAAAATGCAGCCCGGTAATGCATACATACTCAAAATCCCCTCACATGTGTACCTCCTCACACCTCTGACCTTTGTACCTACTGTTTCCTCTGCCTGGAATGCTTGGATCTTGGAGAGAGATCTCTCTTGGAGAGAGATCCACCTCACCTTCAGTAAAGTCTTTCCCGAGACAACTACCAAGTCCTACCTCCATCTCCCCACAGTTCTCTGTACAAATCTCTACTCATCATTTTTTGCACAATATATGGTGTCTTTGTAACTTCCCCACCCAGAGGAATATCCATATCTCAGTTTTCTTTGACTTACCATTACCTTTCAAAATTACTTGTACTTTGGTACTTGGCAAACCATAGGTCCTTGAGGTTTGTTAAATGAATACATGAGCCACTATTTCTTCATATTAAAATTGAAACCCCTCCTCAGCTTGACTTTTTGTTTAGACCCATCATCACCTATGTCTGAACATGGACAATGTTTCATCTCTTCCCTTTGATTTACACTTCTTGCAGGCCCTGCCTCACCTGTTAACCACCTGTTTTTTCCAAACCATGGGCTCCAAAAGCACCTGAAAGTCCTCCAATGCTGTGAGGATTCATCAGTCACGCAAAACGCCCTATGGGTAAACAGTCACAAACACCTTCATTAAAAATAACCCGTGCATGGTTTACACCTCTGATGATGATGTGTAATTTTGAGTGTGAAAATGAAGGTGAAGTATATCTCATAATGCTTCCACAAACAAAAAAAAGTGCTTGGAGAAAAACGGGCTTAAAAGTTAGTTCTTCCCGCCCTGGGATAAAAGAATGTGTATAAACAGGAAAACCAGGAGGAGTCCATACACTGATGTTCTTAGGAAGATGGGAAGGGACACTTGTTTGTTTTGTGGAGAATCAGCAGGAAGAAATCACACTGGACTGCTGTTTATTCCTGTTCCTTCATGTGAACTGGCCCAGAATCCCTCCATTGTCCAAGGGAACAGATGGTAGGGAAGGGGAGAATTTACATGAAATTCCTGTCATAAAATTAAATCTGAAATTCACATCCTAATTTCACAACTGTTTCCCAGAATGTGGAAAAATACTCTGAGGCATTGATGGTTCAAAAGACTGAGTGGCTTCTGTAAAAGGTAGACTCAATATTGTGTAAGTATAGATATATATGTAAATATATATGAAATGGAAATTAATGTACTATTTGAAGGTAATCAGCCTCTCCACAATTATTTCATGGTCATGGATTTTGTGTTGATGCTGGTTAATTAGCCAAATATGAATTATATATGTATATTTTAAGTAAGTGTGCATGCATATTAAAGAATTTTTCCCTTTATTTCATTATGAAGCAACTCATTTGATGTGGCCCTGCATAAAGCTCTAATACACATCAAAAAGCAATCAACAAACTCTTTGAGTACATCAAGCAGGATAATTTAGATGGTTTTTAATCATGATTATGGAAGTATAATTAGGTGGTTTCATGTTTGTTGTTGAGTACATGTAAGGAAAAGTGATTCTCCGAATAGAAACTGTGGGCAATATTACACAGAAACCACAAGAGAACTGTGTGCATGAGGCACAAGTGTGAGCACATGCTCACTCACACGTGTGTATACACACACACACACACAGATACACAGAGGGTCCCTTTCTTCAACACATCAGCAGCTCTAATATTTAAAAAGAATATTATTTCTTTCATGATATCAAAAGACATCTTATTTAATAAACTGATTATATAGAAGTAGGTTTGAAAAATGCCTCCCTTTAATGTCATCATAAACTTTAGCCATTGCCTGCAATTTAAAACCAATCCTCCCTGCCATAGCCCCTACAGAAAAAGAGCGTGGAGGTTCATCAGGGCTGAAGCAGTTCATGTGTCATTAGTGACCACTGGGAGTCGGCACAGTCGTGGATCTGCACAGCTAAATGATTGTGCTCTCGTGGTTTTTGGTAATCCATTTGAAACATAGCAGATATTTATCTATCTCCAATCACCCAGTTTAGAAGTCAAAGGATCTGTAAGTTCTTACACAGAAGGATGAATCACACACAAGCAAACTGCTGTCTCATGCCCACCTATCCAGGCATCCCCCACCATGGCCGGGAGAGATGACATGAGGGACCTGAGGGACTCCATTCCCCCTGTCCCCCATGGTATCTCTTGCTCCAGAGTTCCCTGGTGGGCTCTCCCAAGCCACATTTTATTTTTTTCCCTGTGCAGACAGAGTTGATTACTGGCCCTCTTAGAAAAATCCATCCTTCCTAGTCTATCTCAGAAATCATGTACAGGAGCCTGGGGTTGTGCTTGGAAGTAATTTGGTCACCAGCAAGCTGGCCCCTTTTGTTGAGAAATTCAAAGAGTTGCAGCACCATGACTTTAACGAAGCCACAATTAGAGTGGCTTTCTTCCAGCACTGTGTGTAATCTGTTTTACCACAGAAATACAAAGTTGCTGTCTATGCACACAATTTTAGCATTTCTGGTTTTTATGCCATCTTACTTACAAGAAACTCCCAGCTGTTATAATTTGTCTCATCCATCGCTCTCTTGTAGAGCCAGCCTTTGTTCCTTTTTTTCAGTGCCAGGGACTTGCTGGGTTTCACCTGATGTGATTTGTCCAGGCATTAATAATGCATCTTCAAGATGCAAGATGCATGAATTCCTTTACTAACGGATCTGCTTGCGGAGGGCTGTATTGTATTGTACAGTTTTGCTGCAAAAAAGGTAAGGCAAGGGACAAAAGGAAGGTCATCAGCCTTGGGAGTGAGGGTACCAGTTGTTTCGGAAGGTCATTCCAACCAGCTCATAGTAAAGGCAAGGGCATGCTGAGGATAATAAGCATTCGACCAACAATTACTTTTTTTAAAAAAAAGTTATTGCCAAATCTGCAACTCATAACTTGTCCCTATAGATGAAAGTGAGTTGCACATTCAGATGACTGTTCAGGAAGTCCAGGATGCTGTCTATCTTCATGTATTACTTGGGGTATCAAAGGATATTTCCTACTTATAAGTCCTTATTCTCCCTTTGGATTTTGGAGTACACTCCAGCTACCTTCTCAGTGACCTTGATGTGATTGTTGTTAGTGCTACTCATATGCATTTTTTATCATCTTGCATTTGTAAAGAGCTTGTATTTTCAAGCTGCTTTATAATCATTAATAAGTTATTTCTCACAATTATCCCAAAAAGTAGGGCAGAGTTCTTTTCTCGATGTTACAGTGCAGATAGGTCATAATGCAAAAAGTTCACAGGGAGGATGCATTCCAAAGTTGGAATAAGGTCACACTTAGAGGGTCACCCTACTTCCAATACCAAACAGCTACCTCTAGAGTGGCAATGGGAACAACAGAAGGCAGAATGTGGAACTCAGTTAGAAATCACCAGGTTGCTTAGTGGATACATTCATAAATCCTTCAGAAAATAATCCTGCTTCAGATGACCAGGTTTTGAATTCAAGGTTAGCAGTGCTACCTGGCTCCAACGTCATAGGCTTTCTTAAGAAACCATGAATTGCCTATGTAATGTTGAAATCAAAAAGTTCAGCCATGGACTGAAACGGTAGCTTGTGCAGATGATCATTTAACTTCCAGTTTCTATGAGGACTCCTGACAAGATTTGTCAATATTCAAGCAAACCACACTTTCTTACAGTCATTAGAGTAGGTTCACCTGCCTCCTCCTCCCATTCTCGCAACTGCCAACCTCCCACCCCGCCCCCCCAAAAAAATTCATTTAATCAATAACATTTGCTTTCAGGGCAGCTCTCCTTTACTGCTGTTCCATCTCTGTCTGGGTTACCATAGCAACTATTCTCAGAGCAGTGTGATACCCAGTTTATACATTTCAGCCCTGTCACATGACTGACTACCTGCTTCTACTTTAATCATTGCTGGAGGGAACACTCAAAAAGTGGCTGCTTCCTGCTTCCTGTTGCAGTCCACCAAACTGCCCTCATGTTTTACATTTCCTCCCTCAACCTAGAAAACACGTGTTAATTGTGCTGACTTCCAAAGCAGAGAAGAGGGAAGGCTACAGGGGTAGGTGAGAATACCCAGAATGCTAGAATTAGCAGAGCCTTCCAGGCCCTACAGCCAAATTCTCCTTTTTCCCTGTAGAGATACTTTTGTATTTAGCAGGCCCCCTTTCTAAGATCTTAATTGTAGAGGAAAAGATGTGTCTGACCTCATCCTAGCCTGAGATCCATCTTCCAGTGGCCCCATGACCTTCGAACACTCGTCTCCATTCATGTGGCCATTTCGTGGGCCCCCTGCAAGGCAAGGCCAGGAACTTGGGACCTCAGGAGCCTCCCTTGTTGCAACTTTAAGGGGTCCGTTTAAATCACATTATAAAGCTAATGAAACACAGCTAATGAAGCACAGATGTCCTATCAGATTTGGAGCTCTGAGTCCCCGTAAAAGCCCAGTAAAAATAAATGAAAGGAGCCTTGTATCCATGGAAATGGGCAGCTCACATGCTAATCCTTCCCCTCACCCATTTATGAGTTCATTACCATTTCTAATTCCAGGGCTTCTGAAAGCATTTGTGGCTTCTGGGTCAGTCATTTCCTGGAACTCATGGCAGGCTGGGCTCGAACATCCTTGGCTTGGCCCCTTCATTCAGAGATAGAGGAAAGTAAAGAGGTGTATATTGCTTATCAGTTGCATAAGCTCCTTGTTACCTTTTTTCCTTCTGAGATGCTGAGATAAATCTAAAGTCCTGTGTCCTCCTGGGACCTAGCAGAAGGATTTCCATGACCAGGCTCCTGTGTCTGTCGGGAATAGCAGTGGTGAACCAGATCAGGAGTGGTCTGATACTAAACAGCTTTTCTGTCACAGAGTCAGTTACACCCCACACTCATCGTCTTTCAATTAACACAACAGTCCTTCATTAAATGGAGTTGATTTCAGCTACAATTACACAGTTACTATTATATGACAAGGTAATGAAGAAAAGTGACAAAAGGGGGTAATTTTATTGGGAAATAGGGTTAGACCGAATCAAGGCACTTCCTGGAATGACGGGCATGGGCGGGATGCTTAGGGAGCTCTAGGAAGCACCATGAGGACATCAGCTACCCAGGGGTGGAAGGTCCAAGGAGAGCGAACATGCTACAAAAAGAAGAAGAAAAGGAGCATAGAGCATCTTCAGAAACAAGACCTGCCACTCTCACAGATCCGGCTTGATGAGATAACTGAGCAACTTCTTGGAATATAGGACAAGGGATAATGGGACCTCTGCCCATCAGAAGCCTTGCTTCCTATAGTTTTTTTTTTTTTTTTTTTTTTTTTTTTTGCTACTGGGTAATGTTCATTCTCTTTCTTGGGTAATTTTTGTTGTTGTTGTTGTTTGTTTCTTTGTTTTGAGATGGAGTTTTGCTTTTGCTGCCCAGGCTGGAGTGCAATGGCATGATCTCAGCTTACTGCAACCTCCACCTTCTGGGTTCAAGTGATTCTCCTGCCTCAGCCTCCCGAGTAGCTGGGATAACAGGCATGCGCCACCACGCCCCGCTAATTTTGTATTTTTAGTAGAGACAGGGTTTCTCCATGTTGGTCAGGCTGGTCTTGAACTCCCAACTTCAGGTGATCTGCCCACCTTGGCCTCCCAAAGCACTGGGATTACAAGCATGAGACACCGTGCCCGGCCCATTCTTGGGTATTGGTTTATAGAAATAGGTAGTTCATGTTGGAGCCAAAGTGGTTCTCTCAGGGAGGCCCTTGGGGGATAAATCTCTACATGTTTTATTTTTGAAATACAATTTTAGATTTTTAAATTCTCAAAGATGTCTTCTGAAGGAAGAGAACATGTTCTCAATTTAAAAGTAAATATCTGAGTGTCAATAATACCTTGCATTAATGTTTTCTCTTTAAGAGACTAATTGTACTTCTCTACCACTTAATCAGCCCCAGAAACTGAGGATGAGAGACGTTAGAGATGAGGAAACTGAGGCACAAGGAATAGAAAGACTTTCCTGGAGCCAGGCATTATCACACGCACTAGAACTGAGGTTCCTTGTGATACATTTCAGACCCCAAGGAAGGAAGCTATAAGCCCTAGACATTCTTCCAAAACAATCAATTTTGTTCATCTTAATAGCTGAAAAATGAATGCTTTGTAAAAATGGTCCAAGAAATTAAAGCTTAGGCTTGTGATTATTACAGTGATTTGTCAGCGGTAGTGTATGATTTTTGGAAGAGCACCAGCTGTATTAACAAGAGAATAAGAGTGCAGTTCATTTTTCATTTACCTAATATAGATATCCTTGCCTCACCAAAGAAAGAGCTAAAAAGAAGTGATAAAACACCAGCGATGGAGCAACATAAGTGACTTCACGGAAAATGATTTAATCCTTTCACTGCCTGCTAACACGAGAGATTTTTACCACTGACTTATGTGAACAACTGTCTGAACTGTCAGAAATAGAAACAACCCTAACCAAAAAAGAAAAAAAAACTGGAAAAGTTATGTGGGCAGCTAAAACCATTTAGCTACTCTCTCTACCATCTGAGTTAGGGCCAATGAGGGGGGAAATGTATCCCAAAAATTAAACACAGTGACCTATATGTTGACAGGAAAGGTGTGGAAAGAGCTGATGGCTTATATTAAGAAAATGTGGGATGTGATTCATGGATCAACAACCTGTTGCTCAGAACTTTCTTCTCGCAGTTAAGACAAAGTTGCTAGATTTCAGCAGGCAACCTAATCTCCCAGGCCGAGCCAGCTTCCCAGCTGTCCTGGAGTTCTTTGGCTCACACTGGTTTTCATTTCTAATCACTGTCCTCTTTTCTTCGTTAGCCTTTTATTTAACCCACCCTCTGTCACTCTTTTTTTTTTTAAGAGACGGGGTCTGGCTATGTTGTCCAGGCTGGAGTTCAGTGGCTATTCACAGGCATGATCCCACTACTGATCAGCATGGGAGTTTCGACCTGTTTCATTCCCAGCCTGGGCTAGTCCACCTCTTCTTAGGAAACCTGGCGGTCCCTTGCTCCTGGGAGGTTACCATATCAATGCCAGATTCAGTGCAGACATCCGGCATAGTGCACTGCAGCCCAGAACTCTGGGCTCAAGTGATCCTCCAGTCTCAGCCTCCCCTCCTGAGTAGCTGAGACTACAGGCCAGTGCCACCACACTCAGCCTCTGTCACTCTTAGTAACACGTTTCACACAGAGTGGATTAGCCCAAATTCATAAAACATCCTACCTATTTAAGATGTTTAAGATAGAAGAAACTTCGCTCAACAATTTCAAAAATGAAATCAAGACCAAAGTATTTGAATTATTTTAAAGCAAATTTAAGAAACTGCTGACATCATAAATTGAGAGCCTTCCTATACTTGACAGAATGGATGCTTTGAAGTGAAAGAGTTGAGCATTTTAAGTTTCAGGTTCAACAGTTAACTTTTGCTAATGCTGATGAGCCCCAGCCAGAGGGCAGGTGTGTGATTTGGAGACCTCAGGCCAGCAGTAGAAACCCATGCTTTGCACAGCTACCTTTTCCTCATTCATGCTCTTTCCTCAGTGATACAAATTAAGCTAGTATTTTGCACTTTGGAACAAAGTACTCAGGAATACCTGTTAAGCTAATAGCTCTGCATCTTAACATAAACCGGAAGTAACTCCATTCTATAGTAAAAGTGTGTTTCAAAGCCCTTGACATCTCTTGTCTCAAGTGGCTCTTCATGACCCTGCAGAGGAAGGATAGTATTTTACAGATAAGCTACCAGAGTTGAATGGCATCTGATGGCCCCACAAAAAGCTGGGGCAGATTTGCTCCAGAATCCAACTCTACCAGTGCCTGATCTCTGTTCTGTGTGTGGCCACATCTTTCTAAGATCTCATACTCAAATAATACATCAGTTTGATCTGCTAACCCAGTGTCCCTACTTCTTTTGGAAAAGTATGACTAATATATAACTGAGTGGGCCAAGCGTGGTGGCTCACACCTGTAATCCCAGCACTTTGGGAGACCGAGACAGGCAGATCACCTGAGGTCAGGAGTTTGAGACCAGCCTAGCCAACATGGTGAAATATATATATATATATAAAATTGAGTAATTAAAATAGCAGATTCCACAAAACCACATCTTGAAAACATAGTGCTCATTCTTGGATTAGAAATAAAGCTATCTTTTGCTTTCTTCAAAGTTGTAAGCAAATGTTATAACCAAATAATTTTAATGATTAACTGAATCATTTAATCCAAGTCACTATAACCAAATGAACGCTGGACCAGGGGCTCTGAGTTTTACTCCTGATTTTACTACTGTGCGATTTCTAGGTATCAATTCTCTTCTTTGTAAAATAAGGGGATTAACCTAATTTATTCATAAGGTACCTTTTTTTAAGTGTAGATTTTATGAATCTAAAATGTGTCTTTGGGGATATTAAGCTTTCTTCCTAAATGCTGTATCCATATTAATCCTGCTTCATTTTCCCCACTAAGAAACAGCAAGCAGCACTTTCCCCTCTGTTCCCTCCCAAGAGCTCTCTGGGGAATAAGGAGGAGTCTCCTGGGTTTAAGCAGGGACTAGCAGCCTGTGGTGCTCACGTAACTATTCTGGAGCCCCAAAGGTCCTAAAGGGAAACCAGCCAGAGAAGGAGAAAAGGGGAACTGGTGCCTTAAAACGTGTGGACAGTCTCCCCTGCCGGCTTCCCTCCCTGGGAGTGTCCCTGTGCCCTTCCTCAAGGAGTCCAGAAAGTCTTCTCTGTCAGCAGCCAGTGACCTCTGGCCTCTTTGCAAGGACTCTGCTCTTCAGCTGGTGTGATGCCTACACGCAAAGGACTGTAGGCAACAAGAGAATCTGCTCAGCTGTGCACCACGAAGGGCAACTTTCCAGACACACAGAGCCCAGAAATAAATAATGCCCTGCCACCTACAATTTCACAGGAATAATGAAGAAAATAACGAGTTAAGCATCATTACTTGGGCTCCTGTGCTTTGAAAAATAGTCTAGTGGTGATGGTGATGATGATGATGATATACTCCATGACATTAGAGATTGATATCAACCAATATTCACATGACTAATCAAGTAAGCATCTTATTAAGCAAAATTCCTAAAATATATTTGGCAGAACTTTTTCCTCCATCTTTATGTTTGTCATGATAGCCAACTCTTACTACTATCTTGAGACTAAGAAAAATACATCTAAATATGTTATCTTACTCATTTCTTTCACACACTAATCTATCCAACAAATGTATTGATCATCCTCTTCATGCCAGGCACTGTGTTAAGAATGACAGAAGGAAAGACAAAAGCACACAGTGTCCGCCTTCAGAGACCACATTGTCTAGGAGGGCAACTGACATTAACAGCAACGTAAGTGCTATGATAAAGACGTTGCAAAATAGAGTGCCAGCTCCAGAGAAGGGAGCTTTAATAGAGATTTGTTTGAGAGAGACAAAGAACAAACACCATGCCATTTTAAAATAGACTATTTTCTTAGTAAACAGTTTAAAGGAAAGAAGAATCAGTGATTATGAGGGAAAGACCCTTAAAATAATGTGGACATAGAGATCTTCAGGTATCATAGTTTGCACCTTCAGAGAGGGGCCGGTGCACGTAAGATATGCTACGATATAGTATTGTGTTAGAGAGGGAAACCAGAATTATGGTTATTCTGACTTTAATTATGCATGAAAATTCTTATCTTTCTACAAGAAACTTACCTGCTTGCAGAAAGGTGCAAATTAGCAGAACATTCTAAAGCCTTCTATAGTGTGTTCTGATGCAGACTGGTGGGGGGTGTGGTGCCTGCCAAATAGACTCTAAGAAGGAAAATGTCCTGACGACCCCAAGGCTGTTTGTATAGGTCAGACTTGCACACCCAGTCTTAAGCACACAGCTGACAGTGCCACAGCCACACATTTGTGCCACATCAACGTCAAGTGGTGTCTGAGCAGGGCACTGTCATTGCTTGGACTGGCACAGGGTTTCCAACACTGTGTTGGTACAGCTTTGCTGCTAAGACTTTACTCATTATTCCACCTCAATCCTGATGCCCCCCATAACCATGCATACCTAGTACCCATCGTCTCCTTTCCCTTTCTTCTGCCAAGCACGTCCTTTCTTCCACCCAAAGGGTAAAAAGCAGTCCGGTCACCGTTTCTACCACTGAAGTGTAGGAACATGCACCCTCCTGTTTTTGTTTTGTTTTGCCTCAATAACCTCCCTCTCTTATCTCTTCTCTCCTTTTTCATCCTGTTTTTCTTATACTTTATCCCTCCATTCTTCCTCCTTATATCACTGTACAAAACAGCATATTCTTTACAAACCTATTTTTAGTTTTTTTATATCAAGACTTCATCTACTTCCTGGCATATATTCCCTCTAATGAGTAAAGAAAGGTATCTCTTTGAACAAGCCATAAAAAATTTAAAAATCTATTTATACATGAGCAAAATGAGTTAAGTACAGAGAAAAATAAAACCTCTTCCATTTAAGTCAAAGAAAGGATAAGAAATCATGTCATCAAGTATGACGATCATACCAGTGGTCCTCGCCGATACAAGAAGTCACAGAAAATAAATGAGATGGTAAATTGGAAGGAGACAAAACTGCAATTATTTGTATATGATGTTATTATCTACCCAGAAATCTAAAGAGTCAACTGGAAAACTGTTTTGATTAATGTAAGAGATAAATAAGATCGCCAGATACAAGATCAATATACATAAACCACTAGCATCTTCATTTATCAACAATGTCCCCTTAGAAAATGTAATGAACAAAGGTTCTTATCATAACAGAAAAATGCTTAGGTTTAGACCTAATCATAATATGCTAAAAGGCTCAACATTTTATATGTAAAAATTCTCCCCAATTAACTTGCATATTAAAAACAACCAGAGTAAACTTAACACACTGATTGTAAAGTTTATATAAAAGAGAAAGGATTTTTAAATATCCAAGAAAATTTAGAGAAAAATAGCAAGCTGAATTTGTGCTAACAAGTATTAGATATGTTATGTAGTTATACAAATTAAAATGATGTGGTATTTGGGAAGGAGTACGCTCCAACTCAAAAAAATAAAGAGAGAGGAATAAATACAAAATATCTCATATATATGTGAATTTAATACATACAGTCAATCAAGTATTTTAAATCAGTGGAGAAATATATGCAATAAATGACACTGGGGAAATTATGTCTTTACTTTTGAAGAAAACTTGATTCCTACACCACTCCATATACAAAAATAAATCTCAAGGCAATTCAAGAGTGAAACACAAAAAATATAAAAATATAGTAGAGGATAATATGGGAGAATTCTTTTATAGTTTTGTGACTGCATATAGTCTATACAAAGAAAATGATGGACAGATTGGAAATAATTTTAAAATCCTTTAAGATGAAATATATCACAACCAAAGCTAAAAGGCAAGCAACTTGAAGAATACATTTGCAATAAATGTGGTTCAGACAATAGATGAGTTTTTATAATATACAAAGAGTTCTTATAAATCAATAATAAAGCAACCCAAGAGACAAAAAATGGACAAAGATATAGCTGATATTGATTGATAGGATCCTATTTGCCAGGCAGTATCTTAAGCACTTTTAATCTATTAAGTCTATTAATTTGCATAGTAATTCTTTTGATCAGATATTATTATCATCTCCATTTACAGACAAGAAAATTGAGACAAAGAGAAATTTAGGAACTTGCCCAGAGTTATCAGTTAGTAAATGCTATAGTCAGGATTCAGATTTTTAAATTCTGATGCCAGAGACCAATTCAATGAAAAAGAAATACAAATAGCTAATAAACTTAAGAAAAGCAGTTCAATATTAGTAACTATCAGGGAAATGCAAACACTAAAAAACACTAAGGTATTTTTACCTACCAGTCATTTTTTTTAAAGTGGATTTATGAGACTAACAATACCAAGAGTGTTGGTAAATGTTTTGTCTCATCATCAGTTATTGAGGATGTCCCTTGGTATAGAATTTTTAGAGGGCAATTTAACAATATCCATCAAATTTTTAAAAACTTATGCTTTTGACTCAGAAACTTCATTTCTATCTGATAGAAATATTTGGACATGTGCCCAGAGATGTGCAAAGTGAAAAACTGAAAATAGCTTATATGTCCATCAATAAGGGGATGGTTAACAAAAATGATTATATATCCAATCATAAATTGGATGTAGTGTAGCGGTTAAAAAGAGTGAGTTATACCTATAGGAACTAAATGGAAAGACATCTAAGATACATCATTTAGTGTAAAAAGCAAGTCATAAAATAATATGTGTAATCTGATATGTACAAACATGTATATTCATTTACATATTCATTACATATTTATTCACTCAACAACAAAATTAGCACCTACTACTTGCTAGGAACTGTTCTAGTCAGTAGAGATATAGTTGTGGGCCAAATAGACAAAGTCTCTCTTTCCTGGAGTTCACATTCTATTGGGCAGGCTGACAATAAACAAGCAAAGCAATAAAAGACCAAAATAATTTAAACGGTGTGTTAGTTTTGTATTATTGTCAGAACAAGTTATTGCATACTTAGCAGCTTAAACAACACAAATTTATCTCCCAATTCTGTAGGTCAAACATTAAATCAGAGTTTGCCCAGAAAGGGCTGCATTCCCTGGAGGCTCTAGGGAAAGATGTGTTTCCTTGCTCTTTTGAGTTGTTGCAGAATTCGGTTCCTTGTGGTTGTAGGACTGTGGTCCCTGTTTCCTTGCTGGCTGTCAGTCAAGAGCCATTCCCGGTTTCTAGCGGCCACCTGCATCCTTTGGCCTGGTGTCCCCCTGCCTCCATCTTCAAAGCCAGCAGTGGCAAATCAAGTTCTTCTCATGCTCTGAATCTCTTGCCCTTCTCTCTGACTCAGCCAGGAAAGGCTCACTACTTCTAAGACCTCGTGTGATTAGATTGGATGCACCAGGATAATCCAGGATTATCTCCCTTCCTTTGGGTTCATGCTTTTACTTGTATCACATTTGGTCCCCTTTGCCACAGAAGAGAACGTATTCATGCACAGGTTTCAGGAATGAGGGCGTGGACATCTTTGTAGAGAAGGGAGCTTTATTCTACTTACTGTTGATGGTAATAAATGCCAGGAGGAAAACCAAAACAGTGACAGGCAAAAGGTGGTAATGAGGGAAGCTCATTTACATTGTGTCATCAGAGATGCCCTCCCTGGGGAAATGAAATGAGTGACCAGCAAGTGACCACCTGGGCAATGCATTCCAGGCATGTATTTAAATATACAGAAAAAGGCATGGAAAGCTACATATCAAACTATTCGCATGCCACCTCTGGAGAGAACAGAATTCAAGAGTGGGAAAAGATAAAAGCTTTATCCTATATCCTTCTATTTTTTTGGATGTTTTACTTGTGTAATTTTTTTAAATTATGCTTATAAAGAGTTAGAAACAGAAAAGGGAAATATATTTTGGGGGGGGTCACAGTTAAAGCAAAGAGAGTTTAAGATTTAGGTACTAGTGAAAGTTAATATATTCTAAATTCTGACACACACAGAGAGAGAAAATAAAAATGAAACTTTGTCTTGGATTATATGAAAGAATCTGTTCTAGAGGGCAGCAATAGATCAATACCCTCCTCTTCTGAGTCTTTAAGGAGAATACACTTGCCAATTAGACATTTTCACACATCAGCAACCTTGGAAACTTCTCCTGGCTATAACCTCTTATTTTGCTTCGAAGTCCTAATTTGGTGCTCATTTGCTGAGCTCTTACTCTGGATGGCTCACATTGTTTCGTGTGGTTTTCCAAGGAGGACACTAAAAGCTTCTCTGAGAATCCAGGCAGGCAAAAGAAAAGTTATCTGAATGGGCTCTGTAGTATAGCAATCTGTCACAGCAAAGGGGTGAGTCTTGCCGGAACGCATTTCTGCTACTCAAGATACAAACAAGGAAGAGATCACAGAAGGATACACGGAAGTGCCTGTCGGGGAGCTGAAGTGAGTGGCTGCAGGGAGACAAGACAGAAGACCAAAGGGCTCTCCCAGGACACGGGAAAGCAAAACTTTGACCAATTTAGTATCAAGACCCCGGGATACAACTGCAGAAAATAGGCTCTGTGTGTTTGTGTGAGTGTGTGTGTGTGTGTGCTCACACATGCATGTGATACTCAAAATTACAACTCCTTTGGAGCAAAGATATGACACTAAAAGCAGTGAGAAGCAAACAATAGCTACAGCTGTAAATGAAGTAGTTCCTATTTCTGTACTAATCACATAGATTGGTTTTTGCAGACAGCCTGCCTATCAAAGATAGGGATTCTCTGAGTAACATGTTTGCAACAGTCTAGTAAATTCTTCTATTTGAACATCTTCATCACCTAAAGAATGACAAATCCAAAACCAAACACATCATTGTCTGCTCCCAAATATTTTCTCCTCCCAGCCCTTCTTCCTGCCTGAGACAGTGGCACTCTCTTTTTCTCCATCACTCAGGCTTGAGAACTTGGAGTCATTCTTACTTCATCCTTCACCTTCAACTAGTCATTCCCCTCCAATCCTTTTTGGAAGCAGGTAAAACGTAAATCACATACAAATAAAAAACAGTATATAGCGCGCCACCAAGCATATAGTCAATGTAAACCTCTCCCTCTTCGTTCCCACTTTCACCCCGGTCGAGGATCTTATCCCAGAAGTATTTATCTGAAGTATTTCCTCAGGAGACCCCTCTGCCCACTGCCTGTCATTTCAGTCCAAACCTTTCATATCTCACTAGCTGGTGAACACAAACACAGCCACATTATCATCCAGTGAGCAAATAGTGTTTCCGAGGCCCTTTTAGGTTTGCCTGAGGTTCAAAGGCAGGAAGCCAGAGTCTTCCAAAGCCCCCCTTCCTCACTTTCTGAGGTCTCGGCTGGCTTAAATATGCTCACACATGGCCCCCAGCCTTCACTCCTGGGCCTACACAGCCCAGGGGCCCGGCCGCTCCTTCCTCTCAAGAGTGAACTACAAAAGCCTGGGTGCGACGCCTAAAGGTCCAGAGACTGTGTGAACACAGGGAGGCAGATCTGGCAGAACCTCCTTCCTCCGTGGGTTTCTTCCATGTGGGGGTCCTGAGGCCTTCATCCTTAGCCTAGCTGGCTAGTTTCCTCCCACTGCCTTTCCTCTCCAGGAGGTGGCAAAGCAGGACTGAGAGCTGACCGGCTGTCCTCTGCAGCTCAGAGACAAACTGAAGTGCTAAACCCAACAAAACCACACTCATCCACAGCAGAGCAAGGGCAACTCAGGCTTGTGTTGTCTGTGTCCATGCAGCGAGCCCAGACTCTTGCTCCCAGCCCTAAAGGAGAGAAAAAGAAAGAAGTGGGGGTGGGAGGAGGTAGGATCAGCAGTGCCCAGATGCACAGTTCTGTCTACACACAAAAATTCATATTCCCAAATGAAGCTTTTCCTCTTCATTTATTTCTTCTTGCAACACGTGTTTTTTGAGCACCTACTATGTGCCAAGTATGAGACAGAACAGACAGGAGTCTCCTGGAGCATAAGCTCTGGTGTGAGAAATAGACAGTTTTTAAAAATCGAGAGAAATAAGCAAGGTTGTTTCGGGTAGTGACAAGTCAGAGAGGAAATGAAGCAAGGTGCTGGGATGGAGAGTGCAGGGCCTGCTTAGGTAAGACGGTCCTGAAGGCCCGTCTCAGTGCTGACATTTGGGCTGAGCGCCAGCTGAACGGAGAAGAGGCTGCCCAGACTGTGCTCCAAGTCAGTGGCAAGCTGACAGTTTTCCCCAATAAAATTGGGTGGACACATGCCTCGCATTTGTATTAGTTTGCTAGGGCTGACATAATAAAGTAACACTAAAAGTTGCTTAAAAGACACAGATGTGTTGTCGCCCAGTTTTGGAGGCCAGAAATCCAAAATCAAAGTGTCAGCAGGGCCCTGCTCTCTCTGAAGACACTGGGGAAGGATCTGCTCTCGCCTCTCCTCCAGCTCTGACAGTTCCTTGGCTTAGAACAGTGTAACTCCAGTGTCCACGCGGCATTCTCCCTGTGTGCATGTCTGTGTCCCAATGTCCCCCGTTTATAAGGACACCAGTCATATTGGATTAGGGGCCACCCTGTTGTAGTATGACTCACCTGAACTAACTGTATCTGCAACAACCCTATTTCCAAATAAGGTCACATTCTGCAGTACAGGGGAGGTGAAAGTGTGGATTTCAACAAATAAATTTCGGGGGACGCAATTCAACCCCTAACAACATTTCTGTAATAAAGGAGCCCATCCGGGATGGGTGGAGGACCAGCTTTATCCACAGTGATCCAACCTGCTCGTTCAGAGAAGGCTGGGCTTTCCACTCTGTCTCCCCCCACATCACAGAGCACAGCACATCATAAATGAATGAATACTTGTTGATGGTTGATTAATGGTACATTTTACACTAAAATTTAAAAAGCTTGTGTTATCATGTTGAGATAGTTTGGGATTTGTTTGTGTGCCAGCAACAGTTCCCGTGCTTAGTAGCTAGGAAAGGCTTAAATCATTTTTAGGACTGATATGATTAGTAACTGTTCCCAGAGACCATGTGGAAAAAAATAGCTGGCATCCAACGCTAAGCCAGCCCCCTTTGTCTCCCGCCTGGGTCCCAGAGGCAGCAGAGCTGATGAGCTCAGACGAGGTTGGCAGAGGTCACATTTGTTGAAGATCCGGGAAGAGATACCGGTGAAAGTGCGGCAGCAGAATGCAGTCATCCAGGCCTCCAGGCAGCTCAGCCCCCTCGCCCAGCCTGGGGACACACAGCTGCCCGCTCCAACCTCAGAGGGGCAAATTCCCCGACATCAGAGAAGCAGCCCTGGGCCACTAAACGGAAACCTGGCTAGCGAGGAAGCAGCTGGTCTTGGCAAACAAGAAATAATGCCCCAGGCAAAAACAAAGTAAGAGGGAGCCTGGAAAAGCTTCATTCGAGGAGCCACTCCCTCCCTAACCCAATTTTTAAATCCAATATAAAATTCTAAGGCTATTCAGAAAACACCGTGGCAAAGTCCTTCAGTCTAAATTCTCTGTGATGAGAAATTCCTAGAGGGCTTTTCCTTTCCTTCCAAAACACTGGACAATTTTCTCCAACAGTATATCTAACATTGTGGCCAGCCATCTTGTTATCCGTTATTCTTTTTGAATGTAACACAGAGAACCACAAGATCTTGTGGAATTTCATTTCTGTGTTACACAGAATTGCATTTTGAAGTAGTGTTTATTATTTTCCTTTTCTTTTTATCTCATGAAATAAACTATTCATGACAAGCTACTTTTCATTGTTAAAATTAGATTTATGTATGCACATATAAATATAGCACTCTTATGAAATATATGTTTAATTGATTTATTAGTTTCCTGCTGTGCTTAAGAACTCATGAACTTGAAATTAACTGTGCATAATGGTTCTTCTGATAAGAACAGGGACTCTACAGATACAAATGAAACAAGGCAAAAAAAGTGAAATTTTCAGAGAAAGATCTAGTCAAGCTGGTTAGAGGTCTAAACTAGACATTTTGTCATTCTTACTGATGACAATAATAATAGCTCAAATTGATTACTGAGTACATACCATGTGATAGGCAGTGTGCTATGCCTTTTGTACCTACCTTCATTTAAATCCTTTCAACTCCATTAAAAATGATTGCTTAGAATCATTATGTGATTTAAGCATGATCACAGCTAGTAATTGGGAAGAGTTGGGATTCAGACCCTAGTTCATTTAACTCTAAACCCCAGGCTTAGTTCAACATACTACATAGATTAAAATAGGGGCAAACACCATTAAAACATTAATCAAAGATTGAAAGCTATCGGCAAATACCACTGGTATATTCTTTTAGAAAATTGATATATAAAAATAACTCTGTAAAAAAAGATAGGCAAATTTCAAAGGGTAAACTGAGGCATGTGACTTTTTAGAACTTACCCTGAAATACAATTGTGGATATATGAAATATCATTTTCACTATTTTGAAGGTAAAGTTCTAGAAGCACTGGAGACTTATAATGATAAAAATTACATGATAACCTTTTATGCAACAGGCTTATTGAACACAACATTACGTGAGTGATGCTATTCTAAGAAGAACTAGTCATGCTGGGCTAAATTTTCCAAGAATGCAATTTAAGCCCACAGTAAGGTGTATTATAAAATGAATGGGATACCGTGGTTCAAACACAGCCCTCCGAATGGTCCATCTGTGGACCTTATCTCACCAATTCTCATTAAACAGTGATTTCATTTCTCTCCATCATCACAAGCTCCACTCCTGGGCAGTGTTCAGCTGCCTGGCTGGTCTCACGACACATGCAAATATGAATTAAAGGCGACCACACCACAAGACTGAGGAGAGTTCAGTAATACCCTTCCCAGTGTGAAGCACAGGGCCCCAGCCATCACAGATGGGAAAAAGAAATTGGTGGTCCCAGCAGGCCCTCTTTTTATTACCCCCTGAGGCCTCATTTGTAGCATGACAGTCACACACATGCACATGCGCACACACACACGCACACATACACATATCTCAACCACTTTACCTGCTCTTTCCATCCCAAGCACTTGCAAGGTTAAAGACGTGTTTGGACGCTACAAAAATAAAATCCCAAACCTTTACAGATACCTTGTCATGGACTCTCACTGCTCCTTGGTGATACTTGTAAAAGGAGATATGTTTTCCTTATTAGCCATATGCGGAAATTGGTGTGTGAAATGTAAACATTTGTCTAGCGCTAGAAGGAGAGTCAAAGCCAGAACACTGGAGTGGAATTCTTCTGTCCTCTGACACCCCACAACATGGGGTTTTTGCACCTTTCCTATAGCCCGCATTCTTTATCACGACATGATAAAGTTACTTGTAAATTTGTCTTTTCTCCCTTATGAGACAATAAGCCCTTCAGGGTGAAGAACTATTTCTGGTTCTCACCATATCTAGCAAGGTGCTCTCCAAGGTTAACTGTGCAAACTCCACATATGTTTACGGATTGCAACAACAGGGCAAACAAGATACTAACAGTTCTTGTTAGCTGGATGGAGTGGGGGGGCACTGGCAACAGTGGCTGGCAATTATGGCAATGGTTGGGCATTAATGGGTTTCCTTTACGATACACACATTTTCCACCAGATCTTCTCACTGCTGGTCACCATGAATGGAAGACAGAAAGCACATGAGAGAAAGAGAGAAAATATACCCCATGGTGATTTCTAAAGCAGCTAGTGAAGGCTGAAGTAAGGGTGAATGTGCAAGACAGCCATTGGAAGTACTCACCCATTCGGTTCTGGGTGCCCTGTAGCCCTACCAACCAATTACTCTCTCTCTATATATATATATAATCAGCTTGAAGGAAGTCTCCTGGGAGTCACATGTCTACTGGCTGAGGTTAGCCTGACTGTGGCCCAGAGAGAGGTCTAAACCAGTCCTGAAATACACAGGGCACAGCCTAGGGCTACACATGCTTCTCATTCTATTAAAGACCTGGACTGCAAGTCTCAAAGGCCAGCCATATAGTGAGTCATCTGCACTTTCCAGCCCAGCCAAGCCTTGGATGGCCAGAGCCTGAGCCAAGATCACAGGCAGCAAAACTGCCCAGAGCTCTAACAATCCAGAGAATCCTAATAATAAAGTGGTAGTTGTTTTTAAGACACTAACTTATGGTGTCCTTTGTTATATAGCAATAGGTAATGAGAATAAGTTAAGGATTATTTGTTACATAGAATAGGTAATGAGACTGATGCCTAAATAAAACAAGATTTGGGAGGGAGGACAGGGTGTTATGGGGAGGGGTGAGTGTATTTTGCACATGGAAGGACATGAATTATTGGAAGCAGGGTGCAAACTAAGATAACCACTCTTCAAGGATGCCCCTTCCCCCTCCAGTGAATCATGCCTCCTGTCATCCATGAGTATTATATAGTCCCTTTCCACAGAGAACGTGCGACCCAGAGAATGCGACAGAATCACTTGGTATAGCTTCCAAAGTTATGTCATAAGCAACCTTGAAGATTTTGTTCCGGGGGAAGTGGTCTATTGTGTCACAGTCCAACTACCCTGTGACTACATGCTAAGGACAGGCCCATGGAAAGAGAAAAATGTCTGGTCTCTCCTCCTCCCAGCCAGCCTTCAGCTGCAGCACCAAACATGGGGATGAAGAAGCCACTTGAGTCTCCTGCCTCCAACTGACTCCAGCCTCTCAGCTGTGTCTAACTTCAATCACAAGAGACACTCCTGGCAAGAATCTTTCAGCTGAATCCAGTCAATCCACAGACTTTGGAGACATGATACTAAGTTGTTTTTAAGCCAATAAGTTTTGGGTTCATTTGTTACGCAGCAAAAGGTACTTGTTCAAAATATTAGGTTTGTACAATGTGAATATCTCAAACCTTCCGGTTCTTTTGTATGCAAACATTTTCTGCTTGCAGCAAATGCAAAATTTGGTATGTCCTCTGTATAATCAAAATATCACCAGATCGTTCCTATCCAGGTTCACAGACAAAAAAAAAAAAAAAAAAAAAAAAAGTAAAGAGAAATCATTAGGCCGTGGACTTCAAGTGCCCTCTTACAAGAAATTTCCCCTAGAAACCTTCTGGACTATAAACCCAGCAAACTAAAGAAGTCCCTAAATTATGTAGAAGACCATGCTATATTGAAGAGTTGAACCAAAGGAGCAGCTGTGGAAGAACAGTTGCTAGGTTGTGTAAAGAAAAATAGCGGGCTCGGGTGCCATGGCCAGCAGCGCAGGGAATGGGGTCATGGGCCCCCATGTGGCAGCAGAACTCCATCCCCTACCAGGCCTTGGTTCTGTCCAGATTGCCATCAATCTGTCTCTTACTCAGATACAGATACCCTCTCTCGTGGCACCCACTCATCCCCAATTTTCTCTGACATTTCTGATCTCAGACATGCACACCTATCCTAGAATTTCTTACCATATGAGATATCATTCTGTAGCTTCGTAAGGGGGCATTGTATAGGCTCTGAAGTGAGATTGACCTGACTTTGAAACCCTGCTCTGTCCCTTACTAGCTGTGAGACCTGGGTAAGTTATTTCACCTCTCTGAGCCTCAGCTTCCCCATTGATAAAAATGGGGATAATAATGGTGCCTATATAATGGGGATACTGAGACTATTTCATGCACAAAGAGTGCCTCGAACATCGAACACACTCAATGCTGTGGTCTGAATGCTGGTGGTCCCCAAAATTCCTATGTTGAAACCTAATCTCCAGTGTGGTGGCACTAAAGGAGGGGACCTTCGGGAGGTGATTAGGTCATGCTGGCTCCACTCTTGTGAATGGGATTAGTGCTTCAATGCAACAGGCCTGAGGGATGCAGAAAGGTAAATACCGCACATCTTCACTGATATGTGGAAGGTAAATAAGTTGATTCACAGTAGAGAGTAGAATAGTAAAAACCTCTATCGGTTACTAGAGGCTGGGAAGGGTAGGGGAAGGCAGGGATAGGGAGAAGTTGGGTAATGGATGCAAAATTACAGCTAGATAGGAGGAATGAGTTCTAGCATTCTATAGCACTGTAGGGTGACTATATTTAACAATTCACTCTATATTTTCAAATAGCTAGAAGAGAGAATTTTGAATACCCCCAGTAAGAAGAGATGGTAACTTTTTTAGGTGATGGGTAAGCTTATTACCCTTATTTGATCATTATGCATTGCATACAAGTATTGAAATATCACACTGTAATATCACAAATATATATCTGTATAATTATGTGTCAATTAAAAATGTTTAACTGTGAAAGAAAAGAGGCCTGGGGGAGTTTTTGGCCCCTTTCCCCATGTGAGGATACAGCTAGAAGTCACCATCTGTGAGGAGTGGGCCCTCACCAGACACGGGATATACCAGTGCCTTGATCTTGGACTTTCCACCTTCCAGAACTGTGAGCAACACATTTCTGTGTGTATAAATTACCCCAGCTAAGACATTCCATTATTGCAGTCCAAATAACCTAAGACAATTAGGTATTATCTTATTCTTTAGAAATAATGTATATTTTCCTCTCTCTTCCTCCTCCTAGGAGTTGCACATACTAAACTCATATTGCTGGAGGACACAGAGGCCCCTTTCAGCCTAATTCCCCATAGGATTGGTAGCCTGTGCCTTGGGAAGATGTAATTATTTTGCAGACAATTCATCCTGAGGGCAGAACCACTGAAGACATCTTTCCCGCCTCCCCCCACCCCAGCCCTCCCTCAGCCTCCTGAGAGGTAGTTTAGGAGCCAGAGAGCAAGAGGACAAGAAGCGAGCTCCTGAGCATGGTGAACCAAAGAGGAGGAAGGACACAGGAAAGGACCCCAGAAGGGATGGGGGAGAAGGGAGTGGGAAGAAGGGAGGAGGAAGTCCCTCTGCCTATGGTGAGGGTGCTGGACCAGGGCCCACATTTCTGAGATAAACAGTGGGAGGGTTAGGCGTGGAACAGAACAGCAAAGCACCCACTTCTCAAGCCCCGCCTTGAGGTCTCCACAATGGTTCGGAATATATTACTTAAATCTCAAACACAAGACATCTTGGGTCTTAGAGTGGGCGCTTGGCTAGCTAACAGCAAGACCTCTGCAGCCTGGGATATTGGGCTACAGCACGAGGGCATAATGTTAAGTTTTCCACACCGTGTAAGTACAAATCAGAAAAAGTCATTTCCAGACCATACATCCTAATTTGCAGGGGTGAGCGGAAATATACTTTGTGACCTTATTTGCCCCAGTGAAGTCAAGCATCTCCGATGAACATCCTTCTATAGCCTCGTGGTGCCTGGCTAAAGCAGGCAGCACTGCCCCAGGCCAGCCATGCTTGGGGAACTCTCCCACCACCGCCCCGGGAACTCTGCAGAAGCTGTCAGGCAAAGCTCCTACCCGGTTGTCACCCTTTGCTGGTCATTGCTGCCTTGCATATGTTCTGTGGCTTTGCTCTGCTCCCCCGGGACCTGCAGATTTCTGGTTTACACCCAGATTGGCTGGATGTCTTCAGCCTTTCTCTGGGCCATTTTCTCCTGCCTGTCCCATGACAACACCCACTCTCTTTTGCCTCCCTAAGCAGCTAGACCCTCACCAGCAAAGAAAAAAAGCATAGGGAAAAGCTGTTACAATGAAATTCCTCCCATTGGGACAGTGATTTGGAATTGCCAAGGATTTTCACATTTTCTTTCATTTGGTTCTCTCAACAGGTGTTGTTAGCTTTTTTTGTTTTTTCTAGATGAGGAAACTAAGGCAAAGAAAGGTTGAATGACTTGTCCAAGGGCATTCATATCGTCCAAGGTCATAGCCAGCAAGTAGCAGAGTAGCAGTCAGGCTATAACTGCTAGAGACCAACGTCTAGATGAGCCACAAACTTCCTCATCCTCCTTTCCACCGGTGCTGCCACTGCCAAGGTTCAGCACATCCTCCTGTCTTGCCAGGACAATCAATCAGCATAGTGTCCTCACCGTCTCCTGCAGTACGCCCTGCCAATCGCCTGCCAGGACATTCTCCAGTTATAGTTATATTATTTCTTTACTTAAAAATTTAGAAGCAGTGACACAGCAGCAACAAGCACACCCAGTGACCAGATATTGGTTTTTAAATACCATTCTTCAATATATGCAACCAAGCCTCTCTGGAAAAATGGCTGATTCCAGGGCTGAGACAGGGAGGATACAACATATGCAATATGAGCCTGGAGCATCTTGCAATGCTAGAAAGTAAGAAAGTGCACAAAACACACTCAGAGACACCACAGCCACAATGACAGGGGCAGGTCAAAATGACACAGGAGACAACCTCAAAGAATTCCCAATGGCCAGAGCAAGAATGATTGGAGGAACAAAATAATTAACACTAGCATTGGTTATAACCCAAAGGATATCCAAAGAGTTAAATGAGTATCCGTGAGTCCATACTGATATAAATAAACGACTGGATAAATAAATAAATGAAGAAGAAAGGACAAATCTTCCTTGCAGAAGAATTCCAAATAATAAATGTAAAAGGAATAATAAAGAGGAAAATCACTATTAGGACATCACAATAATGACTGCTGCAGGCAAGATTCACTGATGAATACTAAAATTAGGAGGTGAAATGTTAAGAAGAAACAAGGTATCTGCATAGCCTCAAATTATCTCTTCTATAATATTGATTAATTACTGTGGTTGTTTTAACATATGTCCACCAATTATTTGATACTCCTCTCTCCAGGAAGTGGAGCTTAATACCCCTCCCTTTGTGTGTGGGCTGAATTTAGTGACTTATTTCTAAAAAACAGAGTAAGAAAAGGGAAAAAGAATAACACTGTAGCCGGGCGTGCTGTCTCACACCTGTAATCCCAGCACTTTAGGGGGCCAAGATAGGCAAATCCTTGAGTCCAGGAGTTCGTGACCAGCCTGGACAACATGGCAAAATTCTGTCTCTACAAAATATACCAAAAATTAGCTGGGCATGGTGGTGCACACCTGTAGTGCCAGTGACTCAGGAGGTCGAGGGAAGAGGATCACTTGAGCTCCATAGGTCGAGGCTACAGTGAGCCATGATTGGGCCACTGTGCTCCAGCCTGGGTGACAGAGTGAGACCCCTATCTCACACACACACACACACACAGACACACACACACACACACACACACCCCACACACACAAACCAGAGTAACATTGTGGTAGAGAAATTTGACTGACATTACCTTAACCAGTGGTCATGGCTCATGTCTCCAGTAATAAGTACTGTTAATTTCACGTATCCCCTGATGCCATGCACTGACAGGGCGATTCACCTCTGTGGCATTCTTCCCCCAAATCCATAAGCCTGGGCTGAACATGACACAATATCAGATGAACCCAAATTGAGGAACATGTTACAAATACCTGACCCAGACTCATCAAGAGTGTCAAGGTCATGGATAAGAAAAGATTGAGGAATAGTCACAGATCGGAGGAGAGAAGGAAAATGGAACAGTTTATGCAATGTGGGATTCTGAATTTGATCCCATAACAGGAAAAGGGCATTCTTGGGGAAAGTGACAAAATATGAATAAAATCTTTCGTTTAAAAACAAACAGGGCCAGGCCTGGTGGCTCACACCTGTAATCCCAGCATTTTGGGAGGCCAAGGCGGGCAGATGACGAGGTCAAGAGATCAAGACCATCCTGGCTAACACATATCTAAAAACCAATATATGGTCCCTGGGTGGGCTTGTTGCTAACCCTGTCTCTACTAAAAATACAAAAAAATTTGCCGGGCCCGGTGGTACGCCTGTAGTCCCAGCTACTCGGGAGGCTGAGGCAGGAGAATCGCTTGAACCCAGGAGGCAGAGGTTGCAGTGAGCCAAGATCACACCACTGCACTCCAGCCTGGGCAACAGAGCAAGACTCCATCTCAAAACAAACAAACAAACAAACTTCCAGTGTCTAAACAACAAAGTACAGACTCCTCAGTAGGGCACACAAGACCCTTCTGAGTGTAACCTGAAGCCCCTTCAGCCCCTCTTACCACCTCCTACGTTATGCTTTTCTCTCCAGCCATTCCACACCAAAGGAGGGCCAGGAAACCCCCATCGATCATATCATCTTGTCTCTTACTCTTTCCATGTCTTATCCCTCTGCCTGGCATGGCTTCTGCCCTCTTCTCCACATGCCTACTCACTTGTTTACCTGACCGTTATCTTTATAAGGCTCAGTCCAAGAACTGTTTCCTCAATGAACGTGACTTTGACCATCCTCAAATCCCAGTGGCCAGTCTTCCTCCCTTCCTGTCTCCCTGTCTTTCATTGACACAGGGAATTTCATACCTACTTTCATCAGCATCTATAACATCTTAGTGCATTTCTGTAAGTGACTGTCTTCCTTGTCTAGGTAATAAAATTCTTAAGGAAAGTTGATCTCATTCATCTTTTATAGCTTCAGAATTTAGCACACTGAATGAATTAATGAATGAACAAATGAATGAATAATGAATGAATAAGTAATGAGCAAACTCACACTAGAAATTTATTGGCTAGAAATTCATAGGTGTGTAAATTCATCTCAGCTCTGTAGACATGTTCGAAGAAAACTTTTGCTCAAAAAATTTCAAAATGCTTTGTGGGAACACGTACATCAATTCTATAAACACACCTTGAGCTCAGCAGAAATACTGACAAAGAGTCAAACCTGCCTCAAAGAAGCAAGCCTCACAGAGGGCCGAGGCCCTGGAGCTCACCTCTGGATACTTTTCATTCTCTATAGTCAGCCAGCTCAATTAAAATAGCCTTGCACAGAGCTGCACTGGGCCTCCTTTAAATGCACAGCATTAGCCAGCCACAGTGGCTCATGTCTGTAATCCCAGTGTTTTGAGAGGCTGAAGCAGGAGAATCACTAGGGACCAGGAGTTCAAGACCAGCCTGGGATATAGAAAGACCCCATTTCAATGAAAAAAAATAAAAATTAGCCAGGCATGGTGGCACATGCCTGTATTTCTAGCTACTCAGGAGACTGAAGTGGGAAGATCACCTGAGCCCAGGAATTCAAGGTTACGGTGAGCTATAATCATGCCACTGACCTCCAGCCTGGGCAGCAGAGCAAGCCCTGTCTCAATAAATAAATGAATAAGTAAATAAGTAAAATGCACAGCCTTTCTGTCAGTCAGATCCCCACGCTGAAGTAATAGACCTTTCAAAACTCTCCCAAGTCAACCGAGTTGCTTCCTACTGTGGTTGCAGAATCAAAACTCCTTTTCCATGGCATCTTTCAACAAACATATATGAATTTTGAGTTCACTGCCATTTATCTGGGCATCTTTAGGAATTCTGTATTCCTTCTTGCAATGTGAGCATTTGAGTAAGTATGTAACCACACCTCTTACAGTAGGAATTTGCACTCTCATTTGAATGTTGAGGCAGCTGGCTTTGTGTTTTTGTTCACATGCTGCCTCAAAAATAAAAGAGCAGTTAGAACATGTGGAAAAGGCAAAAAGTAAAGTAAAATAAAATAAAACAACAGCAGAAGCCATGCTTCTGAAGGTGTGTTAAGGACAGAAGAATAGTGTCTAAAGTTGAGCAAGAGTTCTCCAAGCATGAAGATCATTAAGTATGGATTGGTCTGGAAAGAAGATAGAATTCATTGATCTGACCATTATCAATAAATGTATCCATTAAGCACCTACTGCATACATACATACAAAGCACTGTGCTAAAATTGTGGCAGGTGCACCAAGGCTTAACATTACTGTTTCTACCATGACAGGAAGAGCAGTCTAGAGAAGGAGAACATTAAATGCATTTGAAAAGATGACTACCATGACAAAAATATGGTTGAAGTTCAGCTTCAAAGATCCCTGTCTCTCCTTCCCAGGGGATGCTGGACAATAAGGTTTGGTCTTAGGACATCATCTTGACAATAGAGATAATAGCCTCTACAGCAGTCTCTGCATATGACCAGGGCTCAGAAATGATGCTATGTCCCCCAGTCTCAGTTTATCCGTCAAGGAAAACTGGTTTCCCACTTCCCATTGCTTTAGAAAAAGGGCACTTCACTCTCATTGGCCAATACACTCCCAGAATATAGGCAGAGGATAAAATATCTAATTACCTTTTAACTCAACTATGTTAGCTAACCGCAGGGCAGGAGCATAATAAATCAGAACACTGTCACAGTTGGGCTCATACAGTTGGGTCCATCCAGTTAGCCAGTACAAAGTTATCTCTTGACTCATGAACTCTTTTGAACCAATACAAAATCACCATCTGAATCTCCAATATTATGGCCTTCTGTCTTTTCAAAACAGAGGAAAAATGCACCTGAAATGAGAGTTTTTCACATACAAGCTTTTCTTTTCATCTCAGTCCCTGAGCTACAATAGCCACAAAGAGAATCTTAAGAAAAACACAAGTTTGATAAATGTGTTCTGAAGGAGTTCAGAGATGGGCAAGTTTAAAGAGAAGTTGAGAGTTCAGCTTAGCTCTGAGGAACAAAAAGACATACAATGGTGATGAGAAGGACAGATATTCCTAGCAAGCAGAGCAAAGGCACAGACAGAAATGCATTGGCAGGTTCAATCCCTTCCTGGACTTGCCAATGCAGGGGCTGCATGCAGGGGCAGTGGGAAATGGGGTTAGAAAGTTGGGTTGACAGCATATGGGGATGGCCTACAATGCCAGGAGAGGGACTTTCCTCTGTGAATGTGAGACTGGGAACTATTTTTGATTTGTGTTGAGAGGACGGCTACATTGAGGGCAATATCTTAGAAAGCACAAATATGCTGCCTGGATGGATGATGAGGTCCTGGAGTCCAGAGGGAAATAGTGGAGACTTTAATAGCAGTTTGAATAGAAAGGAAGGAGTGTTATGAGAAAATTCTCTACACCCAGATTGGGTGTAGAGAAAAAAGGAAGAAATGAGGTAACTGCCAAAGGAACCAAGAGACCAGCCATGCAGTCTACAGAAGATTCAAGACTGGAGCCAGCTGCCCAGGTTTGAATTCTGCCTTTCACACTCATCAGCTGTGTGAAATTAGAGGAATTCACTTGGACTTTCTGTGCCTCAGTTTATCATCTGTAAAATGCAGATGATAATACAGTTGAGCATCCCTAATCCAAAAATGTGAAATCCAACATGTTGCAAAATTTGAAACTTTTTGAACACTGACATGGTGCCACAAATGGAAAATTCCACATGTAAGTACTTAACACAAACTTTGTTTCGTGTACAAAGTGATTTAAAATATTGTATAAAATTACCTTCAAGCTATGTGTATAAGGTGTATACGAAACATAAACGAATTCCATGTTTAGACTCAGGTGCTATCCCCAAGATACCTCATTATGTATATACAAATATTCCAAAATCTGAAACAGTCTAAAATCAGAGACACTTCTTGTCCCAAGCATTTCAGATAGGACACTCAACCTGTAATATTTGCCTTATAGATAGTTGTGATATTGAGTTAAAACATGGAGAACAGTGCCTAGCACCTGGCAACAGCAGTATGTTTAGAAGCTATTGTTGGTGCCATACTTGTTATGCAAAAATCAAGACCAGTAGCAGTAGCGATAAAAACTAAATCCTTTCAGAAATTGCTCTGGTGAGAATGGAGACATTAACTGGAGGAATATATCACAATAAGTCATTTTACATTTACCATTAGGATATGAAGTCCCCATTCATTGCCCCTGCTTCCCTAATATGTATTTCCCCAGCGACCCTCATGTGTCCAGACCTCCTAATGCACCCATCCTAAAATTTCTAACCCTAGTTTATTTGAATGGAAGTGAAATTTCATTTGGGATACTGGCTGAAAGGGGATTTTAAAATCATTTCTTAAGTAGAAAAGCATTGCTCTTAATGCATTGAGAGAGCCAGAAGCCTCCAAGAGACACGCTTTTCAAAGGACATTGCTCTGAATATTATATAATCTGGGCATCTGAGGATGAAAATAAATCCCAGGCACATTTCCCTCTTGCCCTGCCTCAGACAAGGGCATTGCCAACGCTCTCAACCACATTTCCCCAACTACAAAGCAAGGATAAAAATATAAATATTACTCTAAGAGGAACTGCACTTGTTTGAAAGAAAAGGAACAAGGGAAAAGAAATAAATAAAGAAAAAAGAGAGTGCATATTTGGAAACTATTACACATTATTAGATTGGGAGGAGGGAGGCATTGTGGCATCTAAACACTCAAGGCAAGAAAGGAGCTGGGAAATAGGAAAACTGGCCCTAGCCTCTTCTCCACAACTGAGCCACAGCTGGACTTGGAACAAATTGCTTAATCCTTATGTGCCTTGGTTTATCCTGAGATGTCGTGAAATTTCCCTAATGTCTGATCCTCCAGGTTCCTTAAGTGGCAGGTGGCTGGAATAAAGGCATCATTTTCATTCAGCTAGCTTTCATTTTCTAAATATGATAAATGATGAAGGTAGCAATGATCAGTACTGATGTAACACAACATCCAAGGGGCTCAAGGTGTCTATAGACACCTTCATTACTCTCAAGGTTTCTGCTATTTTTGCTCTACATTTTCTACCCTTGGTAGTGACTGTTGGCTCCAAGGTATTTACAGTCAAAAAACCTTCCTACTTTAGACAGAAACTTTACTCATGCTGTTTTAGAAGATCCCAAAGTGCAATATGCCTATCCAATAGTTGGAGGAAAGATAGAACTGAAGTTTGAGGCAAGTTGACACATAACTTTTTTCTGAAATAGGCCATCACCATTGAAGATAGATGGAAATTTATGATTTGATGGACACCCAAGCTTTTTGTGCATATACAGGCTCTTCCTGGTGTGCACGGTTGTGCCTCTGGTCCTTCACAGGGAGGTTTATAATGACCTCATTTCCAGACTCAATTCCACTCCAATTCCTGAGCCAGTTCTACCTAAGGCCAAAAGTCTACAAATTGTCTCAGGCCACCCTGAGCACACAGGGCATCACCTTAAACTAGCAATAGGCCCAGATACAACTGCTGGGTTCACACATTTCCTCCAAATTCCCTTGCTGTTCATTTATCATATCCAGTTCCTAGATTCCCATACTACTCTGGGTCAGCTTTCCCTGCCATCAATCCCGTGCCCACCTCCCATGCATACTCTCCAGGAGTCCCATCACTCTCACCAGTTACCTTCCTAGTTGCCCAGGCACAGACTGGACAATGGCCATCTCAACAATGGCTTACGGAGACATGTGACCAATATCCACAAGGTCTCTCCAGGCCTTGAAATTGTGTCAATCCTCTAGAACCTTCTAATGGCCTTAGAGAGGGGGAACGCTGAAATAATTGACATTAAGTTCGCTACCAGTGCAGTGTGATAGAGGTTCTACTAGAATTATATTTTAGAAAATAAAATAAGTTTACATACCTCCCTGAGTTTGGAGCTGCAGTCCGTATCCCTACCCTTTTGCCAGCATCCATCCTCCTGGGATGGGCCTGCTGCAGTCCCTGCTGGCTGGCATGATGCTGCCAATGGACAGAACTCTCCAATGGTAAGTGACTCCCCACCTGACTCCTGTGGCTGAACAGCCGGCTTCAGCACCTGCTTCCTATAGTACAAACTGTACCAAAACACTTCCTCTGCCATTCCTTCCATCTTAGTAGGGACAACCCAACCCTCTTTCCACTTGATTTTCTCCTAAAAACCTAGTGCACTCTCTCTTAATCAATGAGTCCTCTCCCCAGGAAGAAGCACATGCCCATAAACACAGGGAAACATATTTTGGCCACAAAGATTCACTGACCCATCAGAGGCCAATGCATGAACTCCAGATTAAAAATCCCTGCCTTTGATACATATAGCTCAACACACATTCAGTTCATCTTGCCTACCCAGAAACCAAGAAGAGGCATGGACACCCATCCCCAGGTCCAAGCCACTGATGGCAACTGTAGATGCTGCTAGGCAGCCATCTGGATTGACTGCCTCAAAGAATGACCCCTTCTGGGCATAATTCCAGAACACTCATGTGTAAAATTTATGGCTTTACTTAGAAACTAAATAATGCATGTCATTTTAGAAAGATACATCTTAATTATGCAATAATCCATTTAAAATAGGTTTCAGTGGAAGGATTCGGGAGAGATTAGTCTACAATCTCAACTGGGAATAAATACCAGTAATAAGTACCCCAACAATGGGAGCAGAGACCTTCTTGACCCATTCTGTCACCTCCCAAGCCTTAGGGCAAAGCTGGGGAGGGAATACTCCGAAATCAACCCACTGATTATGTTTTCTGTGGCCTAGACCAAAGGTTCTAGAAAAACAGATGTGGAAATGAACAGCTAAGATATTGAAAATGGATCCAATTTTAGCAGATATCATGAAGAGCTAGCTGTACTTTCCTTCCTCTTCCTTTTTCCTCATGAGGGTTCTGTGGCTAGAAACAAGGTATTGATGGGACTGAGATCAGTAAGATTTTGCCTCCTTTCCTCTTTTGCTAGTAGTCCTATCCATGAATGCCAAAGCTAAGACTAGGATGAGAATATATCATAAGTATTTTCACTTCTTTTGAAAATACATACACTCATGAAATCAATGGAAAGATTTTGTCTCCTAGAATAAGTCACCCCTATTTTTTAAAGATGTCTAAGAAAGTTGACTACCCAAGTTCTTATTCAATATTTTATACCCCTAACATTCACACATTCAACCGTTATTAATATTTATTGTGTATATACTAGATGTCGAGTCCTATTCCAGATAGTACAGATATAATAAGGGCCTGCAGAGATCCTGTGCAGTGAGCTGGCCAATGTTGACCACGTGTAACATCTACAAGGAAAGAGAAGCGTGGTGTCCCCATAGGGAACCCAACCTAGATAAGAAGTTCCTCCTCATGTCTAACTGAAATATGTCTTGCGTTATTCAAGTTTATTTTTTCTTCACACAAATAGAGATGAGAAAATAGTTTCTTTTGTTAAAACCCTTATAAAATGGTTACATTCATGAAATCTTCTCTTATTCTTCTCTTCTGTTGATTAAACAGCTCCACTTCCTTTAACATTTCCTCACAGGACATATTTCCTTGCCTTTAATAATAAGTTTCCTCTTATTGGGGCAGACCTTTACCATTTATAAGGCCCTTTGTGGTTTACAGAGCACTTTCGCATCATTATCACACTTTGATCTTCACAACAACACCGCAAGGAAGGTGCTGCAGATATTTGCTGAGTGCCAAGTATGCCCAAACCACTATTCTAGGGCTGTGGGGGCACCTGTGCCACTTTACACTTGTCCGCATTGAAATTTATCCCAGTTTTGTGGAGCCATTTTCTCAATGAGTCAAGGCCATTTTGAATTTTATTTCTGTCTTGCAGAGCAGCAACAGCTCCACCCAATTTAGTGCCCGCTGCAAATTTCATGAGCATAATCTTAATTCCTTCATCTAGCCCATCAAAATAGCTATTGAGTGGGATAGATCCTGGCCCCAATAGCTCTGAAACAGCACTCAATATGTCTCCCTAGATTGATAACTCCCCTTGGGGTGAAGCCTTCTATCCTCTAGCAGAAGTGTAGACAGAAATACACTTTAATAACATATCAAAGACAGTGCCTTAAGAAATCAAAATCTTTACTAAAACTGAGATAGATCCCATCGATCAATTCCACTGGTCTACATAGCCTCTCACAATCATGGGAGGAAATTAAATTGGTCTGGCACTATTTGCTCTTTACAGAGCTTTACTGATTGCTACTTAGTATTATACGTCCTTTCAGGTGCTATTCAATTGATTATTTGATGATTTATTTCAAGATCTTCCCAGGTATCGATGTTAAGCTCACAGGTCTGAAATTTTCAGGATCATCCTGTCTTTCTCTCTTGAAGATGGGCACCTCATTTACCCTTTTGCTATCCTTAGGGGATTTTCCAATCCTCTGTGATTTGGGGGAAACACTGTCTAATAGTCCTAAGATGAAAGTTGAAAATTCGTTCAGTATCCTACAGGGCAAGCCATCAGGTCCTGCTGACTGGAACATATTAGGTTTTTCTAAGTTTTCTAACTATACAGTCCTCTTGGCCTTCTATCCTCCTATTACAATTGGGACTTATTCCAGGCAGCAATTTATAGGTGATATTATCTCCCCCCTGGGGGAGGGGAGTGAGGGTGACATTGTAAAAAATAAAATAAATAAAATAAAAAGCTCTACTTTTTACTCTCTCTTCTGCTTTAGCATCTCAGGTAGAGACCATGTCATGCATCCAGATCCCATTTCCTTTTCCTCTTCTTGGCCATCCCGGAACACTGCATTTCCCAGCCTCCTTTGCGTTAAATTGGGCTCATGCAATTGGGTTAGGGCCAATCTAATGATGGAAAGAATGACGCACCACCACTTTCTGACCTGAACTCAAACTCTCTGCATGATCTTCCATATTTTCTCTTCTCCTTTGGTAACAATGTGGTTAGTGCATGTTGATGCAGGATCAACACAAGAGAAGGGAGAATGGACACATGGAGAACACTCAGAAAGGCTGCCCTAGAGAGTTGCCTGACTTGCATTGAGCTGTGACATAAATAAGAGATGCATTCTGGTACTGTTAAACCACTAGCTATTAGGAAGTTTTCTTTATGTTGATCTAAAATCTCTCTCCCTGCAGTCTTCTCACACTGACCCGAGTTTTACCCTTTGAGTCAGACAGGGAATACTTCTCTGTCAATTATAAGGTAAAATTGTCTAAGTGTCTATTTTTAGATGAATACAATATTTAAAGAATATCTTTTCTTATTTTCTGTTATGTTTCCTAGGTATATATTTTTTATTTCAACCTTGCTAATCAGTCATACTATTTTATATATTTATGTAAATTGTGATTTCATGTTGAGGAGACCTTGCCAAAGGACCTAATCCATCATGTGCTACACAAAGAGAAAACTGACTAGATCAAATTTTTTTGTTATAAGAAATTACAATGGGTTAGATAACTATGTATGTGTGTGTTTTAATTTGAAAAGGTTCTATAAAATTGCCTACTATAAAGAAAAATATAACAAATACTGAGTAGCCATTACCCAATGTTTTAAAATGTTTCTATTTCTTAATCTATAAAAGGAACAAAACAGCCCAAGTGCCTCTCAGTTCCTTCCCTGGTCTCATTTCCCTTACTCCCATCTCGGAAAAAAACTTTAAATAGACACAAGCTCTCACTATGTTGTCCAGGCTGGTCTCAAACTCCTCAGCTCAAGGGATGTTCCTACCTTGGCCTACCAAAGTGCTAGGATTATAGGTGTGAGCCACCATGCCTGTCCCAGTCTGTCTTTATATACTTGAACTACAGATGGATAGATAGATAGATAGATAGATAGATAGATAGATAGATAGATAGATAATAGATCGACAGATTTATAGATATGTGTGTATATATGTATATATGTATATATATTTGATCATAAAGAATGTATTATATTCTGGTTTTAGTTTACATTAATGGTGGTATGTTTATCTCTACACAACTTGATTTTTTTCACTTACTACTATATTTTGAGACATAACCAATATGATACATATAGGTCTAGTTTTTTCCTGTTTAACTGCTTCGTGGTATTAATCCATTGTATAAATACAGCTAGAGATTATTTCTCCATCTCCCTGTTCATTAATGGACATGGGCTATTTCCAATTCATCACTATTACAGGAATGCCAGTTATACTCTAAAGTGGTCATACTGCTTTTCTTTCTCATAAGTTATGTATGCAAGTTTGTATTTCACCATTCCTCAATCAGTATTTGGTATAGTTGAGATAGTTTTATTTTTGATAGCCTTCTAGATCTTCCTGTTTAAATTTGCATTTCATTCTATTGAGCCTTCAATTTTCACAAGATTCTTCTACAAGATGTTAGGCATATTATTCATATAAATTACTAAATATTTTATAGTTTTATTCATACTATAAATGGTGTATTTTTGTACTGCTGCATTTTCTAATTTCATTCAGTTAACAATTTTCTGAAAGGAAAATTATTTCTGAAAGGACACAGGATTTATACCAACCAACCCAGGACAACAGCATCTAATCAAAAATCTTTTTAATTTTAAAAGTATTTTATAGTATTTTTATTTGTTAATATAAGGCTCAGCCTTCATGCCTTCAACAAATATTATTTAATGTCTACTAGGTTCTAGGCCCACACTTAACAAAGGGGCCACTCCCTTGAGTATAAGACAGGTAATGCCTGCAACCCTGTGGTCCTATTGACAATCTAATGGTGCTCAATAAATAAGCAAACAATAAAATGAATGGAATATTTTTATATTTATTGATAATCTACTTCCCATGATTGTGGAAAATTCAGTAGCTCTTGGGACTCCAACCCTCCCTCTAAATTGTCCAAACCCCAGAACATAAGTACCTACATTTGCTTCTTTCTGCCATGGGATGCCACTGCAAGAAACTGAGTCCCCACTCTGCCAAAGATGATACCGTCTTCTTTAATTGCAGAGGCCTGCCCTTCACCACACTAGCCCTGACATGCATGTGCCCTGCCCATACCACGTCAAACACCAGTACTTGGACTTTCTCTTCTACATCCCCACTGCCTGTGTCACTGAAGAGTAGGAGACAGTGTAACTGTCCCCTCAATGCCATTTGAGCACAATTTCACACGTATTCTGGGCACAGGTACACTTCCTTCTACTGCAGGATCCATAGGCAATGCACATTGTGCATGCAGCTAGCAGAGGGTGATCCTCACCTATAGTCCCAAGAAGAGCAAGTCCAATCCTTGCCAGTTGCTCCACCCAGGCCACTGGCTATGCTCTCTTACATGCAGGGACCTTCTAGAGGGTTGGCTCTGCTTCCATGAGCATCTCTGATAATGTTACCCATGGGCCTCAGCAGTCTCTCCATGAACTCACTGCCTCTTACTTAGCTCAAGAATGGCTTCCTGCTATTTCCAACCCTACCTTCTCAGCCCTGCCCACAAGTCCTGCAAGGTGATCTGATTTCCCCTGTCTTCTTTTTCCAATCTATTGTGTATTGTGACGGCATAAAATCCATCCTCAGCTTTCCTTCTCTTTTGATTCTCACGAGCCTATATTGAAAGCCAAATAGATCAAGTATTGAGTCTGTCTTCTGCTATTGCAATGCTGTCTCTTCAAGGAAATGCAGCTACCTGTGACAAACCAGAGAATGAGTTATACACCATGAAGTGCAGAAATAAAAGCATGAAGATTAAGACTCCAGGATACTATACAGTGAAGCTGAGAAACAAGAGAACTTAGAGTTCCAGAGTCAGACTACCTATGTTTGAATCCCACTTCTGCCATTTACCGGTATGCAATTTTGGACAAGTCACTTAACCACTCTGTGCTTCAGTTTCCTTGTCTGTGAACTGGAGCATACAGTAAACTACCTCAAAGTATTATTGTGATGATCAAATAAAGCCTATATTTGTAAAGCACTTAGAATAGTGCCAGGAACATAGCAAACACTCAAAAATGTTAGCCGTTATTGTATACTTGACGATAACTCGTGGCTAGTTCACGTTCAGCTAATCACCCAGCATCTTGAGTCTAGATGCTTATCTCACAATTCCCAGAATTTGATTATGCCTGAATGTGGGGTGGTCATCCTCCGGAAGCCCTGCATCTTCATGAAGCTGTTCTTCATTCTTGCTTAATTTCTGATGCTTGGTTTCCAAGAAACGTATGGCCAAAATGTCTCACTACATCGTTTCACACTCTTTATTGCTGGTTACCATTTCAACCCGAAGTCTCTTCTGGGTCTCCTGCCATGGAGATAACCACATGGCTTATTGCCTCATTTCCTTCCGGTTCTACTTAAATGCCACTTCCATGGAGAAGCTGCCTCCAAAAAAAGAACCTGGTATCCTTTATTCCAAGTGTCTGCTTTATTTTTCTCCATAGCACTTACCACTACCTTTTTATCTGTGTATAAAATGTTATATAATGATATACATGTATGTAATTTATATGTTGTAAAAATGTTATATAAATAGATATTATTACACATATACAGTCATGCACCATGTAACGATGTTTGGTTCCATGACAGAACACATATATGACAGTGGTCGCATGAGATTATGATGCATCTCAAGAATTCCTATTGCCTAGTGATGTTGGAGCCTGGAATACAATCCACCCTACAGAGTCGTCTCTGCCTTGAGGCAGTCTGTCCTTGGCTGCAGGGTTTCCTGCTGTGGGAGGCAGAATCCCCAGTCCTCCTCAGTGCAGGGCAGTCCTCCTGAGAAGGGGGCAGTGGTGAGGAGCAGCCACTACTTCCCAGCAGTCAAGGGATGGGGGGCCTGGGGAAGGAGCTCTGGGCTGCACCAACAGCACTTGGACAGCAAGATTTTCATTGGAAAGGGTAAAAAAGAAATGTCACTCAGCTTCATTTCAGAAGTGGGGAAAATCTGATGTCAATGAGCTTATCTTGACTGCAAATGTGTAAAACTACCCCAAATCTCTACCTCTCCGAGTGAAGTGAGACCCTCCCTGCAACCATATATGTTTTCAATCACTTCTATTTCATGATTAGGCTTCCTCTTTGATTTTTTTTTTCAAAACTTTTCAGACAATTTCTCAACCTTCTATACACATAACCAAAACCTTTAACAAATAATGCTAGGAAGGGGTGTGTGTGTGTGTGTGTGTGTGTGTATGTGACATGTGTGTCTGTGTGTCTATCTGTCTGAAAATCAAACTATGCAAATAAACAAAGCTTCATTATTAGTCACAAATATGGATAATCATTAAGTAATATTTTCTTTGAAGTTGAAGAGTAGAATATTCAGAAAATGAAATCAAATTGTTCTTCTAGTCCAGAATACTACTTAACAGTAAACTCTATTCATTAAATACAGCCATTGAAGACAATTCATGAGGGCAAAATATGATGCTATTTTGTAACTTGACAAATATGAGGCATCAATGTTGTCTGGGAACATCATTTGAACAATAGCAGAATTATGGAGCTTAGAGGAAGCGTCCGTCTTTTGGTCAGCTTCTTCACTGACCCTGTGTGACCCAGTTTGTTGAATCTCAGTGCTAAAGAGTGGCGTTAGTAACATACAACAGCTTCCCATCCCCAAAAGCCAGCCGTCAATGCCCACTGTACCCAGCTAGCTCATCAGGAGAACAAAAACACTGATATTTCAAAGCTACTCTGCTGTCACATAAAGGGGAACATGCACTAGTCTTTTCCTGGATTATACCAATTAAATAGAAGTATTTCCTTGTTTATCCTCTCTCTCTCTCTCTCTCTCTCTCTCTCTTTCTCAATTTATCTCTGAGATCTTTACCCCAGGACAACTTTCCCAAAAACTCATCAAAAAATGTTCCAAAACTCAGCTAAGGTTTACACCCTGAGAATTTGTTATTCATGAGCCAGGCCTTTTGAAGTCTGATTTCTCAGGATTGATGCTTTATCTTTAAACAGTGAACATGAACATTGACTCAGAGGGCCTCTGACAGTCACTTAGGAATAACTCAGACATTTGTGTCTGGGCAAGGTCTCCCCTACACAGGGAACCTTTTGTAAATATTACTTACTAGAACCATAACACTAATAGATGTAGTTAATAATTATCACAATGTGCCAAAACTGCACAGTTTGCTCCCTGATTACAATATTAAATTGCTATTGAGCTGTGGTATTCGCTTCAGGCAATACTAGTAAGAACCCCCTAAAGACCCTGGCTGGCCTCACCATACAAAAATGGAAAATGTTCCACTGCACACAATGCTCAGGCAGCAGTGGGTTTTGCCAGAAAACAAACACAAAACTCAAACAATAGAGGGAAAGTTTTATCAGAGCTGAAGTATCCTTTCACTTGGGAACTGTCATCTCTCAAAAAGAAAAACACGCACACACTTGATAGCAGCTCACAAGGCAAGCCATTACTATGAGCACGGTGACTCGCAGTGCAGACAGAGAATACTGCACAGCCAGAGCTGAAAGGCTTTGTTTTATTTGCATCTGATGATGTCTTGAGATAGGCCATTCCAGCTCTGAAAAGCTGAGAGACCCTCAGAATGCGAACAGGCTTCTCTCTCTGTGGGCAGGGAGGGAATTTTCCTTTCCCACACACCGTCTCCTCTTTGCCTGACGGGTCAAGTGGCCTGGACAATAGGGCAAAGCTACTGAGAGCAAAACTGCAATTTAATTGTGAAGTGTCATTAGCTCCAGGACGGCACATTCAAAAGCAGACACATGGGGGGCACTTGTCGTATGCAGCACACACCAATTCACCCCTCATTCACCCACACACTGCCATCCCACCTGCATATTTGCAATTTCAGAAACCCACAGTGGGAAAATGAGCATTTAGCAATCAATTTGCACGGACTGCCGCCCAGCCTGCACAAACAGGAGGCTGGTTTGCCCACCCTGGAGATGCAGAAGCATTTCAAGGGGACAGTCACTACTGAAGCTGAACTTAAAATATGCTGCTTTACAGGAAATCGGGGCTCCTGAATGCTGCAGTAACAAGAAAAAGAAACAGTGGCTATTAGGCCACTAATTAAAAGAAACTCAGAAAGAAGGATGCTACTTGTGCCTTGACCCAATTCAGACCAGGCAAACCAGTAAACAGCCAGCAAAATGCTTTTGTGCTGGTTAGGAGAGGTTATGTTGGAAGTCATCTGCCATTCTCTTAGCAGCTGCATTGGCTCCGGCCTGTGTAGGCAGGACATGGTAATGGATGTTCCTGGCACAGAGGAGAGAGTAAATGGCTGCTCCTTTCCTTCCCCCGATGCAGCGAGTCTACCTGCTCCAGATTATCAAGGTGTGCTGGGTTGGATCCATTCCCCAGGCCAGTATAACCTGGTGTGAGCTTGGAACTCAATGGGTAATTCAAGCCACCATATCACCTGTAACACATATAAGGTCCTTTATGTTTAATTTTCATCAAATTTGCCAACAGTCAATGTACCTGGGCCTCTTTCTTAGATGCTGCGGGATAAACATCCTCCATTTCTCCTGGGAATTTTTGGTATTATCTTTCCCTTCTTTTTGTTTACAAAAATATACTTGTTCACTACAAATTTCTTTTTCACACATTACTCTATATTTTATGAATCCCTCAAGTATAAATAAGGTGTTTGTTTATTTCTCCATTTACAATGCTGTGTGACCTTGGCCAAGTTACCACCACTCTGTGCAGCAGTTTCTCCTTTAAAAGTTAGATGTTGCTAATGCCTATAAAATCTCTTAGCAGAAATGCCCAGTACAAAACAAGGCTCCAAAAACTGTTAGCTGACGCTGTTATTATTATTGCTATTGTTATTAGCACTCTTGTCTTTTATCCTCAGAATCTAACAGTGCCTGGTACACAAAAGAGGTTCGGAATATGTTCTGTGACCAGCTGACTAACTGAATAAATGATTGAGTAGTGGATGACTGCTTTAAACGACAAGCAGCTTTCTATCCTGAGTTGCTCCATCCCATCATTCTCCCTATGCCAAGAAATAAGGAGGTTTGGGTCACATCATTTCATCTACTGCATTCTGTACCTCTCAAGTCTCAAGGTCAACCACCAAACACAACCCAACAGAAGAGAATAGCAACATAAATGAGATTTTCTTTATTTTTTTAATTATTATTATTATTATTATTTTTAGAGACAGAGTCTTACTCTGTCACCCAGGCTGGAGTGCAGTGGCACAATCATAGCTCATTATAGCCTCAAACTCCTGGGCTCAAGCAACCCTCCCATCTTAGCCTTCCCACTTCCCCAGGAGCTGGGATGACAGGCATGCGCCACCATGCCTGGCTAACTGTTTTGTATTTTTTGTAGACACAGGGCCTCGCTATGTTGTCCATTCGGGTCACAAACTCTTGGCCTCAAGCAATCCTCTTGCCTTGACCTTCCAAAGTGCTGGAATTACAAACAGGAGCCACTGTGCCCACTAGAAGTGTGATTTGTTTAAAGTCATTTGTCTTTCACTCTAACGAGCCTGTGAATTTGAAGGGAATAAAGAATCCAAGCTGATCCTGATGATTATTTTCAAGGATGCTCATACTGGGATGGTGTTGGGTAAGAGGAAGCACATATCAGCAGCACTATCTATGGCTCCTCCCAAAACTACCTTGAGAAGAAGAGAAACCAATAGAAAGGCTGGTTGTCTGTATAGAAGTTGCCATCACAGAGTAGACCACTGAGCTCAAGCTAATCACATGTAAGTGAAGTGATCCCCCAGAGGCATTGACAGTAGAAGGGCATTGGAGTTACACAGATCCATGTTCTAATTCCAGTTCTGACATGTGAACCATGGACAAGTGACTGAAGCTCTTTGAGTCTCATATTGTTCATCTGTGAAATGGGGGTGAAATCCCCTCACAGGGCTTTGGGAAGTGTAAATGAAAGGATATAGAGAGAGAACTTAGGATAAACTCTTTCAAACAGAAATCTTAGGTATTTTTGTGGCTAGTGAATCACTCTCCATGCTGAATTCTAAGCAAACTGGGAAATAGACTCAGGCCTTCAAAACGGAACAAATGTGAGTTTTGTAATTGGGGAAACTGCACTGGAGAAGCTAGCTTGATTTAGGGCCAAATTGGGCCTTCCACTCCTCACAACTCCAAACCAACCAACACCTTGAGATCCACAAAAGGGAGAATAGCATCTACTATTTCAGCAACACAGAGACACCCCTTGCTCCTCCTTCCACTAGTGGTATTGGGATCTGCTGCAAGAGCTCCATTTCCCTCTGCTGTCCTCATTGCAATAGGCAGGTAAGCTGCGTCTTTCCCATTGCAGCTTAATCCTTAAGCTGAGTCCATTCCTCTTCTTCCACATGTAGGACTAGATCCCAGAGCCTTCTTTCCTTTTGCTTCTCTTTTTCTTTCTGCCCCAGATACTCATCTTTCTTACCTAGTCTTGCATATTCTCCTGGAGCCTGAGGCTATATGGGATGGTCTGTTGCTTCTGGGCTACAAACCTGGACAGCATGTTACTGTAGTAAATACTGCAGGCAACTGTAACACAGTGGTAAATCTATCTAAACATAGAAAAGGTACAGTGAAAATATGGTACTATAATCTCATGGGACCACCATCATATCCATGGTCCATCATTGACCAAAACATTGTTAGGTGGCACAAGACTGTATTTCCCAGGAACCTTCTCTCAGGGGATACACAATGGCTACATTCCCATCTACAATTTCTGTGCTTCTCCAAAACTCGTCTAATTCTAGTTAAATTTTTCTCTCCCATCTCCCTGGTCTTCCTATCTCAAATCTGTCCAAAATGACAGCACAATGGACACAGCTATCTCAATCTCCAAGCTTCCCCAATGGCTTTTATTTTGACTCCTTAACCCAGCATTAAATACACCCCTCACAACTGGGGCTTCTCACATCCCTCAGGGATGATCATTCTCATTTGTTCTCCGAGACCTTGCCTGTCTTCCTCTGTTGGAGCTCTTTGTGCCCAGTCCCTCCCCTGATCTGGTATTTCTCCTGCTCTCCTACTGACAAGCAATATGCCTGACTATATTTGCTTTTTCCTTTCCCATTAGTCTAGCCCAGTATTTTAGAGGCTTGCCAAAATCTTTGAGACAAGATTGAATTGTGTTTCTTTTAAACTAATCAAGGAGGCAGATGTTTCAGACCATCTCACTTCTAAAAGACTTAGACATCCTGTGGTTTCTAAGAAATCCTGTCACAGACCAGTCTCTACAGGCCTGAACCACTGACTGACCTAGAGACCAGTCAATAATTGGTTTATTACCTCTGCTTTGGCCTTGACTCTACATAGATTGCTGAACATTGAGATATTACTCATGGGTTTCAGCCATTTGCTTGTGAGATGAATGATTTCAAGCACCCACAACAGCCTGGACTCCCCCGCTTTGAGGAGAGCAGGCATAGAGGTCTGGCCCACAACCAGACAACTGCTACAAAGGGCAGCAGATGGGTGTGCTCTCATCCTCTTTATACAATTTCCTGAGAAAGAAACGACTGACAATGAAGGCAACCAGTGACAGTTCCACTCCCTCCTTCGAAGTAGATTTTATAAACTAACCTCAAAGATCAAGCTTCCATAATTTTTGAATACTTAGCAAGCATTATATATTCCATATGTTGTAATAATATGAAATTTATCTTTTGGGAAAAGCATACACAAATTTTGATGTTCCTTAACTTGAAAACAATAGCTAACTCTACCGATATATTACTTTCTTCTTTTTCCCCCAAGAAGGGGTGACTGAATCATCAAATACACGATAGGAGTTAAGGGAATATTAGGCCTACAAAGGAGAATTTGACCAACAATCTTCCAGAAGGACATTACGTTAAGTGAAATAAGCCAGGAACAGAAAGACAAACACAGCATCTTCTCACTCATATGTTGAAGCTTAAGAAAGTAGTTCTCATAGAAGTAAAAAGTAGAATGGAGGATACTAGAGGCTGGGAAAGATAGTGGGGAGGGAAGTATAGGAAGAGATTTGTTAAAGGGTACAAAATTACAGCTAGACAGGAGCAATACATTCTAGTGTTCTATACCACTCCAGGATGACTACAGTGAACAATAACATATTATATAGTTTCACATAGCTAGAAAGAGGGTATTGAAGGTTCTCAACACAAAGAAATGATAAATGTTTGAGCTGATGGATATACTAATTACCCTGATTGGATCACTACACATTCTATATATTGAAACACCACTATGTACTCTATAAATATGTATGATTCTGTGTCAATTTTAAATTTTTAAATGTAATTTAATTTTTAAAAAGAAAAACAGTTCTGGAAGAGATGGAGAAGAATTTGTATTATCTATTTTATACATATTTGATGGAATTTACCTACAAAGCCATCAAGACTTGAAGTTGTCCTTGTGGGAAAGTTTTTGAACAACAAATTCAATTTCCTTAATAGATAAGAGGCTATCCAGATGTTTTGTTTCTTCTTGGATGTGTTTTGGTAGTTTGTGTTCTTCAAGAAATTGTCCCTTTCACTTCCGTTTATCAATTTATGGGCAGATATTTACTTGCAATATTGTCTTATCACCATTTTAATATTCCTGGTGACTATGGTGATGTTTCCTTTCCCTTCCTGATATTAAGTTTAGTTTCTTGTCTCTTTTCTTTTGTTAGTCCAGATAGAATTTCACTAATCGTTGAATTTTTCAAAACAGAAGCTTTTACTTTCATTGATTTTCATTATCATCTTTTCTATTTTTAATTAAATTGGCTTCTTTTACTATCATTATTATATCTTCCTTCCTTTTGCTTTTGATTTGCTCTCTTTTTCTTATTGTATAGAGTCAGTAGTTAGTCTGTTTATTTGAGAGTTTTCCTCTTTTCTAATATAAGCATTTAATTTAACTCTAAGCACTAAATTAGTTATTCCATAAATATTGACATGCTATATTTTATTTGTATTCATTTCAAAATACTTTAAATTTCCTTTTGTGGGTTTCTCTGAATCACGAGTGATTAGATGTTTTGCTTAACTTCTAAATAATTCAAAAATTTCTGTTTTTCTGTTATTGATACCTAATTTAATTATATTATAATTGTAAACTTTTTAGGATATTAATTTTTTAATGTTTTATGGGAGAAAATATGGTATATCTTTACGGGTGTCTTATCAGTATTTGTGTTTTGTTGTTGTTGTTTTGTTCTTTTTTTTAATTATTATTATACTTTAAGTTCTAGGGTACATGTACACAATGTGCAGGTTTGTTACATATGTATACATGTGCCATGTTGGTGTGCTGTACCCATTAACTCATCATTTACATTAGGTATATCTCCTAATGATATCCCTCCTCCCCGCCTCCCCACAATAAGCCCTGGTGTGTGATGTTCCCCTTCCTGTGTCCAAGTGTTCTCATTGTTCAATTCCCACCTATGAGTGAGAACATGTGGTGTTTGGCTTTCTGTTCTTACGATAGTTTGCTGAGAATGATGCTTTCCAGCTGCATCCATGTCCCTACAAAGGACGCAAACTCATCCTTTTTTATGGCTGCATAGTATTCCATGGTGTATATGTGACACATTTTCTTAATCCAGTCTGTCACTGATGGACATTTGGGTTGATTCCAAGTCTTTGCTATTGTGAATAGTGCTGCAATAAACATACGTGTGCATGTGTCTTTACAGCAGCATGATTTATAATCCTTTGGGTGTATACCCAGTAATGGGATGGCTGGGTCAAATGGTATTTCTAGTTCTAGATCATTGAGGAATCGCCACACCGTTTTCCACAATGGTTGAACTACTTTACAGTCCCACCAACAGTGTAAACGTGTTCCTATTTCTCCACATCCTCTCCAGCACCTGTTGTTCCCTGATTTTTTAATGATTGCCATCCTAACTGGTGTGAGATGGTATCTTATTGTCGTTTTGATTTGCATTTCTCTGATGACAAGTGATGGCCTTATCAGTATTTGACGCAAATATGTATTATTCTGTTGTGGCGTTAAATTGCTGAAAAACGTAGATTGAGTCAAGTAGGTAAAAAAAAAAAAAAAGAATTTCTTGGAACACGAGGCCTCCAGGAGCTCAACCTCTGTCCTTCTTTCAGATCTGTCTTACTGGGCCTCCAAGATCCCAACCTTTCCTTATGATTGCTAGACTTCACCTTACCTTTTCTATCTGTTTTGTTTAGGCTGGCTAATCTCAGTCTTTTCTTAAGGAAACTTTCTTCCTCACAAAATGATTCCTAATCACAATGATTTTTTTTTTAATCTCCCACTGTTACTGCTCCTATTTCTAAATCAAAGCCTGCTATTAAACCTACTCAGTTTTTCCTGGAGAGTCTCAACAAACCTGATTCCTAGAGTACTACATAAAGCTTTTTAATTTCTTTTATTATATTAAAAAGATGGAATGACAATAATTCCATTGAGGTTTTCCTCCACCTAACTTAAGAGGATGACATCTTTGTATTGTAAGGGCCCATTCCCCTTTAGAGATTTACTAACAAAAATCTGCCTGCATCTGAACCCTGCATGGGTCCTTGAAATCTACAATCGTAATAGAAGATTATATAATTAACAACAGAAAGTCAATTTGAGACCATGTTGGGTGAAGAAGGGCATTGTCTTCAATAGTACATGAACAAACCACATGATACCAAGAGGGTGGTCTTGCCATTGTTCCCTCTTTGACCCTAGAACTGGTTACAAGTCAAAACAAGTTAAAGAACAGGATTTGAAGCAGCTGACCAATAACTGCTACCAATCCCTTTATAATTTAAAGGCTGGAACCATACATACCAGTATTTGTAAGTCCTGGCCTGCAGAGAAACATGTAAAGAGAACAAAATGTTTCCACTTACCAAAGCCAAAAAAACTGTACAACAAAAGATACTTTTATTTTATACCCAGTGCACCTGCTAAGGTCAAAAACAGCAACCCCCCTCCCATAGCTTGTGCCTGATAAAAATAGCCACACACCTGTGACTACCAGCAATAAAGATGTCACAGATTGTAAAGAAAAATCTGACAGACCCACCTTTTCCAAAGCCTTTTTCCAAACTGTATCACCAGCACAATGTCTAGGTCCCAGAATGGATGTCCAAACTTGAGATTTTATATCATTTATATAGGAGTTTGAGAAGGTTCCTAAATTGCACATACCCTCCATTCCAAGTTCTGAATCAATATAAGACTCAAATAAAGATCAAAATACTGATTTGATTACCGGTACAAAGAAAGAGGTCGCATGATATTTACTGAAAAGAAACAAACTCCATGATACATAGTCAAATTGTAAAAGCTAGGTGCATAACTATGAGGGGTATATGTCATCTTTATGTGTGCATGTATGTAGACATGATCAGAGATCAAAACAGTCTCTTTACACCATCCCATTACGTCTGGATTTTAGAATCCACACGTGGGAAATATGGGACAACAGAGTAGATAATTAACTAGGCAGACACTTAAAAGATTATGGCTCGACTCACCCCCTGTTGAGCAAAATACTAAATAAAGAAAGGCCATACATATGTGGCCACCTGTAAGCCATTATTAACCCCTTTCACTAGAGAAACAATGGATATCCCACTCTTACTGCCTCATCAATCACATACATCTCCAACTCCCGTGGAAATCCAGCAGTGAGAGAGGTGGTGAGGAGAGAAGGTTACTTCTCAATGCTACCGTGATGCTACATAGGAGAACTAAACAGGTATGTAGCAACAGATTTGAACTTAGTTGGCACAAACTATTCCTTGACACAATTAACCAAGTTACAGGTATCTCTGAACATGTCACCAGGGTTCAACTAATGCCTACCTGTACAATTTAACCCAGGGATTGGCAAACTGTTTCTTAAAAGGACAGATTAGTAAATATTTTAGGCTTTGGGGGCCACATAGCTCCTGTTGCAATTATTTGACTCTGTCCATGTCTTGTGAAAGCAGCCATAGATGACATATAAGCAAAAGGGTGCAGCTCCATTGCAATAGAGTTTTATTTACAAAAACAGATGAGCGGGAGTTTGCCAGCCTCACCTTCTTTACCTAAGAAATTTGACTGATGCAAAAATACAAAGAACGTTTCCATAGCCTGGGCCCTCACTATCTCTTACCCAGCCTATTTCAGTAATTTCTAATTTATCCCTGGCCTCAGGGTATCCCCACTCCAACTCATTCTATGCACTCCATCATAGTTTTATCTCCAAACTTTAATTCCGATTACCTGACTACCCTGCATAAAAACCTCCCATGCCTTCCAGTTGTTGCAAGAATCAAATGCAATCTCTTTACCACGGCTTAGAGAATTCCTATTTGGTTCCAACCTAGCTGTAAATTCTTTCCTGCACATGCTAGCCTCCAGCTCTGTTGGGTGTTGAACATTCCACAGATATGCCATACTCTCCTATGTCTTCAGATATTTCACATGCCGTATCAGAGTAATTAATGAAAACTGCCACAATAGACACACACAACACAATAAAATTCTATTTCTCTTTCACACAAAGTACCATGCAGGTCAAAGAGGGCTGTCTTCTTTTCAGTGACTTAGGGATCCAGGTTCCCTCCTTCTTGTGACTCATTTGGCTCAACACATTCCTACCAAGTATGTGGCAGCAGGAGAAGGGAGAAATGGACGAATCGTGCCAATGATTGAGAGCCTAGGATACTAAGTCATGCATCATTTCTGCTCACAACCCTATTCACTAAGGATCCAATTCAACCCTATTCAGTCACAAGGATCCGATTCAACTACAAGAAATCTAAAAGATATAGGGGAGCACATTGACAATTTCTATACACAAATTTTCCCTGTCACATAAGCTATGACCGTTGCTTGAAATATATTTCCATTTCTCTTCCCAGAAAACATCTTCTCATTTTCCAGATCCTAATCCAGTATCACTTTCCTGACCTCTTCTGACAATTATTTCTCCCTCCCCTATGTTCCTGTAAGTTTCCATACAAACCTGTGCGTATAGATCATCCCACTGTACCATTATTTGTCTGCACAACTAACTCCAAGTCACAAGACAAGACGTTATCTTTCTCAGTGACTCACTTCCCAGCACCATGCCAGGCACCTATAAAGGCAGAATAGATATTTTTCTATATGAACAAATGAGCCCCCAAAGTGAGCTATAGAAGGATTTGCCCATAGAAACAAAATAAGCAAAGAAGATTGATTCCTCATGAGTCCTTGTCATGGGTCTGAGTTACTAGTTAAGAGTGAAACTACCCATGATAAGTGAGCTCTCAGAAAGGGTGATTTCTGGACCAAATATACTAAAGTTTAAAACATCTAAAAGAGCCACGTAATTATAGTGTGCTCTGTAAAGTTTAAAACAGTGAAACCCTCTGATTCTGGGACCGGAAGACTTGGGGAGTTTCCAGTTGGGAGCAGGAGTTATTGCTGAGACCCCATGTCCTAGGGCTTGCCTCTGAGAAAATGAGAGGGGTAGACGGTGGTACTAATATTTCCAGGCAACTGGCCAAATTAGCGATCCCAGGCACGTGTGTGGGTTGTGAGACCCACTGTCCTTCTCTCATGCTAGCATTGGAGTCCCTTCCCATGCCTAGTCATACTTTTTTCTATCTTTAAATTAAAGATCAAATTTGGAAAAAGTCCGTGGACTCCATCCCATTTCCAAAGCAGAGAAACGTTAGAAACTGGAAGTTTCCAGATGGCTGCCTCACATTTTTTTGGTAGCCTGCTGCATTCTGACTGAGGTTAGGTAACCATAACAAAAAGCAAAACGAATGACTTCAGTGAAAAGTTTGCCCGGGGCAAAGCCAAGAGGTATGATATTTCTGTTGGATTACAATCAACAGAAGCAACTTTAACTGATGTCGGTTTTGTTCAGAATTCTGGAGATACGTGTAATACATCCAAGGACTTTTTAAGATTTTCAAGCTTTTGATATTTCAGTCGAACAGCTTGGTTGGCCAATTTTTATCCCCCCTGCCCCAAAGCATTTATTAATGAATCTAAGTCATGAATTTGTGGCTAGTGCAAAATAGCTACCTTCATATCCATGTCCTGTAGTTTATAAGTTCACCATTTTCCTGGAAGAATCTAGAAGCATATTAGCTGTGACTCTCCTAAGCATGTCTCTCAATGAAACCCTGCCATTAGCACCAAATATTCCAGCAGTCTAACTAGCTGTGGGCAACATCTCATCTCACTGACAAAATCTGCCATCAGCCTCGATTAATTTGGAGAGCCTGTCTCATCAGAAAAGCTCCATGACAAATTTACTTCTGGTGCTAATGTTAACATGCTGCCACCAGGGCAACAGTCAAAATACATTTGAGTTCTGGACTCCTGCGAAAACTTATCGCCGAAGCACAGTCCTTGCTGAAGGACAGGAGCTGCCCTTCGCTGAGGGTGAAAATTGGTTCCGTGGGGAAAGCTTCAAAGCCATTTCAGCCATTAAAATGTGACTGGATGTATCAGGAAAACAGGAGGGGTTGAAGCAGAGTGTGGAGGTGCCATGGGGGCTGGAAAAGCACCTGCTCCGGAGAGTGGCTGAGTGACCGACCGTGTCGCCATTCTCGGAAAAAGAAAGCATTGGTGCCACAGCCTTATTGCAGTCAGGCGGTTTACCACACCAATTATTGGTGTACTGACCACGTTTAGACGGACTTCATATCAAAAATTAATAATGCCGATGAGGAGTGCCACTCTCATTCACGTGTGGAGCGTGTTGCTCAGAAGGAAAATAAAGATGATGTAATCTTGAATCTGGAAAGCACTTCAAGTCTGTTTACCAGAGAGAAACTGCTTGAAAGCTTCATAAAACAAAAGAATGTTCAGCTGTGGCCAGGTATGAAAAGAGTGGCCTCCTCTAGTGCTGTGGTTCTCGAGGCACCATCCTCAGACAGCAGCATCAGCATCATTCACAAATTGGTTAGAAATGCAGATTCTTACCTGAGGTCAGGAGTTCGAGACCAGCCTAGCAACATGGCGAAACCCTGTCTCTACTAAAAATACAAAAATTGGCCACGCATGGTGGCACATGCCTATAGTTCCAGCTACTCAGAAGGCTGAAGCAAGAGAAGTGCTTGAACCAGGAGGCAGAGGCTGCAGCGAGCTGAGATCGTGGCCACTGCACTCCAGCCTGGGCAAAAGAGCCAGATTCCATCTCAAAAAAAAAAAAAAAAGAAAAGCAGATTCTCTGGCCCCAGCCTAAGCCTACTGATCCAGAAAACCCTTGAGGTAGGGCCCAGTAATCTGCATTTTATGGAGCGCACCCCCCTACACCGGCCTGCAGTGTTTCTGATGCTAGCTCAGGTAGGAGAACTGGATTCTAGAGAATACAGAGTAAGCTTTGAGTTCACCTCCTAGCCCAGCTGCCCACTCAGTAGATGACCTTATAGATGGACTTCACCTTGCTGTCCTTCCATCCTATTCCAACTAGGAAATGGTTAGTCATTCCAAATACTGTGGCCCAAACCTGCTACTCCACCCCATATCCCCCGGTATGAAGCATAACCTATTCTGGAAGCCTCTATTTCTTCTGCGAAGATTGCAGGATTACATAGATGGTCTCTGACCTCATTTTGCATAAATCTAGGTCCTCTGTGGAACCGAGCAGAGTATTATTAAAAAAAAAAAAAAAAAAAAAAAAAATTGCTCTGGGCTTGGAGGCGGAAAAGACTAAAAAGCTCCAGACCAGAATCCATCCGGATCAGGGTTGGTCAAATCTAGCTGCCTGCCTGATTTTGCAAGTTAAGTTTTACAGAGGCACAACCATGCTCACCCATTACATATTGTCTAAGGCTACTGTTGAGCTACAACAGCAGAGTCAAGTCGTTGCAACAGAGATGCCGTGGCCTGCAGAGCCTAAAATGTTTGCTGTCTGGCCCTTTATAGAAAATAATCTTCAGATGCCTTGTCTAGATACACAATCAGGTGTCACTGAAATAGAAACTCAGGACAAGAGGTGACATGTGGGGGGGTCAAGAGCTGGAGAGGAGCAAGGGCTTCTGCTTCTATAGCAGAGGAGGCTGCACTGGAGCAAATGACATTCTTCTCGTACCTCAAAGCCCCAGGTTTGAACCTAAAGGCAAGTGCAGGGCACCCAAAAAGGAGTCTGATCTGTCAAAAGCCCCTCTGGGGGCTGAGTGCAGTGGCTCATGCCTGTAATCTCAGCACTTTGGGAGGCCAAGGCGGGACAATCACTTGAGGTCAGGAGTTTGAGACCAGCCTGACCCACAGGGTGAAACCCTGTCTCTACTAAAATACAAAATTAGCTTGGCATGGTGGCAGATGCCTGTAATCCCAGCTACTTGGGGGGCTGAAGCAGGAGAATCGCTTGAACCCAGGAGGCAGAGGTTGCAGTGAGCCAAGACCACACCACTGCACTCCAGCCTGGGTGACAGAGCAAGACTCCATCTAAAAAAAAAAATGTTAAAAATAAATAAAAATTTAAAAAGCCCCTCTGGGGATCTCACGTATACTGGTCCACAGACCACACTTGGAGAAATGGGGGTTGATCTCGCCCTTCAGATGCAGAAAGATGTAAATATATCCTACTGTGCTTAGAAAGTTCATCTGATAAAAATCTGGTCTAAATCCCCAACTGCAGCTGTGATTTCTTTGTCCATTTTCTAACAAAGTTGGCAAAGAGTGAGGAGGATACGTTTAAACTTTCAGGCTAGTTTAATTAATTCAGCCTAGAATGTGTGTAATTACTCATTTAATATTCTTCTCAAAATTTATACGGTGACTATTCCAACTCTATACTTGTAAAGATCATTTTAAATTTATAGAACCCAATTTCCAGCAGACCAGAGAGCTAAATGTAGTTTTGACTTGTACTATCACATAAACAAGTGCTGGTTCCAAATGAAACCTTCGGGCATTTTGGAATTAGGAAGTTCTAATCTCTCAAAAACGCAGATGGGCGGATAGCTTACACATGTCAAGGGAATCCTTAGGGTATGGTGAGAAAACTGACTGATACCTCTGAGGTTACAAAGAAAATGTTGAAAATTGTCCACTTTACAAACAAATGCAAAATTGTCTAGAATTCCATAAGAATTCTAAAAGAACTGAAAAATAAGAAAGAATATTTGTTCTAAAACTGAGCTATTTTAAATGCTTTTTGTTATACAAGCTATAATATCCCATTATCGAAAATGTATAAAACAGAGAAAAGAAAATCCAGCCATGGTTCTACCATCCAAACATAGTCACTGTGATGAAAACAACTCTTGAAATTTAAAATTACCGAGAATCTGTTTTCCTGCTATAGAAAGAACTGTTTCTAAATTGTCATTGAGCTAATAAGAACTGCAAAGGTCAGTGATAACAGGTGACCAGGACCCAAATAATTTTTAGTTCTTCATAGTAGCATCAACAACATACTCTCCACAGAGGCCTCCCCATTTCAACCTTCAAGGCATAATCTCAACCCCTTTCCTCCATTCTATTCCTTCTCCCTAATTTCTCTTTCTCTCTCCCTTTCGTAACTGGCTATAATATAATTACAACTTATGCTGATTGAGCCCTGTGCTGAGCACCCTGTGAGTAGGTATTATTATATTTTAATGTTACCAGTGAGAATCTGGAAGCTTAGAAAAGGAGTGTGGCCGATTGTTACTATCGTGATCCCAAATTGGTTCACAACTCCCTATATGTATGCCTATTCAAAAAGTGGCATCTAGTTCTCCAGTATTCTTTTTTTTTTTTTTTTTTTTAAAGAGATAAAATCTTACTCTGTTACCCGGGCTGGAATGCAGTGGTGCAATGATAGCTCTCTGCAGCCTCAACCTCCTGGCCTCAAGTGATTCTCCCACCTCAGCCTCCCATGTAGCTAAGACTACAGGTGCACACCATCATGCTTGGCTGATTTTTTTTTAAGAGATGGGGTCTTGTTACATTGTCCGAGCTGGTCTCAAACTCCTGGCCTCAAGCCATCCTCCTATGTGAACTTCCGAAAACACTGGGATTATAGTCATGGGCCACAGCACCCAGACTTCTAAACCTTAAATTTGATCTTAGTCATGTGAATTCATTTAGTTCACAGGACAATAGCAAATGGGACACAAGTCAAGGCTTGATAGATGCTTGCTCATCGGAGCTTGCCCTCTCTTGCTGCTTAGAACTGTCACCACCACATAAAGAAACCCAGCCTAGCCTGTTAGATGAAGAGAGAAGACATAGAGAAGGGCCCTACCCGAGGCCCTAGACATGTAAGTGAGCCCAGCCAACACTGTGAGGAGCAAAATGATGCTATCCCAGTTGAACCCATCTGAACTGTCAACCCATCAAATCATGCACAAAAAATCATGATTTTTTTCAGCTACTGAATTTTGGGATAGTTTGTTACACAGCCTAAGTTAACTGACAAAAGTGTTTTGCTCAAAGTCACACAGGCAGGATTAAGATTCAAGCCCAGATGGCCTTTACTCTAGAGCTCAAGTGCTTAACCCCATGTTATACTGTGGAACTCCCTTGAATCTAGTTGGTACCACACATAGAATCAATGCCCAACCACGATGCAGAGTCCCCTTAGAGACACACATAATGATGAGTTATCTGTCAAGGGGGGTCCAAAGATGGGCCCATTTCATGTGTTGCCGTTAGTAGCTCATTTTTAAATTCAGGCCAGAGGCACCTGGGAAATAATTAGCTGCAGTGTTGCTGTCCTCCCATAACAAATTTGAGGGCAACTCTTTATTTTTGCTAAAGCTAAACAGTTTGTGGCAACAAATGTTACTTACACTTTTCTAGGAATAGAAATGTATTTACTTTTAATCAGTTGGGGACTCATTAGTGAGGCTGTCTTTATCTCCCTGAGTCTTTGCCTTCTTTGCTTGTTTTTATTGTGGGTTTGTTTTTGGTTTGTTTTCCGCTTTTTTTTTCTTTTTGCCCTATATTAGTGTTTTCTTTGTTTTCTACAGAACACTCTGAAATAAATTATAATGGGCTGAACAAATCAAAAACTGAAGCAACGTCAATTGCACTTTCAGAGTCAGCCCTTATAGACTACCCCTTTCCACAATCCTTCCCTATGCCTCCAAAAATGAAGGAATAACTGATCATTTAAAACTAAAAGGCTAAAATTCAAATAATTGAGCTGTATGAAGCATCAGTCTGGTGCAAAGCCACTCATGAGAAATTCTGGTAAAGACCATACACCGAAGCCTTTCTCAGAAACATGAAGCTTTTAAAATACTTTTCCACAATAACAGACTCTGAAAAGATTTGCAGACATAAAACCAAACAGAATGAAATATTTTGTTATATAATAAACTACGATCTTGTGGAAAAGCAAATTTGGGTTACTAAATCTAAAAACAATTATCACTAGAACTAACTTGGGTATCCTGAAGTGAATCAATTTTTATTTTCTCTTATTTTCTCTACCTGTAAAATGGGTCTCATAACCATTGTGTTGTGGAATGATCAACAGCAGTGTTTCAGAAGTATTACTTAGGAAAAGTCTGTCCTTGAAATTCCAGTGATTCTTAAGGCCTTTTTTTTTTTTTTTTTTTTTTTTTTTTACACAGTCTTGCTCTGTCACCCAGGCTGAAATGCAGTGGCGCTATCTCAACTCACTGCAACCTCCACCTCCCAGGTTCAACTGATTCTCATGTCTCAACTTCCCGAGTAGCTGGGATTACAGGCACCCACCACCACACTGGGCTAATATTTGTATTTTTAGTAGAGATGGGGTTTTGCCATGTTGGCCAGACTGGTCTCAAAATCCTGACCTCAGGTGATCCACCCGCCTCAGCCTCCCAAAGTGCTGGGATTACAAGCATGAGCCACCACGTCTGGCCAACTTAAGCATTTTTTTAAATCCTGGGTCTTCCCAGAATTCTACCATGAACCTCCTAACACACACACACACACACACATACACACACACACACACACACATATACACTCACTCTCTCTCTCTCTTTCTCTGTCTTTCAATGGCATCAGTCACCAGCAAAGAGAGCTCCCCTTGGTCCCTGCCTGCATCAGAGAGCCAGTTCTGGCCACGGGCTTGGGGTCATCCAGCCCGCCTCTCTCCAGCAAATGAAGTGTAGACATAGTCTGCAGTTCTGACACCCATGATCTAATGTGCCTTGTGGATAGATTTAGTCATTCAGGAATTTCAGGAGCATCTGGTAAGGGTTTCCCTGCTTACCCTTTCTTTATGTATACCCTAATTACCCTTTTTGCCATGGTTTCCAGTGCCGTTTTTCCCTCCAGGTCCGTGGTAGGAACTAGAATCTAGCTGTGCACCACAGATAGTAAGCAGAACCCTTGGTCCCTCACTGGGTACTTGCAGCCTGGGGCTGGTCTGCATTTTCTTTATCACACATAGTCTCAGATCTCTTTACAGGATGGCCTGGATGAGCTCCCATCAGATGATAAGAGCTACAACCTCCCAGAAGACTTTCTATTATATCCTTCTCTCCTACCTTGGATTTTAATGTGCACTTGCTAAGAATTTAGTACATCCCACTCATTTGGATCCAGTGTCCTGACAGTCTGTTCTTCCCTGGGAAGAAAACTGACATTGGCTTTATGTCCCCAGGAAATTTCTCCTGGGCTCTTCCTTGCACTGATCCCAGTGGTCCAGACTCATCCACTTCCACCTGGCCAAGAGGTGGGGGTACTTCACCATTTAAGGGAGGAAAAACATCTGTTCAGAAACCCTAAGGACTATAAAGATTGTCTAATACAAGTGAGTCACCCCTGGGGTATCAACAAAAAGAGTTCCTGCTACTTTATCCTAATATTCTCTTCCATTTCCCAGGGAGAAAAGGACTCTTGGTAAGGAAAAAACTTACTTTTTCTCTTGTGGATTTTGGTTGAAACTTTTTTTTCTGATAGCCCTTTCTAATCCTGTGCTTTTTGGCATCTTCAAATTGTACCAAGCTCTCTTCAGAACACTGCAGAAGATAAGGGCTTGGCTTAGAATCTGCCCTGCGTTTAACTGCATAATTGCATTGTTTGCATCCCCTTCCATCCTTGCATATCTGAAGGAGCTGTGTGCCTTTGATTCATTCTTAAAACTTGTGTCTCATAAGCAGATTGTGTGTCTGTTTTAAAGGGAATAGTTGACTGGGCACGGTGGCTCATGCCTGTAATCCTAGCACTTAGGGAGGCCGAGGTGGGCAGATCACTTGAGGTCAGGAATTCGAGAGCAGCCTGGCCAACATGGTGAAACCTCGTCTCTACCAAAAATACAAAAATTAGCCAGACGTGGTGGCAGGCGCCTGTAGTCCCAGCTACTCACGAGGCTGGGGCATGAGAATCACTTGAACCTGGGAGGCAGAGGTTGCAGTGAGCTGAGATTATGCCACTGCACTCCAACTTGGGCAACACAGCAAGACTCCATCTCAAAATTAAAAATTAAAAATTAAAATTTTAAAGAAATGGAATTGTTGAGTAGTCAGGGATGAATCTATTTTTCTTACCTGGTTTTCTACCTTTCCCCGTCTCAATCAGAAAGAGAAGACAGATGAGATAAGCTGGCTATTCAACTGAGATCAGCTTGACTTTTACCTGGTTCCATTAATCCTGTTTTGTGCACGTTCCACAAACTATGTAAGCAAATTCTTTGCACCTCAAACCCCAGAGCCTGATGCCTGTTTCTCAACCACAAACCACAAAATACTCGAGAACTTATAATCTCCTTTTCTTCTCAGTCAAGTGTGCCTTGGCACTATCAAAAACTCTCTCTTAGAGACAAATTTTCCTCTAAGCTCAATTTACATGGAATGAAGGGCCTTGGGCAGCAAGCTGCTGGAATTCTTTCAGTATCATGTTTGCCTGCAAAAGGGCATTTACTCTTGACATTTTTGAAGATATTCATTTTACATCCCAATTTTCACACTCAAATAATCACCATCTGTGTTGTCCAGTGTAGAATGATCACTGAAAGCAAGGGCAAGTTATTTTCCCCTTCACTTTGGGTTGCTTTTTGTTTTGTTCTAACTGGTGGGAGCATCATTAATTTAGTATTTCATATCTAAGTACTTTCGCTTTATGCAAAAAGAAAAAGAGAGGGAAGAAGGAAGCGGGGGAAGGAAGAAAAGAAAGGATACCTGGGAAAGAGTAAAATGCACTAAACCCTAGCAAGCTTTTCCTCATGAAACATCATTATTGTTGTTGCTGGTGTTGTTTGTGCCACTTTTGTTGCATATTTTACCATAATCTACTGAGTCGGAAAGATCATCTTTATTCCAATCTGAGATTCCGTCATGTTTGGAAGCCAACTGGATCTACGTATCGCACTTGACTGACAGCTCAGTGCACTATAAACACACTCTACTAATTGTTCATTTCATAGAGTTCTTGGTTTCTCCTTATCTGAGGAAGACACCTCAAAATGGAACAACTGACACGCTACGAGCCCCAGATCCCCATACTTCCCCTTTTGTAACACTCGTCAGATTTTAAATTACTTGTTCTTGTTACCCACTGAGTCCTATAACATTATGTACCGTATCTGTCTTAACGATTTCTAGAGGCACAGTGCCTCTTCAGATTATGTTTGACACTTTCAGTGTGCCCTAAAAGCATTTATTAATTGAATTAGATAAATGAGTGAATCTTGATTCTGCTTCCTTTTCTTTCTTAAAAGGGAATCTGAGCCCTTTATATCATAGAAATACCACAAGAATTATTATCCTTCTTAGACAAAAGAAAAAGAAAAAAAAAAAAGGAGAACACTCAATATATTTTGTATAAAAATCAGAATAGTTTCCTTGAAAAAATGCATTTTTCATATTAGAGTTTATTTGGGAAAATGGCATAAAAGTGAAGAAAGAACCAATGTGTCAAGCAATTACAGAATTTCATGACGCTTTCCTGTCTCAGCTAGTTTGACGGTATTTAAGGCTAAGTCTGATGGAAAATACTTTTCAATGAATTTGTGTTTATTTTAAGATGGGACTAACATAAGCTGAACAGAAAAGAGCAAATATAAAATTCAGCTCATTACCACGCTGCATGAAGTGCTCACAGGACTTGCTGACCACTCCATAGTAAACAGATACTGCACCAAGCCAGGCGAGACAGAGATGGAAACCATATGGGTTTGTAGTAAAATAACACAGTTTATCTCCACAGGTGAGAGGAAGTGCCGATGGGAGCAAATACTGTATGCCATTAAATCTAAACCAAACGCATATTAAGAGCTCTGTTTTGATCTTTGTTGGAGGAAAAACAAAGACGTTGGACAACTGGACTAAGTAAGTACCTCTCTGTTCTCTGAGAGGGCGGCGTGTTTTAGACTACATACTGCCCCATTTCGACAGGCCCCGCGTGAGCACATCTGGAGAGGCAGAGCAGTTTAACATCTGTGCTTCTGAAGATTAGAGTTATTATTGCAACCACATCAGTGACTATGCATGGGTTTCCATTAATAAACCATGTGACTTATTTTAACTATTATTTTTACCGTCTTATACCTAGGTTGGGGTTTTTCTTACAAAAGCAAATTCATGTAAGTCCCCTAAGTAGTACTTCCAGAGGTGCTGGCTAAAGCTGGAAAGGAGTAAAAGATTCAAACTAACTGGAATTTATAGCATTGCTTCACAAGACAAAAGCAAATGCCTCAATTTGGAAAGTTAACTCACACCATACAACAGTCCATCAATATCTATGGTTTCACTCTCCACAGTTTCTGTCACCTGCAGTCAACCATGTCTGAAATATTAAGTAGGAAATTCCACAAAGAAATAATTTATGGCCCAGCGCAGTGGCTCACACCTGTAATCCCAGCACTTTGGGAGGCTGAGGCAGGCAGATCATGAGGTCAGGAGATCGAGACCATCCTGGCTAACACAGTGAAGCCCTGTCTCTACTAAAAATACAAAAAAAAAAAAAAATTAGCCGGGCATGGTGGCGGGTGCCTGTAGTCCCAGCTACTCAGGAGGCTGAGGCAGGAGAATGGCGTGAAACCGGGATATTTGCAGTGAGCCCCAGATCGCAAGAATTCTCACTGCACTCCATCCTGGCAATAGAGCAAGACTCACAAGAAAGAAAGAAAGAAAAGAAAAGAAAGAAAGCCGAAAAAGAAAGAAAGAAAAGAAAGAAAGAAAGAAAGAAAGAAAGAAAGAAAGAAAGAAAGAAAAAGAAAGAAAGAAAGAAAGAAAGAAAGAAAGAAAGAAAGAAAGAAAGAAAGAAAGAAAGAAAGAAAGGAAGAAAGAAAAGGAGGGAGGGTGGAAGGAAGGAAGGAAGGAAGGAAGGAAGGAAGAAGGAAGGAAGGAAGGAAGGAAGGAAGGAGGAAGGAAGGAAGGAAAGAAGGAAGGAAGAAGGAAAGAAGGAAAGAAAGAAAGAAGGAAAGAAAGAAATCATTTACGTGCCTGGACATAAATCATCCCTTAATCCAGAGTCTCCAAGCTGTATACCTGCCCCTTACTCACTTAGGAGCCATCTCAGTTATCAGATGAACTGCAGCAGTATTGCAGGGCTTGTCTTCAAGGCCAACAGTAGCCTGACATGACATCACACTGCCTACATCATTCACTTCCTCTCATCACATAGACATTTCATCATCTCATGTCAGCACAAGAAGAATGGTAAATGCAGTGCAATATGATAGTTTGAGACAGAGAGGCCACATTCACATAACATTTATTATAGTATACTGTTAGAATTGTTCCATTTTATTATTAGTTGTTAATCTGTACCATGCCTAATTTATAAATTAAACTTTATCGTAGGTATGTATGTATAGGAAAAAATGTAGTATATATGAGATTCGGTACTATCTGTGGTTTCAGGAATCTACTGGGGGTCTTGGAGCATATCCAAGGATAAGGAGGGACTACTGTACTTAGTTCACATGAACCTTCAACACCAGGACTCACAATATCTACCTCTATAACAACACAGGCATCAGAGAAAATGCACAGATGCTCTCCGACTTTAAAATACAGATTTATGTCATATGGAAGACATCCATTTTCATGGCAAGATCATGTAAGATCAGTTTGGAAATTAAAATGATTCACCTTTTGTTCTTGATTAAGTTCTGGTGATATCAATGGCCTTCTAGGGGGCTCTCCACCATCTTGTGCTATGAATGTTCATAGTAACAAAACATCTATGCTTTTTTTCTAAGTGAATTATCAATTCATCTGATATAAAAATCAGACACCATGTTATTGGTGTATTAGGGTCATGCTAACTATCACAACAAATAAGCCCCAAAATTTTAGTGGCTTGACACAATAGAATTTATCTCTCATTCATCTAACAATTCCATGAGCGTTTTCCTGGTCATTTGGGTGATTTCCTCCACGTGGTGATTCAGGGATCCAGGCTTCTTCCATCTTGTGTTGCCACCACCCCCCAGGGCCTTAGAGGACTCTGCTTCCATCCAGGCGAAAGGAAAATGAGAGACCCTACCTACTTAAAAGCCTCAGCTGAATGTGACTACAAATCCCCCTTACTCATGTTTTATTGGCAAGAACCAGTTACATGGCCACTTATGGATGAAAAAGAAGCTGGATAGCTGTCTCCTAGTGAAAACTCCATGTTATCAAACAAGGCACACAAATATTATTTTGATAAACCATCTATACTACAAGTGTCTAATGTAAATCATTCTTGGTTTCCTCATTAACTTCCAAGACACGTAATTTTTGTTGGAGTCAACTGGGGCCAAGGAATAGGTGAACTCTAGGGTTTTTATATCTCCCATTCCTCCACTGACAAAATATCTCGGGGACCAGACTCATTTAAAACTGGTAGTCTAGGTAATGATTCAAAAAATTGGCAAATGTCCAAATGTACCCTAAGCAGGTTCTCCTGGCTGCTCTTCAGAACACTTGATAGCTTCTGTAGCTAAAGTTATGCCTTTTACATTGTCTTATAACTGAAGTTGGGAGCCCTCTACAAATTTAAAAAGGATGATTAGTTATCAGTGTAGGGTAACTATAAAGAAAAGGTACTTGCTTTTACTTACTTCCACAAAAGAGCTACATAAGCCCTAATGTCACTTGGCCCAATTAGATATACAAATGGTGCTATGGCTTGGATATTTGACCCTCCAAACCTCCTGCTGAAATTTGATCCCCAATGTTGGAGGTGGGGCCTACTGGGAAGTGTCTGGGTCATGGTGGCAGATCCCTCATGAATGGCTTGGTGCCATACTCGCAGTAATGAGTGAGTTCTGGCTCTATTGCTTCACACAAGAGCTGGTTGCTCAAAGACGCCTGGCAGCCTGGCATCTCCCTCTTCTCTCTTGCCTCCTCTCTTGCCTTGTAATCTCCAGACACACTAACTTCCCTTCACCTTCCCCCATGAGTGGAAGCAGCCTGAGGCCCTTACCAGCAGCTAATACTGGCACCATGCTTCTTGTACAGCCTGCAGAACTGTGAGCCAAATAAACGTCTTTCCTTTATACATTATCCAGCATCAGGTATTATTTTATGCAACACAAATGGACTAAGACAAATGGCAAAGGACCAAGTTAATTGTGGCTCTAAGGACTTGGAGGAGGCCAGGCTATAAACAGCAGGAGGACAAGTGGCCAAAGCTTACATTTTTGCTTTGGGTCCAAACAAAGCCTTTGCCTTCACTTGCCCTTAAAGGGAAAATTCTGATCTGGATATAAGGTGGACACACCCTGAAGAGCTTTAGCTCTTGATCCTTATTACAGAAAAATTGGATGAATATTAACCAAACCTGGAAAGACAGCTAGCTGAAATAAGACTCATTCTAGTGCACCGAGAGGCAGACACTGAACGTTGGCCGTTTGAACTCTTTAAATCCCCAAAGAAAGGTCATGAATAGAGAGTTCCTGAGCAAGCCACTCTCCTAGGAAAATCTCATAGGAAAAGTGCCAATGATATATAAGGGATATTTGCATTTAAGCAAACAATGATTCTTTCCATCTGGCTAAATCTCTTAGAAAGCATCCTGGAAGTTTCAGCCACTCACCCCTTCTGCTGATTAGGCTGCTCTGTGACTCAAGAGTTCTGCCCTGGAGGACTGTCAGCAAAGCAGTTAGCATGTCCAGATGTGGACACTTCCTTAAAGGTGAAGTACAACAGGGGGAAAAGATTAATCTGTAATGCACTGAAGTCAGAAACTAACCCAGCGATGTGTTCAATGAAAAGGAAAAGATGCTGTTGAATTTTATCTCCAAGTGGTGTCATTATTTCCAACTAACTTACTCCTTCAGGCGACTGAGATAGTTTATTTTCCCAAAGCCCTTTCCCAGCATCGCACACGCCCTCCTCTTGCTAGAACCCAGAGAGGAATGACAACAGCTGAGAAAACATTCCAGTCCCCAGGAAAAGGAAAGACTGGCTGATGATTACTGAGCAGGCGGGGATGGCAGGTTGTCACCCCAGGTGCGCAGCTCAGTTTGCATCAGGGAAAGGGGGATTTCAGTTGGGGGCAAAGGCCTTTTTGTTGGTTCTGCAAGTCACAGGGGGTTGAAGTGCGGGGAGGTTTTCTTGAAAAAGCAGAAAATAAAATTCTTAATATTATGTATAGTGTAGCTAGAATGTGATATTTCCTTCCACTTGTTAAATTGGGATTTTTGTTTTATGTGCTTTGGATTTAGCTCCTGGGTGCTCTCTGCTTAGTTTAAAAGGGTTTCCATCTCCACATTGTCATACATGGAAAAAATATACTGAAGTAGTGTGCCGTACATTGTGACTTTTATTTTGCTGTCAGACTGCAAGTTACAATATACCTGTGTGCATTAAAGACTCAGGGGCTTTAAAACGGGAAAGTATCCCTTCATACACCGTACAAAGAGAACTATAGCCCTAGAGGGAAGAGCTGGCAAACAACTGCTGGCCTTCTTGTGCACATCAACCACACAGCCCAGATTTCGGCAACAGCTCCAATTGCCTGTCACTAGAAAGGCCATTTATTAAAAACGCAACAAAAAAGTTTTCATCTGACAACATGGACTGATTTTTGGTTCATTCAGAAAACACTCGACATGCTTATTTATTTATGTATTAGCCAGCCATAAGCTTTGGCCAGTTTTGTGTTCTTTTTCAGGAGCGGTGACCAAATCCTGGGGTCCATCCACATCCATACAGAGTGCCCTGGTCCCCCATAAGATCGACAGCATGCTTCTCCCACCAGCTGTCACAGGGAGGGGTGCTGGCAGACCCTGGACCTAACCCCTGCATCTCTCCGTGTGCTCACCACCTGAGCAACTGGCTGCACATAAACAGGGCATGTCTGGTGATGTGACCAGATGCTACCAGGGTCTGGAATTTTTGTATTATTATTATTCTGTCTTATGCTAGCCACATAGCTCCTGGGAACCATGCAAGAAGTTCTACTGAAGGTCATGAATTACTGACCCTTAGAAGTGCCGTGGAAGCTGGAAGCTGCTCATTCACCACCAACGCACTTCTGGACTCTTTCTTCATGACGGGTAAAAGCTGAGTGTGAAAACAGCATCCCGTGGATTGCAGGTGGCCTCTGGGGATGGCTTAGCCTGGGGATTTTGCCAAAGATGCCACACATAGGGGGACCGTAGGCACAAGGTAGGTCCTCGACCAGTGTGTAGAGACACGTGTGTTAAAATGAGGGGAACCAAACCAGATTAATTCACTCAGTATAAGCAAAAAAGTGCAAGCTGTCAGTCATCTCAGTTCAGAAAGGCAATTTACAAGTAAACATTCACCTCGGCCAGCAAGATACCAGCCTTTTCTGTTCTGTAATAAGGTTTTTGGGGAAGATAAACTGTTTGTAAAGAGAAACAGAGAGGAAGAGGGACAGAGAGAATGAATAGGAGGACACCTGAGAGAAAGCCAGCAGTAGTGGCAATGGGAGGAAAGGAGGGAAATACGGTTAAAAAAGAACCATCTTTTTCTCCACTGAAATAAACTTACTTTATACACCTTTCCCTTGGCCTTTTGATTCAAAGGTACCCAAAGAGAGCAATGCCTGGTGCAGAGCTAAGACCAGTTTTATTTACAACACCAGGCTGTTTAGATCTCCCATTTTATTCTTGGTAATTTGATTGTTTGGTCACGCCTCCTAATAAGTAAAATGTTACACTGGAGTATTTGTTTAAACCTCGCAGCTTCGGATACAGTAAGTTGCTGAATGATGTTTGCTAATGGCACACATTCGATAATTCCTATAATGTGAAATCTCAGCCAGATTTAATGTTTAATTTCCCTGGGATTCACTCTGAAATTATTACAGACATTATGTATTCTGCTCCCTGGACTTGGAATTAATTTCAAAACAGAGTAAAAGTGCATCTATTTTGGTGCCTTAAGGGAGTTCACGTCAGTAACATTCCATTTGTCCTGAAGTTTCTGAAGTTTAAAATACCTTTCCACTTTATTTCATTTGATCTGGGTTGAGTAGCTACAAGGCACAATCACCCAGAACCGCATCTTTGTTTCTGTGTGTGATCCTGGACATGCCATTGCTTGATGAGTTAACACTCCTGCAAAACTGTATTAATCCTCCAAGCTTTATCTGCCTAACTAGACAGTACATTTTTGTGGTTATCGTGGTACAAAAATATTGCCAACATGCAATAATCTGGCAAAAAATAAATAAATAACTACATCAACATATTTTTATAAATATCTGTCACAGAAACAGAATTCACAACATGAATTGCTTTGATTAATCAATCAGTGCATTGGCTATGCTTCCAATACCTGGCCCAAGTAGAAAGCTCAGTGGCTGGAAAACCTCCAAACATTTTAGAATAAAGCAACCAGACCTATGTTAGGTTGTGATCCAAAAATTCCCAGACAATAAATCTTTAATTTGCTACCCTGGCAACTCTCACCAAATTTGAATTAAAAGAATATTTTCCACACAAAGCTTTGAAAGGATTTGCCTCCCAAATAGTTTTAAAAGTTTAACCTTTAGCTGAGGCACACTTCCTACAGACCAAAAGCAAAAGAAATGAAAAAAAAAAAAAAAAAGACATCAAGGGATTAATTCACAAGTTTTACCCCAAAATGAATGACAGCTGTTTGGGAGTTCAATTGCACTGATGTCCCATTAGGCTCGAAACATCCTGGGTCTTGCAATTATCTCATAGATTTAATAAAACCTTGTTAGTAAAAATTTTACCTCCCCCGTCTGGGTCTCAGCCAGTGAACTCACACATCTATAACTATATCTAACTATTTTGAATGAAACGCTAAGCAGGAAGGGAATTCAAGTAGTTAGTTCATCCCACGAGTTTTCATTTATATCTGATAGATCCTATTTGACTATCTCCCTCTCCTCTGTCAGAAGGATGGGGGGTAGGATTAGGGACGTAGAGGTGGTATCTGTAGCTGTAGTTTCAAGTGAACAGACCAATGGGTTAACTGTAGCCTAGAAGATCGCTGGAAGCAGTAGAACACAAGCTTTGGAAATGTGCAGCTGCTCTATAATAAATAAACAAAGACATGGAATCAACCTAGATGCCCATCTGTGGTGGATTTGGGTAAAGAAAATGTGGTACACATACACCATGAAATACTATGCAGCCACAAAAAAGAAAAACATCGTGTCCTTTGCAGCAATATGGATGCAGCTGGAGGCCATTATTCTAAGCAAATTAACACAGAAACAGAAAACGAAATACTGCATATTCTCACTTATAAGTGGGAGCTAAACATTGAGTACACTCAGATATCAAGATGGAAGCAATAGACACGGGGGACCACTAGTAGAGGTAAGGTGGAGGGAGGGTGAGTGTTAAAAACTAGCTACCTTGGGGACAGGATCATTTGTATCCCAAACCTCAGCAACATGCAATTTAGTCATGTAACAAACCTGCACATATACCTCCTGAAAACAAAATAAAAGTTGAAAAAATAAAATAAGATAAAACATGCATTTCTCTGCCCCCCTTCTAACACTAGGAGTGTCAGTCTTTAATATTCAATTATGTTGGACAAAAAATCATGTTTTAATTTCCAGTTTGGAGCTTATTAATGAGGTTTACACATGTAAGAGTATTTCATTGAGAACCTGCCATTTTCCAGGCATTGTGTTATATGCTGGGGCTATAGAAGTGTACAAAACAGATATGGTGCCTGTCCTCGTATAACCTCTACAGATGATTAAAAAATAAATAAATAAATACCAGTTGCCAAAATCGGTCTATGAAGAAAATAAGCATTGTGTTGAGATAAAAGGCAGCGCTTATAGACAACATGTATCCGGAAAGCCCAGCTGAGGGAACAGCATTAAAGCCAAGATACAATGGATAAGAAGGAACCAGTTAAGGAAACAGCAAGGGGGAGGGCCTTCAAGAGAGAGGAGCAGCAAGTGCAACGTCCTTGAAGAATGCAGCGCAGCCCGTGGCATCCTCTGGGAAATGGCCAAGGCTGACATGACCAGGAAACTGTAAGCAAGTAACAGAATGACTTATCATCAGATTGGAAAGGAGACCAGGGGCCAGATTATGTGGGGCCTGGAGGGCTTAGAGGACTTTAAATTTTATGCAAGTGTGGTTAAGAAGCCACTGAAGGATCCAAAGCCGGGAATGACATGATACAACATATGGGTTTAAAAGATCATCTGGAAAATGGACATAAGTAGACATGGGGAGCTGCAGAGGTAGCTGTTTGCAATTGCTGCAGTAGAGCAAGTGCAAGCCCAGCGCGGGGCAATGGCGATACGGAGGAGGGGCAGGTGGAAGATCCATTTTGGAACTAGAACTAGCAATATCGGGAGATGGACAGGAAGTGGATTTTAAATAAGGGAAAGGATGACTTCTGTATTTCTGATTTGAGTGATGGAATAAATGGTGATGTCATTTGCTGAGATGGGGAGGCCTAAAAGGGGAACATGTTTGGTGATAAATCAAGAATTCCATATTGACACAATTTATAATAACGAAAACACAAAGCAAGCTGACTATATGGCAATTGAGATGGTTATATAAATTATGGTATAAACATATATTACACCCTCCATAAAATCATGATTTTGAAGAACAGTTACTATATAGAAAATATTCATGTTAATTGAAAAAGGAACACATTATTTTTTATACAGGATGATATATACAAATATAGGTTAGAAAGAGATAGAGTAGAGATAGAAGGAACAAAGAATGAAATATACCAATATGTTTATAATGAATGTATTTGATAGTAAGATTACAAGTAATTTTTAATTTCTTTATGCCGTTCTTCGTTTTCAAATTTCCCCTATTAAACCTATATTATTATTATCATCATCACACCAAGAAAAGTTATTAAAAACAGTAAGTTCTGGGTGCAGTGGTTCACACCTGTAATCCCGACACTTTGGGAAGCAGAGATGGGAGGATCCCTTGAGACCAGGAGTTCAAGAGCAGCCTGGGCAATGTAACAAGACATTGTCTCTACAAAAAATTTAAAAATCAGCCAGGCATGGTAGCAGCACATGCTTATAGTCCTAGCTACTCAGGAGGCTGAGGTAGGAAGATCACTTGAACCCAGGAGCTGGAGGCTGCAGAGAGCTATAATCACGCCACTACCCTCCAGCTCGAGTGACACAGTGAGACCCCGCCTCTGAAAAATTAGCACAAAAACATCATTCTATTTATCAGCAGCAGTCCACGGTTTACTTTGGGTCAAGTCATAATTAAACCATAAAATCCAATGGAAATAGATAAAGCACAGTGTTGTGCTGTCGTGTCTTAGCTGAAGGCCTTGAAGATTATCACTGTTATTTTACTTCCAGACACGTTTCGTCAAATGAAATACATGACTTGTATATTTCAAGGTTAATTGGTGGAAAACTTCAGATTAGAACTCGTCTCCTGGTTCACAGTCAAGTGCTTCTTCCAGGGGCTGTTAATCCACCTCAGAAGCAGGCACCCGCATCTGATCTCAGCACAGACGCTGAGACCAGCCAAGAATTCTGAGACTTGCACCGGGCCAGCCATCCTCACAGACAGCGTAGAAAACCACCAATACACTATGATTTCAGGGGCACCTAGCATTTCCATCCTTCCACTGCCCCTCTCCCATCTGCTTGGCTAATATCTTAAATTCCTTTAATGAGGATCAGTTCCTTTTATTCCACAATTAAAAATAAGGCTTAAAAGTGCATGTTTCCAGGAGCGGTCATCTCTTGATTAAATTCACCCTAGGAGTTTAGGACTTCTAGCATATACAATTGGCTGTCTGTGTTCATGGGTTCTGCATTCGTGGATTCAACCAACCTCAGGCCAAGAATATTCAGGTGGGGGAAATAGAGCAAAATTCGAAAAAGCAAACCTTGAATTTGCTCGTACCACATACCACATTTAATCCATGCAAATGAAATGATGTATAGGCATTGTATTAGGTTTTATAAGTAATAATCTAGAGATGATTTATAGCATGCTGGAGGATAGATTACAGCAAATAATATGCCATTTTATATAAAACACCTGAGTATCCATGGATTTGAGTATCCATGGGGTGTCCTGGAACCAGTCCCTCACAGATACCAAGGGACAATTGTACTTTATGAGAAAAGGTTTTGAAAGGGACACCTGAATACTGAATGCCTAAAAGTTACAAATTTTCAAAACAAGGGGAATACAGAGACGGGGTGAGACTTGGGAGAAGTAGTAAAAGGAACAAATATTTAATGAGCCCTTTCTGTGTACTGTCCACTCGGCTAGTTGTTTCACATGTATGCTGTATTTAACCTACCACTCCAGCAAGGCACGGTTATTACTCCCAATGGACATTCATTCACTCAACAAATATTTACTGAACATGTGCTAGATATGCTCAGCAGTAGTCTAGTTCCTGGAGATACTGCAAAAATGAAAACAGGCGAAGTCCTTGCTCTCAAGGAGCTAACTCAAGCTACTTGGAGGAGATAGACAACACATATTCTTAAAATGAATGTAGAGTATAACAGATGGTGATAAGTGCTATGAAGAAAAATAAGGCAGAGTGAGGGGATAGCAAGGCACTTTTTATGGAAGGTAATAAAAAATATGTCAAGATCGTACAGCTGGCAAGTGCCTGGGCTAGAACTAAACTCGGTTTCCTGAACAGCTGCTTTCCAAAGCCTCTGCTTTCCTTCTATATAGTACTGCCTCCCTAGAAAGCTCGTCCTACCTGGCAATTTTGCCTGGTGTTAGTCCTGCCAACAACCCCCAAATATCCTAATGGGCAAGCCTTTGGTAAACAATTGTTAGCCTACTGTGAGTCAAGTAAAATCTGTTTACAGGTAATTGCTCAGCATGATTGGTTTTTGCTTGTGCATGAATTCAAAGCTCCTTCAATCCTGGTGTCTTTCAAAAATAAAAATAAAAACCTCAACCTATAAATGAAATTAATCAACTTTCTCCTGAAATTTTTGGAGCCCCAAACTTGAGTAAGTATAAGCAACATCAATATCTATTTCAGCAAAAAAGAAAAGAAAAATGTGAATACAATGCAAACTTAAATCTTACAGGGTTATTTTTCTTTCTTCTCCCTTTTTTAAAAAATAGTATTCTGCTTAACCATTTTTTCCCTGTGCCAAAGAGTAAGTGGGAAGAGTAGCGGGAAAAAATTTAAGCAAAAAGTAGCATTTTGTTTTTGTTCAGTGCATCTTTACATGCTTATAAAAGCCCATCTTCAAAAATCTTGCCCACTGAAGGGAAGCAGAGCAAGATGGCCAAATAGAAACCTCCAGCAATCAGCTCTCCTGCAGGAACACCAAACTGAACAACTATCCACACACACACAAAAAGCACCTTTATAAGAACCAAATTTCAGGTGAGTGATCACAGTACCTGGTTTCAATACCATATTAAGGAAAGGGTAGGTAAGGCAGTCTTGAATTGCCTACACCACCCCTCCCCAGCCCCCAGCAGCAGCGGCATGGTGCAGAGAATCTGTATGGTTGAGGGAGGAAGAGCACAGTGATTGTGGGTCTTTGGATTGGAACTCAGTTCTGCCCCATCACAGCAGAAAGCAACACGGGGCAGAGCTCAGCCAGCAACCATGGAGAGAGCATACAGACCAGCCCTCACCAGAAGGGGATCATTCATCCCAGCAGTCAGAAACTGAGTTCTGGCAAGTCCTACTACCATGAGCTAAGGTGCTCTGGGGTTCTAAATAAACTTGAAAGGCAGTCAAGTCCACAAGGACTGAAATTCCAGGGCAAGTCCTGGTGCTGTAGTGAGACATCAGCCTAGTGAGGCAAAAGAGTGTTTGTGTCGCCCCTTCCCCAGTCCCAGCCAGCACAGCTTGCGGCTCCAGAAAAGACTCCTTCCCTCTGCTCGAGGACAGGAGAGAGCGAAGAGGACTTTGCCTTGCAACTTGGATACCAGCTCAGCCACAGAAGAATAGAGCACCAGGCAGAGTCATGAGGCCTTCCTTCATTCCAGGCCCTAGTTCTCAGATGACATTTCTAAAGATGCCCTGGGCCAGAAGCAAACCCACTGCCTTGAAGGAAAGGACTCAGTCCTGGCAGAATTCACTACCTGCTGACCCAAAAGTCTTTGGGCCCTGAATAATCACCAGTGGTAGCCAGGAGTACTTGTCATGGGCCTTGGGTGGGACTCAGAGCTGTGCTGGCTTCAGGTATGACCCAGCACATTCTCGGCTGTGGTAGCCATGGAGAAGGAACCCTTCATCTTAAGGACAGGAGAGGGAAGAGTCAAGGGGACTTTGTCTTGTAGCTTGGGTTCCAGCTCAGCTGCAGTGGGGTAGAGGAGCAAGTGGGGTCCTGGGGCCCTCGAGTCCAGGCCTTGGCTCCTGGATAGCATTTCTGAACCTGCCGTGAGCCATAGGGGAGCCCACTGCCCTTAAAGGAGAGACTCAAGACTGGCAACATTCACCACAAGCTGACTGAAGAGCCTTGGGCCTTGAGAGGACATTGGTGGTAGCCAGGCAGTATTTACTGTGGGCCTGGGATAGTGATGGCTATGGGGAGAGACTGTTCTGCTTTAGGAAAGGGGATGGAAGAGTGAGAATAACTTAGTTATCCAGTTTGGATGCCAGTTCAGCGGTAGTAGAATAGAGTACCAGGTTGATTCCTAAGGTTCCCAACTCCAGGCTCCTGGATGGCATCTACAAACCCACCTGGGGCTGAGGGGAACTTGTTACCCTGAAGAGAAAAACACAAGGCTGGCTGGACTTGCCACCTGCTGGTTGCAGAGCCCTAGGGCCTTGAGTGAACATTGGCAGTAGCCAGGCAGTGGTCACTGTGGGCTTTTGGTGAGACCCAAAGTGCTGTGCTGTGCTGTGCTGCCTTCAGACCTGACCCAACGCAGTCCCAGTGGTGGTGGCCACAAGGGTTCTTGTGTCACCCCACCCTCAGCTCCAGACAGCTCAGCACAGAGAGAGAGAGAGAGACTCTGCTTGGGGGAAAGTAAGGGAACAGAACAAGAGTCTCTGCCTAGTAATCCAGGGAATTCTCCCTGATCTTACCCAAGACCACCAAGGCAGTACCTCTGTAAGTCTGCAAGAGTCACAGCATTACTGGGCTTTGGTTGCCCCCAAAGCAAATACAGCTTCAGCGACCAAAAACTTAGATCACAACACCCAAGTCTCTTGGAATAGCTGGCCTTCCCAAGAAGAACAGATACAAACAAGCCCAGACTGTGAAAACTACAATAAATACTTAACTCTTCAATGCCTAGACACCAACAAACACCCACAAGCATCAAGACTATACAGGAAAACATGATCTCATCAAACGAACTAAATAAAGCACTAGTGGTCAATCCTGGAAAGACAGAGATACATATGTGACCTTTCAGACAGAGAATTCAAAATAGCTGTTTTAAGGAAGTTCAGTGAAATCCAAGATAACGTAGAGGAGGAAGTCAGAATCCTATCAGATACATTTAACAGAAATGTAAATAATTAAAAAGAATCAAACAGAAATTCTGGAGCTAAGAAATGTAATTGACATACTGAAGAATGCATCAGAATCTCTTAATAGCATAATAGATTAAGCAGAAGGAGGAATTAGTGAGCTTGAAGACAGGTGATTTGAAAATACACAGTCAAAGAAGACAAAGGAAAAAAAGAATAAAAAAGAACAAAGCACACCTGTAAGATCTAGAAAATAGCCTCAAAAATGCAAATCTAAGAGTTATTGCCTACAGAGGAGGTAAAGAGAGAAATTGGGGTAAAGATTTTATTCAAAGTGATAATAATAGAGAACTTCCCAAACCTAGAGAAAGATATCAATCTTCAAGTACAAGAAGGTTATAGAACACCAAGTAGGTTTAACCCAAATAAGACCACCTCAAGACACTTAATAATCAAACTTCCAAAGGTCAAAGGTTAAAAAAAAGATCCTTTGGGAGGCCGAGACGGGCGGATCACGAGGTCAGGAGATCGAGACCATCCTGGCTAACACAGTGAAACCCCGTCTCTACTAAAAAATACAAAAAAATAGCCGGGTGAGGTGGCGGGCGCCTGTAGTCCCAGCTACTCGGGAGGCTGAGGCAGGAGAATGGCGTGAACCCAGGAGGCGGAGCTTGCAGTGAGCTGAGATCCGGCCACTGCACTCCAGTCCAGGCGGCAGAGACTCTGTCTCAAAAAAAAAATGATCCTAAGAGCAGCAAGAGAAAAGAAACAAATAACATACAAAGGAGCTTCAACACATCTAGCAGCAGACTTTTCAATGGAAACCATACAGGCCAGGAAAGGGAGTATGACATATTTTAAATGCTGAAGGAAAAAGAAACTTTTATCCTAGAATAGTATATCCAGAGACAGTATCCTTCACAAACATGAAGGCAAAATAAAGACTTTCCCAGACAAACAAAAGCTGAGGGATTTCATCAACACCAGATCTGGCCGACTAGAAATGTTAAAGGCAGCTCTTCAAACTAAAAGAAAAGGATGTTAATGAGCAATAAGAAATCATCTGAAGGTACAAAACTCAATGGTAATAGTAAGTACAAATAAAACACAGACTATTATAACACTGTAAATGTAGTATATAAATTATTCATATCTTGAATAGAAAGACTAAAAAATGAACCTAACAAAAATAATAACTAGAACAACTTTTAAAGACACTGGCAGTATGACATATAACTAGAAATGACAATAAGTTAAAAAGAAGGGAGATTAAGTGTAGAGTTTTTATTAGTTTTCTGTTTACTTGTTTGTTTATACAATTAGTGTTAAGTTGCCATCAGTTTAAAATAATGGGTTATAAGATGTAATTTGCAAGCCTCACGGTAACCTCAAATAAAAAAATCCACAACAGATACACAAAAAATAAAAAGCAAGAAATTAAAACATACCACCAGAGAAAATCACCTTCAATAAAAGGAGGATAGGAAGGAAGGGAAGAAGGAAAAGAAGTCCACAGAACAACCAGAAGAGAAACAACAAAATAGCAGGAATAAGTCCTTACTTATCATTAGTAACATGGAATGTAAATGGACTAAACTTTCTAAAGACATAGAGTGGTTGAATGGATTTAAGAAAAAAAAAACAAGACCTAATGCTGTCTACAAGAAACGCACTTTACCTATAAAGACACATAGACTGAAAATAGGGGAACAGAAAAAAGATATTCCATGCATATGGAACCTAAAAAAACACTGTATTTATATAAGACAAAATATATTTCAAAACAAAAGTATCAAAAGAGACAAAGAAGGTCATTATATAACGATAAAGGAGTCAATCCAGCAAGAGGATGTAATAATTGTAAATATATATGCACCAAACACTGGAGCACCCAGATATATAAAGCACATGTTATTAGAGTTAAAGAGAAATTCCAATATAATAACAGCTGGAGGCTTCAACTCCCCACTTGCAACATTGGACAGTTCATTCAGACACAAAATCAACAAAGAACTTAATCTGCCCTATAGGCCAAATGGACCTAATGGATATTTGCAGAACATTTTATCCAATGGTTGTAGAATACTTCTTCTCAGCACATGGATCATTCTCAAGGATAGACCATATGTTAGGTCAAAAAACAAGTCTTTAAACATTTAAAAAAACTGAAATCATATCAAGTATCTTCTCTGACCACAGTGAAATAAAACTGGAAATCAGTAAGGGGAATTTTGGAAACTATACAAACACATGGAAATTAAACAATATTAATTATTAATATTAATTAAATAATATTTTTAAATATTATTTAATTAATTAAACAATATTAATTAAATATTAATATAACAATATTAATTAAACAATATTAATATTAAATAAATAATATTAATGTTAATTAAACAATATGTTCCTGAAAGACCAGTGGGTCAATGAAGAAATTAAGAAGGAACTGAAAAATTTCTTTCAACAAATGATAATAAAAACACAACATATAAAAGCCTATGGAATACAGCCAAGGCTAAGAGGAAAATGTGTAGCTATAAACATCTGCAAAAGGAAGTAGAAAAACTTCAAATAAACAAGTTAATGATGCATCTTACAGAATTATAAGAGCAAGAACAAATCAAACCCAAAATTAGTCAAGGAAAAGAAATAATAAAAATCAGAGTAGAAATAAATGAAATTGAATCAAAACAAATGCAAAAGATCAATGAAACAGAGGTGGTCTTTTTGAAAAAATAAAATCAAAAAAACTTGAGCCCAACTAATTAAGAAAAAAAGAGAGACAATTCAAATAAATAAAATCAGAAATAAAAAAGAAGACATTACAACCAATACCACAGCAATTCAAAGGAATATTAGAGGCTGGTTTGAGCAACTATAGGCCAATAAATTGGAAAATCTAGAAGAAATGGATAAATTCCTAGCCATATACAACCTACCAAGATTGAACCGTGAAGAAATCCAAAACTTGAGCAGATCAATAACAAGTAATAAGATCAAAGTCATAATAAGAAGTCTCTCAGCAAAGAAAAGCCATGAACCCAATGCATTCACTGCTGAATTTTACCAAACATTTAAAGAACTAATACCAACCCTACTCAAACTATTCCAAAAAATAGAAAATAAGGCAATATTTCCAAATTCACTCTACCAAGCCAGCATTTTCTTTCTTTCTTTTTTTTTTTTTTTTTTTTTTTTGAGATGCAGTTTTGCTCTTGTTGCCCAGGCTAGAATTCAATGGCACAATCTCGGCTCACCACAACCTCTGCTTCCTGGGTTCAAGCAATTCTCCTGCCTCAGCCTCCCGAGTAGGTGAGATTATAGGCATGCGCCACCACGACTGGCTAATTTTGTATTTTTAGTAGAGACAGGGTTTCTCCATGTTGGTCAGGCTGGTCTTGAACTCCTGACCTCAGATCCGCCCGCCTCAGCCCCCCAAATCCTGGGATTACAGGCGTGAGCTACTGCACCTGGCCTGAGGCCAGTATTACCTGGATACCAAACTTAGACAAAGACACATGAATAAAAGACAACTACAGCCCAATATTCCTGCTGAACATTGACGCAGAAATCCTCAATAAAATACTAACCAACTTCAACAACACATTTAAAAAATCATCCATCATGACCAAGTGGGATTTATCCCAGGGATGCAAGGGTGGTTCAGTATATGCAAATCAATCTATGTGCTGCATCGTATCAACAGGATGAAGGCCCAAAACCATGTGATCATTTCAATTGCTGCTGAAAAAGCATTTGATAAAATTCAACATCCCTTCATGATAAAAACCCTCAAAAAACTGGATATAGAAGGAGCATACCTTAATACAATAAAGACCATATGCAACAGACCCAGGGCCAGTCCCACTGTTATTCGACATAGTACTGGAAGTCCTACCTAGAGCAATCAGACAAGAGAAGGAAATACAGGGTATCTACATTGGAAAGGAAGAAGTCAAATTATCTTTATTTGCAGATGATGTGATTTTACATTTGGAAAAACCTAAAGACTCCATAAAAAAACTATCAGAACTGATAAACAAGTTCAGTAAAGTTGCAAGATACAAAATCAACAAACAAAAATTAGCAGCATTTCTATATGCCAACAATGAACAATCTGAAAAAGAAATCAAGAAAGTAATCCCATTTAGGATAGCTACAAATAAAATTAAATGCATAGGAATAAACTTAACCAAAGAAGTGAAAGATTTCCACAATGAAAACTATAAAACATTGATGCAAGAAACTGAAGCAGACACCAAAAAAATGGAAACAAATTCCATGTTCATGGATAGGAAAAAATCAATATTATTAAAATGTCCATACTACTCAAAGCAATCTACAGATTCAACACAACCGCTATCAAAATACCAATGATGTTCTTCACAGAAATAGAAAAAAAAATCCTAAAATTTATCTTGAACTACAGTAGACCCCATAGACAAAGTTATCCCAAGGAGGAAAAAAACAGAGGAATCAAATTACCTGACTTTAAATTATACTACACAGCTATAGCAACCAAAATAGCATGGTACTTTCATAAAAACAGGCACACCAACCAATGGAACAGAATAGAGAACCCAAAAATAAATCCATACATCTATAGTAAACTCGTTTTTGTCCAAGGAACCAAGAACATACACTGGAGAAAGGGCAGTCTCGAATAAAAGGTGCTAAAAAAAACTGGACATATCCATATGCAGAAGAAGGAAACTAGACCACTATCTCTCACTATATACAAAACTCAAATCAAAATGGATTAAAGACTTAAATGTAAGACCCCAAACTATGAAACTACTACAAGAAAAACGTTAAGGAAACTCTCCAGGACATTGGTCTGGGCAAAGATTTCTTGGGTAATAGCCCAAAAGCGTAAGCAATCAAAGTAAAAATGGACAAATGGAATCCATTACGTTAAAAAGCTTCTGCACACCCTAGGAAACAATCAACAAAGTGAAGAAACAATCCACAGAGGGAGAGGAAATGTTTTCAAGCTATCCATCTGATAAGGGATTAATAACCAGAATACATAAGTAGCTCAAAAAAACTCTATAGGAAAAAAAAAATCTAATAATCTGATTTAAAAATGGGCAAAACATCTGAAAAGACATTTGTCAAAAGAAGACATATAAATGGCAAACTTTCGTGGTACGTATAAACAATGGGGAACTATTCAGTTATTAAAAAGAATGAGATCCTGTCATTTACAACAACATGCATGGAACCGGAGATCATTATGCTAAGTGAAATAAGCCAGGAACAGAAAGACAAACTTCACATATTCTCACTTATTTTGGGGAGCTAAAAAAAAATGAGAACAATTGAACACATGGAGATAGAGAGTAGAATGATGGTTACCAGAAACTGGGAAGGGTAGTATGGGAGGGCAGGGGTGGCTGAGGGAACTGGGGATGGCTAATGGGTAGAAAAATATAGTCAGATACAGTGAAGAAGATCTGCTATTTCATAGCACAACAGGATGAGTACAGTCAACAGTAATTTATTGTATAATTTAAAACAACTGAAAGAGTAGAATTGGATTGTTTACAACACAAAGAAAGGATAAATATTTGAGGTGATGGATACCCTATTTACCCTGATGTGATTATTATGCATTACACACCTGTATCAAAATATCTCATGTACCCCATAAATACATACACCTATTATGTATCCACAAAAATTTTAAAAAATCTTACCCACTAAATACAAGACCTTGGAAATACCTGCTCTAAACCCATCAGTGGTATCAAACCACACAAAGGTCAGCTCAAGTCCATCTGGAGTTTCCAGCTTCTTTGTGGACAAAGGTAGCCTAATCATGAGCTGGGTGAGAGAATATGAGACTCGACTCTGTCTTCGCAGAGAAAAGGAGGCACAAACAGAAAGAATTTTTTTTACAGAGTTTTGCTCTGTTGTGCAGGCTGGAGTACAGTGGCACGATCTTGGCTCACTGCAACCTCTGCTTCCCAGGTTCCAGCGATTCTTGCACCTCAGTCTCCCAAGTAGCTGGGACTATAGGCACCCACCACCACATATGGCTAATTTTTGTATTTTTAATAGAGATAGGATTTCACCATGTTGCCCAGGCTGGTCTCAAACCCCTGGCTTCAAGTGATCCACCCACCTCAGTCTCGCAGTGTGCTGGGCTTACAGGTGTGAGCTGCCATGCCCGACCAAATATTAATTTTCATCAAGAGAAAATCAAATTTGTCCAAGAACTCTACTGACAGAAGTGAAATTAGTTTTTCTCTAGCAAATAGTTAGTGGAGTTGGAGGATTAGTCTATTGCCCAAGGAAGAAAGTAAACCCACTGGAGTCCGGAAACATTCATATTCTCAATAATGCATTTAGCTCTCAAAAACAAATAAGATTTGTCGCTGCACTTTTACATTTCAAAAACACCTAAGACTAGATGATCTAAAGTTCTCCTCTGCTAAAAATCAGATTATTAAAACATGTTCCCTAAACTCATAAAGCTCAAGACAATTGTTAAAATTTTTATTGAATGTCAAGTGCCAACCCAGGCAGAGTCTCTCTCAATTCAAACAAAATTCACTGTAGAATTTTGTTCTACAGTGAATTTTGTTCCACAGTGAATTTTTCTGTATTATTCTGTATTATTCTGAATTATTCTGTATTATTCACTGTAGTAGCAGGCACAGGCTTTTCAACTGATGGACTGCAGCAGAATTCAGTTACCTCCTACTGTGAACCATGGGCCTGGCACATATAGACTATTTTTGTAGGGAAACAAAATAGAATTTTTGTATTTTCTGGACGTTCTCAGGATTAGGCTAGTAGAAATGATGTTGCAGAATGCCACCGCTTTAGACCACCTTGTTAATATTCCCACAAAATTCATTGTCCTAGCTTTTGGTGATTTGGAGTACAATGGAGGCCAGTTGAAAAATAGTTTCAAACAAGCAGGTGGGGGAAGCCTGGATTGCTAGATTTCTGGTTAATAGAGTCCATGAATTTCCTTGTAGCACTGCATAAACCAATGTTCCTGTCAATTAGAAAGAGCAGGCACTAGAACCCTAATTACATCACTATGAAGACCCTGAACTTGGTCTGAACTTTGTGTAATTTCTATCAGAAAATCTGAGCTTTCTATAATCCCTTTTTGTATCTCCTCTCCCCAAAGTGAGTGATTTACTTGGGATGAAGGACATAATAGTAGACACAAAGGATCAGCAACTGGGGCAGAGACAGGTCGATGAAAGGGAAGAATCCGGCCGGAGCTCAAGCTGCTAAGGGTTTTACCAGTTCTCTGGTGAAGAGGGATTGGAATTGATCCCAAAGCCACTTTATCTTAATTGTCATTTTTGGTACATGAACTTAATTTTAAATTAACTGGTAAACTCTAAATTATGCACTCCAGAGGATGGGTTCTGCCAGTCTCAACAAACCCTTTAACTCTTTTCAAAGTTAGAGGACTCCTTCAGCTATTGTTAAAGATTGGTCTGGCACCCAAGTGGGCCATCAGGTTAGCAGGGTTCTTTGCAAGGAAGCTTAACACTTTTTTTCTGCCTGAGTGTGCTACAATAAGGGGTACAGCTGTTAAGATAATACAAATGAAAGGATTTTGTAAACTGTAACAACACTTAAATATTGTCCCCTGCCAACAGAATCACAATATTCTCCATTCCAAGTATCTCCTGATTTCCAGCAAGAGGTCTCACTCATTAATGGACTTTACAAGCCATCAACCACCTTTACCTTCCTATAAATCAACCCCAACCACAATACTGTGTTCATACTGTTTCAATTGAATACAGCCTACCTGACTAATATTCACTAGGGGTTATAAAGTAAGAATCTATCTGTCTACAGTGATACTTATTTACCTTGAGGAATACACACTCATAAACACAGATACATACTTTTTTTCAAAAACATAGACATTTTTTCAAAAAGAAAACCCTAATAGTTTGAAAGTAGGCATTCAATATTTGGTGTTTCTTTTTAAAGCTTTATTTTTACCTTGTCTCCTCCCTTAATTGCCTCCAAAGCTGTGTTCCTGTTTGATTGCACGGCTTCACCTAGCAAAGTTGTCCTGATAAATACAACTGAACGCTGTGGGCAGAAGTAACGAGTATGGGAATTCCTTCTACTTATAACTAACTTCTTCTGTTCCTTTCTTGGGGTTTGAGATGATAGAATAGGCCCCAAAACTACAGAGAATAAATCATTATGAATCAACATATTACTTTTGTTGGTATTTCTAGCACTGTGATCCACCACCTGCCTGTAGTGGGATTTTAAAAGTTTTTTTCAAGAATTTCATTCTCTTTTGTTTCCAGAATAAATAAAGTGCAGAGCAGAATAAGCACAAATGGGATTTTGAAATTCATCCCCAAACCACATGAATAGGAAGTTCCCCCCTCACAGCAGAACAACTTAAGGGGTGTGTTTTCTGTGATTTTTTTCTTTACTCAAAATATCATTTTAACCTGATCTCATCTGATATGATGAAAAGGAATGGCAATTTGTGGTGTGCTAGTGTAACGAACATTGTATCACAGTAAGGACCTGTAACTGTAGTTACACCTGCCAAGGGACAAAGCAACTGATCAGTTTCAAATTGAAATACACATGTAGAGACAAAATAGCCTGCTGTTTTTATTAGAGTCACCTCTGACATTCCTGATTTCCTAGAACCGATCATCTTTGCTGGAGGAAAGCAACATGTTGGCATATGAGCTGTATGTAGGTAGTAGAGTCTGGTTCCTGGGAGCCCTGCAGTGCCAGCCCATGCTAAATTCAGTTCAAAGATGCTCTCTGCAACTAAAAGGGAAAAAAAATAAATATCTATGAAAGTTAAATATGTGTTATAAATGCCTGCTCAGGAGTAAGTTTATTCTGACTCATCCCAAAAGCAGAGGAAAGAATGTTCTTTTAAAATCCTATATCTCTGAGACTATGTGAAAAGACCAAATCTACGTCTGATTGGTGTACCTGAAAGTGACGGGAAGAATGGAACCAAGTTGGAAAACACTCTGCAGGATATTATCCAGGAGAACTTCCCCAACCTAGCAAGGCGGGTCAATATTCAAATTCAGGAAATACAGAGAACACCACAAAGATACTCCTTGAGAAGAGCAACTCCAAGACACGTAATTATCAGATTCACCAAAGTTGAAATGAGGGAAAAAAGGTTAGGGGCAGCCAGAGAGAAAGGTCGGGTTACCCACAAACGGAAGCCCATCAGACTAACAGCAGATCTCTCGGCAGAAACTCTACAAGCCAGAAGAGAGTGGGGGCCAATATTCAACATTCTTAAAGAAAAGAATTTTCAACCCAGAATTTCATATCCAGCCAAACTAAGCTTCCTAAGTGAAGGGGAAATAAAATCCTTTACAGACAAGCAAATGCTGAGAGATTTTGTCACCACCAGGCCTGCCCTACAAGATCTCCTGAAGGAAGCACTAAACATGGAAAGGAACAACCGGTACCAGCCACTGCAAAAACATGCCAAATTTTAAAGACCATCGATGCTAGAAAGAAACTACATCAACTAACGAGCAAAATAACCAGCTAACTTCATAATGACAGGATCAAATTCACATATAACAATATTAACCTTAAATGTAAATGGGCTAAATGCTTCAATTAAAAGACATAGACTGACAAATTGGATAAAGAGTCAAGACCCATCAGTGTGCTGGATTCAGGAGACCCATCTCACATGTAGAGACACACATAGGCTCAAAACAAAGGGATGGAGGAAGATCTACCAAGCAAATGGAAAACAGAAAAAGGCAGGGGTTGCAATCCTAGTCTCTGATAAAACAGACTTTAAACCATCAAAGATCAAAAGAGACAAAGAAGGCCATTACATAATGGTAAAACGATCAATTCAACAAGAAGAACTAACTATCCTAAATACATATGCACCCAATACAGGAGCACCTAGATTCATAAAGCAAGTCCTTAGCGACTTACAGACAGACTTAGACTCCCACACAATAATAATGGGAGACTTTAACACCCCACTGTCAACATTAGACAGATCAATGAGACAGAAAGTTAACAAGGATATCCAGGAATTGAACTCAGCTCTGCACCAAGCAGACCTAATAGACATCTACAGAACTCTCCACCCCAAATCAACAGAATATACATTCTTCTCAGCACCACATTGCACTTATTCCAAAATTGACCACATAGTTGGTAGTAAAGCACTCCTCAGCAAATGTAAAATAACAGAAATTTTAACAAACTGTCTCTCAGACCACAGTGCAATCACACTAGAATTCAGGATTAAGAAACTCACTCAAAACTGCTTGACTACATGGAAACTGAATAACCTGCTCCTGAATGACTACTGGCTACATAACGAAATGAAGGCAGAAATAAAGATGTTCTTTGAAATCAATGAGAACAAAGACACAACGTACCAGAATCTCTGGGACACATTTAAAGCAGTGTGTAGAGGGAAATTTATAGCACTAAATGCCCACAAGAGAAAGCAGGAAAGATCTAAAATTGACACCCTAACATCACAATTAAAAGAACTAGAGAAGCAAGAGCAAACACATTCAAAAGCTAGCAGAAGGCAAGAAGTAACTAAGATCAGAGCTGAAGTGAAGGAGATAGAGACACAAAAAACCCTTCAAAAAATCAATGAATCCAGGAGCTGTTTTTTTTGAAAAGATCAACAAAATTGATAGACCGCTAGCAAGACTAATAAAGAAGAACAGAGAGAAGAGTCAAATAGATGCAATAAAAAATGATAAAGGGGATATCATCACTGATCCCACAGAAATGCAAACTACCGTCAGAGAATACTATAAATACTTCTACGCAAATATACTAGAAAATCTAGAAGAAATGGATAAATTCCTGGACACATACACCCTCCCAAGACTAAACCAGGAAGAAGTTGAATCCCTGAATAGACCAATAACAGGCTCTGAAATTGAGGCAATAATTAATAGCCTACCAACCAAAAATGTCCAGGAACAGGTGGATTCACAGCCGAATTCTACCAGAGGTACAAGGAGGAGCTGGTACCATTCCTTCTGAAATTATTCTAATTAATAGAAAAAGGGGGAATCCTCCCTAACTCATTTTATGAGGCCAACATCATCCTGATACAAAAGTCTGGCAGAGACACAACAAAAAAAGAGAATTTTAGACCAATATCCCTGATGAACATTGATGCAAAAATCCTCAATAAAATACTGGCAAACCAAATCCAGCAGCATGTCAAAAAGCTTATCCACCATGATCAAGTAGGCTTCATTCCTGGGATGCAAGGCTGGTTCAACATATGAAAATCAATAAATATAATCCAGCATATAAACAGAACCAAAGATAAAAACTACATGATTATCTCAATAGATGCAGAAAAGGTCTTTGACAAAATTCAACAGCCCTTCATGCTAAAAACACTCAATAAATTAGGTATTGATGGGACGTATCTCAAAATAATAAGAGCTATTTATGACAAACCCACAGCCAATATCATACTGAATACGCAAAACCTGGAAGCATTCCCTTTGAAAACTGGCACAAGACAGGGATGCCCTCTCGCACCACTCCTATTCAACATAGTGTTGGAAGTTCTGGCCAGGGCAATCAGGCAGGAGAAAGAAATCAAGGGTATTCAATTAGGAAAAGAGGAAGTTAAATTGTCCCTGTTTGCAGATTACATGATTGTATATTTAGAAAACCCGATCGTCTCTGCCCAAAATCTCCTTAAGCTGATAAGCAACTTCAGCAAAGTCTCAGGATACAAAATCAATGTGCAAAAATCACAAGCATTCTTATATACCAATAATAGACAAACAGAGAGCCAAATCATGAGTGAACTCCCATTCACAATTGCTTCAAAGAGAATAAAATACCTAGAAATCTAACTTACAAGGGATGTGAAGGACCTCTTCAAGGAGAACTACAAACCACTGCTCAATGAAATAAAAGAGGACACAAACAAATGGAAGAACATACCATGCTCATGGATAGGAAGAATCAATGCCGTGAAAATGGCCATAATGCCCAAGGTAATTTATAGATTCAATGTCATCCCCATCAAGCTACCAATGACTTTCTTCACAGAATCGGAAAAAACAACTTTAAAGTTCATATGGAACCAAAAAAGAATCCACATTGTCAAGACAATCCTAAGTCAAAAGAACAAAGCTGGAGGCATCATGCTATCTAACTTCAAACTATACTACAAGGCTGCAGTAACCAGAACAGCATGGTACTGGTACCAAAACAGAGATATAGACCAATGGAACAGAACAGAGCCTTCAGAAATAATACCACACATCTACGGCCATCTGATCTTTGACAAACCTGACAAAAACAAGAAATGGGGAAAGGATTCCCTATTTAATAAATGGTGCTGGGAAAACTGGCTAGCCATAAGTAGAGAACTGAAATTGGATCCCTTCCTTACACCTCATACAAAAATTAATTCAAGATGGATTAAAGACTTAAATGTTAGACCTAAAACCATAAAAACCCTAGAAGAAAACCTAGGCAATACCATTCAGGACATAGGAATGGGCAAGGACTTCATGTCTAAAACACCAAAAGCAAGGGCAACAAAAGCCAAAATTGACAAATGGGATCTAATTAAACTGAAGAGCTTCTGCACAGCAAAAAAAACTACCATCAGAGTGAACAGGCAACCTACAGAATGGGAGAAAATTTTTGCAATCTACTCATCTGACAAAGAGCTAATATCCAGAATCTACAAAGAACTCAAACAAATTCACAAGAAAAAAACAACCCTATCAAAAAGTGGGCAAAGGATATGAACAGACACTTCTCAAAAGAAGACATTTATGCAGCCAACAGACACATGAAAAAATGCTCATCATCACTGGCCATCAGAGAAATGCAAGTCAAAACCACAATGAGATACCATCTCACACCAGTTAGAATGGTGATCATTAAAAAGTCAGGAAAAAACAGGTGCTGGAGAGGATGTAGAGAAATAGGAACACTTTCACACTGTTGGTGGGACTGTAAACTAGTTCAACCATTGTGGAAGACAGTGTGGCGATTCCTCAAGGATCTAGAACTAGAAATACCATTTGACCCAGCCATCCCATTACTGGGTATATACCCAAAGGATTATAAATCATGCTGCTATAAAAACATATGCACATATATGTTTATCGTGGCACTCTTCACAATAGCAAATACTTGGAACCAACCCAAATGTCCATCAATGATAGACTGGATTAAGAAAATGTGGCACATATACACTATGGAATACATAAAAAAGGATGAGTTCATGTCCTTTGTAGGGACATGGATGCAGCTGGAAACCATCATTCTCAGCAAACTATCACAAGGACAGAAAACCAAACACCACATGTTCTCACTCATAGGTGGGAATTGAACAATGAGAACACTTGGACACAGGAAAGGGAACATCACACACCGGGGCCTGTCGTGGGGTGCGGGGAGGAGGGAGGGATAGCAATAGGAGATATACCTAATGTAAATGACCAGTTAATGGATGCCGCACACCAACATAGCACATGTATACATATGTAACAAACCTGCATGTTGTGCACATGTACCCTAGAACTTAAAGTATAATTTTAAAAAGAGCCTCAAAAAATAAAATAAAATAAAATCTCATATCTCTGTTTTCTTTTTTTTTTTTTTTTTTGCTTGCTTGTTTGTGACAGTTTCTCTCTCGTTGCCCAGGCTGGAGTGTAATGGCGCTGTCTCAGCTCACTGCAACCTCCACCTCCCAGGTTCAAGTGATCATCCTGCCTCTGCCTCCCGAGTAGGTGAGATTACAGTTGTCTGCCACCACAACCAGCTAATTTTTGTATTTTTAGTAGACACAGGGTTTCACCGTGTTGGCCAGGCTAGTCTCGAATCCCTGACTTCCGGTGATCTGCCCACCTCGGCCTCCCAAAGTGCTGGGATTACAGGCATGAGCCACCGTGCCTGGCCCCATATCTCTGTTTTTTAGAGTTGATGTCCAACTGCTCTCCTTCCTCCTCCAAAAGGCCAAACTCTTCAGCCTGGCAATCCTTTTCTTGATAAGTCCCTAAATTCCAATCCAACTTCATCCAACTCTTTCCCTACATGTATCATAATTCTTGTCAAGCTGAATTACTAAGGGCTCCAAAAGAAACCAGGGTACCTCCAAGTCTTTACATGCAAGCCATATGCACCACGTAGAATGTCCTTCCTTCTAACTCTTCATTTTCAAATCCTACACAAACATAAAGATGCAATTCAAATGTACCTGTTCAGTGAAGCATTCCCTGATTCCCTAACCTGGAATTTTCTTTCTGAACTCCCATAGGACGAGAAACATCTTCCTCAAACACATGTTCTCCTCTTTGAGGAAGGTCAGAGAAAAACCTTGACTTACAGACAAAGAAAGGCAACAAACTACAGCCCTGTTAGGGGCTTCACAACTATCATTTAATTCTCAACAATCCTGCAAGGCAGGTATTATTGTTCTTAGCAGATACTGAACCTGAGGCTCAGAGAACTTTTTGAATGAAATCTTTGCCTGTCAGACTTAAAAGCACACAGTTTCCACCAATCCACCCTATTTATCGTTACTCGTGTTTATACAGCTTTTAGAATATTGACTGTGGTACTTCGTGAACATTTCTTTACAGTTTGTTTTGTTGTTGTTTTGAGATGAGAAAAGAAGCCATCTTATTTCACGTTCCCCACCCCCCTCACCCCTTGTATAGTAAATTTCTTGCTCAAATTTGTGTTAAATTAATACACAGTCTTTCAGACGGAAAATTTTTTAAAAGAAAAGGAAACATAAAGATAAATTTCTCTGATTGCTCTTCTTGAGGGCAAAGAAAAGAAACTAAATAACAAGAAATTTGGCTATTTTAAATTAGAAAATGAAGGCAACTATTTCGGTAACAACAGTAGCTTCCATTTTTTGAACTGTGATTCAGTGTCAGACCCTGGACAGACTTTTTTTTTTTTTTTTTAGTTATTTGAGACAGTCACACTCCCTTGACCAGGCTGGAGTGCAGTGGCACAATCTCGACTCACTCCATCCTTGACCTGCTGGGCTCAAGTGATCCTCCCACCTTACCCACCTCAGCTTCCCAAGTAGCCGGGACCACAGGCATGTGCCACCAGGCCCAGCTCATTTTATTTTATTGTTTTGTAGAAACAGAGCATCACTTTGTTGCCAAGACTGATGTCAATTCCAGGCTCAAGCGATCCTCCCACCTCTGTTAAGCGATCTTAACCACTGAGTCTTCTCACCTTTATGTCTCCTGGCCTATTGAATATTCACTATCAGGCAGGACTGTTTTCTTTCTGCCACTTAGCAAAACAAAACAAAACCCTCTTTCTTTGAGGCTTTTCTCAAATCTATTTTCATGAATCCTCAAATAATTATCCATATTTAGAGGACAGAAACCCTGAGCACTGATTGAGGAAAAGCAATACTACCGTCTTCCTCTATACAGTAACGTGAACAAAAATCATTCAAAGGAACCCTTTCTGCGTCCAGCTAACACAGCAACGCCCGTACTACAATCGGTACTTCCCCCGTGTAAGTAGCATGACCCCTAGTGGGCACCAGTGGTAAATATCTAGATTTTAGCATTGATAGAAATACTGTACAAGGGTTTATTTTAATAGATAGATAGAAAAATAGGTCAAGATGTTGTCATCAAAACTATATTAATGTGACCACATATTTTTGTTGACTATGAAACACAAAGGAAAGGTATCAAAATATACTTTTTAAAATATAATATCCAGAAACCAATTATAAAGTGAGTTTTTATATTTTCTTTTGTTACCACCTTTAGCTTCTATAACTCTTAATTAAATGCTCTCCGTCTTCAACCACATTTCTTCAACAAAGATAACTTGCACAAGAGTGCCTTCAAGAAAGGATTAAAAATGGTGAGGTTGGGACATTTTCAGTTTGTCTAGATGAAATACTCTTATGAATGCATCATCTTAAAACATCCCAGTCCACACTCAGTGTTACTCGTAATTTCACTGATGCTTAATTTATTTCACCACATATTACAGTTTAATTAAACACCAGACAGGAGGTTCTCTGGGATCACTCTTTCTACACAGCAATGTTTAAGTTCTTTACGTTTAAAGTAACAACAAAAGTGGTAGTCAAAGGAATACAGAACTATGTTTTATCTGAATAACTGGGTCATATATATTCCCATTTTATTCCCATCTGTATTAGTCCCCCGTCTCCCAACTTTTTTTAAGTAAGTAGTAATTCTTATTAACAGCAGTGGCACCTGCACGGGGGTGGACAAATCTGGTGGCCAGCAGGTCCCCCTGCTGTTTTGCTCAACTGGCAACATGCTCTCAACCCTGGCAGCTGCTCCTGTTTTGTTTTGTTTTGTTTTCTCCCAGGCAAATAGGAACTTCATGGACATTTAGAAATTCTTTTCTCTGAACCGAAACTTTGGCTTCAGAAAGTAGCAACGAAATTCACAACAGAGGATAAATTTTTCTATATGTATTTAATTCCATAAGGACATGAATACATTTCCATAAAACATTTAAGCCACACAGAAATGTCTAATCCGCGAACACCCTTTTACACCCCACCTCCATCTTTCTCCCCCCACCAAGCCTGAGGAGGTCCAGAGAATTCTCTCCACAGAAACGAATATAAAACTGGACATCCTTACTAACGAGAGCCATTTCATATCACTCAAAATGACCACAGGCAGAAAACAACTCGAGGTATTTGTTGTCTTTCCTTGCAGTCCTGTGTATATGCGTAAATAAATAGTTTGGGTTTGTTTCACTTGGCAAAACCATGATTGCCCCATATGCTTGTTCTGTGACTTGCTTTTTTGCTTAACATTGTGTATTGATCATATTTCTATATCGCTGCCTATAGGCCTCTTTCATTCTTTTTTATCTGTTGCACAGCATTGAACAATAAGATGTGTCATGGTTTCTTTGGTCATTTCCCTGTTGATTTAAGGTTGTTTCTAATATTTTCCTATTATACACAATACAGTAATGAACACCTTGAGCTATCTTGATATACTTATGCAAGTACATCTGTCGGCTAGGTATCTAAAAATGAAACTGCTGAGATGAAGAATGTGAAAATACTAAATTTTAAAAGATAGTGCCAAATTCTGTTCACAAAGGCAGGAATGTTTGAGGAGTTGCCAGGCCTTTGGAACTAATCATAAATGTTAGCACTGGAAGTGTCCTTAAAACTGCCTCGCCAAAAAAAAACCTTGGTTTTTTTTATGATCAGATTGGTAACATTTATTAATGCAAACATAATTTTTAATAATGATAAAAAGATGCAGTGAAAGAAAAAATAGCTATTTTAGAAAAAGTGTATTCCATATCCTCTTGTTTAGTTTTTCATACAAAGATTGCTTTTTTATATGTACTTTCAGTTCTGGGGTACATGTGCAGAACGTGCAGGTCTGTTACACAGGTATACACGTGCCATGTGGTTTGCTGTACCCATCAACCCATCACCTACATCAGGTATTTTTCCTAATGCTATCCCTTCCCTACCCCTCCACAGGCCGATAGGCCCCGGTGTGTGTGGTTCCCCTCCCTGTGTCCATGTGTTCTCATTTTTCAACTCCCACTTATAAAACCTATTTTTTTTTTTTTAAGACAAAACTGAGGTTTGTAGAATTTATATGACTGGTCCTGCTTCATGAACCCAGACTCCAATCCAGGTTTTCTGACTGCCCTGTCCGGTACTTCTCCCACTACAACATATTTTATGGGGGTAAACTTAGACTTGAATTTTGGAGTAATCGTTTCCAGAGATTTAGAATGTTTTTTATAAACAATTAAAAACATCTTTTCTTCCCTTGGAGTCTTCAGCAGTATAGAGAACGACTAGGATTTCTGTTATGAATCAAATATTCAGAGTGGTAATAGCTCTACAAAGCAAGCAAACAGGTAAGTTCTGTATCAGAACACAATGCTAAAAGTTGAAACCTGTAAATAGAATCTGATTTCCTTACTAAATGATGGTAGAAATGGAGTCTGCAGTTCTATACTCAGGCACTCATCACTTGAGGGAAATTATTCCAATCGCCACACTCCAAAGCTCCTCAAATTATTTGTTAGTGCATAATAAATTACCTCAAACTTAGTGCCATTAAAAAAAACATTTTATCATATTCCTGGTTCTGTGGGTCAGGGGTTTGAGAAGGGTACAGCAGTGGTGGCTTCTCTCTGCTCCACAATGCCTGGAGCCTCAGCTGGGAAAGCTCACACGTGGGGGTGACTCAACAGCTGGGGCTGGGATCGTCTAAAGGCAGGTGGATGCTGGCTGTCATCTGGGATCTCAGCTGGGCTGTTGGCCAGAGAACCTGCACATGGCCTCTCCATATGGTCCCTGTGCTATTTTATGGCACAGTGATGGGGTTCCAGGGACAAATGTTCCAAAACTCATCTTCCAGTAACAGTGATGTGAGGAGATTAGGAGAGTGCCCTCCACAGAAATAAATACAAGACTGGACAACCATGTTTTTTAAAACATAATCAATTTCAGGTCACTGGAAAATGACTTAAAGTAGATAACAACTGGAGAAGTATTTACTCATGAAAACTACCACTTAGGCCAGGCACAATGGATTACATCTGTAATCTCAGCACTGTGGGAGGTCAAGGAGGCAGATCACCTGAGGTTGGGAGTTCAAAACCAGCCAGGCCAACATGATGAAACCCCATCTCTACTAAAAATACAAAAAGTATCCAGATGTAGTGGCACACATCTGTAATCCCAGCTACTAGGAAGGCTGAAGCAAGAAAATTGCTTGAACCCAGGAGGTGGAGGTTGCAGTGAGCCCAGATGGCGCCACTGCACTCCAGCCTGAGCAACTGAGTGAAAAACCCCATTTCAAAACATGAAAAAAGAAAAAGGAAAAGAAGACAAGAAAGAAAACTACCACTTAGGTAAATTAAGTGACTCTGTGGCTTTCTTGCCTGAGAGCATTCTAAGCTCAGGTGACAAAACCCTCAACTCCACCTCCCAGAGGGATCTGGGCTCAGGATGGGGGACAGAGCAGCTAAAACAAGGCAATACTGGAAGTGAAAGGAACTTAGAAGGGTGGGAGTAATGAAAGCTCCACACATCTCTGGCTGACTGCTAATGGACACATGCTTGAGGGAAACCCCAAAACGCCCAGCAAACATTGCAAGCTCAGGAAACACATACATGGAGGTGAGTAGCAATGGGGCCTTAGAGGCAACGGGAGCATCCTTCACTAAAGGAATGAGTAAACACATTGTGGAGAATATACGTTCCGGAATACTATGCAGCAGGTGGAAGCTACCATCTGGATGTACATGATACAAAATGGATACATCTTAAAAACATATCTGAGGGATAATGATTATGATAATGTCAACCAATATTTACATAGAACTAATCAGAAACCCCCATGAGTCCAGGACTTTTCTACAATATGTCCATATATTAACTCATGTAGTCATCATGGTTTTATTAGGTTGGTGAAAAAGTAATTGCAGTTTTTGCCATTACTATTAATGTATATATAAATATTTACGTATGTATTTAATTACACAACTACATGAATACACTCCCATAAAAACGTTAATACAGAAATGTCTAAACTGTGAACACCCCTTTATATCCCACCTTTTTATGCCATTCTTCTTGTCCTCCAAGCATGCAGAAGTTTATATATTATATATATCTTAATATATACCTATAGATTATATATATCTTGATATATACCTCTATATTAAGAGATTTTTTACAAGAAATTGACTTACACACATTTAGGAGCTGATGTGCAAGTCCAAAAACAGTGAGGAAGTGAAGATTGTGGGCACAAGACAAAGTTGTCACCAACTAGGAGGCAGGACAGGAAGATGACAGGCAAGATGGAACTCCACGGGCATGGGCTGAAGCTGTCATCACAAGTGGAATTTCTTCTATGCGAGTGTGGTAGGCAGAATTCTAAGAATGAACTCAACTGACCTTCAGCCTTGACACCTCCCTTTTGAGGGGTGGTGGAAATCTGTGAATATGAGAAGCCATTGTTCCCTTGATTATGTTACCTTAGGTGGCAAAAGGGAGATTATCGGGGTGGGTCTTATCTAATCACACGAGACTTCTAAAAGCAAAGGGTTTTCTCTGCCTGGTAGCAGAAGAGGAAGTAAGAGACCTGAAGTACAAGAGTGACTGCTAGCTTTGAATACAGAGAGGATCACATGCCAAGGCTCTTTAGGAGCTGAGGAAAGCTCTCAAGCAACCGTCAGAAAGAAAGTGAGGCCTTTGGTCCTACAGTCCTACAACCACAAGGATCTGAATTCACCCAACAACCTGAATGCACTTGGAAGCAGATTCTTCCCCAGAACCTCTAGATGAGAACCTGGACAACACTGTGACTTCAGCCTTGTCAGGCCATGAGCAGAGAATCCAGCCAAGCCTACCTGTACTTCTTACTTCAAAAACTGAGATATTAGCCAGGTGTGGTGGCATGCACCTGTAGTCCCAGCTACTTGTGGGACTTTCGTTTGAGCCTGGGAAAATCGTTTGAGCCTGGGAAGCAGAAGCTACAGTGAGCCAAGATCATGCCCCTGCACTCCAGCCTGGGTGACAGAATGAGACCCCATCTCAATAAAAAGAAAAAAAAAAAAACTATGAGATAATAAATGACTCTATTGTAAGCTGCAAAGTTTTAATAATTTGTTAGGGGGTGTTATATATGGAATGTATGTGTCTCCCTCAAAACTTCATATGTTAAGGTGTAGCTGTATTTGGAGGAAACAAGTAATTAAGGTTAATTAATTACTTAAGGTCAAATGAGATCAAAAGGGTGGACCTCTGATATAAAAGAATTAGTGTCTTTTTTCTTTTGTTTTTTTGTTTTTTTGTTTTTTTGGTTTTTTTGAGACAGAGTCTCGCTCTGTCACCTAGGTTGGAGTGCAGTGGCATGATCTCACCTCACTGCAACCTCTGCCTCCCAGGTTCAAGTGATTCTGCTGCCTTAGCCTCCTGAGTAGCTGGGATTACAAGCACACACCACCCCACCATGCCCAGCTTATTTTTGTATTTTTAGTAGAGAAGGGGTTTCACCATGTTGATCAGGATGGTCTCGAACTCCTGACCTCGTGATCCACCCACCTCAGCCTCCCAAAGTGCTGGGATTACTGGTGTGAGTCACCTCACGTGGCCAAGAATTAGTGTCTTTATAAGAAGAAACACCAGATGACTAGCACTCGTTCACAAGTGCTCTCTGTCTTATGTGCTTGCTCTCTCTCTCTCTCTCTCTCTGTGCCATATGAGAACACAGCAAGAAGGTGGCCATCTGCAAGACCAAGAGTAGGCCTTCACCAGAAATCAACTCAGCCAGATCTTGCACTTGGACTTTCTAGCCTGCAAAACTTTAAGAAAAGAAATTTCTACGTTTAAGCCATGCAGTCTATGATATTTTGCTATAGCAGGACTAAGATAGGCAGCAATGGGAAACTAATATAGGAAGCTACTGTATTATCATTATCCATGTTACAGTGAGGAAACTGAGTAAGATTCTATCACACTTCAACAAGAGCGCCGTAACCACTCAATGGAGAAAGGACAGTTGCTTCAACAAGTGGTGTTCTTTTGCACTGGATATCCAAGTGCAAAAGAGTAAAGTTAAACCCTTATCTTGCATCTTGTAAAAAAATTCACTCAAAATAAATTAAATACTTAAATGTAATACCTAAAACTGTAAAACTCCTATAAGAAAACACAGGAGAAAACTTCCTGACATTGGGCTTGGCAATGATTTCTTGGATATGACACCAAAAGTACAGGCAACACAAGCAAAACTAGACAAATAGGACCGCATCCAACTTAAAAACTTCTGTGCATGAAGGAATAAAGGACACAATCAACAGAGTGAAAAGGCAACCTATAGAATGGGAGAAAATATTTGCAAATCATATATCTGATAAGGGGTTAATATCCAGGATATATATAAAGAAATCCTACAACTCAACAATGGCAAAAAAAATAATAATAATAATTAAAAAATAGACAAGGCTGGGTGCGATGGCTCACGCTTGTAATCCTAGCACTTTGGGAGGCCAAGGCAGGCGGATCTCCTGAGGTCAGGACTTCGAGACCAGCCTGGCCAACATGGCAAAACCTCATCTCTACTAAAAGTACAAATATTAGCTGGGTGTGGTGCCAGGCATCTGTAATCTCAGCTACTCAGGAGGCTGAGGCAGGAGAATCGCTTGAACCCAGGAGACAAAGGTTGCAGTGAGCCAACATCACGCCACTGCACTCCAGCCTGGGCAACAAGAGTAAGACTCTGTCTCAAAAAAGAAAAAAATAGACAAAACGTTTAAGTGCATATTTTTCTAAAAATGACACTCAAATGGCCAAAAATATATTTTAAAAAATCCTCAACAGCACTAATCATCAGAGAAATGCAAATCAAAACCAGAATAAGTTATTACCTAACACCCAATAGGATGGCTGCTATTTAAAAAAAAAAAAAGAAAAGAACAATGGTTTGCAAGAATATGGAGAAACTGGAACCCTTTTGTGCTACTGGTGAGATTGTAAAATAACACAGCTGCTGCTACAGAAACAATACGGAAGTTCCTCAAAAAATTAAACATAGAACCACCATGTGATCCAGTAATTTCATGTCAGGGAATATATGCAAAAGAATTGAAAGCCAGTCTCAAAAAGATATTTGTATGCCTGTGTTCATAGCAGCACTATTTATAATAGGCAAGAGGTGGAAGTAACCCAAATGGCCATTGATGAATGACTGGGTAAATAAAGTGTGGGATATACACACCACAGAACACTATTCAGTCTTAAAAAGGAAGAAAAGCCTATCACACGACACAACATGAATGAACCTTGAGGACATTATGCTAAGTGAAATAAGTCAGTCACAAAAAGGATAAATACCGTATGATCCCACCTGTCATATGAGGTATCTAAAGTAGTTCCATTCAAAGAAACAAAAAGTGGGATCTTGGTTACCAGGAGCTAGGGAGAGAGAAGAAAGGGTAGTTGTTCTTTAATGGGTGTAGAGTAGCAGAGTTGCAAGCCAAAGAATTCTGCAGATCTGTTTCACAATGATGTGAATTATACTTAATACTACTGAATTGTACACTTAAAATGATGAAAGTGGTATGTGTTATGTGCTTTTTAACCACAATAAAGCATATTTGCCACAGAAATTTAGTTAATATCTTATAACTAAACATGTATATATGTTGCTTATATAATCCCTGTAAAAAATTACATTGCAATATCACTTATGTAATTTTAAGGACCATTTCTACACAAAAAGTATATATTTTACAGGAATACATGCATATTAGCAAGTGAATCAAAGATATAAAACGAGTGCCCAGGTGAGTGAAAGGAAAGGATATGAGGCAGGTTGAAGATAAGGAGATAGGTGGGGGGGGGGGGGGAGAAGAGACATAGATGGAGCAAAAGAAAGGCCTTACATATACAGAAGAGAACGATCACCATTTTCTGTGCCTAAAGTACAAAGAAAACAAAACAGCCCAGGTAGCATGATCCTACTTCTTCTCAATATGTTGTGTATACTCACAAAGAAGAATATCTGGAAGCATAAATATCAGAATATTAACTGTGGGTTTCCCTAATGCTTGGAAGTATGGATGATTCTTGTGTATATTTCTTAATTTAACTGTAGTAAAGGTGTATTGTTAAAAATAATCTTTAACATCCAATACATATAAATATATTATAGGTATGTTCATGTATAATATATGTGTCTATTATATATAATATTAATGTTATATGTATATTACACATACAGTCATTCATCATGAGGGAAATACATTCTGGGAAATGTTTTATAAGCCAATTTCATGACTGTGTAAACATCATAGAGTGTACTTATACAGACCTAGATGGTATACCCTACTACACAGCTAGGCTATAGGGGATGGCCTATTGCTCCGAGGCTACAAACCTGTACAGCATTACTGTACTGAATACTGCAGGCAATTGTAACAAAATAGTAAGTATTTATGTATCTAAGCATGGAAAAGGCATAGGAAAAATATGATATTATAGTCTTATGGGACCACCATCATATATACAGTCTGTCATTGACCAGAAGATTTTGTGGCACATGTTTGTATATGTATATGTCTTAGTTCTGTTGCTATAACTGAATACTACAGACTGGGTAAACTGTAAAAAAATACAGGTTTATTCAGCTCATGGTTCTAGAGGCCAAGAAGTCTGAGGTCAATGGGCCAGCGCCTGTGAGGGCCTTACTGCTGCACTATCTCATGGCAGAAAAGCAGGACAAGTGATGCCTGCCCTCACGACTCAATTGCCTCCCAAGGACCTCAGTTCTCAGCACCACCACAATGACAACCCAGTTTCCAGCACATGAACTCTTGGGGACACATGCAAACCATAGTAGATTGAATGACAATACTGTAAACCAATCACAGATAACTATAATTATTTTTAACAGCTCTGAGGTATAATATACATGCCATTAAGCTCAAACATTTGAAATATAAAATTCAATGGTTATTAGTATTTTCACAGTGTTGTGTAACCATCACCACAATCTCAACATAGAAGATTTTTATTACTCAGAAAGAAACTATGTATCTCTTAGTAGTCACTCTTCATTTCTCTCCAAAAACCCAGGCCTAGGCAACAACTAATCCACTTTTTCTCTATAGATTTGTCTTTTCTGGACATTTAAAATAAATGGAATCCCACAATACGTGGTGTTTTGGGAATGGCTTCCTTCACTTAGCAAAATGTTTTCAAGGTTCATCCATATTGTAGCAGGTGTCAGTACTTCATTCCTTTATATTGCTGAATAATATTCTATGGTATTATGCCACAATTTATTTGTATAGCTGAAAAATATTCTATTGTATTGAAATACTACATTTTGCTTATCCATTCATCACTTACAGACATTTGAGTTGTCTTCTCTTTTTGGCTATTGTGAATAATGCTGCTATGACTATTTAAGTACAAGATATTGTGTGAATGTGTGTTTTGTTTTTCATGGGAATACAACCAGGAGTGGAATTGCTGGGTTATGATAACTCCATGTTTAAGATTTTCAGGAACTGCCAAAATATTTTCAAACTGCACCATTTTACATTACAACCAGAAGTGTATATGGGTTCCAATGTCTCCACGTCGCCACCAATATTTGTTATTATCTGTATTTTTATTATAATTATACTAGTGGCTGTGAAGGAATAGCTCATTGCAGTTTTGATTTGCATTTCCCTAATGGTTAATGATGATGGACATTTTTTCATATGAAAATTGCTCACCTGTATATCTTCTTTGGAGAAATATTTACTCAGACCCTTTGCTTCTTTTTTTTTTTTTTCTTGACAGATAGGGTCTTTCTCTGTCTCCCAGGCTGGAGTGTAGTGACGCAATCATAGCTCACTGTAGCCTCAAACTCCTGGGCTTGAGCTATCCTCCCACCTCAGCCTCCCGAGTAGCTGGGACTACAGGTAATTTTTTTTTTAATTCGTTTTTGTAGAGGTGGAGTCTCACTTTGTAGCCCGGGCTGGAATCAAACTCCTGGCTTCAAGAAATCCTCCCACCTTGGCCTCCCAAAGTCCTGGGATTACAGGCATGAGCCTCCACATCTGTCCTTTTTACCCATTTTTATAGTGGGCTATTTGTCTGTTATTCTTAAACTGTTAAGAGTATTTTATACATCCCAGATACATGGCTCTTATAAGATATATTACTTTTTAAATATTTTCTCTCATTCTGTAGTTTTATTTTCACTCTTTTGATGATGTCTTTAGAAATGCAAAAGATCTTTTATTATGATGAAATTCAATTTATCTAATTTTTTTGGTCACTTGTGTTTTGGGTGTCGTGTCTAAGATGGCTTCACTTAATATGAAGTCATGATGATTTACTCCTATGTTTTCTTCCAATAATTTTATAGTTTAGCTTTTATATTTAGATTTTTGCTCCATTTAGAGTTAGTTTTTGTATATGGTGCAAGGAAACTATCTAAATTCATTATTTTGCATTAAGTTATCTTAGCATCATTTGTGGAAAAGATCATCCTTGGAAACTTTTTCAAAAATCAATTAACATTAAATGTGGTCATTTATTTTTGGATTTTATTCTATTTTATTCTATTCATCTATATGTTTTTCCTTATCACACTGTCTTGATTACTGTAACATTGTAGTTAGTTTGGAAAACAGGAAGTGTGAGTCCTCCAACTTTCGTCTTCTTTTACAACATTGTTTTGGCAATTTCAGATCCCTTGAATTTCCATATACATTTTAGGAATAGTTTGTCAGTTTCTGCACACACACAAAAAAGGCAGCTGAGATTTTGACAAGGATTGTGTTGAATCTCTAGATCAGTTTAGCAAGCATTGCCATTTAAACAATACTGTCTTCCAGTACACGAACGTAAGATGTCCTTCTACTTAGATCTTCTTTAATTTCTTTCAACAATGTTTTGTAGGTTTAAAGTACATGTTTTTTACTTTTACATCTGCATATTTTATTCTTTTGTGGTACTGTAAATAAAATTGTTCTCTTAATTTCATTTTTGGATTGTTTAGTACTAGTATACAGAAATACAATTTTTTATATTGATATTATTCAGTTGGTTGCAATTGCAGTTTGGTGCAAACATAATTGCAAAAACTTTTATCATCAAAAACTGCAATTATGTTTGCACCAACCAAATATATACTAAAAGTTTGCTGAACTCATTTGTTAGTTCTAATTTTTCTAGTAGATTCCTTAGGATTTTCTATATATGAGATTATGTCATTTGCAAGTTGAGATGGTTTTACTTCTTCCTTTCCAATCTGGGTAATCTTTTGTCTCTTTTTATCGTCTAGTTGCCCAGGCTAGAATCTCTCCTGTACAACCTTTAATAGAATGGCAAGAGTGGACGTCCTTGTCTTTTTCCAGATCTTAATGGGAAAGCATTCAGTCTTTCATCATTAAATATAATGTTACTTCTAAGCTTTTCATGAATATTCTTTATGAGATTGAGGATGTTCCCTACCATTCCTAGTTTGTTTAGTATTTTTATCATGAAAGGGTTTTGGATTTTGTTCAATAACCTTCTGCATCAAAGTGATCATGTAGTTTTTGTCCTTTATCTGATAGGGTATAATACATTAATTGATTTTCAGTCGTTAAACAGAGCTTCCTTTCATAGGATAAATTCCACATGGTCATATTTGGTTTCCTAATCTTTTGCTAAGGGTTTTTTTGTTTGTTTGTTTGTTTGAGACGGAGTCTTGCTCTGTCGCCTAGGCTGGAGTGTAGTGGCCCGGTCTTGGCTCACTGCAAGCTCCGCCTCCCAGATTCACGCCATTCTCCTGCCTCAGCCTCCCAAGTAGCTGGGACTACGGGCACCCGCCACCACGCCCACTAATTTTTTGTATTTTTAGTAGAGATGGGGTTTCACCATGTTAGCCAGGATGGTCTCGATTTCCTGACCTCGTGATCTGCCCTCCTTGGCTTCCCAAAGTGCTGAGATTACAGGCGTGAGCTACCGTGCCCGACCTTGCTGAGGTTTTTGTGTGTGTGTGTGTGTCCTATATTTAGTAAAAATATCAGTTTGAGGTTTTTTTCCGTGTGATGCCTTTGTCTGGTTTTTGGTATCAGGGTAATATTGGCCTCATAGAATGAGTTGGGAAGATTTCCCTCCTATTCTATTTTTTGAAAAAGTTTGTAAAGAATTGGTATTAATTGTTCTCTAAATGTTTGACAGAATTCACTAGTAAAGCCATCTGGTCCTGGGCTTTTCTTTGTGGGAATATTTTCAATTACTTATTTAACCTCATTACCTGTTATAATTTGATATTATCAGATTGTCTATTTTTTCTTAAATCATTTTTGGTAGTTTGTATCGTTCTAAGAATAAGTACATTTCATTTAAGTTATCTAATTTGTTAACATACAATTGGTTATAGTATTCCCTTATAATCCATTTTATTACTTTAAGGTTGGTAGTGATATTTCCTATTTCATTTCTGATCTAGTATTTTGAGTCTTTCCTCTTTTTTTCTTGCTCAGTCTAGATAGAGCTTTGTCAATTTTGTTGACAATTTCCAAGAACCCAATTTTTTGTTTAATTGCGTCTCTCATTGATTTTTCAATTATTTATTTATCTCTGCCATACTTCTTTATTTTCCAACCTTCTGCTAGCTTTGGATTTAGTTTGTTCTTCTTTTTCTACTTCCTTAAGATAAAAAGTTACACTACTGATTTGAGATCTTTCTTTTTTTGTAATATGGGTATTTAAAGTTATAAATTTTCCTCTAAGCACTGCTTCAGCTTCATCCCATAACTTTTGGTATATTGTATTTCTATTTATCTCAAAATAATTCCTAATTTTCATTGGTTATTTACGAGTGTGTTGTTTAATTTCCACATATTTGTGAATTTCCCAAATTTCTCTCTGTTACTAGTTTCTAATTTCATTCCACTGTGCTCAGAAAACATAATCTGTATGATTTCATTTCTTTTTATTGTTTTTAGTTTTTTATGGCCTAGCATGTGGTATATATATTGAAAAATGTTCTATGCACAATTGAGAAAAATGTATATTCTGCTGTTGTTGGGTAAAGTGCTCTATAGATGACTATTAAATATAGCTGGTTTCCGATGTTCAACTATTTTATTTCATTAATGGTCTTCTTTATAGTGGTGAATTATCCATTTCTTCCTTCAATTATGTCCATTTTAGCTTGACATAGTTTTAAACTCTGTACTTAGGGACACACAGACAGACAGACACACACACATATATATACATGTATCTTCCTGATGATCTGACTCTTTTATCATTATAAAATGCCCATGTATATCTCTAGTAACATTTTTTGTTTTAAAATATGTTTTATCTGATGTTAGTATCACTACTCCACCTTTCTTATGGTTACTATTTGCATGGTAGATATACTTCTCTTTTTTTTTACTTTCAACATACCTGTATTTTGTGCCTAAAGTGTGATTTCTGCACACAGCATATAGTTTTATATCCAGTTTGCCGATCTCTACTTGTTTCTATTGTTTAATTTATTTAGATTTAATGTTATTACTGATATGGTTGAATTTACACTGCTATTTGACTCTTTGTTTTCTATAGGTTTCTCTCAAGTCTTTGTATTCTCTTATTCCTCCTTTACTCCTTTCCTTTACATTAAACAAATACTGTCTTGTGTAACACTTTAAATTTTTAGTGACTTTTTAAATGCTTTTTTATTTTTATTTTTTGTTCTTCCTCTAGGACTTATCACATACATCTTAAGTTTTCAGAATCTACTTCAGATTTATACTAACTTAATTTCAGTGAGATATAGAAATGTTATTTCTATATAGTGCTATTTCCTCTTCCCCTTTTTTGTACAACTATTGTTATATATATTTATATATGTTATAAACGCAAGAATATATTGTTACATTATAACATTATGTAATCTTATGTCTTTTAAAGAAAGTGAGCAAATAAATGAGACTATTTATAAAGTTTATTATATTAACCTTCTTATTTACCATTTCTTTTCATTTGTTCCCATGATTTCAGTTAACATCTGGTGTCATTTTTCACCAATACAACTTTGCTTAGCTGGGTATGGTGGTGCCCATCTGTAGTCCTAGCTACTCAGGGGGCTGAGGAAGGAGGATCACTTGAGCCCAGGAATTCAAGGTTGCAGTGATCTATGATTGTGCCATTACACTCCAGGCTGGGTGACAGAGCAAGACTCTGTCTCTTAAAAAAATAAAATTAATAATAGACAAATAAATAATTTAACCATTTTGCTCTTTTGTGTACCTGTCTGCTTTGTGCTATCATTGTAAAATAAATTACATCTTTCTATGCCATAGGTCCATAAACACAGATCAAGGTGGGAGTGTGGGAGAGAAAGAGAGAAGATACAAGTGCTTTTAAATTATTAAGTGAAGAAAGGTGAAGTTGAGTATACTCACAGTAATCCAAAGATGGGAGGAGGGATTTTAGCAGGATTTTTTTTGTCTCACTCCTTCATCTCTCTTTTAGTTTCCTAACAGTCTGCCTCTATTGGTGTCTCACTCAGCTGTTTGGCTAATTGCCAGCTGATTGCCTTATTGTTCTCAGCAATGCTCTGGGCCATAAATTGCTCCGCAGCCTAATCCAATTACATTTGAACCCCTTTGCAAAGACAGTCTTCCAGGCTTGTTTCAATCCCAGGAAAAGCTTTTGTTAGCTCTTTCCCTAATTCTTTGTGTTCTGTGTTTTAGCTTATTGCTTTCATGAAGCTGCCAGCCTCCTCATGATTACTTACTACCAAAATCTCCATTGCTTTTGATAGCATCCTTAGACTTCAACTTTACCACACTTGGTTCCAAATAAAATCAGGGCCCTTAGGGAGAACTATGGAGTTCTCTATTCTCACAACCTGCCTCTCCCCCTGGGAAAAACCTCTGTTCCACTGCTCTAGATCTGAGGGAAGGAAGAAGGGCCTGCTTCTGTTGGAGTGAAATCCCTGCTTTATGTTTGGGGCATTGGGAGGAGGTGGTAGCCCTGATCTTTTTTTATCTTCTCTCCTGGCATGGAAACAGGACTATAAAAGTGAGTTGAAGTGAAAGCCAGTGGGCCCAATATTCTTGGTCTGCCCATAATAGAGCTGCTGCAACATGGAGCTGGCAAGTGGGGAATAAGAAATTCTAGCAGCTTGCTTCTCCAGGAAGAAACTGTAGCCCTAGACTGGAGCTTGGGGAAGTGGAAGCTCTTTGTTCTCACCCACTCCCACCTAGAGCAGAGCTTCCATCATGGGGTTTGTTATAAGAAGTGGGTGGAATTCTGCTTAAATGTCATAGACTCTTACTACTCTTATAGAGAGTAAATTTTCTTTCTTTACTATTATTATTATTTTGAGATGGAGTCTCGCTCTGTCCTCCACACTGGAGTGCAATGGCACAATCTTGTCTCACTGCAACCTCCGCCTCCTGGGTTCAAGAAATTCTCCTGCCTCAGGCTCCCGAGTAGGTGGGACTACAGGCACCCACCATCAAGCCCAGCTGATTTTTGTATTTTCAGTAGAGACGGGGTTTTGCCATGTTGGTCTTGAACTCCTGGCCTCAGGTGATCTGCCCGCCTCAGCCTCCCAAAGCAACTTCGTAAATTTTCTTAAATATATGTGTCTTCATTTGCTGCATGCCCTTAGGACAAATTCCAGAAGGCTTAAATGGTGTTTTCAAAATGTTTACCAGTTAGAATTGGTTAGCTGAGGCTAGGCACTGCAGTTCACACCTATAATCCCAGCACTTTGGGAGGCTGAGGCAGGCGGATCACCTGAGGTCAGGAGATCGAGACCAGCCTGACCAACATGGAGAAATCCCATCTCTACTAAAAATACAAAATTAGCTGGGCATGGTGGTGTATGCCTGTAATCCCAGCTACTTGGGAGGCTGAGGCAGGAGAATCACTTGAACCCTGAAGGCAGAGGCTGTGGTGAGCCAAGATCATGCCATCGCACTCCAGCCTGGGCAACAAGGGCAAAACTCCATCTCAAAAAAAAAGCAAAAAACAAAAAAACAAAAATTGGTTAGCTGAGGAGAGGATCAGTGGAGCTCCTCCTACCACCATTCTAGAAGTTTCCCTTCTATATTTCTTTAAAAGATAAAATTTGCCTAAGGCTAGGAGCCAGGAAACCAGAAGACTCAAAGAGGAACCTAAGGTTGGAATCCACCAAGACTGGGCCTGCAGGGCAGTGAAGACAGTGCACTCTGCTTGCCAAGCCATGTGCCCATGTAGCTGTGTTAATCTAGAAGAAATGGCACATTTTTCTAATGTGTGCAGGAAGAGGGGCACCGCTTCCTAATTCACACAAAGGCACCAATGTACTTGCACAGCCCCAGAAGCCATAGAGACTCCAGTTGATGGGTTATGTAGGATGAGTCAACCATCCAGAGCGGTGATTCCCAATTTTGGCTGCTCATTAGGATCACTTGGGGAGCTGTTGAAAAATACCAATGTGAGGGTCCCTCCTAGACCAATTAAATCACACTCTCTTGGGATGGGGCCCAGCCATCAGTATTTTTAATGGCCCCTCAGAGGATGCTAATGTACAGTCAGGATTGAGAACCACTGATCTAGAGCTGGGAGCCAGGGGAATGGGATTCTTTGAACCTAAATACCTCAAGAGGATATAAGCTGACAATGGAGTCCCCATGCTGGCAGCTGTAAAATGCTGTAAAAGTAAATAGTGACTAAAATTGGCAGAGCAAAGTAAGTCAAATTTACAGTAAGTAGTTTCTTTCCTGAAAGTAATTGCTGAAGTTGTCCCCAAGTAATAAGAAAAACAGACAATGATACTGTAAACGTAGTTTCCAAACACCCGCACTGCCAGTCCTCACTGACATGGCTCACCCAAGCCTGGTCAATTATGTCTCCTTGTGTCATGATGATGCTATGCTGGCAGGCCCTCCCCACTCATTTGGCCACGCTCTACTCTACTCCATGCTATTCTTGGCATAGATAGGACTAGAGGCTGTCTTTACAGAGACATTAATTCCCAAAAGCCAGTGAATATAATGCCTTCAATCCCAGGGACAGGCTATTGTCCTTTAACAAGGGGACTCTACTTAGTTCCTAGAATGTTCTGCCGAAAACATAGAATTAGAAACAATATTTCTATTGCATAGAAAGGAATCATTAGTCAAAAAAAAATTGGTAATGAGAGAATTTATAAAATGTTATGGAAATTCTCTGGGTCATTTGCCGACCCCTTTCCTGTCTTGGATGCTCAGGCTTGTAGGAAGTCCTCTGTGTGCTCCATAAATGCTGTTTTGTCCCCTTCCTTCCTTCTTCCAGAGACCCCCTTACTCACTCAAAAGCACCATAGCACGGTAAAATTTGAAAGGTTGGTAGAGATCTTCTAAACAAGGGAAGGCATACACATGGCTTATGTGACCCACTTCCTCATCGTTTGCTGCCTACGAATATCTAAGATTGATTCACGGTACCCTTTCCTGGGAATCTAGGCAGCCTCTCTAAAATTGAAACATGAGTAGAAATGTCTTTGCCACCTCTGAATCAAACTAAAATAACTTGGTACAGTAAGATGAGTTTGACCAAGAATCAGACTTAGATTGAAAATTTAGCCTAGCTACTTTAAGCTGTTGACTTTAATAAGTTACTCCATCTCTCTGAGTCATATCAGCTAAACGGGAGAACTAATGCCTACCTGGGTTATTGGATTAAATAATCTCAATGGTCCACCTCACACTGTATCTATCAGGTACTCATACTTCTCTTGCTCTTATAGGGGAGGAAAACAAAACTCTTCCTCTACAGTCCTAGGTTCTCTGACTGGGGACCTGAAAATTAAATGGACAAAAGAGATAAACAAGAGGAAAACAAATAGAGAGTATTAATATGTGCAATGCATATACATGCAGGAGAAACTCAGAGATGAGTAATTCAAAGGGATGGATAGAACTTAGGGGCTTATATAGCATCTTCACAAAGAACAATAAATTTGTAGAGAAGTGACCAGATGAAGGATAAAGGGTTTAGGCTTTTAGGGGCAGCAAGCTGTGCGAAGGTAAATATATGGGGAAAAAAAGGGTTACTTCAGTACGTTTTGTTATGTAAATTATTCTAAGTGCTGTCCCAGGGCTGATAAGTTTAGAGTCATCTCCAGTGCCAATGAAGAATCTACGCCTGCTGATAGGCAAATGGGAGGAAGGCAGAGAGCTTTATTCATTCAGTCATTCATTCACTTTATTTTTGGCATCTGCTGTTTCTCAGTTTTCTTCAGCTCAAAATATTCTTCATGCCAAAGTGGCATACTTTAGGGTAACATATTCTGATCCCCTACACTCACCATCCCAAAGCGCGCGCACGTGCACACACACACACACACGCACACACAGTCCTTCACAAGAGAGGAAAACAAATAAGCCTTCAGTGATAAAATGACTTGCTAGTTAGTGACACCTTAGTCAGTGGCAGAATTACTAGTACTCAACAGACCTGATTAATGAATAATAACAACCTCAACTCAGGACAAATGGCTTTTAAGTGTTACCTAGTGTATTAGTCCGTTCTCACACTGCTGTAAGGACAGACCTGAGACTGGGTCATTTATAAAGGAAAGAGGTTTTAATGATTCACAGTTTCACAGGGCTGGGGAGGACTCAGGAAACTTACAATCATGGCAGAAGGGGAAGCAAATATATCCTTCTTGACATAGCGGCAGCAAGGAGAAGTGTAGAGTGAAGTGGGAGAAAACCCCCTTATAAATCAGATCTCCAGATAATTCACTCACTATCACAAAAACAGCATGGAGGTAACCACCCCCATGATTCAATTACCTCCCACTGGGTCCCTCCCACGACATGTGGGGATTATGGGAACTACAATGCCCGATGAGATTTGGGTGGGGACACAGCCAAACCATATCACCTAGATTGATCTAACTAAATATATACTCTGCCAAAATTTCCATATCATTTTAAATGTCTTGGTATATCCCACACAACTTCCTATTCAGAGAAATGCTAGCAGCCATTGCACAGGAAGAGTCTGAACATGCAGACTTCACTTGTGCAATACAAAAAAAAAGCACTGGATTCCTGGGCCTGGTGATGAAGCTTCTTGGGAGGAAGGTGGTGCTCCTTTAAGCAATTTAAAGACATTTATTTCAGTGACTTTGGTCAGGGCTTCTCTCTTAGCTCTCAGAATGCCTGGCTCATAAAGAAGGGCCCCAGGAATTCTACAGTCATTGGGAGCCTGTGCAGATCTGAGAACAGCCTTCCCACTTCATCCCCTGCCTCACCCTGTGCATTTTTCCATCTCCCAAGCTCTCTTGTTTTCTGCACTTTTAAAACTTATTTATATTTATTCTAGCAGTTGCCTGCCACACAATAAAAGAATGAGAGAATCTCATTAAAATTATATCAGAAGGAAAAAGATGGAGTAGAGCTTGAAATTCCTGCAATCTACGCACAATAACCTAATCAACTAGAACACACAGATTAAACGGAGTCCACCCTATGGTGAACCTAGAAGATTGAACTCCCTCCCGGGGAATTGCTACCTTCAGGGCACCTGGTGGTAGCCATATTAAAATGCAGGCATGAAAATACCTCACACTTTAGAGCACTTGTAACTTTCCTACTAACTTGCACAACTATTTTACCAACTTTGGTACAAAGGCCCGGGAAGGAGGAAAAGTTATTGCTATTATCCCATTTTGAGAGTTAAGGCAAAAGAGGCAGTGAGGTTTCTCTGAGGTCACCTCGTTAGTGGTCGGATCAATCCAAGCCAAGAGTCCAGTCTTGCTTCTTCCCACATACCCACATCTTCTCTTACTTAAAATGAACCCAGGCTGAAACACAGTCAGATGACTGACTTAACAATTGTACGATCATCTTTCTCTCCCTTGGCTTCTAGTTTGAATTCGACACGAGCCTGAGTAAGCAGGAGAACGCAATGTTTGCTCAGAACTAAAAGTGACGTCATATAAATCTGCCTTAGCCTGGAATTGAAAAGGACCCAATAATCCCACAGATAGTTTTTTCGATAAACATATAAATTGACCCTGCTGGTCTTAAAGCTTGAACCTTACATTTGTTTTATCTGAGTTTCTTCCTCAGGAAAGGACCTTCAAGCCTCTCAAAAAAAAGTATGAAAGACATGAAACTCACCAGATGACGGCATCCAGACAGTGAGATGCTGGACCCCTCCTTCATCATGATTGCTTCCGTGCCCCTCCATAGCTCTTGTTTTCTTACACATTGTTTCACTTCTTCCCTCCTGTCTGGAACCCTACCTTTAGTCGGTCAAGCAGAGGATTTGAAACTGATATCCCATCTCCTTGGCTGCAGCACCAAACTAAAGCCTTCATCCTTGGCAATAGTCATCATCTCAGTCACTGGCTTTCTAGGTGGTGAGCAGCAGGACCTAGACTGAACCCCTGGTGTTTCAGTAAAGAACCACAGGAGTGACAGGAGGCTCAGAAGTCCATATGGATAGCAACACTGACTGTCCGGAAGCAGTATAAACACCTTGCTAAATTTGAACCCATTCCATACATATACATGTCCTCTATGTACAGAACAATATATCCGGACCATAACTACGTTAAGTCATAGTAGTTATAGTCAGGACATATTTTCTCAATCAAAAGATATTAAAAGTTTAGTATGTGGGGGCAGTGGGTAGATTGGCAAATTTTTTTAGCATTGAAAAAGGGCCCCAAGAAGGTAAAAATCACCACTGCAGACTCTTTCTTGGCTGACCTCCACTCAACACTCACCATTCCTGATTTCCATTCCTTCAGGGGCCTGATCTCTGCTTTAAAATGATAGTAAGCGAATATGATAATATAATATGTATTAATAATTTAATGCTTACCCTTCCTAGGTAATTTATGTGCATTTTTAAAGGAGCTGTTTTAGACAACACACTTTAATCCAAAGCAAACTTCCTAACCCACGTTTCTCTAGTGATGACCTCTCACCTGAATCCCAGACCTATGTATTCTCAGCTTACTAAACATCTCCATTCGAACCTCCCAGAGGAATTGAAACTCAGTATGTCCAAAATTGATCCTCCACTTCTATCCTTCACCTCAGTCAGTGACACCACCAATCATTCACTTAAAGCTAGAGACCTGGGAGTTATTCTAGGTTCTTCACGACCCCACCCCAGCCAAGAGCTGGGTGGTTCTAGGCTTGTTCTCCACTGGTTAGTATAACTTCTTTATTATACGAAAATAAATTCCACATAAACCTAACTCAGCATCTCCCAAATGGTGTTTCATGAGCATCACGTCAATAGGCAAAATACTTTCCCTGACCAAACAAGTTTGGAAAACATTGGTTAGACAAAGTTAAACCTTTTTTTTATAGAACTAAGAGTTTCTACCATGTTGCCCTGAATTACAAATGTCCAAAAAAGAAAATATACCATGTAATGTTCCAAACTCATTTGCCCAGGAACTCTTACTTTCTTTGCAGAGTATCTGGTAGGATCTATGCATTACAGAACATACTTCGAGAAATGCCGTGATCAGATGTTTTTGAACTGTGTTTTATTATCACGCATTGTCTCATGCAATTTCTGTGTTGTCGATAAGCAGTGTTATAACAGTGTACATATAAGACACTGAAAGTCTCAGGCATTACATGACTTGAAAGCCAGAAATGTGAGCGAAAATATTTCCTTACAAATATTTATTGAGAAATCCCAGTCAAAATATCACTGGTATTTGGGGGCACTTCATGAAGTGTGCTTATGCTGAAGCGTCGCAGAAAGTCCAGAAGAATCCTGAACAAACAGCTGGCGGGAGCGACGGCTGGAATGTGCTGTTAAGGGTGGGGTTTGAGGGGGTGGTTCTAGGCTTATTCTCCACTGCTTTGTATTGTTTGAATTCATTACAGCAAGCTTATGTTATGTTTATAATTTATTTTCTTAAAACATCAATACAGAATAAAAACAACAAACAAATCAAATGCCTGGTGGACTCTAGTACTGTTATAAAAATCCATCTGAAAGAACAAAAATGAAAGAAGAGCCAGACGTTCTTGGAAACTGTAAGAACTTGTGCTACCAATTATTACAATGTACTTAAAGCTGTAGTCTTTTTTTTTTTTTTTTTTTTCCCCGAGATGAATTCTCATTCTGTCACCCAGGCTGGAGTGCAATGGCGCAGTCTCAGCTCACTGCATCCTCCGCCTCCCAGGTTCAAGTGATTCTCCTACCTCAGCCTCCGGAGTAGCTGGGATTACAGGCACCTGCCACCACACCCAGCTAATTTTTGTATTTTTCGTAGAGACAGGGTTTCGCTCTGTTGGCCAGGCTGGTCTCAAACTCCTGACCTTAGGTGATCCGCCTGCCTCAGACACCCGAAGTGCTAGGATTACAGGTGGGAACCACCGTGCCCAGCCAAGCTGTAGTGATTCTTAAAGTGAGATAGTGGCACAGGTATATAGACCAACAGATGAGTTAATCCAATAGCAACTCCACAAATAGACGCAAGGCAATATTGGCACCGCACTCTAACCAACTGAGCTAACAGGCCATCGTGTGAGGCAAGCAGACATAAAAATTTAGTAGACGATTAAGGTGGCATTTTAAAGCAGTGGTGAAAGGTAAACTCAGTAAATTTTACTAAAACAATAGGGTAGCTATGTCGCAAATAAATAAGCTTGAATTCCTAACTTATTTATTATACTAAAATAAATTCCACATAAATCAAAGCCTTAAAAACTATTATGAAGCCTTGAAAATAATAAAAGAAAACATAGGTAACTATTTTTATAATTCCCATTTTGAAGGAAGCCTCTTTAAACGTATACAAAAGTCAGAAATGATCAAATCAAAGACTGTACATTGTACAACACAAAAATATCTAAAACAAAAAAGATCACTACAAGGTGATTTACAAACAACATATAGATGAAAATGTTTGCAATGTAAATGACAAAAAGTTAGTATATTACTATATTAATATAAAGCCCCCTGGGGTTTATATATTATATATATTATTTGTAAGCCACAAAAAAGCCCAAATTTCCATAATTTAGCCTCAATTAAAATTTTTTTTGTTGTTTTTGTTTTTGTTTTGTTTAATTTTAAATTTTTTATTGTTATTATACTTTAAGTTGTGGGTACATGTATGCTTGATGCAGGTTTGTTACATATGTATACTTGTTGCCATGTTGGTGTGCTGCACCCATCAACTTCGTCAGCACCATCAACTGGGTAAATTTTACATCAGGTATAACTCCCACATTACAATCCCTCCCCTCCCTCCACCGCAGTAGGCCCGGTGTGTGATGTCCACACTTCGGAGTCAAGTGATCTCATTGTTCACAGCTCCACCTATGAGTGAGAACATCACGGTGTTTGGGTTTCATTCTTGTGATAGTTGCTAAGAATGATGGTTTCCAGCTGCATCCATGTCCCTACAAAGGGACTAAACTCATCCTTGCATGGCTGCATAGTATTCCCATGGGTGTATATGTACTTACATTTTCTTAATCCAGTCTGTCACTGATGGACATTTGGGTTGATTCAAGTCTTTGCTATTGTGAATAGTTACCCGTAACTTTTATATGTGTGTAATGTCTTTATAGCAGCATGATTTATAATCCTTTGGGTATATACCCAGTAATGGGATGGCTGGGTCATATGGTACTTCTAGTTCCTGAATCCTTGAGGAATCGCCATATTGTTTTCCACAATGGTTGAACTAATAGTTTACAATCTACAACAGTGTAAAAGTGTTCCTATTTCTCCACATCCTCCTCCGGCACCTGTTGTTTCCTGACTTTTAATGATGGCCATTCTAACTGGTGTGAGATGGTATCATTGTGGTTTGATTTGCATTTCTCTGATGGCCAGTGATGATGAGCATTTTTCATGTGTCTGTTGGCTGTATGGATGTCTTCTTTTTACGAGAAATGCATTTCATATCCTTTGCCCACTTTTTGATGGGGTTGTTTATTTTTTCTTGTATAGAATTTGTTTGGCGAGTTCTTTGCAGGTTCTGGATATTAGCCCTTTGTCCAGATGAGTAGATTGCAAAATTTTTCTCCCATTCTGTAGGTTGCCTGTTCCTCTGATGGTAGTTTCTTTTGCTGTGCCAGAAGCTTTTTTAGTTTAATGAGATCCCATTTGTCAATTTTGGCTTTTGCTGCCGTTGCTTTTGGTGTTTTAGACATGAAGTCTTTTGCCCAATACCTATGTCCTGAATGGGTACTACTAGGTTTTTCCTCTAGGGTTTTTGATTAGGTCCTAACATTTAAGTCTCTAATCCATGCGAATTGGTGCCATTATAAGGAGTAAGGAAAGGATCCAGTTTAAGCTTTCTACTTATGGCTAGCCAATTTCCAGCACATTTATTAAATGAGATACTTTCCCCATTTCTTATTTCTCTCAGGTTTGTCCAAAGATCAGATGGCTGTAGATGTGGTATTATTCACGGGGCTCTGTTCTGTTCGATGGTCTATATCTGTTTGGTACCAGTACCATGCTGTTTTGGTTACTGTAGCCTTGTAATATAGTTTGAAGTCAGGTAGCGTGAGAAGTGCCTCCAGCTTTGTTCTTTTGACTTAGGATTTTGTCTTGGAGATCGGGCTCTTTTTTGGTTCCATATGAACTTTAAAGCAGTTTTTTCCAATTCTGTGAAGAAACTCATTGGTATCTGATGGGGATGGCATTGAATCTATAAATAACCTTGGGCAGTATGGCCATTTCCGCGATAATGATTCTTCTATCCATGAGCATGGTATGTTCTTCCATTTGTTTGTGTCCTCTTTTATTTCACTGAGCAGTGGTTTGTAGTTCTTCTTGAAGGGTCCTTTACATCCTTGTAAGTTTTGGATTCCCTAGGTATTTATTCTCTTTGAAGCAATTGTGAATGGGAAGTTCTAGAATTTCATGATTTGGCTCTGTGTGTTTGTCTGTTACTGGTGTATAGAGTGCCTGTGATTTTTGCACAGTGAAATTTTTGTATCCTGAGACTTTGCTGAAGTTGCTTATCAGCTTAGGAGATTTTGGACGAACAATGGGGTTTTTCTGAATATACAATCATGTCATCTGCAAAGAGGGACAATTTGACTTCTTCTTTTAGTAACTGAATACATGATTTCTTTCTCTTGCCTGATTGTCCTAATGGAACTTCCCAACACTATGTTGAATAGAGATGATTGAGAGAGGGCATCTGTCTTGTACCGGACAAAGGGAATTTTCAGTTTTTGCCCATTCAGTATGATATTGGCTGTGGGTTTGTCATAAGTAGCTCTTATGATTTTGAGATCACGTTCCATCAATACTATGAATTTATTGGTTTAGCATGTGAAGGGCTGTTGAATTTTGTCAAAGAAGCCTTTTCTGCATCTATTGAGATAATCATGTAGTTCTTGTCTTTGGTTCTGTTTATATGCTGGATTATGTTATTGATTTGCGAATGTTGAACCAGCCTTGCATCCAGGATGAAGCCCACACTTGATCATGGTGGATAAGCTTTTTGATGTGCTGCTGAATCTGCCTCAATTAAAATTAAAGTTAAAATCAAGATCATAAGTTTTTGTTTGTTTGTTTTATTTTTTTAAGAGCTGGGGTCTTGCTATGTTGCCCAGGCTGGTCTTCAATCCTGGGCTCAAGCAATCCTCTGGCCTCAACTTCCCAAGTAGCTGAGAGTGCACACTACTGGGCCTAGCTACAAATTTTTAACAGCAGGACTATAAAGAAAATATTGAGAAAAACCACTGAACAAGTCTTTCACATTTTAGTGAGAGAGATAAGGAAGAAACCTCAAGATATTGAAAACTCAGATACCTCAAAGAAACCAAGAATATAAATACTACCCAGGTTGGAGTGAAGGTTTTTTCTTATAATCTTTACACTTAATCAGTATTTTATCACGATGACACTGAGCCCGGGTAGACCATTTACCAGAAGCTCTCTGGTGAGGTTCTACTTTATAAATAATATTTTATAGGCACATAATCTTTAACCTTGAGATTAATAAATATGCTTATTTGTTTGGTATGGAAAGTGTTACTCATTGTTTATTTAGCATATAAAAATGAATTTTAATTAATTCAACAAGGTAATATTTAACCCACTGATTTTTACTTTACCGACATTATTTTAAATAATTCAACTAGGAAGAAAGGAATAAGGAAGGTAGGAAGAGAGGGGAGAGACAGACAGAGAAAGTGTGTTCCAGTTTTCTTGGAGTTGGAAAACCGCCACTTTTTCTCCTTGCATAAATTACAATGTAAGTAAAAAAAGAAACAGTAAGTATAGCCAAAACAACCCAGAATTTCAACTTTCTCCTCAACATGTTTTAATACAGAAAATGACAAAGAACATTGTATCAGTCAGGATTGCTTTTGGCAAAAAGCTATAGAAATCATAACATTGTCTAAGCAATAAATACATTTAATTACTTCAAATGACAAGAAGTCTGATAAGAAGTTCTAGCAATTGATTCAGTCTCTCACAGATGTCAACTTGCTAAGTCAATATCTGTATGATTCTCTTGCAAAATTCACCTCTTAAAAAAAAAAAAAAAACCAAAGCAGTAGGGAAGCTTCTCCAGGTGGGAAGTCCTGCAGATCCCCAAAAGCTGACTCCTATGCCCCTTTTGCCCCCAGTGTACACATCACTGGCAGCACCTGTCAGACTATACTGTGATTTTTCAGTTTTCCTGACTGTCTTCTCCATCAGCAACAGTGAGAGCACTCCCATCTGATTTCTAGCACCAAACACGTGCCTGGTGTATGAGGAAGCCCTTAATAATTGCTCTTTGGATATTGAATAACGGTAAGCAAGTGGAAAGAGCTAGGGGAGCCTAGGCACTTTGCAGCATCCTTTTGGTCCTGCTCAGAACCTTGCAACTAAGTGGTAGAAAACAAAGGGGAACAAAACGGTAAGGAAATTCTGAAACACCACAAGACCAGGAAAAGTGCACGGAGACACGGTCATTGCCAGGCTGGGCCCAGTTCAAATCCTGAAAACTTGAACCCAAAGATGCTCAGGCTGCCAGCGGAGGTCTGACCACAGACAAAACTGAATGTTGTGCCAAGGTAAGCCTCAGTGGACTTCACATCAGCATCTGGCTTCCCTTTGACATATCCCAGGGCACATGTTAACAATAAGGGCATCCTTCATTCTTCTCTTTCAAGTCTCTCAGGACAGCCCCTCCCCAAATAAATTGGACTTTCTTTTTATTTTTTAACTCTCCTCCTTCAAAACCAGTGCATGAGGATCCTTTACTGACCTCTGAAGAAAATTATCTGCCTCTTCATCTTTGTCCCTCAGAGGTTTGCTTCTATCATAAAGACTTTGCTCGTGATAGCTGTAGCCCAGATTTCTGCCTTGGAAACACAAAAACCAAAGACCAGGGTCCACGGCAGATGGCGAGGGCTGCCAGAGTGAGAATTATGGAGAGAGAAACAAACATCAATGCAAAATGATCTTCTACCATATTTGTTATTCTGTCGGTCTGAGCATTCCTGCAAAATAAACTTACTCTTCCTCTACATGTCCCCAGAAAACTGGGTCTTTGCCCCAAATTCAGTTTTTTTGGAACGTAACACTCTAGCAAAATATTCCGTGGTACTGGGGGTGCTAGCTTCCCCAAGCTCAAGTAGGGAAACCCTTTTGCAGAGGGAATTTCTTACCTCAGTTATCTGGGGATGGCTTATCTAGGAGCCCGCCAGCTTCTCCTTTCTGCATTTACTGCCCCATCCATCAGAGGCAGTCTGGCAACAGACTAAAATGAATTTTGTGCGAAGGTAAAATGGACACCCCGTCAGCGTCTGGCTTCAAGATAGTAGCCACGTGGGTAGCGAGTTCCCTTGTTCAGATCTCCAATCTGCTCTCTTCCTCCTCAGTTGAGGCCAGGTGGGCGCCTTATGCAGGAGGTGGAGGATTCTCACCTGATCTTCCGTTCTCATAAATCAAGAGACCACATGCTATGATCTCTCTCTCCTTTCCCAAGACCACCTCGATTCTACCTTAGTTTGGTCATTGCCGGCGGCGGTGCTCTAGAATTTGCCATGAAAAGTTCACTTTTTTTTTTTTCCTAAAAGAAAAGCAAAAGGAAGGAAATTTGTGTCTCCCCTAATTCTTGCAACTCTCTTCAAAACATTGTCCTTCTGAGCCTGGGCAGTGTTCCGCAGACTCCTGCTTCAGCGTCTGTCTCTCCGGCTCCAAGGCACAGTCCCCCACCCTCAGCAAGTGCCCTAGGCCACTGCAGCAAGGTGTATGCCTGTTTCAGTGTCAGGCCAGCTGGGGCAAGCGAGATTCCACCTGCCCATCCGAAATGTCTGAGGAGAGTGAAGGACGTCCCATCCCAAAATGTGCTGAATTGGTATACTGATTATTTCAAGTTGCAAACGTTGGAGAAACTGTAGTTTCCAAAAGCGCTAGCTGACCTGTCCCTTCCTACAGGCAGCAAGCCATGAGGATTCCTCTGGGAGGCCGGCACGGTGGCTCACCCCTGCAATCCCAGCACTTTGAGAGGCCAAGGCAGGCAGATCACTTGAGGCCAGGAGTTTGAGACCAGCCTGGCCAACATGGCAAAACTCCATCTCTCCTAAAAATACAAAAAAAAATTTACTGGGCATGGTGACACGTGCCTATAGTCTCAGCAGCAGAATTGCTTGAACCCAGGAGGCGGAGGTTGCAGTGAGCCAAGATCGTGCCACTGCACTCCAACATGAATGACAGAACAAGACTCAGTCTCAAAAAAAAAAAAAAAAGAAAGAAAAAGAAATCCTGGATCCAGCCCCACCCTGGACAGGTACAAATCATGGTTTATACCTCTTTATTTTCATTCATTAACTATTTTTACATTAATTCACTTAATGTCTATATTAAAACCACATTATGGTAGAGTGGTAGGAGCGCAGTCCTCGTAAATTTGGAATCACCCTCTTTCCCCAGGATTAAGTGTAAGATCTGAGCGGGGCCTCACAAAGTGCTGAAATGTTTGGTCACAATAGGAGGCCTTGAAGTGTTCATTCTTCATTCCTTTCTATCCCCCATCCCCCCACCCTGGGCCCGCTTGTGTCTCCACAGATACCACAGCACTTGCAGGGGCACAGGATCCCCTTGCTGTTTGGATGCCACCTTGTTCGTGGTCTGTTCAGGGTAGCACTCTCGCCACTTCTCCCGGTACTGCCCTGGAAGTGGGGGCACAGAGCCCCCCTCCAGCACCCACCAACAGCTTTGCTCTCCTCCCTTCCCCTAGCCATCCCCTCCACTCCCTGGCCCAAGGGAGTTGTCTCTTACTCCAAGAGAATCTCCCTCTCCTCAAACTCTATTCTACCAAATTCTTAACCTCTATCCCAAATCTCAGTTCTGTCTGAGTCTTAGGTTTTGGAAACCAAAGGCACTTCCTCTTTCTCTTGGACACCTTTTCACATCACTTCCTTGAGGCAATGACCTAGAGGAATTACTTAATGGAGTGGGGCAGAAGAGGGAAAGAAGATACTAGTAGTAGGAGAGAGAGAAAAAACCTCAGTTAATATTTTTAAACACCACCACCTTGCATCTGCTTTTACCTGATTTAAAATTGCATTGTTCTTAAATCTCAGATGACACCGGTGATTGAAAGAAAGATGCCTTCCCTGCAGGATATTGTCCTTTATTCTCCCATCCTGAGTACTGTTTGTTTCACCCCAGCCTGGAAGTTTGCTTTACACCTTCACCCATAAGCCTGGACCCATTTTTACGGCAACCACCTCTCTGTCCATTATTCCACTTAGCCCTTCTTCTGCCTACAGCTCTTCAGAGCACTTAACATTTCATTAGGTGCTTCATCAGGAAGACAGGGAAGAAGTAGGGTATCTCAAAATGACTGGCTTCATTTGCCAATTTCTTTGTTTTGCACTAGAAAGCATTTCTGCAACTCAGTTGGCATACTCAAGCACAGTCAAGAGAAACACCTCTTGTCAATCCCAATTCCACTCCATTTACCGGCACACGTAGTTGAATGGGCTGTTTAAGTGGGGTTGTTATCAAATGAAATGAATTTGAATTTGCATTACATATACTTTCAATTATTTGTGGTTTGGGGTAACCCATATCAGTGACTTTTCCCCTCTACTCTCCTAAATCATCAAGAGAAAGCAGAAGGAAAAGTAACTCAGCACTTTTTGCGAGGTCTGATGGTGATTACTGCTTACTATGCTGAACTGATCTTCATTAAGAGCTTCATATCCAGGCTTCTTCCTATAGCCTTTCAGACCTTTGAAGATCTTTGAGTCTAGGGCCACCACTCCATGGGGCTAGAAGAGACCAAATGTGATTGGAGAGGCCCTGCTAGGTCCCAATTGTTCTACCCTCCTGAAATCCCCAATATTGAAGCTGCTTTTAAGGCTGCTTTCAGAAAAAAAGTCTTAATTAGACACTATTTGAGTAATTCTTTTAGGGTTTAGGACGTGGCCCTTTTAAGGTCACTATTAAAATGTATTTTTGTGGCCTGCTTGCCATGAGGAGTCTTCCCTAATTTTCTCCCATTACCAGCTTAGTTAACCATCACCCAGGAAGGCTCAAAGAATCTGGCTCTTCAAGGGAGAGTTTCTGTAAATAACCTCAGGACTATGCCCTTAATGGTGAAAGGATAGAGCTTGACATTCCATTATTAAACAGCCTGTTAAGTTCATGCCCACACTCTGGAGAATGTGTACAATGGGACCTCAGCTTAGAACACAAAGAAGAGTCTAAGTCTTCAGTTCAACCTAGGAAGCTAAGCACAAAATAATCAAGTTAGGCATCCCTTCATTCCAGGTCTGCAGCTAAACACATATTCTTAAACCAGTTCTTTTTTTATTTAATTCATTGTCATACAACTCATTTCCAACAAAGTTTATGTAAGCATTTTGGTGATTTTCTTAAGTCTTTTCTTACATAAAGAAGAGCCATATTGGAGAATTGGGGTGGTACATCGTTAAAAAACAGATACGAAATTATAAAGAACTGATACGGTAACTAAAAGTGGATTACAGAATAAAAAGCTAAAGAAAAGGAACATAAACAAAATGAAAGGTCAGCATTTGGAGGTCTGTTAATTGCATGGTAATTGGGAGTCAAAGCAGAATCTATTTAGAATCCACAAGGTCTATTAGGAGTCCAGAGGACCAATAGCAAGTCAACCAAAATTAGGAAAAGAAATCAGATTTTAATTGTAAACAGAAGACTGATCATTAGCTCTTCCCTTTCCCTAGAGTAAGTCATGGATAGTTGCCTGACATTTTACATTTTACTTTAAGTACAAAGAAAAAATTACACAAGTGGCCTACTCATTAGCAGGTTTTTCTGCATTAGTGGCCATCATAAATGTAGCTAAAATCCAAGATTTAAGACCATCTTCTCAGTGTCTTCCTAACAGCGTACTTTCAAAATTGTCTTTTATTCTCTCCAGGTCTACTACTGCAGACAGAAGACCCCACTTTTCTTACGTACATAAGAGCACGCCCATGGCTTCAGCCAAGTCACAGACCAGTCAGCTGTACATTGAAAATCCAGTTAACTCCAACTTTCAGGAGTGTAGCTCGCTGCTGAGAGGCAAAAAGAACTGTTCAATAGCTGTCATGTTCATTTGGCCGAGGTCAATTAGGTCACCATAAGCCACAATTGTGTGCATTATGAGACAGAATCAAATGATCCTGAAATTGGTAACATCTTTTAATAACCATGCTTATTACACAGGAGTTAACTATGACTTTTAATACTTATTCTTGCTATAATATCTTTGCCTATATTAGGGTTTCAATAGCCAAATACATTAGAGTAGCCCATTGACGAGTTAGAAATCATAAATTATTATGAACATTGTTGAAATGACAGATTATACACTAGTCCCCTTCTCACTGCAGTTTTTTGTTTTGTTTTTTGAGACAGGGTCTTGCTCTGTCTCCCAGGCTGGATGCAGTGGCACTATCATGGTTCACTGCAGCCTCAGCCTCTTGGGCTCAAGCAATCCTCCCACCTCAGCCTCCCTTAGTAGATGGGACTACACGCACATGCAACCATGCTCAGCTAACTTGTTAATTATTTTGTAGAAACAGTATCTCTATATTACCCAGGCTGGTCTCAAACTCCTGGGCTCAAGCAATCCTCCCACCTTGGGCTCCCAAACTACTGGGGTGAGCCACTGCTCTCGGCCTTATCCACAGTTTCAGTTTTCAAGGGTTCAGTGACCCATGGTCAAATGTGGTCCAAAAATATTACATCACTACACTTGCACGTTGGGGCCTCTGTTAAGTAACATGAGGGTTACTTGAACAGTAAAATAAAATATTTTGAGAGAGAGACACTACATTCACATAACATTTATTACAGTATATTATTATAATTGTTCTATTTTATTATTAGTTATTGCTGTTAATATCTTACTGTGCTTAGTGTGTATGTGTAGGATAAAACATAGCACAGGTTGAGTACCCCAATCTGAAATCCGAAATGCTCTCAAATCTGAAACCGTGAGCACTAATATGATGCTCAAAGGAAATGCTCACTGAAACAATTTGGACTTCAGATTTTTGGGCTGGGAATTCCAAACACAAATATTCCAAAATTTAAAAAAAAAAATCCAAATTCAAAACACTTCTGGTCCTGAGAATTTTGGGTAAGGAATACTCAACCTGTGTGTATAGGGTTTGGGCATCCACCGGGGATCTTGGAACATACCCTCTTCGGTTAAGAGGGGACTACTGTATTGAAAAGCAACCTTGTTTGATTTTACTTTGATACCTCATAGTTCCTTTGTAAGATCTATATTGATCTATGCAGGTTCTCGGAACATTTCTATGGTATATAAAGGAAACAGAAATAGCTCTATTTTTTTTTTATTTCATTAAATATAGTATTATTAGTAGTAACTACTACTTCCTAAGTAGAGTTTTAAACGGAATTTTAATTAGTTAAGTAGAGGAGAAATAGAATGAGTAAGCAAAATTTAGCACATTATGCAAATGATTTCAAATAAATTCCTAAAAAAGCGACCCCAAATATTTCACTGAAAGAGTCACAAATCTCTGAAATGAAGTAAATTTGCTGTTGAATTTCTGGGGTGAATGCTTTGAGGAGAGGGCTTGTCCCTAGAAAATCTCCACTTGCTACCACTTCCCAAAGGACACCTCCCCATAGACCACTGAGCAAGGTTATATTGGGAAAGACTCAGACTGAGGAGAGGGCTACAAAGAGGGCTACAAGCTCTTCAAATTATCACAAGACCTCTCGGCTCTGCCCATTAGAAGGTTAATCCTAATTCCTGTAAATGAACCAGATTTGGAAATAGGTGCTTATGAACAGAATCGGCCCCAATGCCACAGCTCACGAAGCAGTCAGGCGAGTAGCCTGTTCAGCTCACCGTTCAATGATAATAGGTTTACCAAGTGAAATAAAGGCCAGGCTGGGGATAGGGGAGAGTATTTTACCCTGTTTGACCTCTTAGGAAAGTCACCCAGTGTGTCCTGGGGGAAAAGAGCTGATAGGAGAGAAATACAGACATGCTCTCTTATCTGGGTTAATAATCCCTTGTTACAGAACCAAAACAGAAAAAATAGATGCTGATGACTTTTGTGATTGTCTTATTTGCTTTTATTTTATGTACTGCAGTGGGGCAGTGTTAGCCTAGTTCTCCTGCTCACTCTCCAGCACTGGAACACAGCGCTATGCAGTTGAACCCACAAACACTTAGAGGAGCAGCATCGATTCTTCCAAATTTCTTCCAGCTCATATTCCTGAGGGCACCCTCTGTCCCCATAGACCACATACACACACAGGCATGCCCAGAATTCCTGACAGCCCTTCTCCGTGACAGGTTGGGCGGAACAGACTTAGGTGGACTCAATTGGGGAGATCTGAAGTACAACATTGCATTACATTGTTTATTTTACCAACTCCACAATTCTGCTTTTAAGAAATATTTAAGTCAATCTATCTGTGCAAAGAGAAAAATTATACGGGTTATTAATTCTGTGTATGCCTTTTTACATAAAGATCATTGGGTTTTCAGACCACTGGTTCTGCACACACATATACACATCACATTTTAGCAGCCTGCACGAGCTCCTTTGCAAATGTGAATGTCTCCTTCTTAATGGGAATTCTTGTAATGAATGTGTGTATGTATATATATATGCACACTATATACAGTGGATGAGCAATGTTTACTCTTCTGATTCCCATAATTTTCTAAAATAATATTTTACCTAATCAAAAATAGAATACATGTACATTATTTTAAATACATGTACAAAATTTTAAAAGGAAAGGAAAGCACAAAAAAGAAAAAATATATATATCTTTGAGACAGAGTCTCGTTCTGTCATCCAGGCTGGAGTGCAGTGGCACCATCTCCGCTCACTACAACCTCTGCCTCCTGGGCTCAAACAATCCTCCCACCTCAGCCTCCCAACTACCTGGGACCATAGATGTATGCCACCATGCCCCAGCTAAATTTTTGTATTTTTAGTAGAGATAGGGATTCACCATATTGCCCAGGCTGGTCTCAAACTCCTAAGCTCAAGCGATCCACCTGCCTCAGCCTCCCAAAGTGCTGGGATGATAGTCACGAGCCACCACTCTCGGTCAAAAAAAAAGAAAATCAAAATCATCCATAAGCCCCTACCCAGAGATAAATGCTGTTATCATTTTGATATTTGTATTTCTTATCTGGTTTTCTATGCATAAATATATCCTGTTTTTTTCCTCCAAAATAGTATACTGTGTATACTTCATTTTATAAAAAGATTTTTTCATATGTTAGACATATTTTTCCATATCAATAAAGATTATTCCAAGCATGATTTTCAAAAAATGCATAATATGCCACAGGATTGATGTACCTTGTTATTCAATCATCCCCTATTGTTGGATATTTAAGTTGTTTCCAATATTCCTTATCATTAGTCAAATTATATTGAACATCCTTTTATCTTAAATCCAGAATTATTTCCTTAGGGTAAAATCTTGTAAGTCAAATTGCTGAGTCATTGGGATTAGGCAATTATTAAAACTTTCTATATTTTGTAAAATTGCCTTTCAGAAAGATTATACCAATTTAAATTCCCACCAGCAATGTATCAAAGTGCATATTTTCCCACTTACCAACAGTAGGTTTCCTATTATTTTGACTTTCTGTCTTTTGGGAATAGGACTTGTTCTGACCATGTTCTCTAAACTAGTAAATTAACAGCATTATTAGAGTTAAACATATTCCCGTGATGTCTTTCGTAAACCTGTCAGGCCAAACTAGCCATTAACATATTAAATTTGATCATGGAACCACTGTTCTAATGTGGCTCCCAGACCCTCCGTTTCTGTGGCTAGTCTGTCTTTTTCATCCACATGAAATGTTTCTGATTGGATATCTAAATGCTCTTAAGTAAAAATAAAGATAATTTCAAACAGTTGGGGATAAAGATTCCAAATATGGTTCTATAAAATGTAATGAAGTTTTGAACTGTAAACTCTCAATTGAGGGGAGAGTGCTCTGTGATGACTGTGATGCTCGCAGGAAGATCTAAAGAGTAAACAGCTCAGATCCCTGAAAAGACCTCTGCGGAATGAAAACTGTGAAAGAGCTAGCAGGAGTGAACAGAACAATATCAGAGTAAATAGACTGTACCGATTCCAGGAGATAAGATTGATCAAATCCAGCATAGTGTTAATATACCCCACCCACATAGTCACGGAATAGGATTAGCTTATGGAAATGTGCAACCTAAAAAAAAATTATATATATAAATAATATATATATATGCTATGTCAGGCCACGGCAGCGGGCTTTTTTAATGTAATGAACCAAATATCTCTCTAAAGCATCTTCCTAAAACTGGATCTAAGCCTGGTAGAATAATATAAAATGGGATGTACTGAAAATAATTGTTTAACTAGCACTGCTGGTACACATAAAGTTAAAACCCACACCCAATTTTCTCATCTAAAACAGCGTGAAACTCAATAATTACTATGAGAGGTAACACCTAGAAATGTTTGACAGGGAAACCCATTATTGCTGTGTGAGGCTGCCACCTGGCCTTCTCCTCGTCAGCCAAAGGAGTAAATGAGTCCCCGAATGCTTAGGGAAAGCTGACACACTGAACTAATCTTTCATTGATTGATTTGCTAGCCCACTGAAAAAAAGTAGTATATCAATACATGGCTTGACTTCAGAAGTTCAGGTCCAAGAAGAAACAATGAAGGTTTGCTGGCATATATTGAGTACAACAGAGCTTATAGAAAATGAAATCAAAGGCTTCTGGGAGAAAACTGATGTCTGGTAAGGACACAAGAGCATCAAACAACATAAACTTTAAGATCAACAAACTTTAAGATCTACTTTATAATGTCCTTCCTTTTTTCTGCCTTCTTATTTGTACGAAATAAAAAACAAAACCAATAAACTGGGAATTTTCAGATAAACCAAATTAAGAACAGTAAGTGGAATGAATAATTTAGAACGCTAGGATCCAGCAAAATATGACTTCCTAACTTATGACTTTATGCTTAATTATAAGGATCAATTAAAGAAATCTCTGTATGAAAATTAAAAATAGGGAATCCTAAAATGATGAAACTAAAAAGGAAAGTAAAAGAGAAAAGGCAATGATGTAAAATTAAAATAATCCTTAATTCTGAAGATGAAAATGGTCCCTGAACATACTTAAATTACTTCTTGGCTCTTGCAGTCTTATATTACTCTTTCATAAGAAGAAATCATAGAATTTTCCTTTACACTAAGAGAAAATGTTGCTGAAGCACATTTTCTTAGTGTCTGAAACATGACATATTACTAATTCAGGGTTGTATAAAATTATTTCTTAATAAACATGGAAAGTTCATTTTGAATAAAATGTTAAATAAATTAAATAAGTATACGTAGTAAAATATTTTGGATGTTTTGAGTAATGAAGAGAAAGAAGACAGTCCCATGATGTTATTCCTCAATGGTTACTAACATTTTTGTGTATTTCTAATATTTTTAATTTGAATTAATGTTTATCATGCAGTTGTTATAGGGCACATAAAATTGTGTATCTTCTTTTCATTTAATAGCATATTAAAAGCCTTTTTATTGATACATAATATTTTACATATACAAGTGATATTTTGTTACATGCATAAAACGGGCAATGATCAAGTCAGGGTATTTGGGGCATCCATCATCTTGGGTATTTATTATTGCTACATGTTGGGGACATTTCAAGTTCTCTCTCCTAGCTCCTTTGAAATATACAACATGTTGTTGCTAACTATAGTCACCTTACTCTGCTAACATTAGAACCTATACCTTCTATCTAACTGTGTGTTTGTACCCATTGACCAACCTCTCTTCATTTCCCCCCACCTACCTACACAGTTTTCCTAGCCTATGGTGTCTATCATTCTACTGTCGACCTGCATGAAATCAACATTTTTAGCTCCCGGAAGTGAGAACATGTGACATTTCTCTATCTGTTCCTGGTTTATTTCACTTAACATAATCACCTCCAGTTCCATCCATGTTGCTGCAAATGGCTTAATTTTGTTCTTTTTTACGGCTGAATAATATTCCATGGTGTATGTATACCACATTTTCTTCTTCCATTAATCCACTGATGGACACTCAGGTTAATTCCACATCTTTGCTATTGTGAACAGTGCTGCAATAAACATGTAAGTGCAAACATTCTTTTGATAAACTGATTTCTCTTCCTTTGGATAAATGCCCAGTAGTAGAATTGCTGGATTGTATGGTAGTTCTATTTTTAGTTTTTGGGTTTTTTTTTTTTTGTTTTTTGAGACCGAGTCTCACTTTGTCGCTGAGACTGGAGTGCAGTGGAGCAATCTAGGCTCACTGCAACCTCCGCCTCCCAGGTTCAAGCAATTCTCCTGCCTCAGCCTCCCAAGTAACTGGGATTACAGGCACCTGCCACCACGCCTGGCTAATTTTTGTATTTTTAGTAGAAACAGGTTTCACCATGTTGACCAGGCTGGTCTTCAACTCCTGACCTCAGGTGATCAGCCCCCCTTGGCCTCCCAAAGTGTTGGAATTACAGGTGTGAGCCACTGCGCCCGGCCTGTTTTTAAGAAACCTCCATACTGTTTTCCACGGTGATTGTATTAATTTACATTCCCACCAACAGCATATAAGAGTTTGCTTTACTCCACATCCTTGCCAGCATCTTTTTTGTCTTTTTAATAATAGCCTTTCTAATTAGGATAAGAGGATATCTCACTGGGGTTTTGATTTGCATTTCCCTGATGATTGATGATGTTGAGCATTCTTTCATATATACCTGTTGACCATTTGTAAGTCTTTTTTTCAGAAATGTCTATTCCTGTCCTTTGCCCACTTTTTAATGAGATTATTTGGTTTTTTATACTGTTGAGTTGTTTTTCTTGTATATTCTGGCTATGAGTCCCGTGTCAGATGAATAATTTGCAAATATTTTCTCCCATTCCACAAGTCATGTGTACAGTCTCTTGATTGATTCTTTTGCTATGCAGACACTTTTATCAATAGCATTTTGTTTTTATTGTATTCACTTATTTATTTATTTCAGAGTCTCCTTCTGTCACCCAGGCTGGAGTGCAGTGGCGCGATCTCAGCTCACTGAAACCTCTACCTCCTGGGTCCAAGCAATTCTTGTGCCACAGCCTCCTGAGTAGCTGGGGCTACAGGCATGCACCACCACACCCGGCTAATTTTTGTATTTTTAGTACAGGCAGGTTTCACTACGTTGACCAGGCTGGTCTCAAACTCCTGGCCTCAAGTGATCCACCCCGCTTGGCCTCACAAAATGCTGGGATTACAGGTGTGAGCCACTGCACCCGGGCATCAGAAGCATTTTAAATGTTACTGTGTGAGAGCTACCAAATGGTCTTGCCATTGCATTATAATTTTTAGTATTTTTGTTGGACACCTTAATTACATTTATGCATTGCTACACTATAGAAACCATCGTGAGAAACATCTTAATGTATATGTTTTGTGCTAGATTGATTGCCAAAATGGCTAGCTGTTTTTCCCCTTCCTGTGTCTGTGCCCTCTTGCCATGTAACTACCAATGCCCTCCCATTCTGATTCTGAGTTCAGCCATGTGGCTTGCCTGGCAAATGAGATATTAGTGAAACTTGAGACATACAAGTGCTTTTACGTTGGGATTTACTCTCTCGCTGCTCCTGGGAACTGTCACCATATGAACAAGTATGGACTTGCTTGCTGGTTCATGAGACACATCCTTAGTTGCTCCCAAACCTTCTGCAGACCTGCCAATCACCGGACTTGTGAGTGAAGCTATCCTAGATCATATTCAGTCACCAGCCAACACACCACTGAACACAGAGATTTGGACAAACCTAGCTGAAATTGTCAGAGCTAGCCTTGACAAGGAGAAATACCCAGTGACCACAGAATCATAAGCCAAATAAATGTTACTGTTTCAACCACTTGGTTTTGAAGTGGTTTTTTATATAGCAAAATTCAACTGATGCAGGCTTTGTCTATATTTCCTTATGCTACTTTCTTAGAAATATATTTACTTGACCCAGGGGCAAGAACATTGACAGTTTTGGGTTTTATATTTAAGTCTTTAATCTATCTTGAGTTAATTTTTTTTATTTGGTTTAAGCAAGGGGTCAACAGGAGGAAAAGCACACAAATTTGTTAATGTGCAAGTGTACATGGAAGTTGTACAAAATATGAGACTCAAAGAAGGGCCAGGTGGCTGAAGGGTAAACAGCACTCTCTTCATAAGGGATAGAGAAATGACAGAATGTAGACAATTTTGGAATCTGGTTTTTAGGAAAATTAAGTAGGTCTCAAAGAGCAGACAATAGTTCATAAATGATTCTCTTTGGAAACTGAATGGGACTGAAGAACAGGGCATAGCTTGTGACAAAGTCTGCCTAGGTGGAATGACATTCCTTTCTTCCTTCCTGTGATATGAGTTTAATCCTTTCTGGGCAGTGGAATTTCAGGAAGGGGAGTGAAGACTATTGTGTATCTCCTGGAGGAGCTTCAGATGAGGAAACTTCAGAGAGACAGAGAGTTCCACTCGGTGCTGCAGGAGAAAGAGGAGAAGCTTAGAAAGTTCTTGGTTCTGAGGTTGCTTCTAAGGCTTTTTAATTTCTTTTCATTCAGACTCTTCCACGTGTCAAAGTGCCATGCTTTGGAGTATTGTTTTCTGAGCCTCAACATTGCCCTGTCTAAAATTTTCTTAGAAGATTCACACATTAAAAGCTGAGTTGGTGGCTACGGGAAGAAAAATTCAGTTTGTAGTTGAGTAGCAAATGATCTCATTAAACCAATCTCCTATTCTTAAGATAGGTCAGTCCAATTAAAAAGTTCTTTGTCATGTCAGTAGGTGACATTTATAGGGCTCCCATCAAAATTAAGCCTCTATATGGTGCATGCAAACAGGGCTTTAATAAGAGGCCTTCCCAAGGAAACAGAAGGAAAACAGAAGTTAATATCTGGAGCATTTTGTAAGCTAGTTTTTCTAGAGTTCACAGGGCAGCCAGTTGAGAAGATTCTTACATTTAGGTTTCAAGCATCTTCAGTAGGAGGGGAAGCTGGCAGTGACAATCTGACAGATTTTGCAGTTTTTGTGTTGCAAAAGGTCATCTATACATAAGTTGTCATAGTGATTTCTCAGATGACTCTATTAAGTCAACCAGTTTCAGCTAATATGGCTTCAGGAAAAAGGTAGTTTTAATTTCAGTGATTCCAAGTCAGAAAAGTAGGAGTAAAGTGGAAATGTTTATTTGGAGACTTGCAGCCAGGAGAGAATTCAGGATTCAGTCTACATTGCAGGTAAAGAAAAACCTCAAAAACAATGAACTACAATATAAAAACAGGTGCACTATGATTTTCTTCTTAAACGTAATTTTTCTCTCTCATACCCCTGAAGCTGCCAAAGACAATCATAGTAAGTCCAATTTACTGGTGGGTTATTTTGTTTTATAACTTTTATTTTAAGTTCAGTGGTACATGTGCAAGTTTGTTAAATAGGTAAACTGTGTGTCACAGGGGTTTGGTGTAGATTATTTCCCATTATTATCCCCAGGTAATAAGCATAGTACTCAATAGGTATTTTTTCTGATTCTCTCACTCCTCCCACCCTCCACCCTCAGGCCCCAGTGTCTGTTGTTCCCCTCTTGGTGTCCATATAGTCTTGTTGTTTAGCCCCCACTTAAAAGTGAAAACACACGGCATTTGGTTTTCTGTTCCTGCATTACTTTGCTTAGGATAATGGCCCCAGCTCTACCCATGTTGCTGTGAAGAACACAATCTCATTCTTTTTATAGCTGCATAGTATTCCACAGTGTATATGTCATTCTTTTTATGGCTGCATAGCATTCCACGGTGTATATGTAGTAAGTCCAATTTATTTGTAAAATAAGTTTAATTTTATTAAACTTATAAGTTTAATACTCAGTAAGAATAGCAAGAAAGCAATCATATAGGATTAAGTCTGCTTGCTGGAATTTTTAAATACAGAATCTCAATCTCAAATTAGACTTTTTCTTTTTTTTTCTGACACAGAGTTTCGCTCTTGTTGCCCAAGCTGGAGTGCAATGGCATGATCTCGGCTCACCACAACCTCCACCTCCCAGGTGGATTCTCCTGCCTCAGCCTCCTGAGTAGCTAGAATTACAGGCATGCACCACCACTCCTGGCTAATTTTGTATTTTTAGTAGAGACGAGGTTTCTCTATGTTGGTTGGGCTGGTCTCGAACTCCTGACCTCAGGTGATCCGCCCACCTCGGCCTCCCAAAGTGCTGGGATTACAGGTGTGAGCCACTGCGCCCGGCCAAATCAGACTTTTAAAGACTTCTCAAGGCTAAGGAGACAAGCCAAGGACTCACCCTGAAATGTTGCCAATAATATCTGTAGACATGGGTGAATACCTCTCTTTTCGAGATCCCCCAAAATATTGTGAAGTTCCTGGACATAGCAAAATATAACAGTCTTGTCCAGGCGTGGTGGCTCACGCCTGTAATCCCAGCACTTTGGGAGGCCAAGGCGGGCGGATCACTTGAGGTCAGGAGTTAGTGACCAGCCTGACCAACATGGTGAAACCCCATCTCTACTAAAAATACAAAAAAAATTAGACTGACATAGTGGCCTGCGCCTGTAATCTCAGCTACTCAGGAGTCTGAGGCAAGAGAATTGCTTGAACCTGGGAGGCAGAATTTGCCGTGAGCCAAGATCACACCACCACACTCCAGCCTGGGTGACAAAGCGAGACTCCGTCTCAAAAAAAAAGTAACAGTCTTAACTTACCTGCAAAGCAGCCATGTAAACCATTTATTCAAGATACCAGACTAGTTTATCCAGATACTTTTTATTGGCTTCATAAAGCAACCCCAGTTCCTTAAAACTGTCTGAAGGGAAGACATTTCAGTGAAAGCTTTGGTAATACAACGAGTGTTTTCAATTGTGTCCTGTTACAAAAAGAACAGATTCTTATTAAACTTATTCAAATAAATATATTACCATAATATTATGACTATTCATGAATAGTTTCTCAATTCTGGAGATATTAGGTAGGAAAAAAGTAAATGCTTCAAATCTGTTCACAAAGATATACTTTACCAAATTGCTGAAAGCTATAGCTAGCTTAAAAGGAACAAAGTTTTCTTAAATCTGGAAAACAAAACATGAGAAGAATCACCAATGTTTTGACGAAAAAGCCATAAAAACCATACTCTTTTATCAGTTTTATTCCATGTGATTAATCTTTATTCTGCTTGATGTTGAGTGAGCAGTTTTCTAAGTTCAGTTTTTATCAGAGTTCTGTAAATTCAGTCCAGTGGTATGAACTCAAAGTTATTAGAAACCTGTGCTTATCAGAGTTCTTTTCATTCTTTTCATATATCTCCTTGAAGATACAACACTTTAGGATTATAATTGCTTGCAAAGAACTTTCAGAAAAAGCATCAGAATAAAGCAACTAACTGTGGGCAATAAGACTTAGAATAACCAAGGTTAAAGATATGATTGGAGTTCATTATAATAATGATGCAATTGACATGAAAATTATCTTCTGGCCTATAACAATTTAATAAGATAATCATACTATATTGTGACCAATGACATATTAGATTTTGGGGAATATCATAGTTTCTGAACACTCATCAATAACATACTTATAAAATTTTAAGTCAAAAAAATTAAACATCATTTCTTACTTGATAGTCCATCCAATATAATTTTAACATTTCCAATAAGCCTAATTAGTTTAATATTTCTCTGCTGAACTTTCAGGAACCCCATGGAATATCCAAAAGATAGTTTGTGGTCAAAAAGGCTTATGTTGATTTTTGAGAGGTTTGTCAAATATCAAACATTTAAAACACTGGGTGAAAATAATATCACCAATCATAGTGAAATAATATTCATTTAGCCAGAATGATAATTAAAAGTCTTGAAAAGCAAATACAGGAAGTCACATAGTTGTAAAATCAAAAACTTTACTCTGTGAGAGACGATACTTGGTTTCCTTAAGTAATCAAAAGACCTAATAAAGACAGCATGAGGCACAAATAACGTTTCTCTCTCTACCCCACTTTGCTTTTGCAGTTCACTTTCAAAGGGAAATAAAAATCTTTTACTACCTCTTGGCAGTACTACATGAAAATCTTGTTTAAAAGAGAATACAAAATTTTAGTTTTGTATCAGTGTACTTATGATATTAAGGCTCAATTTTAAAACCTGTTATAATAAATTTATATAATCATAGTCAGTTTAACCACATAAGATTATCTTTTGCTCTCTTCCCCCTCCATCTTTTTACATTTACTTATTTTTGTCTATAATGTTTTATCTTCCACTTATTTATTCTGAAATAATTTTTAATACCCTCTAAACTAGATAAAATTACTTTTTTCCTGAACAAAAACACATGTCCACATATCTTTTTAGATAACTTTCCTCATCCAAAACACATTTTTTCCTTGTACACTTTGTATACAAAATAGTTTCCTTTATTTTTAGTAATTTTAATTATATACAGTAATTAGAATTTTTAACTCTAAGTAGCCTTAATTTTCAGTGAAAACCTAGGAAGCAAGCAATTTTGATGTGCCAACGTCTTATAAATTTTAGAAATATATGCTTTTTCACAGAATGATTTTTCAATGTGAACTGGACATATTTACTGTAAAGTAACCCTTGATATCCCCAAGAGCCAGAGATTAGGGAGTTTAATGCAAAACAGAGTAGAGCATCAGATCTGAGAGGAAGACCATCCATGACTTTCAGAGCTCCATGAGGAAGACAGAGGACCCCAAAGGTGGGGGGTCAGTGGTGTCTTTTGTGTGTACTTCAAGGTGTCCCAGGGTCATCAAAAATCTCATTTAAGTTCTTCATGTGATAGAACTCTGATATTCCACTCAGTAATTTTTAATTTGCTGACTGCTAAATGGAGGGGAACATATTTCAAATATAGAAGTCATTCCAATTCAAAGATCACTAAGCTTTCAATTGGCGACACAGAATTATCATAGAAACATGTAGCCCTTAAACCCCACATCCAATCTAGTATCTCCGAACACATCCTAGCCATGATTTGTCAATTTCCAATAACCAACCTCAGTTCACCCACTATAATAAATCTTCTAATGGGTAAATATATGTCCAAGATCAGAAAAAGCTAGAATAAGACATAAATATAATTAAAGAGATTAGGCCCGGCACTGTGGCTCAGCCAGGTGTGGTGGTTCACACCTGTAATCCTAGCACTTTGGGAGGCCGAGGCAGTTGGATCACTTGAGCCCAGGAGTTCTAGACCAGCCTGGGCAAAATGGTGAAATCCCATCTCTCAAAAAAAAAAAAAAAAAAAAAAAAGCCATGATAGTGCATGCCTGTAATCCCAGCTACTCTGGAGGCTGAGGCAAGAGGATCGCTTGAGCCCAGGAGGCAGAGGTTGCAGTGAGCTGAGATCATGCCACTGCACTGCAGCCTGGGTGACAGAGTGAGACCATGTCTCAAAGGAAAAAAAAAAAAGAAATCAAACTGAAACCCATCATATTAACAATTTTGTGTTGAATTCAGGAAAACGTTTTTATATCATTGGAACAATCCACCTGTATCTGGTATTAAAATATTTGTAATTTTAGAAGAATTTGGCATATTTGTGATTTTTGTCTGATTAATAAGCTTTATGATTCCAATTTAAATGTGTAATTAATTTTAGAATTATTTTAAAAGGAACAAGATTTTTTTCTTTTCTCTGTTTTCTTTTTTTTTTTTTTTGAGACCAGGTCTCACTGTGTTACCCAGACTGGAGTGCAGTGGCATAATCTCAGCTCACTGCAACCTCTGCCTCCCAGGTTCAAGAGATTCTCATGCTTCAGCCTGAACTGAGTAACTGGGACTCCAGGCGTGAGCCACCACACCAGGCTAATTTTTGTATTTTTAGTAGAGATGGGGCTTCCCTATGTTGGCCAGGCTGGTCTCAAACTCCTGACCTCAGGTGGTCTACCCGCCTCAGCCTCCCAAAGTGCTGGGATTACAGCATAAGCCACCACGTCTGGCCAATTTTTAAAACATGTACATAATGTTTGAAGGTTTCAAAGCATTTATTTATGTTTATCCTTAGTTTTACTATGCTTGCAAACGTAATGAATATAGATTTACAAGAGTTTTGTAAGTTCTCGGAAAGTTTCTCCTTGTTAGAGTCAACAGTTTGCCCTGTTGGGATTTCAAAGTTCTATAACAGAAAATAAAATCTGTTAAATTTATTGGTGCATCTTTAAATGTTTGAGGAATTAAATTTGTAAATAGAGCTAGTTAAGGACTTTCAGTCTTTTTAACTTGAGTTAATTAAGTAACTAACCCCAAAAAAGTGAAGCTATTTATTATTATTTTAATAGAGTTTAACACAGAAAACAAGATTTGTAAGTTAAAATTTAAAACTTAATAAAATAGATTTAACATTTAAAAAATTGTTATAAACTATTAATTAAAAACTCAAGTACTGTAAGTAGTTCTTTCTATGCACAAAAGCTCCATTCAGGACATGAAAAAATTATGCAAGGGAAAGTACCCAAAATTCTTGGAAGAAAGCCGAGACTTGTGTAGAAATTATACTTGCTTTTTTAAGGAATGTTTCCATTAGAGAATAAAAAAAGCCAGTCTTAACTGAGGAAAGAAAATTGTGATTAGATGTCATCTGAACCCCTGTATCAACCTCAGGAGGCCAGAACATCTCTGTCCTTGAAAATATTTGCCTGATCATACCCATGAAACTGGGTTGTCAGCAAGTTATCTGTGGGCATCCCTCCAACCAAGGGCCCATGTTGGTTCAGGGTGCTGGATTGCTCAGAGAGTGAAGGATTCTGCTTTGGCAGATGGTACCTTCACATCGCTTTGGGCTAAGAATAAAGAGACAATAAAAACTGGGTAGCAGTCCTGACATTTCTGTCTTATCATTATTAAAAGAACCAAAGTTGGGCCTATCCCAGAAAGGGGTCTCATTCCTAACTCTGGCCGTCTTTAAAACGTCTGTATGCCCACATTGTTTCAACCCTGGTGAAATGCTGACCCAGGCTTGCCTCGTCCTTCAGTGTCCCATACTTTGCTTTCAGAGAGAAGCCAGGAATAAAACTGAAAACACAGCTTGGGACCAAATTGCAGAAGGCCTTAAACAAAGATCAAAGGGCATTTACTTTATTTAAAAGGCAGTGATGAACCGGCAAAGATTTTAAACACATAGGTAAATGTATTCCAAAAAAGTACTTTAAAAAGATTAATCCTTTCCGATAGCATACACTCAGGGAAAACTTTGAGATGAGAGACCAGTTAGAAGTTATCACAAAATTGAACCTAGCAACTCAACATCTCAGAGGACACATTGGGAGTGAAAGAGGGTACCAATGGAATGGAATTCTGTGTGGAAATCCCAGCTGCCCTTAGCAAACTGGGATGCATAGGGAAAGAAGGAAGGAAGGAAGGAAGGAAGGAAGGAAGGAAGGAAGGAAGGAAGGAAGGAAGGAAGGAAGGAAGGAAGGAAGGAGAAAGAAAGCAAGAAAGCAAGCAAGAAAGAAAGAAGAAAAGAAAAGAAACGAAGGAAGAAAAGGAAGGAAGGGAGGGAGGGAAAGGAAGAAAGGGAGGGAGGGAAAGAAGGAAGGAAGGAAGAGAGAGAAGAAAGAAAAAGGAAAGAAAGAAAGAAAGAAAGAAAGAAAGAAAGAAAGAAAGAAAGAAAGAAAGAAAGAAAGAGGAAGGAAGGAAGGAAGGAAGGAAGGAAAAAAGAAAAGAAGGAAGGAAGGAAGAAAGGAAGGAAGGGAGGGAGGGATGGAGGGAGGAAGGGAAAGAAGAAAGGAAAGAAAGAGAAAGAAAGAAAGAGAAAGAAAGAAAGAAAGAAAGAAAGAAAGAAAGAAAGAAAAAAGAGAAAAGGGGAGGGAGGGAAGGAGGAAGGAAGAAAGGAAAGAAATGAGGAAGGAAGGAAGGAAGGAAGGAAGGAAGGAAGGAAGGAAGGAAGGAAGGAAGGAAGGAAAGAAATAAAGCAAAAAGACTTAGTGATTTGCCTGATTCAAGATATTAAGAAGAAGGGAGGAGTCAAATATAACTTTGAGGTCTGGGTAGTTTGGAGAACATTTCTGCCACTAATAGAAACAGGACACACATTGGGTGCTGGGTTTGGGGAGGAGGTAACCAGGTGGACATGTCAAGCAAACAGCAAATGTTAAACCAAAGCCCAGGCAGATTTAAAGATAGGGGACTATCTCCATAAGGAGGAGGGAAAAGCAGATAGATAAAGACAGTCTCAGTAGTACATTTATTGTAGAGGGAGGAAAGAGGAAGGATCATTGATAAAGGAGATAACCAACAAGCCAGAGACATACAAGGAGGAAAATCACCATAACAGAGGCCTTCAAGTGAGTTTGGAGAAAACAAGAGACCAAGGGTACCAAATACTATAGAAAATTCCAAGTTGAGAAGAATAGAGCCAAAGCTAGGGGTTTAGCAACTAAGAAGTTACCAGTGCAGCCTGGGCAACATGGTGAGACCCCATCTCTACAAAAAAATAAATAATAAATTATCTGGGCATGGTGGCACACACCTGTGGTCCCAGCTACTCAGGAGGCTGAAGTAGGAAAATCACTTGAGCCTGAGAGGTCAAGGCTGCAGTGAGCTGTGACTGCAACACTGCAATCACAAAAAAAGCGAGGAACATCAAGAAAGCAATTTCTTTAAAGGGATGGGAACTAAAGCTAGGTTGCAAGAGGGTAAGTAGTGAGTGGTGACGAGAAAATAAAGACATCTTTCTCCTTCCTTTCCTTATCAAACACTTAAATGTTTGGAAGTCCAAGATCAAACATTTAAATGTTTGATGATGAAAAGAAGAAGAAAGATACAAGGGTGCTTTGGGGATAGTCTAACCCTGTATAAAAAACATATTTCCAGCAGCAAAATTCTAAAGCTAAATTCTGGTTCCCTACACAGGTAAGACGTACGTGAAAACCACCTGATTCTCTTGGGCTCTGTCTATTCATTTTGGAGCAAGCCCAACAAAGCTCATATAATAACCTACAGCATGTTAACTTTTGTCTGAAGTCTCACAATGAATGTAAATTCTAGATTTATTGTTTTGGTTGAATTCGAGTCAAGTGGTTCTTTGTGTTATTGGAATTTTGTCAAAAATCTCATTCCTCATTCAAATTCTCATTTAATTGTCATTTAAGACAGCATGTTAATTTAGGTATATTCCATCTTAGAAATACAATTTTCATTTGTAAGTTACTCAAGAAAAAGAGAAAAGGAAAAGTGAAAAGACAGTGGAAGGAAAATAGAAGAGAATGACAACTCACTATAATTCTATATATACACACATGAAAGTAAGTACAAATCTTTCTAGATTTGCTCATTTGAAGACTTGGTTGTTAAGCAAAACAATATGAATAGTCAACAACTCATCATAGTTTTACTTGTAACTTTTTTTACTTTATGAGAGTGCAAAAGCAACACACATCCATTAGAAACTATATTCAAGTACCCTTTAAAGTATTTTTTAACTTCCAGTACAGTATTCAATAAATTACATGAGGTATTCACATTTTATTATAAAATAGTCTTTGTGTTAGATGAGTTTGCCCAGCCGTAGGCTAATGTGTGTCTTCTGATCATGTTTAAGGTATGCTAGGCTAACCTATGACGTTTGGCAGGTTAGGTATAGCAGATGCATTTTCAACTTGCAGTATTTTCACTTTACAATGGGTTTATCGGGATGTAACCCCATCATAAGTTGAGAAGCATCTGTACTTCAGGGAAATAGAAATTTACTTAAATTATTTATCGTCCAGTGTGCTGTTCGTCCACTCCCAGTCCATAGCCCGCTCCCTTCACCTGTCTAGCTCATAGTCGCTTTCAGATTATAATTGAACGTCACTTCCTCATCACTGCCCTTCAAACTGGGTCAGGATGACATGTCATATATGACTTTCATAACCTTCAACATATTTTATTGTAATTACTTGTTTACTATATGTCTTCTTCACCAACCAATAGTTTGAGAGATTAGGAGCCATGTCTGTTTTGGGTACAAATGTATCAGCACTTTGTGTAGTGCCTAGCACAAAGTAGGTAAGTGCTCAGTAACAATACTTAGTAAGCAAATAAAGCTCTCAAAAACATGATCATCTGTTTTAGTCTATTTGGGTTACTATAACAAAAGTACTATAAACTTGGTGAGTTATAAACAGCATTTATTTCTCACAGTAGTAGTGTTTCTCAAGGCACTAGTAGATTCAGTGTCTGATGAGGACCCATTCCTTATAGATGGTGACTTCTTGCTGTGTCCTCATATGGCTAGCTAGCTCACTGGGGTGTCTTTTATAAGGGCACTAATCCCATTAATTAGGGCAGAGCCATCATGAGCTAATCACCTTCCAAAAGTCCCACCTCCTAATACTATTACCTTGAGGATTAGGTTTTAATCTATAAATGATGGGAGCACACAAACCTTCACACCACAGCATCATCTGTCAACTCTGGATCTATCTTCTATTCCTGAGCAATTACAGCGTTATTTTTTGAATTCATAGAACCAAAAATCATAGTACTTCAGGACCATAAAGATACTTAATGATCTGATTTAAATACTTATATTTAGCAATAGGCGCTTTTTTCCCCAAAACATAATTTTATAAATGCTCTATAATGTCTAAGTGAGGTAAAAGAGAGCTATTGTGGATGAAGCATGGGTTGAGGGAACCAGAACCCTGTCTGTTCTGCCTTGAATTTCCAAGGAAGTGCAGCCACATGTACTTCATACAGCTCCACAGAGCCTTGGGCTCCATGGAATACCATTTGAAAACCACAGAATTGGACTTGCATGTTCACAATATATTAAAAGTACCTAGAAATCAACAAGAAAAAAGACAAATTAATCAACAGAAAAAAAAATATGAAAAGTAAATTCACTGAGGAAGAAATATTGACGGCCAATAAAGACATACAAAGATGATGGGCTTCTCTGCTGATCAAGCAGTGTAGAATAAAACATGAAGGAAAAAGACTTTACCCATAATACTGGCAAAAATGCAAATATTGATATTATAAAGGTGAGAAATCATTGTTATGAAAGTGGAAATTGGGAAGCAATTCCAATTTTAAATTGCAATTGACCTTTGATCCAGAAATATGACTTCCAAGAAGCTAATCTACAGAAATTCCAAACATGTGCACAAAGATAAACATCCTTGAACATATCTGCATTAGGCCGTTCTTGCATTGCTCTAAAGAAATACCTGAGATTGGGTAATTTGTAAGAAAAGAGGTTTAATTGGCTCATAGTTCTACTGGCTGTACAGGAAGCATAGCACTGGCATCTGCTTCTGGGAGGTCTCAGGGAGCTTACAATTATGATGGAAGGCAAAGGGGAGGCAGGCATCCCACATGGCAGGAGTGGGAACAAGAAGAAGAGAGTGGGTGGGGATAGGGAGTGCCACACAATTTTACTGAACCAGATCTCACAAGAACTCACTCATTATCTCAAGAATAGCACCAAGCCAGGAAGGATTCACCCTCATGACACAAATACCTCTCGCCAGGCCCCATCTCCAACACTGGGGATTACATCTCAACATGAGATTTGGAGGGCACGTCCAAATGATAACAATATCTTTGTTCATTATTTTTATTTTAAAAAATTAGAAACAACATCAATACTATCTGTGGAAGAAGATTTAAATAAATTATAACTTTAATACTATGAACACTATAATTTTTTGTAGATGATAAATAATAATAATAATAGAGATAAAAGTAATAGTTGATGTAACAGGATGTTAAAGTGGAAGTTTTAACCAAGGCACCAAAATGCAGTAAATATACCATACCAAAGTAAAATATCAATCTAATTTTCAATGAAAATAATCCAGGAACCCGTTATTGAACTCTTAAGCATCTTGTTCCATTTGAAGACAACAATTCATGGGAAATTAAAAGGATTCCAGAAATACTTCTTTGCCAAAAGCTGCTGATATACTATGAGTACCGTCTAGGTGGAAGGGTTTAGGGTGCTCCTTGTATATCCAAGTTATGGGAGAGGGACTCTGGTGAGACTACTCAGAGAATGAAATAAGTACCCACTGAAGTTGGAAGAGAAGGAGGATACAGTGCACTGTATCTGATCCCATCTGAGAAATCTATGAGGAGAGGTATGCTGTGTAGCTACTGATGAATGAGTTGAAGAAGTGTCTGTGTTGGGGGTGGCCTGCACTCCCAGAGTTTATGGAGACGAGAAGGCCTGAGTAATTTCATGGGCCAGGTGTGGACCATGGGGGAGAGACAACCAGCCTGAGGTCTTCTTGGGACCTATCCAACTGGGCCAAAGGAGAGGGTGGACAGGTCTCAGCAGAGAGAAGCCAATGGTAGCAACATATTCCTGGGGACCGCAGAATAGGAAGGCAGCCAGTTGGAAGCAAACTCATCATTCTTGCCGAGGGAAATACAGGTGGGAGGTCCCAAAGGGTTGGAGGATATACCAAAGAACCCATGCAAACATCCATAAGAGAAAGAGCCTCTTGTTAGAGCTGCCAGATTCAGAAAGCACAAAACTGGTCAATCATGAAATACTTTCCTACCCACTTCTGCTACTGCTTCCCTCTGTCTGAACACTGAAAGTGTCAGAGACCATAGAAGATACCAGAAGACAGGCAGTAGGATAAGATGGAGAAATAACACAGAAAAAGAATAACTTGAACCCAATCCACCTTCCCCAAGAGTGGGTTTCCCAACAACTGCAGGTTCTAGCTGAATAGGGGAGAGGTAAAAGGCTTAATTGTAAATCAAGTTCAAAGTTTTGTTTCTCATCTGGTCTTGGATATTCTGATTTTTGAATTGACACTGTGCTTGCCACTTAAGGTGACTTTGGGACTTTTCATTATCTAAGGATGTTCAGAAGATTTGTGGGACTCCCAGAGCTTCTATCCAGGAGCAGGGGCAAAGAATTCTCCACTGAATAAAGCTTAAAGGGTCAGGAGATAATAAACACTTGCCTGATGATGCTAGCCCTGCATGCTGCACATACCAATGATCCATTAACATTGCCAAGCACAGTGCTGAACACATTGTTGCATTATATCAGTTAAACTACAGATGCTGCCATAGACAGAAAGCACCAAATAAAGCACATTGCAAAAGACTCCCATTTGAATGTTTCTGTTTGAATGTGTGTATTTGAAGATGTCCAGAGAAAGGATGGGAAGGTGTGTTAGTTTCTTTCTCTAAAGAAACAGAAACAGGATGTGTATATATGTGGAGAGAGATTTATTTTAAGGATTGACTCATACGATTGTAAGGCTTGGAAAGTTCAAAATCTGATGGAGAGGCTGGCAGGCTGGAGACACCGGCAAGAACTGCAATTCCAGACCAAAGGCCACCTGCAGACAGAATTCCAGAAGGTGGTGGAATCTTGCGTGGTCAGTATTTGTTCTCTTGAGGACTTCAGCTGATTGCCATGAAGCCTACTCACTTTACGAAGGGCTTTATTTATTTATTTATTTTTTTGGAGAAAATAAGCTTTATTATGATGATTTGAGATTTTGTGCATGGTAAAGAAATACACATGAATCGTATTTCTCCTACGTTTCATAACAGAATTAATTTAAAGTTTCATTGTAGACCAAAGCATCCCAAAAACAGTGGTTCTTTTTTTTTTTTTTTTTTTTTTTTTTGAGACGGAGTCTTGCCCTAGAGTGCAGAGGCATGATCTCGGCTCAATGCAACCTCTGCCTCCCAGGTTCGAGGGGTTCTCCTACCTCAGCCTCCCGAGTAGCTGGACTACAGGTACGAGCCACCATGCCCGGTTAATTTTTCTATTTTTAGTAGAGATGAAGTTTCATATGTTGGCCAGGTTGTTCTCAAATTCCTGACCTCAAGTGATCTGCCCACCTCAGCCTCCCAAAGTGCTGGGATTACAGGCGTGAGCCACCGCGCCCAGCCCCACAGTCTCTTTTTAATGAGTTTGCAGATGCCAGATGATTCCTGCTCTGGTGTTGGCGCCATCAGGGACAGTGAGCTGGAGCTTTCCATCTGCGAGGGCAGCATGGGGAGGGGCAGGTGCAGGAATTCCAGCATGTTGCTCTGCTTGCTCCTCTTCATTCCCTTCATGTCCAGTATCTTCCGGAAGCCTTCTGTGTTGCAGTCTGTGAAGAGTTTGATGTAGTTGTCAACAAACACCACCAACAGTTCATGAGGGGCCGTCACTACCTACCAAGGGAGGAGACGAGCAGGCCCGCCAAGGAAAACTCACAGTTGCAGTTCACCAATTTAAATGCTAATCTCATCCCCAAAAAACACCTTTACAGAAAACATCCACAATAGTGTTTAACCAAGTATCTGGGCACCAGGGTCCAGTTAAGTTGACACATACAATTAACCATCCTGGAAGGATACACACTAAACTATGGACAGTAAGCGGGTATCTTTGGGGCAGGGAGAGAAAGTGAAAGGATGGCTAGGCGTGGTGGTGCACCTGTGGTCTCAGCTACTCGGGAGGCTGAGGTGGGAGGATCACTTGAGCCCAGGTGGTTGAAGTCTCAGTGAGCCGTAATCGCACCACTGCACTCCAGCCTAGGTGACGGAGCAAGACCCCATCTCAAAAAAATAAAATAAATAGAATAACAAAAATGAAAGTAAACGTGAAAGGAAATTAGGTGTACTTTTCACTTCTTGCTGTCTGTCTCAGAATACATTATTCACCCTGAGACCTGAGGAGCGGGGAAGTGTACTACTCCTGCTGCATGATAGACAGCCCCACCCTGACCCTTCCCCAGCCTCTCTCTGACACTTTTCTAGCCAGGCTTCTCTGCACAAGGCCAGGAGCTTTCAGTGTCAACAGTATATGCTTACCCTGAGTCCCTGGCCACAATATTAGACTGTGTTTCAGGCACCTGGGACTCCGGAATGCCCTGTCCAGGGTCCCAGAGCCTGTGCATGGTGCCTTCTCAAGTCAACCCTCTCAAGGGCAGCTGCACCCCCACCCGTGTGCACACCCCCAGCCCTAAGAAGTGACAAGGGGCTGATGTTTGTGGGGCTGAAGTCCGGGGGAGTTGAGGATAGAGCTGGATGTGCAGACTGGGTTGCCACACATGTGTGCCCAAGGCCACTGCAGTGGTAAGGGAAGATGACGTGAGGTCATAGGCCAGGGCCAGCTCTCTCTACCATGCCATATTTTGATGAAGAACTCTGGAGAGTCTAAGAATTCTTCATTTAAATCCCATTTTCCAATTCACTAGGACTGTATATTTGTCAAGGTGAAAGGATATGTTGAGAAAATATAATTTTAAACAAAATCTTCTTCCAACCCAGAAATCCTCTCCACAAAGGTAGTAGAGAAAATAGTTTTATACTGAATAAACTATTAAACCAAAATGTGATGCACATCACAGGCAATCCACTAAGGAATTACAAAGACAGAAAGAAATTCCAGCCTTTAATATAGCCAAGAAGATGCAATCCATTATATACCTTTTCCCAAGATAAACAAAAATTAGTTCTCAAATAATAGGATTTGATAGCACCATTTATAACACATGGTTCATCCTAAATTCACCTGGTAATTGGAGTAACCATCTGTATTAGTTAAATGATTTTATACAAAGGAAAAATAAGCTTCTCCTATCTTTATGACAGAAGGTAATGTTGCAAGTCGTCAGAGGGAGGCAGTCACCAAAGTTAGGCTCCTACCGTCCATCAGAAACTAAGAGATGGGGTGCTATCTCCCTCAATGATTATATTCTAAAGCAATGGCTGCCGGGTCCTTGAGAAAGACATTCCTGGGTCACAAAGACAGCAGAAGACTTATTTAGCTCTAAAAACATTTACATACATGTCAAAGAGACAGGGAAATAACTTACAAGAACACATTTTCCAAAGTAAATACTCTAAGTGAAGGAAGGTAATTTCTTCCCTTATTTTTAACAAGAATTAAGCCTCTTATTTTTAATATTTACTTACCCTTACAGATAGGACATATTTTACTTGATAGTTTGTTACCTTATCTTGTAAAATGTAGATATGTAGATATGCTATATGTGGATCTCTATTTGCTTTCTTGACAGTACCTGCAAATGTTAGAAGCTGGCTTTTTCTTTTCTAAAAACAGTGATATATTTGATAATTCCAAAATGATTTTTAAAATTTTGTTTTAAAGGAACAGATACACATTAGCTATTTTTTAAAAACAGTCATTTGTTTTCACTGTTAATTCAGTTGACTTTCTCCTATCGCCCTATGGGTTCATATTTTAAATGTGCTTTGCATATGCACAAAGAAGGTACGAATCATGTTAGAAACTGCTGGCAATCTCTATTATTCTTCAGGAAGGCTGCTTTAATGGGTCTGCCTAAGCAAATACTAGTTAATTTTCCTCTTAATATGATATTGCAGGTGTCACCCTTTGATACTGAAAATTTTATTTTAAAATGTGTCCTTCGGGTAAAGCAGCTAGTTTGAGCACGCAGTAACCCAAAGCTAACTACTGAACATGTAGTAACAAGATTGCAAAAATGGAAACCAGGAAATCTAAGTTCTACTACCAATCTTGCCACTAACCATTAGTGTGTGACCTTCAATTATGGATTCTTCTGGAGTCTCAGTGTCTTCATCTGTAAAATCAAACAAGTGGAATAGAGGTTCCTTCAGACACAAAATTTTCTTGGCATCTTTTCAGATATCTTTTCTCCTTCTCACTCCCTAGTCTCACTTGTTTTTGTTTTTTGGTTCATTTTCACCATCTCTATGTGGCCTATATCTGCGAGAATATAGGGTGAGTGAACAGACCTTTAGCTCCAAACAATCGGTAATTGAACTCAAACCTCCACCCAAAGAGTTCAAGACATTCTATTTCTGTGCAGAAAATAAAACAAAAAACCAGCAGTAAGTCAAGGTCTCCCTTGTATTTCTTCTTCTTTATCAGTCCTGACAAGGTCTTCTTAGCAAACTCTCATCCTTATTTTCCACCTCCAATTCTACATCTTCAGTTAAATCCCTCCCTTCCTTTGCAGTTTCCATAGTTAATATTCTCCAGGATTTGTTCTTTTTCAATGCATCCTCCTTAGATGACTCTTCTAGAATTTTTTTTTTTTTTCAGACAGAAATATAGTCCACAATTCTTCCCAAGGCAGTGGCTGACTCAGGCTTCAACACAAAAAAATCCACTATCACTATAATCGGCTAACACAATGTATTAATTCACAGACTTGCATTTTACCTCTTTTCACATAACTCTTATTGCTATGTCCATCTGAATTTGGTTGCTTGTTCGCTTTCTTACAATCCATGGAAGGATGTAGGACTTAGCTATTTAATTCACAATATGTTCAATATGCAGCTTGTCATTCACACATGAGCTCTTCATTCATAATGATTCTTTAATTCATTGCCTCAAGTGATTCCATATCCTTATTCTTGCTCTAATCACTGAAATATGAGTTGAGTTTCTTTCTTTTTTTTTTTTTTCATTATTTTCTTAACCTGTTTTTATCTAAGGAGTATGGTTCTGAAGGGTGTACCGGAAGCATGGTGCTGGCATCTCTTCTGGTAAGGCCTCAGGAAGCTTCCAATCATGGTTGAGGGCGAAGCGGGAGCAGTCACATCAAATGGCGAGAGCAGGAGCAAGGGAGGACAGCTAGCTATTTATTTTATAGGGGAGGAACCTGAGGCTAGGAATCACTGAGCAACTTGCTCAGGGTCACCCAGGAAGTTAGCGAAAGAATTGCAGCAAGAACCTAGTCCTCCTGATAAAGCTTGGCTCTCTTTCCATTTACACTGCTTCCCATTCACTCGGGTTGTTTACTATAATTTCAGGCAAGCTTGACTTATCTCAACAAGTCTTGCTGTGGTCTAGGAGTTAAACAGCAGCAAGGATCTCAAAGAAAACTGAATGTAGAATTTGGATACTTGAAACTTGGGGAAAAAACACATTTTTTTAGTACATAATAATTGTGTAAGAAGCTAGTCTTCAATCAATATGTCAGAAGATGTCATTTTGCACTTCCAGAGTTAAAGATTTTTTACTGCCATGACCCCTCCCTGCTCCCCATGCCAGCTTCCAGATTCCTATAAAGCCCTAGCACCTCACATTCCCCCAGCCACTTCTAACTCTGCCTTCCTCTTCCTCTAGTTCTCCACTTCCCTCACTCTGCACCTCCTGGGTTTTACTCTGCTCCACACCAAGCCAAACATGAAACTCATCCTCACATTCAAAGCAGGCTTTGTGCATAGCAGACTTTACTGAGGCTGCCTTTTCCCCTGGGATAAGCTCCCCTTCCTATTTCTCTTTGCCTTGCGCGCGCTCTCTCTCTCTCTCTCTCTCTCTCACACACACACACACACACACACCTACCTCCTCCTACCTTCCTGAGTTTCTGTTCTCTAGCCCCCTCCTCTCACACTCAATTCTTTTATTTCATTATGCAAAGCAATTTAGGTTCTTCCCACAACTCAGCTGCTACCTTTGAGTATCCCAGGCTTTGCAAGGCCTGCTCCGGGGCCCACACTTGAACAGCATGAAAGAAAGGATAAAAACTTTATAATTTCCATTTTTTTCTTTCTCCCAGCAGTGAAAGGGCATAGGATAGAGATTCATTGTCACACTGTATCAATTCAGATGATTTCGCCTGTAAGTAATAGGAAACCAAAATCAAACTGTTTTAAACACAAAGAGATTATGGAAGGAGTTTATAGAGTTTGGGGGGTTTTGGAATTGACTTCAGAACACAAGCTGTCTCTCTTTTTCGCTCTGTCATCCTCAGCTTACTGGCTGTCCTGAGAGCTGTCCCTTTATGGTCAGAATATAGCTTTCATCGTTCCAGAAATCAGTGTAGACACAACAATGCCAGGCAGAAAAACACAGACATGTCCTCCCTTGAGTCTCTTTTTGTCTGTAAGGGAAGGCCATTCAGTATCTCATTGACTGTAACTGGGCCCCGTGTATCCCCCTAAAATAGTTTGGCAAAAGAATGGAATTACTAAGAATGGTTTAGACCAATCATGACTCACTTCCAGGACTGAGAAGGAGATGTTTTTTCCTGAGCACATTGGTTATGGCTGTCTATTATTATACAACAAAGTGTCAACGGTAGAGGGTCGTAACTGCAAGTTGTCCAGGTTCTTGGTGTGTTGAACAACGAATTGGACAAAACGTCCAGGAAAGCAAAGAAAGAATGAGGCAACAAAAGAACGAAAGCAGGGATTTACTGAAAACAAAAGTACACTCCACAGTGTGGGAGCTGGCCCAGCAGTGGCTCAAGGGCCCCTAAACAGAATCTTCTCAGGTCCAAATATCCCCTAGAGGTTTCCCATTAGCCACTTCATGCTCACCTCGTGGAAACGAAGTGCTGGCCTACAATTGGTCTGATGGGTTGCCAAAAGCAACCAATCAAAGGCCGAAGTGGAGTTACAAAGGTCATACTCCTGTGCAAACATCTGATTGGTTGCAAAAAAGTAACCAATCAGAGACTAAGGTGAAGTTACCAAGTTGCGGAAAAAGACTCGGCCAGCAATCAGTCTGATTGGTCGCGGACAGCCAATTTCCCATCTGGAAAAGGTGAGGGGTTTGCAAAGGGAGTAGCCTCTGGTCCTTTCGTTACGTAGTCGTGGAAAGTCAGGGTTTTCCTTTCAATTTAGCTCCAGGAAGTCGGCATGAAACAGCCTTAAGTTCCCTATCTCCAGATCCTATTCTCCAGCCTCGAAACCACCCAAACATTTAGTGCCTTAAAGCAATTTACTATGATCTCTCATAGTTTTGTGAGTTACCTGGGCTCAGCTGGGCATTTCTGGGCTCCCTTCTGTGGCTGCCATCAGATGACTGGGGCTGGAGTCTTTTGTAGGCTCGGCTGGGCTGGCTGTTCCCCAAGATGGCCTCCTTGCTCACACGTCTAGTCCTTCAGTGCCTGTGCATGCAGCCTCTCTCTTGACTTAAGCACAAGTGTGTAACTTTCAGGAAACCTCTTTACAAGCCAGCGTCCACCCTTGTCCTGTTTGTTCCCCCTCTTGCCTTTCCTCCATCCTAATGCCTGACTCCACTGTGAGACAAAGAGCTGGAGAAGCCATTGTGACCACACACACAATGAAAGAAACAAGGCCTGAACACTCCTCACAACTGCCCACAAATGAGTCTCCCTCTCAGCTTCCACAATCCCCAGGTACAGCATTACTGCCCTGCCCAACACAAAACTACCCCTAAATTTTGCATCCTCAGCTCCCTTATTTCTGTCCTCAGTCATCAAATCCTTCACCATGTCTTTCTGCTTCTCTCATCATTGCATCCTTAGGTGCTTTCCTCCAGGACTGACTTGCCTGAGCAGCTATCTGATTAGTACTGATAGTGAGAGCAGCAACTAAAGCTACTTACCAACCTCCTAAGGTGACACTTTGCTCACTGCCTTGGCTGTATTCTTTGCTTTTGTCAGTCCTTGTTCATGGCGTCCTCTGGGGCAATGCATCTTACAAGGCAAGAAAGAAATGGCAAGGGTAGGACCTTCCACCAATGAATGCACAAGCTTATTTGTCCTACCAGACAGTCTGCCCTTCATTCATTCATTCCCTCAGCAAACTTAAGTTACGTGCTTGTTGTGTGCCAGGACCTGCGCTGATGCCAGAGATAGAAAAACATGGCCCCTGCACTCAAGGACCACCTCTTCCAGAGGAGAAGACAGACATGTATAAATAGAAACCAGAAACAAACAATTAGATGAAAATTTATTTTCAAGGAGAAAGTCCTAAAGCCAAGTTTCTGTTTGCCATTCATGGAAGAATAATGCAAACCACCCGGAGTCTCTGAGGCCCAGCCTCCACATTCTGGAGAGCGTCCCATAGAGCCCATGCAATAACCTACAGCATGCTAACTTCTGTTGTAATCTCTTAGTGGTTTCCAAATGCCCATCTATCGTTTTAGCTCAATGGGATTTGGGTGATTACATTCCTTCCAGCTCTAAATTTCTGTTCTGTGAAATACATAACTAATGACAATTATGGTTACCCAGACACATATACATGAGTGCTTAGAGGTGCTTAGAGTGATAGAAATGTCTGGAGATGAGCAAGTTAATCTAGGAGGGTTTAACAGAGGAACTACCCGCATAGGCATTCCAGTAGGAATGAGAGTGCCTTCCTGTCGATGAGAGTTCCAAGTGAATCACAGCCAGAAGCAGAACCCCAGCTTGTGCTTAATACAAGAATTTCCACATGTATGTTTCATTAGAAAATAAGATAGCACTATTTAATAAAATGTTATAATTTCATTGCATATTTACTTTCTATGCCCCCACCTGTTTCCAAAAATGAATTTGAGACCTCTATGCAATAGGAGGATTTTGGAAAAGATAAGAGAACAAGAGTCTTTTGCAGAAAAATAAATTAGAATGACAGAATTGATCAGAACATTTACCTCTGAGCTTTCTGGTGGCTAAGACAAAATGCAAAACATCTTGGGTTACAGAGTTCTCATTACCTGATAAAAAGAAGCACATCAGTTTATCAAGATCTCTTTTTAAATTTTGAGGAGAATTTATTGTATAGATCTTTACAAATGGGACAATGAACAATTTTAGCAGAATCTACTTAAGAGCAGATTTACGAATATGACATACCTTACAGCAATGCTCAGTAAAACACCAACATATACAATCAAAATATACTCCATTTAGAACTACTTAATAGAACGTTGCTATGAACTATAGAAACCTACTTTTAGAAGGAATGTAGGTCCTGACCTGGGACTGTTTTGGAAAATTGAATGTCGTAAGCTTAACTGCCGACCCAGCCGAGCTGTCGCTTTGCACAGATACACTTCTGTGTCACCTAGGACTCTGCAACAGGACTGAGGGGTTCTTGGGGAATTCCCAGACAACACTTGCTGACCACCTGACCAAAGCAAGACAAACTCAGTCTCACACAGAATTCTCCAACAACAATCTGCATTCTCAGCTGCCTCAGTCTGAACTCTGAGCACCCTGTCTAACCTCTGCTAAAAGCCATCGGCAACACTGAATACCCTTCCCAAACAGACCAGGTTCTGCAATGCCAGATGGCAGACCAGGGCTGCTCATGTGTCTTTGTTCTCTCTCTAAAAGTTTGAGTGTGTGGATTTCTCTAGTCTCCTCCATGTCTGCTGGTTTGTCCCTTGGATAGCTCAGGCTCAGTGCGACCAACTCTCATCAACAAACGTCTATCCAGGGGCTACCTGGCTTCTCACCCCTAATGAGTAGCAGTGATCAGCACCCAAAGCCATTCAAAGAGGAGTGATTTCAGAGACCAAAAGTGGACCTTCCTGAGCAAGACAGGACTCTACATTCCTTTCCAAACTTGGCTTCCCAAAAGTTTATGGAGTATCTACAACCCATTCTAAAATTACTCTAAAATCTCCAGATTTCTCTAGATCCACAAAGCAGATTCAGAGAGCCCCAGAGGGTTTTAAGCTTCTTTTACCCCAAGTCACTGTTAGCCTCAAAAATCCAAAGTGTAGCCAGCAGAGGAGTGCAGGCTGGAAGGTGGATACACATCTCTATTCCTTTACACATGCCTCTTCCACTTGCATGGACCTGCCTCTCTTTTGTTCCTCTGTCAAACTTCTATTCATCCTTCAAAACCCGGGTCAGGCAGGTCTGGAAAAATTTTCCTGACAGCACCCTCTCTCCATGAGAGTAAATCACCTGCAGCTCTGAACTATTTCTTTACTTCACATAGACTGTATTATTGCCGGTATCATTTCATGTATGTTTCCTGTGCTCGGCTTGAAACTCCATGAGGCAGAGATTTTTACTGCTGTTTGTAATCTTCAACCCTAGCAGAGGGCTTACCATTTTCTAATGGCTTAATTAGGGTTTGTTGAACTATCTGAACAAGAGCTTTAAGTGTGATTAAAAATTCCAAATATTACACTCGGGATTTGCCAGGCTCCCCAGATGGCCTTGGAAGGTCTACATACTTCCAAAGCTGTCTGCCATATTTCAAATTAGATTAAGAGTTGTTAGAGTTAATCTTTTAGAGTTCAAGACTTATTACTGGTGATAAGTTGAAATAGAGAGGAATTGTGTGCTCAGTGATGTTATGAAATACATAGAAGGAAAATATTTTGAAATATTTATTTCTGTTGTTCCTTGCTTCTCCCCATTCCCACCCCAAACCCACAGAATTCCTCCATATACACACCGAGAGCCTCTTTCCTCCTCGGCTCATGAAAATAATCAGAAGTCTCTCACTAGGAACCAGAACGAAAAGCTTGAGGCTCTTGACTATTTGGAGTAAAGGGGAATTTACTCACCTAATTCCAAGGAGAAAGACTGAAATGCATACTTGCAAGGTGAAATTTCCTGTTCTTAGAAATTAAAAAAAAGTTGCCTTCCCAGCTGGGAAAGGAAGGAAAAAAAAAAAAAGAGGAAGAGACTCTGCTGGGAGTGTTTAAGAAGAAAACAGCAGAGCCAGCAGCCTGAGCCCACCCTCTGGCTCCTGTGTGCAAGGACCTCAAGCTGACAGCAGCCAACCCATCGCCCAGGCACTCCCTGGGTGGGTGTGACTCTCACACGGGCATCAGAATTATTCCTACCCCCACTTTCCCTACCCATCCTCCTACACAGCCCTCATCCCGCAATGGCCCAGGACACTAGTAAGCTCCTCTCAGAATGTAGAGTGAATGACATCTCCTCCAGGGGCATGGCAGGAAGGGAAAGCTCTCTAACAAGCAGAAAGCATATGGAATCATTTTGAAATCAGCCACCCATCAGCACAGCAGTGGAACATAGCATCCCCATCACAATGGCCTTGTAATTGGGCAATGTTCTGAAATGTGGAAGCTTCCAGGTTAGACATCAGGCAACTCAGGTGCTGACGTTCCACTGGTCCCCACAAGACTCTGGCGCAGTGATCTATGGTGAGGAGGGAGTGTTGTCTCTGCCTTTAGACAACACAGTTACCCTGTTTTTCTGTTTGGGAGGGGGTCCTCCAGATCACATTATCCAGCTCCAGCGAATACCCACAAGTATTAGCATTTTTAATACTGGGGGCTCCCTTAAAAAAAAAAGTGCTTAAAGTTAAAATCTAACCTCAAATATACATTTTCTTACTTGGTGACTGAGGTGTGAAATGGAATCATGTGGGATGAGGAAGTGGCAGAGTAGAACAAAGAAACAATACCAACAACACGGAAATTAGTGTTTCCTGAGCTCTGGGAAGCACATGTTTGAGAAAGTTAATTCCCTAGGAAGTGCTTGCTTCTATGCCGTAGTTTTTTCTGTTCTACTCTACCACTTCCGTATCCCATGTGATTCTGTTTCATGGCTCAGTCACTGAAAAGAAAATGTATATTTTAATTTTGAAGTGCGAATTCTGAAACACGTTTGAAGTATGCGTTAGTGCAACAAAGCTGAATCCCTAAGCCTAACAGATCAGCAACAGAGGTAAGACACTTGAAAGGAAAGTCGAGAGCTCAAAAAGTTGATTCAGCAAGAAAATTTTGGATGACACTAGGTGGCGAGAAGTAAATAAGCGACAAACTAAACTACTGTTGCTCAAAATCAGGTAAAAACTAAGGCCCCCCCAAAAAGTAATTCAGGCACCTCTAGAAGGCAAGTGGTAGCAATTCACAGGAGAAAAAAGGGTTTATTTTTACACTGATTTCTCTGAAAGAGAAGCACTGCAATGGATGAGCTCAATTAAAAGAATTCTAATATTAATCACTTCACTTGCAAAGAAGAATAAATCCAAAAGACAGGTGTGTACAATAGGTTATTTTTATTTTTTTAATCAGAAGTACAGTATTTTAAGTGACCAGTCACATTTTTTAATGGCGAAGAAGGCTATAATTGTTTTACCAAGACAGTTATTCAATAATTCTTGCGCTATTTACCATTATAGAGAAACTCTTTGGAGACAGGGAATTGATGGTTGTAGAGACAAAAGACCTGCAGAAGTTCCAGCACAAAAATGCTCCTTTGTCCAGCTGACAGTTCCACCAAAGTCAATGACTATCTGGGGCTTGAATGTCACTCGCTATTTATGTTTTTTTAATTTATTTATTATCTTTTTCTTTATTTTTTAGGAAAAGAAAATCAAATGATTGTATCCTGGGAGGCAAATTTTTATCTTAGCAGGAAACAGCTTCATGCTTATATGTTATCCCAACAATAATAACATTTGCATTACCCAAGCAGCCCCCTCCTCAGCTCTACAATAAAAATCTCTTCCCATGACTCCTGAGATCATCATCAGCCTTCAGTTTATTTACTGCAGGAGAGGAGAAAGAACGTTGATCTCTCAAGCCCTCACTGCACTTCTGAGGGATCTCAAGATTCCCAAACTTGATCTGATGATAAATATATATATGTGTGTGTATATATATATCTTACAATGTTGTATATGGAAAGTCATGTTTACATAAAAGGCCTGAATATTAGAGACTCACAAAAACAAAGGCAAGAGTGAAGAAGAGAAGTCGTGAAATAAAGAGACAAAGAATCTCTGATAGCAATAGACCAGCTGTTCCTCAAAAAAAGACTTCAGTCAATAGCACATGTTTGTGGATTTTTTCAGAAACTAGTTCCATTATCTATTAAACCTCTCCTGAACTTTTCAGTGGTCATTTTTCACTTCTTCCTATTACTCAAGACAAAGTGAGACAAATAGCCTAAACAGAAAAAAAAATCTATTAGCAACACTGACTAATAAAATCAAGAACATAGAACTTTTCTCTTAAAAATGAACTATAAATTTTTCAGATCCTGACTTCGGCCATTTATTATTTTTATTTAAGAACAAAGTGCACAGAGTCTGAAGAATGCACATATGTGTACAAATAGCTCAGGAACCACATATATAAATTCAGAGATTAAATCCCTTTAGTGTTTCATGTATTTGGGCTCATGTAAGTTAATAAATTTTGAAGTTATAGGTTTCTAGGGCAACAAGAATTTTCTGACTCTCTCAGAGTGAATATTTTATATTTTGAAAAATATATAAGCAAACCCAAATTGAGAGACATTCTACAAAATAACTGATTTATACTCTTCAAAAATGTCAAGGTCATGACAAAGACAGACTGGGGACTGTTCCAGATTGAAGGAGACTAAAGCGACTTGACAGTTGAATTCAATGCATCATCTGGGATTTTTCTCTTGATGTAAAAGGACATTATCGAGAAAATTAGCAAAATTGAGTAAGGTAGATCAGACAATAGTATTATATCTGTGCTCATGTTCTGATTTTGGTTATAGCACTGTGGTTATGTAATAGAATGTCTTTGCATTAGCAAAGGTATAGATGTATTTAAAGGTATAGCAGCATCATGTCTGCAACTTACTCTTCAGAAAACAGTTTAAAAAAAAGATTAAATGGACACACACACACAGACTGGGAGGAGCAGTAAAGCAAATGTGGTATAATATAAAAATCTAGAGACTCAAAGTGAAGGATATATGGAAATTCTTTGTACTATGCTTGCAAGGTTCCTGTAACTCTGAAATTATGTCAAAATAAACAACTGAAAAAATTTCAATAAAAATATGTAGTATTAAACTTTTATTCCATGCAATTCTACATGGCCTTTTATGCGTTTTGTTTGCGCGGTTAATAAAGGTCAACCTGTCAGCGTTTTGTCCTGCCGCCACGGCTTCCCCATTTCGTAAAGCTGGTGCCATTCCCGCGTCGCTGCTTTTGCCGTTTTCGGAAATGGAGTTCCTGCCTGAAACCAGCCGGAGTGGCCGATTCCAAAGCCTGGTCAAAGCCTCGCTTCTCTCCGGTTTGTGCCACCTGCCCCCGCCCCCAGTGGCACGGCCCACCCCTCCTCGCTTTGCATTTTTCAGAGATCGGGTTTCACTGTTAGCCAGGGATGGTCTCGATCTCCTGACCTTGATCCTCACCACCCCCGGCCTCCCAAAGTGCTGCTGATTACAGGTTTGATTAATCACACTGCCTACAATTAAAAGTTTTAAAAAGAAAACATGGATGATGCCATATCCAGTAGTCTGATACTCTGAAAGAGATCTTAGAATGTGGATAGATTTCTATACAAGTTAGTAATATATATATATATATTTCTTTTTTTTTTTTTTTTTTGAGGACGGAGGTCTCCCTGGCCTGCCCCAGGGTTGGAGTTGCAGTGGCCGACCAGCTCACTGCAAGCTCCACCTCCCGGTTCACACGCCTATCTCCTGCCTCAGCCTCCCAGTAGCTGGGACTACAGGCTACCATCTCACTCGCTAGTTTTTTGTATTTTTTAGTAGAGACGGGGTTTCACCGTGTTCGCCAGGATGGTCTTGATCTCCTGACCTCGTGATCCACCCGTCTCGGCCTCCCAAAGTGCTGGGATTACAGGCTTGAGCCACCGCGCCCGGCCTCAATAAATATATTTTAAAAGCTGAGGGCCGCTTATTTCAGATAAGTTAAGAGTTACTACCAAAGGGAAGAATTGCCTCCTGAAATATCAGTACCTTTTAAAAGAGCAAGATTTCTCCCCACTCCCTATTATGCTATAATAGAACATACCAGGATGAAAGACATCAAGTAATGGCCCTAGATAGTCTGCAAAATCCACTGGCAAACATCTCTGTTATGTGTTTCTCTGTATTTACCATCAGTAAGTTAGTCAGAAGCTTTTAATAACATAACTTTTTAAATGTTCCTAGTTTTTACATTAATGTGTAGGAGAATGCATTGGTCTCCTTGCCACTTTAGATAAAGTTCCCCAGAGGAAAATAAGAGGAACTCATAATAAAGTGTGAGTAATATGGCCACATTACCAATTGTTGGTTTTTTTCCAATTTCAATAAAATTTCAAACCAAAGTGCTTTATTTTCCAATCCGAACATTTTATTAACATATATTTGCATTTAATTATTGAGTTAGAAAACTCCTTGATAGCAAACAAAGTTCAAAGTTAATGCAAATGGTGCTTTATTTCAATTTTACCTGAGTAACTCTAAAAGCCATGTGAATCTTCTGAATGTCTGGACACAGGCTTCAGTTTTTAATATTCCTATCTTAAAAAATATGAAATCATTTTTCTCCTAATTTGACTTCATTGTCCTTTCTCAATAAGAACTCTACTCCCATTCAGTTTGAAGTTTATGGCTTCTGTTCTTTGAGTTATATAAGCCCAAAAAGGTCAGAACATTTTTTAGAGAAGAGAGTGTGTTTTTTCACCCTCACATGACTCAAATATATCAAAAGTGTAGCCCGGTTGATGCTTTAAAAACACTCACCTACTAGTTGGTTTGGGAAGTTTTAACCTAAGAAAATATAGTCAATAATGTAAGATGAGACTTTTCAGTAGCAAGTTTTCAAATTACCTCCATTGCATATTCTATAGTAACATACATGACCTTTTTAATTTTTTTTTTTTTCTAAGACAAGGTCTTGCTCTTTTGCCCAGGCTAGAGTGCAATAGTATGATCATGGTTCACTGTAGCCTTGACCTCTTGGGCTCAAGAGATTCTACTACTTCAGCCTCCTAAGTAGCTGGGACCATAGGTGCACACCACCACAGCCAGTAAATTTTTAATTTTTTAAAATATTTTTGTAGAGAAGAGATCTCAGAATATTGCCCAGGCTGGTCTGGAACTTCTGGGCTTAAGCGATCCATGTACCTTGGCCTACCAAAGTGCTGGGATTACAGATGTGTGCCACTGCACTCGGCCACATGATGACACAATTGTTGATTTGATTTTGCAATATCATTTCTAGACTTAAAAACGGAATCTATTAATGGGGTAATAAATTAGTTTTTTTAATTAAAACTGTTAGTTTGAACAAACAGATCTGGTAGTTATAAAGCAACTATATCAGTCTCCCACTGTCCTTCTACTCAGCTTCCCTACATCCTTGAATGAAATTGGGCAGGTTCCATAGCTTTTCTGGATACCCTTAGGCCACAAAAGTTTCTCTGGTGACTCTAGTCCCCCAAACAGTCTTAGTTCATTAATAAAATGGCCAGTCCCTTATACTTGTCAAATTCTCCAACTATGCTCAAAGTTAAGTTTTCCTCCATTCTGCAGCTAGGCCTGATTCGGGCTGAATATCTACAGTGGCAAAGATGCACACAGCGGGCTTCTTGACTCATTCTGCCAGTATTATCCTGCCCCTCCTCATCAGCCCCAACTCAACTCCAGTTGAGGCTTCAGACCTCAGGGTTGAAAAGGAATGGGAAAGGAGAAGGGGTAAGAGCAGCGATACACTGTGAAACTGTCTTCTTAAAGACGTTTATAGCTGATTCATTTTCCCATGGGCTCGTCAGTGGATTCTTAGGCAACAGGGGATCTTTTACCTATTAATACAATTTACCTGTCCTAGAAAAAGTTATCATCTTAGACTGGGAGCTTACAACTATCTCCCTCAGTCTCTGCAGTCTGACTGTACTCCTTCAACATCTTCCTGCCAAGGTCTCCTCACCCCTACAGGTAGAATTTTATGGCAAGGTCTTGGACAAACTCTCACCACCTCTTTCTCTTTTGTGGCCCACACTGGTTATAGAGAAGCTCTCGGGCATTTGTTGCAGTACAAACGCTGACTATACAGCCTGTCCCCTACCCAGTAATCAATATTTCCCCTTCTGTCAAAGCAAGCAACCAGTCTTAGGCCTACTGAAGTATCTTTTCCTGTGAGTAAAGTGAAAATAAATACTCCTGGCCAGGCGCGGTGGCTCATGCCTGTTATCCCAACACTTTGGGAGGCCGAAGCGGTGGATTACAAGGTCAGGAGATCGAGACCATCTGGCTAACATGGTGAAACCATGTCTCCACTAAAAATACAAAAAATTGGCCGGGCGTGGTGGCGGACGCCTGTAGTCCCAGCTGAGGCAGGAGAGTGGCGTGAACCCAGGAGGCAGAGCTTGCAGTGAGGCGAGATTGTGCCACTGCACTCCAGCCTGGGCGACAGAGCAAGACTCCATCTCAAAACAAAAAAAGAAAGAAAGTAAGTAAGTAAATACTCCTTTCTCCTCCCACTTTGGAATTGTAGAATATTTCCCAAATGCTATGGTTTGAATTATTGTGTCCTCCAAAATTCATATGTTGAAATCCTAACCCGCCTGGTGACAGTATTAAAGGTGGGGCCTTTGGGGAGCTGATTAGGTCATGGGAGCACAACCCTCATTAATGGGATTAATGCTGTTATAAAAGAGGCCAGAGAGAGACCCCTCACTCTTCTGCCCTATGAGGACATGCAAGAAGATGCCAGCTGTGAACCAGAGAGCAGTCCCTGAGCAGACACAGAATCTGTGGGTGCCTTGATCTTGGACTTCCCAGCCTTCAGAGCTGTGAGAAATAAATGTCTGTTGCTTATAAGCTACCCTGTTTCTATAATAGTGGTTTGTTACCCGAAGCAAGACAGACTAAGACACCAAGTTTGCTCCAAAATTCTTTTTCTTATTTTTAACTCTCCTTTTAAGTCTCCCCCAAGTTCTGATAGGCAGCTAAGGGTTACAAAACCAGTTCTCAGACAACCCTTTTACAATCCCCACCTTGGTGGTCCAGAACTTGGGAGTAGGTGGCAACTATTGTTTTGTAATCAGTGCCAGAACTGATCACATTTTTTAACATCCTGTTCTTAATACTCTTGCAATACCTGTTGAGATAATTAAAAGCACATTGGAATGTGACAAAGTCTGTGTCAGAAAATGTGGTAAAACTCTCTTTATACTGGTTTTAATGCAATATTTTTATACGTGATATTACATGTACAAGTAAATCTTTAAAAAGGGAAAATGTATATTACATTTGCATGCCAATATTAATGCACCTGAGCGTTTGCATCACAACACAAAATTTTAGTTGTACTATTAAAAGTGGCATATCCAGGTGTATGATTTCCCTCTTCAATTACCTCAGTGACCACATGCATTCACGTCCCTCCACAGAGCTCCATGGGACCATTTCCGAAGAATTCATAGGCCCCCAAATAGTACTCACATGGAGAATTTCCTTGCCACCAGAGACCTGGGGAATGAGCATAGACCTCTGGAAACTACTCGACTATGTTTTTTCTCACCTGTCTCCAATTTGTCTACAAGTGGCTAAATGTGATATAAAAGTAATTGCAAATAAAGTTGGCCTTAAGATTAATTATAATAACACAGCACAGTTTGGTTCTCTATAAAATATGTTAATATAAAGCCATTTGCTCTCTTCCATAGACATCTTTGTGTTTGTAATACTTTCTTTCCTTTCCTTCTATTTAAAAAGAAAGAAAAAACATATGATGGGTATAGAATCTATTCTACCCAAACTATTAATATTTCATGAAAATATTTATTTCTTAATTTATCTTTACCTGGCTAAGCAAACTATATGATTCTAACACTTTTAGAACAAAACAGATGTTAGGAATCATTTGTTCCAAACTGCCTATATAAGTTTTCTATGGCAGCTATAAATTACCACAAACTTGATGGCTTAAAACATAAACTTATGGCCAGGCGCAGTGGCTCATGCCTGTAATCCAAACACTTTGGGAGACTGAGGTGGGTGGATCACCTAAGGTCAGGAGTTCAAGACCAACCTGACCAATATGGTGAAATTCCATCTCTACTAAAAATACAAAAATTTGCTGGGTTTGGAGGCGTGTGCCTGTAGTCCCAGCTACTCAGAAGGCTGAGACAGGAGAATTGCTTGAACCCAGGAGGCAGAGGTTGCAGTGAGCCAAGATCACACCACTGCACTCCAGCTTGGGTGACAGAGAGAGACTCCATCTCAAAAAACAAAATAAAATAAAATAAAAACAGAAATTTATCCTCTCATAGTTGTGGAGGCTGTAAATCTAAAGTCAGTGTCACCAGCAAAAATCAAAGTTTCTATCCCCTCTGGGGGGTTTAGGGAAGGATGCATTTCTTACCTCTTCCTGCTTCCAGTGGCTGTTGGCATTCCTTGGCTTGTGGCTGCATCACTCTAACCTCTACCTCCATGGTCACCATATTGTTTTCTCCTCTTCTGTGTAATTTTTCTTTCTGTTTTCCTTTGATAAGGATACTTACAATTACACTTAAGATTATCCAAGATAATCTCCCTATCTCAAAATCCTTAACTTAATTACATCTGCAAAGACCCTTTTTCTATTCAACGTAACATGTATAGGCTCCACAGATTAGGGCTTGATATCTTTGGGGCCCTTATTCAGCCTCCCACACACTGCCAATGTTAGAAATGAAGAAACTGAGACCAAGAGAGAAATGTTGCCCAAAAGTCATGCAACTAGTTAGAAATAAAGTCAACACAAGAATATAAATGTCTTGATTCCAGTTGAGTATAATCCCCTTCATTGCAATGACTCTATGATATTATATCACCTTTGTAAAATTGCAAAATACATCTGAATATACATACCTATTTTCAAAGCTGGCATCCTAGTATATACTAGTTGTGCATAAACTTCATACCGTGTCAATTCCTTCTCTTTTAATCACTATGTAGTATTCTGTTGCATCAGCTTAGCAAAATCTGTATCATCATACCTAAATTATTAAAAATTTAGATTGTTTCCAGTTTGCTTGTTTGTTTTGCCAGTGAATATTCCTGTCCTGCAATGAATATCTCTGTGCATCTTTGCACCTTTGTATTCATTTTTGATTGATTTCTAATGACAAAATCTTCTTTCTCCCCCCACCCCCTGTCCCCCACCGCCCACCCTGAAACAGAGTCTTGCTCTGTCACCCAGGCTGGAGTGCAGGGGTGTGATCTCAGCTCACTGCAACCTCCACCTCCCGGGCTCAAGCAGTTCTCCTGCCTCAGTTTCCCAAGTAGCTGGGATTACAGGTGCGAGCCACCACACCCAGCTGATTTTTGTATTTTTAGTAGAGACAGGGTTTTGCTATGTTGGCCAGGCTGGTCTCGAACTCCTGACCTTGTGATCCGCCTGCCTTGGCCTCCCAAAGTGCTGGGATTATGGGCGTGAGCCACCGCGCCCAGCCAATAAAATCTTGGAAACAAAATTGCACAGTAACAGATATGCCTATTTTTGAGGCTGTAAAACAAATTGCCCTCCAGAAAGAACAAACAGCAGTATTTATGAATGTCCTTTGCCCGCCACCCTTACAACAGGATTTGGCATTCTTCTTAAACTTTACTTATCTGAAAAATTAAGAAGTGTCTTGCTGTTGTTTTAATTTGAGGTTTGCTAATCTTCAGCCATTTGATGTATTATCTGATGTACTGACTACTTATTTTTTGCCTATATTTCCTTTAGGAGCTGTATTTTTCACATTGATTTGCGAAGATCCTTAAATAAGTATATTAACCCCCTAAGCATAAAAATTGCAAATGTTTTTTTCCCAGTTTATTCATTTTTAATTCTTTTAATATAGCCAATTTGTCTGGATAATATTCATTCGTTTTTGAATTATATTTATTGCATTACATTTTCTCCTGACATCGAAAGCTTTACATTGTTTCTTGGTTAAATGTATCATTCTTTCCTCTTGTATCATTCTTTCCTCGTAAGGTGCCCACGGTTCTACTTGGTGCCCATATTTCTTAAAAGAGAGTGGCATGACATGTCTTGGGAAACAAAAGGGAGGAGCTGGCTCAAGCACAACCAAAGTAATTCCATCCATTGTGCCAATGTTACAGGAAAGGGGCCCCAGTACGGACCCCAAGAGGGGGCACTTGGATCTCGCACAAGAAAGAATTCAGGGTGAGTACACAGAGTAAAGTGAAAGTGTATTAAGAAAGTAGAGGAACAAAAGAATGGCTACACCACAGACAGAGCAGCCCTGAAGACTGCTGGTTGCCCGTTTTTATGGTTATTTCTTGACAATATGCTAAACAATGAGTGGATTATTCAGGCCCGCCCTTTTTAGACCATCTAGGGTAACTTCCTGATGTTGCCATGGCATCCGTAAACTGTCCTGGCGCTGGTGAGAGTGTAGCGGTGAGGATGACCAGAGGTCACCCTCGTGGCCATCTTGGTTTTGGTAGGATTTAGCTGGCTTCTTTACTGCAAACTGTTTTATCAATAAGGTCTTTATGACCTGTATCTTATGCCGACCTCCTATCTCATCCTGTGACTTAGAATGCCTTAACTGTCTGGGAATGCAGCTTAGGGGGTCTCAACCTCATTTTACCCAGCTCCTATTCAAGATGGATTTGCTCTGGTTCAAATGCCTCTGACAGCAAGACACATAAACAGCTGGAGAATGTTAAAGACGGCAGTGTGAAAGATGACTGTAAATATCATCAAGTTCAATCCTTTTCAAACTTTGGAAACATGAAATTCCAAAGAAATGCCACAGGGCCCCTGCTAGGACCATGGGACTTCTGAGCAGGTGGCCCAGGACTCTACTTCAGCTTCAAACAGAACAGCTCAAATTTTATCTTTTTCTGCATTGGACTAACACAAAATGTTTACATAATGTTACAAAATGTTTACACTCCTATGTGTTTGCCCTCTTAAACTGCCCTTAACACTCTTAAATTTGCCAACAAATGTTTAAGTGTATGGTACAGTAGATCATTAAGTACAATGTGCTAAACATGATGTACAGCAGATCTCTAGAACTTTTTCAACTTACACCACAAGAACTCTCTACTTATTGAACAGCAATGGAGGGGGAAATGGGGATTTGCTGTTCAATGAGTATAAATGTTTCATATTTTTAAACGGGCTCCTTAATCTGATCAAGAGCAATACACTTATTTATAAAAGCCACTAGATGGCCTCCACTTTCTTATCACCGTCACTGTTTTGGTCTGCACTCAGTAAGAACTCCCTAAATGTGACCTGAATTAATTAAGTCACTTGTCTGAGGCAACACAGTTAGTGGCCAAGCTGGGACTGGAACCTAGGTCTCCAGATTCTCAAGTCAGTGTTATTGTCAGAAGCGTGTGAACCAGAACAACTCTATCTTGAATGGGAGCTGGGTACAATGAGGCTGAGACTTACTGGGCTGCATTCCCAGATGGTTAAGACATTCTAAGTCACAGGATGAGATAGGAGGTCAGCAGAAGACACAGGTCATAAAAACCATGCTGATAAAACAGGTTACAGCAAAGAAGCTGGCTAAATCCCACCAAAACCAAGGTGGCCACAAGAGTGACCTCTGGTCATCCTCACTGCTACACTCCCACCAGCGCCATGACAGTTTACAGATGCCATGGCAACCTCAAGAGTTACCCTATTAGGTCTAAAAAGGGGAGGCATGAATAATCCACCTTTTGTTTAGCATACCATCAAGAAATAACCATACAAATGGGCAACCAGCAGCCCTCGGGGCTGCTTTGTCTATGGAGTAGCCATTCTTTTATTCCTTTACTTTATTTTTTATTTTTTATTTATTTATTTTTGAGATGGAGTTTTGCTCTTTCACCCCAACCGGAGTGCAGTGGCGCAATCTCCGCTCACTGCAACCTCCGCCTTCCGGTTTCAAGCGATTCTCCTGCCTCAGCCTCCCGAGTAGCTGGGATTACAGGTGCCCACCACCAGGCCTGGCTAATTTTTTTGTATTTTTAGTAGAGACAGGGTTTCACCATGTTGGCCAAACTGGTCTCGAACTCCTGACCTCGTGATCTACCCAACTCAGCCTCCCAAAGTGCTGGGATTACAGATGTGAGCCACCGCGACCAGCCTGTTCCTTTACTTTCATAATAAATTTGCTTTCACTTTACGGACTCGCCCTGAATTCTTTCTTGTGCAAGATCCAAGAACCCTTTCTTGGGGTCTGGATTGGGACCCCTTTCCAAGAATTTTATTGTCAGAGGCGAGTGAACCAAGCAACTCCATTTTTTTTTTTTTTTGAGACAGAGTCTAGCTCTGTCGCCCAGGCTGGAGTGCAGTGGCGCGATCTCAGCTCACTGAAACCTCCGCCTCCCGGGTTCAAGCGATTCTCCAGCCTCAGCCTCCGCCCACCACCGCGCCCAGCTAATTTTTGTATTTTTGGTAGAGACGGGGTTTCACTGTGTTAGCCAGGATGGTCTTGATTTCCTGACCTCGTGATTCACCTGCTTTGGCCTCCCAAAGTGCTGGGATTACAGGAGTGAGCCATGGGGCCTGGCCCAGAGAACTCCATCTTAAACAGGAGCTGGGTAAAATGAGGCTGAAACCTCCTGAGCTGCATTCCCAGACAGTTAACGCATTCTGAGTCACAGGACGAGATAGGTGGTCAGCACAAAATACGGTTCATAAAGATCTTGCTGATAAAACAGGTTGCAGTAAAGGAGCTGGCTAAATCCCACCAAAACCAAAATGGCCACCACGAGAGTGACCTCTGGTCGTCCTCACTGCTACACTCCCACCAGCGCCATGACCCAGTTTACAAATGCCATGGCAACATCAGGAAGTTACCCTATATGGTCTAAAAAGGGCAGGCCTGAATAATCCACCCATTGTTTAGCATATCATCAAGAAATAACCATACAAATGGGCAACCAGCAGCCCTCGGGGCTGCTCTGTCTGTGGCGTATCCATTCTTTTACTCCTTTACTTTGTTAATAAATTTGCTTTCACTTTGCACTGCGGACTCGCCCTGGATTCTTTTTTTTTGCCAGATTCAAGAACCCTCTCTTGGGGTCTGGACTGGGACCCCTTTCTTGTAACATTATGACTGCCATTGTCACACTGTCTACAGTTCTTATGGCACTAAGTTTAATAATATCTGCTGGATAATTGCCCTAATCTCCTGTTCCATGGAAACACAGATGCACACTTCAACTTTCTCCTTTAACCTTTTCCAGCTGTTTCTGTGTCTTGCCACAATGGATGGAATTACTGTGGTTGTACCGAAGCCAGCTCCTTCCTTTTATATATTCAGTTCATGGTTGGTCATGGCTGGCTGCCCTGGCTTTCTCTAAGACTGGCCTTGCTGGGATGGGATAGAGGGTCCCCTCGTGGCTGAACTTGAAGAGGACTGGCTATGGTAACACTTAAGAGGTTTGTGTTTGTTTTTATTGTTGTTGTTGTTGTTGTTGTTTTTGATACAGAGTCGCCCAGGCTGGAGTGCAGTGGTGCAACCTCAGTACACTGCAACCTCTGTCTCCCAGGTTCAAGTGCTTCTCCTGCATCAGCCTGCTGAGTAGCTGAAATTATAGGCACTTGCCTCCATACACAGCTAATTTTTGTGTTTTTAGTAGAGATGGGGTTTCGCCCTGTTGGCCAGGCTGGTCTCGAACTTCTGGCCTCAAGTGATGAGCCCACCTTGGGCTCTCAAAGTGCTGGGATTATAGGCATGAACCATCGCACCTGGCCAGTTTGTGCCTTTCTCACGAGCTCTCAGGTGTTGTGATGCTGCTGGGCTGAGGACCACACTTCCAGTGGTCTATGTGAAATTAGCAAGCAAGTCTCCAGAAAAGACCTAGAGGGAATAGAACACAGGGGATAAATTTGGTGACAATGATGCATGAGCTCTGGTCTCAAGAAAGCCAGCACTTGGGAGATTTCTATGGTGGGAGGCTCTGCAAATCCTCCAGGAAAGGCTTGAATATGGTCGCAAGCCACAGAAAAGTCAGGAAACCAAAACTTCTGTTTTGCTGGAAGCTGCCTGGGTTTACAAAAAATACACAACTGGGCTCAGAAAAGCTAATGGGTGAGTCTTCTAATGAACCATCTACATGCCTAGCACCCACCCGGGGATCAACGAGAGCCTAGAGTCCTGGATTGTTTAATAAGATCCACTTACTAGTCTCCCTTGACTTTCAAGTTAACACCTCACCGAGATAACTTCGCATGCACTGGAGTGGCACCTAGCTCCATGGTGGCAGGAACATTATCTGATTGGAGATGATCGTCATAAAGGCTTTGGGACAGGAGCATTTGCTAAGTTGGTTTCAGTGAGACTTCCACAAAGCTCCTTAAGCAGTTTGCCTCATAGCAGGCAATATTCAGTCTTCCTCCCTCTGTGGCGTTATGCGTGGGCTTGGAGCTTCATTAGCCTCAGTTTAATTTTTACCAGATCCCTGCTGAGCATACACAGAAGCGATTTTTTAATTGCCTTTTATATATATATATTTTGTGCCTTCCTTTCTTCTTTTCTTTCATTCAAAAAAATTTATACAAATACTTTCGCATAAGGGAGACAAGTCATTGGTGAAGTTTGAAGTTTTGTTTGTAGGGTGTTTTTCAGGCATCAGGGTAAAGAATATTATTCTCTTTTTAACACTGTACAATTAACCAGCACTTTGGGAGACCAAGGCGGGTGGATCACTTGAGGTCAGGAGTTTGAGACCAGCCTGGCCAACACGGTGAAACCCCATCTTCTCTACTGAAAATACAAAACTTAACTGGGCATGGTGGTGTGTGCCTGTAATCCCAGCTACTCGGGAGGCCGAGGCAGGAGAACTGCTTGATCCAGGGAGGTGGAGGTTGCAGTGAGCTGAGATTGCACCACTGTACTCCAGCCTGGGCAACAGAGGGAGACTCTGTCTCAAAACAAAACAAAACACTATACAATTCAGAAACATATACATATTTTTGTCAATAATGGGGGATATCTTCCTGTAACAAAATGAAGAAAAAACAGCCCCCAAAATATGTTTTCAAACACTGTCTTGCACGTAAAATTATATTATTCATTACTTTGCTAGAGTATAAATTTAATTTCTGAAAAAGATAGTTATATTTAATGCTCATCTTGCAAATATCTTTTATTAAAGAAAAACATTAGGCAGGGCACAGTGTGGCTCATGCCTATAATCCCAGCACTTTGGGAGGCGGAGGCAGGCAGATCACCTGAGGTCAGGAGTTTGAGACCAGTCTGGCCAACATGGTGAAACCCCGTCTCTACCAAAAATACAAAAATTAGCCCAGCGTGGTGGTGCAGGCCTGTAATCCCAGCTACTGGGGAGGCTGAGGCAGGAGAATCTCTGGAACCCGGGAGGTAGAGGTTGCAGTGAGCCGAGATCTTGCCACTGCACTCCAGCCTGGGCAACAAAGAGCAAAACTCCATCTCAAAAATAAACAAAAAAACAAAAAACCACATATTATTTTCATTTCTGTTTGTCAGTTACAAGCTTGAGACAAACCAGAGATAATTTCATTTTAACTTTCTGAGTTTGTTGACAGCACTTTTCCTTTCTAATCCTTTCTTGAAGATCCAGGATTGGGTAAAAGAGGGGTTTACATTAGTCACAAGTTGGCCTTCCTCTTCAGAGAAAAAAAACAAATGTTTTGCTGGTGTTTGGTACATTGTGGAGGGTTTTCTCCGGCTCTGACCTACAGCTACTACATTGAGAAGTCTTCCTGCTTCGATTATATCACTGAAAACTTCATGTTATTTTAAAATGTCCCCTGCCACAGCCTCGATTCTCCCGAGGAGCATATTCCTTTCCATAGAATGGGCATTTTTCAAACTTAATATCTTACATTTGATTACCATTGGTGCATATTTAAGTGTCGTCTTGCTCATCTTGTTTATTACATATATGTATTAAAAACTAATAAAAACAAAATAATGCAAAAAATGAGCGTTTCATTTTGGCATTCTCCCTATTACAAAACCCTGCAGATGTTTGGCTGCCTGTGATATATTTTGGGGGGTGGAATTTGCAACTGTTATAATTAAGCAATACCATTAAGTCACCCGAGAGTAAATTAGAAGCTAAACTGGTGCTGTGTGCTCAGGAACCCAAGATTATGGGCTGAGATCTCTATTCAGTGTATGAAGTCAGCTCCCTTCAAATTGATTCTGAAATAAAAGGTGTTATTTCTACTCCCCACCCCCAAAATACATAAGTGTATTAAACATGTCCCTAATATTGATTTGGCATGCCAGTTGTAATCTTAAATTGTAGGGGGAAATGTTTTTGTAAATAGAGCTATTTCTGTTTTGCTACTACTGTTTCAGCCATAATGGGCAAGAGAAGTGTGTAGGTCTGGATTATTTCCAAGGATTTGGCTGGGTTCCACTGACTAAGTAGTGGAAAAAAAAAAAAAGAAAAGAAAAGAAAAAGGAATCAGGAGAAAGAAATAGCGGAAAAATAGCCCCAGTATATATTGTTGCAATTAGAATTGGATAGTTAATGCTACTTTTCAGAGTCTTCCTTACATAATACTATCTGAAGCAAGACCATCAAATCCCAACAACCCAAAATACAAATTGTCAGCAATCTCAGTAGAATATTGATAACGATGGTTGTCACCAGTGGCAGTTTAAGCAACCTATAATCAAATATACCCAGAATATTAACAATTAAAAACATGTTGAATTGTCTAATACAATTAAAAGATAAAATCTTGAACACACCATCACGCTAAGCTCCTCTCTTCAAAGATAATTCAAGTTGACCAGTCTAAGACAAAATGATTACCTAGCCCCTTGATACTCAGTATGGTCTTTGGAACAGTATCAGGAGCATAGTGTGAGAACTGGTTGGAAATCCAGAATCTTAGGCCCCACCATGGCCTACCAAATCAGAATCTACATTTTAACAAGATCCCTCAGTGATTCGGTGCATATTTACATTCGAAAAGTACATAGACCCTTTACTTCCTATCTGCTTTTGGATACCTTGTTTAGCCTAAATTCACAAAAACTTTTAGTCACCAAACTGTGGTGTCTCCAATGCATATTTTCCCCACTTTTCCACTTGTCAGTCCTTCTTTGACTTTGATGATATGGCTGATCTTCCAAAAGCCACACTTTATTTTGGCAGTTTTCCAGAATTCTTTACAAATACCCACTATGCAGAGGATTGAACATCCTCTCTCGTCTTTCCAGAACAGCTTTCACTGAGGTTCTTAGAGGAATGTTGACAAGATATTGATGCTGTAAACATTTTCAATTTAGTCCTTAGACTGATCTTTCTGCACTTGAATTGTTAGGACAAATTGCTTTTATCTTCATAGTTGTCATATGTCTCTCCAATCTCACAATCTGCATCAAATTAGCAATGCAAGTTTAGGAAATTTGTTTGTTTGTTTTGAGACAGACTCTCGCTCTGTCACCCAGGCTGGAGTGCAGTGGCATAATCTTGGCTCACTGCAATCTCTGCTTCCTGGGTTCGAGAGATTCTCCTGCCTCACCCTCCTGAGTAGCTGGGACTACAGGTGCCCGCCACCACACCCAGCTAATTTTTGTATTTTTAGTAGAGACAGGGTTTTGCCATATTGGCCAGGCTGGTCTCGAACTCCCTACCTCAAGTGATCCACCCTCCTTTGGGAGCAAAGTGCTGAGATTACAGACATGAGCCACCGTGCCTGGCAGTTTATGAAGTTTTCTATTCTTCTTTCAGTTTTTCTTCTACAGATACTACTCAGCTTTTCTTCTTCATTAGTCTGGGCTTAATCCATTTTCATCTGGCAGTCTTTACGCAGAGGGAGCCTTTTTCTAAAGTAACATTTGTGACCAATCAGGAGTCTTCCCCAGAATAACCCTGAAGGCTTTCTTCCATGCCCTTCTCAAGCTTCCACTTTTTCACTCTTCCTTATCAACAGAGATGAATTAATGTTTCCCATTCTCCATGATTTTGTTAGAAGGTTGCAAAAGTATCAACATATGATGGCATATACCCTCTAATGTTTTGCTTTAAGAAAAAGGGAGACAAGGCTGCGCACAGCGGTTCACACCTGTAATCCCATCACTTTGGGAGGCCAAGGCAAGTGGATCACGAGGTCAAGATATCGAGACCATTCTGGCCAACACGGTAAAACCCCATCTCTACTAAAAATACAAAAAAAAAAAAAAAAAAAAATTAGCTGAGCGTGATGGTGTGAGGCTGAGGCAGGAGAATCACTTGAACCTGGGGGGCGGAAGTTGCAGTGAGCCGAGATCGTGTCACTGTACTCCAGCCTGATGACAGAGAGAGACTGCATCTCAAAAAAAAAAAAAAAAAAAAAGAAAGGAAGGAAAAGAAAAAGGGAGACAAATATAAACCTATCTGCATGAAGTTCATTGCCTTATGTTCCTAAAGGTAAAAAAAGATTTAGTTATGGCAAAGTCCAATCAACCACTAATAATAACTAGTATATCAACCAAAAGGTCAAAGTCAGCTTTGTAGTTGAGCCAGCCTCTATAGATTCTTCCCCTTCTCTCCCAAAATATGCTTACTTTTCAGTTGCCATCATGATTATATTCAATATAAGATTTTGCTACATAGGGTTTGCTTTTATTTCTAGCTTGCATTTCAGTATAGTCATGACATTCACAGTCTTAAGATCATGTATCACCTGAGAAAATAATGAGCCAAAATGCTTGAATCCAGGAGAAATTTCTACAGAGCTGCCTTTGACTCTCTATTCACATGGAGTGTGGTGTTTCTTGTTATGGGATAATAATCTGAGAAACAACATCTGGCCAGATCCACTGCTTGGTTTCAAACTGCACACTACTTTAGTATGTTAGAATAAACACTCCTTGAGTACCTATTACACACAAGGAACAAAAGAACAAAGGAACAACTCTGACAGTTATTTTGTCTTATTTCTTCAAGACTTTTCTTCTCAAATCCATCATGAGGGCCTCCCACCCAATTTGAAAGGTCTCTGTGGCTGTCCCCACTCCTGGAGGTGTTCACGTCAGCCCTGGGAACACTATCAATTCAGGAGAGGCCTTGAATATGGCTTGAATACGACTTTTCAACTCCCCATGGAAGCACTCTCCCAACCACCTCAAAGAGCAGAGCTCTTGATGGCAAATCAAACATAATTTTAGTTAATATGTGTCTTAGTCATCTCAGTTTAATTTTTTGCCCTCCTCTCTCCATGGGCCATTTTTCATATGACTTCCAATGGTATGAACAATTTCCCAGCCTCTTGAAACTCTATGTGCTTAGCACTGTGGGACCTAATCAGGTTTTCTGAGCAGCTCCATGCTGTGTTCTCAGCACTCGGGGGCAGTGGCAGACAGCGCTAAACTAAAGTGGGGGAAAATATGTTTTCCCTTCCCTATTCCCAAGTCTGTAGTTGGCTCTCAACAAGTTCGCTTCTGATATAGTAGCCAGTCATAAAACCTTATCCTCATATTGAGAATCACTGCCCTCAAGACACATCCAAAGATGCTGAGACACTTGGCTGATATCCGACAGCAATTTGCGAGAGACAAAGGAGAGAGCACTCGAGAGAGCACGTCTCTGCGCTGGATGCTGGATTTGTGTGTCATTGACTGGGCAGAAACATGCACACGAGCAAGTCAAATCTCATTTGGGCGAAAGTCCTATCAGGTTAAGCTATATCTGCTCCAATGTGGACTGTTTGTCCAACTGAGACGTTCTTTAATTTGGAGGGACTCTTCATTCTATTCTCCTCAGTGCTCCCTGGTAAATTTTTTCTTTTCCATATGGTAAGTTTTCGGTTTCTGAGCCTTTTTGTAAGCTTGCCTGGAGCTTCATACAACCACTTTTACAAAGGAGGATCACCAAGAGAGAATATGCAAACAGAATTATGAAGTTTACACAAACTCTGACTGATTCTAAAACTAGAAACAAGTTCGAGTCAGCCATTAGGATCTAGAAAAACAAACCTCACTTATAATAATAGGATGCTCTGAGACATTCCCTACTTTATACTTTGTAAATTAGGCTGCTGTGCTCATTATTCACCCCTCAGGGTTGGCGAGAAGAGCACTGGCACCCCAGGTAATATTTTTTGGCAACCCCTCCCCAAAACAACAAAGCCAGTCCCCCACCGCTCTCTCCTCTCCATTCCTCAGGTCGCCCCATCTCTCTAATTGGTATTCATCCAACGCTGAACAGTAGCTATCAGTACTTGATGATTAACAGCCTTGTGAGACCTTATGATAGCAGCAAGTTGGCTCTTGTATCCACCATTTAAAAGGGACGCTTGAATGTGAGATTCTTGTTTCAAAGAGGTACAGATGGATGGCATTGTGTTGCCACCATCTGAATGGGCAGCAGGAACAAGGGATGTATAGTTCAACGAAGTGAAGAGGAACACCAGAATCCCTCTGCAGTGTTCCCTGCAGCATCGCCATATCCTGGGGAACTTTTAAAGCTTGATCTGAGTCTGCATCACTCAAACATGAATCAACCACTTGATGGTTTAGTGTTGAAATGCCCCTTTGCATTTCAAAGGGCCTTACGATTCTCACTTTTCCCACATTCTGATTTCTGTGCAATCACATCCCCTTTACTCCCACCAACCCCAAATTGAGAATTCCTGACTCCCTATCTTATAACACCTTCACTGAGTCATAGGACATTGGATGTTCATCTAGACTAACTAGACAGCAGCCCAGAGGTCCATGCAGAAATCTACTTGTCTTCTGAATGGCCCTGAAAGTCTCTAGTTATGAAGAACTTTGCATGTTGGGATTATGCTTCCACCATATGGGGCTCTTTGCTTTGCAGTGGAGTTGGGCACAGGATTTCAGAAACATGTTTTGGGTCTCATGGAACTACCAAGTATTGTTTGGATTGCACCAGATTTTACAAGCCATGGAGCAAATTGTAAATATTTCTGGATACTGGTGCACATTTTATAAATAATTCTGGCAGGGTTTTAATTCTCTAGGACTTCAGGGGTTTGTTATATTCAATTTTGTATTATTTGTTCATTTCCATGTGGCCTTATTTCTGCAAACACAATTTCTTGAAAAATGGAATTAAGTCCAGATTTGGCAAATACAAAAGGATGATATGTAACATTTCTCTCATAAACTGGTTCTGAGCAAAGGCAAAATGAACTCATTTATACTTAGTAAAACATCATTGTAAATTTATACATAAACATCGAAAGGCAAATTTATATTTTAAATTTCATCAGTCTTTACAGTTGCTATTCTAGCATCTCTCTGGGGTGACAAGGACTCTCTCTTTTGGTCAGTTTTAGACCCAGAACCTCACAGGGCCGATACATTTGACTAGAGGAAGCAATGACTAAGGGGCCCCAGTGCCAAGTTCCCTTCAGTAGAATTATTTCTTTTCAGAATACTTCACACTTAACTACCTGCATTGATTCTGCAGAGTGACCCAAGGGGAAAGAAAATTGCTCTATTGCCTTTTTTTTTGTCTTTAAGAGACAGAGACTTACTCTAGAGTGCAGTGAAGGATCATAGCTCACTGCAGCCTCAGCCTCTTTGGCTCAAGTGATCCTCCCACCTCAGGATCCCAAAGTGTTGGGATTATAGCCATGAGCCACTGTGCCTGGCCACTACTACCTAATGTTTTAAAAAATTCTGAGCTGGCTGGGCGCATTGGCTCACGCCTATAATCCTTTGGGAGGCCGAGGCAGGCGGATCACAAGGTCAAGAGATTGAGACCATCTGGCCGACATGATGAAACCCTGACTCTACTAAAAATACAAAAATTAGCCGAGTGTGGTGGCAGGCATGTGTAATCCCAGCTACTCAGGAGGCTGAGGCAGGAGAATCGCTTGAACCCAGGAGGCGGAGGTCACAGTGAGCTGAGATCATGCCACTGCACTCCAGCCTGGGTGACAAAGCGAGACTCCGTCTCAAAAAAAAAAAAAAAAATTCTGAGCTGTTCATATGATTATGTTCTTTCTGCCTAAAATACTCTTGAAGCAGATGTCATGATGGGAGCCCTTCCTGGCCGCCTGCTTAAAATTGTAACCCCTCTAGCCTGAATCCCAATCCTCCTTTTCTGCTTTATTCTTCCCCAGGCCACTGCACACACACATCCACACACGCACACACACATGCGCACACATGCACAAACATGCATGCCTTACTAGACATCTCCTTGAGGAAACAGATTTTTGTCTTTTTTAAAGTCCACTCCACAAAAATCAAAAATAAAATAAAGTTGAGTCTAAAGTTTTAAAGTTCACTCTGCAGTTTTAAAGATCACTCTGATGTTCCCTAGTTCCGGGAATAGTGCCTAGCACAGGAGACACACTCAGTAAGTATTTGTTGAATAATCAAATGAATGCAAACCCATAAACAACATATGTACAAAAACACACTCTTACGACCACACCTTCAGTGTAGAGCCCACACTTCAATATTCGCTTTTCCCCTAGACCTTGTCTCATTAGGACTCAGCCTCTATTTGATATTTCTTTTAGCCTGCTTTCATCTCTATAGAAAAGTCTGAGGTGGGAGAAAATGGATTTCCTGAATTCTGCTCTTGACTGGAAGTAATAGCCAAGCTTTTTATATGACTATTCAATGGCTTTACTTCCTCAACAGCCTCCCTCTTCAAGTCCTTCAGTATGCACTGACTCTCTCTCCACCAGGCCACACACCACCACTGCAATTCTTGCTCAATCACTAAATCCAAATGGACAATTCTCTTTCTCTCTTTTTTCTTCCTAATTTCTTTCCTTCCTTCTTTCCTTCCTCCCTCCCTTCCTTCCTTCATTCCTTCCTTTTCCTTTTTGGTAGCCAACATACCACATTTGCTGGGTTGGCAGCTCACTTCATTGCATACATCTTGCCCTCCTGGCTTCTAAATGCCATCTCCCTGATTTCTGGTTAATCTTCAGTCGGCTGTGCATATCCATTAAATGCTAGAGTATTCAGGGCTCGACCTATCGCCTATAATCAATGACTCCCAAATGTCTGCCTCCAGATCAGCTCTTGCCTCTCAGTTTCACACTGTATTTTTACCTGCTCATGTGTCACCTCCCCTTGCTGTCCCACAGCCCCCACCCCAGGGCCATCTACCCAGAACCATCCTGCTCGTCTCCATGTGCTCTCACGGAAGGGCATCGCCATCTGCCTGCTTGACCAGTTGAAAACCTTGGATCTTCCTCTCACCCTCAAACTACCTTCATGTGAGAGTAGTCAGCAAACCAGGGGCAAAAGCAGAGGCTTTATGGGGGCAGAGCAAAGCCAGGCTTAAACCTAAACTCTGTGAGATCTTGGGCAAATCACTTACACTGTCTGAGCCTTAACTTTCTCACACGTAAAGTGGAGATATTTATTACCTAATAACACTATCTGGCTTTAAATTTGTCATAAGGCCTCATTTAAACATTTTACAAAAAGGTACCCATCAAGTGCTATGCTAGGCAGTAGGGTTTAACAGTGAATAAAATAAGTTGCTGCTCTCTGGAACACGTGAGATAATGAGGTACAGCTTTTTATCCTTAATCTAACAGAGCTCAGAACACAGATAATAGTTTCCATTCTCAGCAAATGCAAGCTATTTTTATTATTATCCCAGTCACTATGATATATTAAATCTACCCTATCAATACATATTAAATTTATACCAACCCCCTTGTTCCTGCCCCACCCCCCACCTCAGTTGAAGCTCTTAATATTTTTTGCCTGAATTATTTGCTGGAATTTCTAACCTTCTAAAATGTTTTCCAGGCCAGACACAGAGGCTCAGCCCTGTAATTGCAACACTTTGGGAGGCCAAGACAGGCAGATCACCTGAGGTCAGGAGTTCAAGACCAGTCTGGCCAACATGGTGAAACCCCATCTCTACTAAAAATACAAAAATCAGCCAGGTGTAGTGGCGTGTGCCTGTAGTCCCAGCTACTCAGGAGGCTGAGGCCGGAGAATTGCTTGAACCCGGGACGGGGAGGTTGCAGTGAGCCGAGATCGCACCATTGCACTCCAATCTGGGCGACAGAGTGAGACTCCGACTCCATCTCAAAAAAAGGTTTTCCTACTACCATTCGTACTATAGTGTTCATGCAAATATTTAAGCACCTACTTTGTGTTAAGCACTATTTAAAAACCTGAGGCCATGACAATGAACAAAACAGACCCCAAAATTTCTTGTTGTCATGGAAGTGACATCCAAATGGGTCATACTTACCTCACTTTAATTCATTCTCCACAATGATGTCAGAATGAATGATGTTCTGAACTTTATGCTCAACTTTCAGGCCTCAGCTGAAACGCCATGTGTTTTTCCTCACCCCTTGAACAGGGTTGGGTGCCCAGGACAGCTGTCCTCCTAATGTCCTGTCTTTCTTCATTGTGGTCTTCATCACTCTTGAAACTTTCTAAAGACAAAGTTCAAACTGTTTACCAAGGTATAATCTGTAGTCTTTGCAACTGCTCATGGGCCCAGCTCATGTCCTGCCACTTCTTCAGGAGCACAATCTGTCCCCACCACAGCAACTTACCAGCAATTCCCCAAATGCACGGCATGCTCTCAGCTCTCTAGGCCTTTGTTCATGCAGGAGCTGGCATTTCTTGAGACCTCTTATAGGTCAAATGTGGTACCAGGAACTTTTAACATATTATCTCATTTAGTCCTCGAAACAACCTATCTCAGTCAGTTTTGTTTTTATGTCAAGGGACAGAAACCAGTTTATGCATAAAGGAGACCTACAACAGAAGAGTCCAGGGGTAAAAGTGGTGTCAGGCTTGGCTTCACTGCGGAAAGAGCAAGAATCTTGGGGTCTGGTTCTCCTTTTCCCACTTCTGAGCTCTGGTTTCTTTATATTGGTTCCAAACTTCCTATGCCCTATGTAATTTTAGGTTCAAGATTATCCAGAAGAAAAGGAAGAACTCAAAAAAATGAGAATTCAAACAAAAATCTAAAAATTGAGTCTGGCTGGCCCTCCTCATGTGTCCATTCCTGAACCAATAGATGCAAGGTGCCGATTGCCCAGTGTCCAAGACACACACCTCCCCTCGAAGCTGAGAGTGAACTCCGAGGTTCACCCACAGATGAGACATGGTTTCCCCAAAGCAAAATTAGCATACAGTATAACCAAAAAGAGGGTGGAAACAATAATAAAAATAATGAACACCTATTAACTAAAACCATGATCACAAATAATGCCCTCTCTTCCCCAACACTGTCCTCCCTTTTTTTTTTTTTTTTTTTTTTTTACAGTTTTGGCAACTGAAGTGCATAAAGATTAAGCCACTTGCCTACAATGACAAAGGTCAGTTCTCTTTTGTGTGGCCACTGCTTCTTAATGCCTCTCTGTTCCTTTTACTTAGAATGGTCTTACCCTGTCTCCTCACCTGTCAAACTCCTAAAGGTGCTTTGAAACTCAGCTCGAGTGTGACTTTTGAAAGCCTTCATATACACATCTTCTCTACTACCCCAGCTGATAAACTCACACTTCACTGAGCACCCCCTTACTCCATAACTTCCCGTATATTCTTCCACAAGCCTTGACTTTTGTTTGTCTCTGCAGAAAACTGTGACTTAGGCTAGGCGTGGTGGCTCACTCCTGTAATCCTAGCACTTTGGAAGGCTGAGGTGGGTAGATCACTTAAGTTCAGGAGTTCAAGACCAGCCTGGCCAACATGGTGAAACCCTGCCTCTACTAACATACAAATAAATTAGCTGGGTGTGGTGGCACATGCCTGTAATCCCAGCTACTCAGGGGGCTGAGGCAGGAGAACTGCTTGAATCTGGGAGGCGGAGGTTGCAGTGAGCAGAGATGGCACCAGTGCATTCCAGGCCAGGCAACAGAGTGTGACTCTGTCAAGAAAGAAAGGAAGAAAGGAAGAAAAGGAAGGAAGAAAGGAAGGAAGGAAGGAGGGAGGGAGGGAGGGAAGGAAGGGAAGAAGAAGAGACAGAAAGAAAGAGAGAGGAAGGAAAGAAAGAAAGAAAGAAAGAAAGAAAGAAAGAGAAAGAAAGAAAAGAAAGAGAAAGAAAACTGTGACTTATTAATCTGTAGACCCCCGGTGCCCAGTACAGTGGTTAATAAGTTTGATGAATAAAATTGAACTAACGTGGTGCTTTAATTTCACAAAATAAAAGATAGCTGATTGGCTCCATTATCCACATGAGGAAAACTGAGGCTCTGAGAAGTTATGTGTAACTCTCATCTCACAGGCTCTTGGGTCACCAGGGGTTGGTGCTGGGCTGGATAACTGAGCTAAAAGAGGCTCAGGGGGAAGTGAGTCTGAATTGCTGTGAAGTGAGTGTGAAACTACATTCCAAACAATGTTGGGAGTTAAGAGAGGAACAAGACAGAAAAATAGAATGCTTGGGAGCAAGTCGGCATTAACTAAGCAAGGAAGGTTCTGGATAATAGCCACGAAACAACAGAACTGTTCACACGTCCAAGATTTATATTTACTAGCAACTGGGTGGGATTAGTCAGGAAATGTTGAAGCCAGGGCTCAAGTAGAGGTTCTCTCCTTCAAAGCCAAACGCTGTTTACATCATTTTTTAAGGTATAAAGCTCTTGGCTTACCTTAATCCACTTTTAAGGGTTGTAGATGTCATTCTCATCTAAAAATTTAATTGATAATTTTCCTGTGTGACTCAATCTTGGAAGAAGATTCAGAATCAATGTAGAAATGGAATATTTACTAAAATATTCATTTCCATCTTTATGTTAGCAGCAAAATGGCAGGCGAGGCAGAAAGAGAATTAGGGGGCACATCGCTTCAGATAACATGGCAAACAGGGCGCACCCTGCCTTCTCTGGAATCCGACAGGGCTATCCCCTGCTGCCCAGTCTTGCCAGGTACAGAGGATCCCAGTACCCGGAAGAGCAGCCTAACACCCGGCTGCTCAGATCAGACCGATTGTTCTGAGCAGAGGCGCTGATAACAGTGGGCAAGAAAACTGCCTTCCAGGAAGGGTGAGGTATTCAGAGAAAACAATCCTTTGTTTCCTGGAGGAAGGTAAAAAAGATTCACAAGAAGGGGAAACATGAATAAACATGACACATTGACAATATTTTGGCCTACTAATAATGTGATTTGGAGGACTTTTTTATGACTCCTGTTTTGAGAGAACTATTTTAAAGCCTTTCACCCATCAGGCAGACCTAGTACTGTTAGCTAGACCGATTAATTTTACATCTGTTCTAACATAAATAGCCAACAGGCATATTATTTCCAGATTCCTAAAGGTTAGTGAATAACAGTGGAATTAATTCTTAGTACATATGAGAACAAACATGCTTTCCCCCTATTTATGTCCCCTTTTTTTTGTTTGTTTGTTTTTAGTAGATGACGGTGAGCAGAGCTTTCATTTACAGTCCCTGGTTTCCTACCAAGGTAACATGATCCTTTGGAAATTTGGAACTACAAGGTTTTGGAATCTGTATTACAAGGATGCTACAAAATTATGAAATTCACCAAAACTGTTATCCTGGATTTGGTTTGGATATGCTCCTAATAACATAACAATTCCAATTTTGTTAACGTTCAGTCTTCCTCATGGATTTACCCTGAGACTAGATTCTCCATCCAAGTCTAACCCAACTGGGGAAAGATATATATATTTTTAAATTTCACATTTCATTACTTTAGCATTGAATTGGATATTATTCAAATAGAAAGAATAGAAGAATACCTCTGGAAGCCTAGGCCTTCAGAGAATATCAAGATGAATTAATTATTGTCCTTACCCCCAAGAAGTATATAATCTAGCAGGAGGTTAAGACAGTAGGCTGTGATCACTTATATGAGAAAGCTTCATTCAAAATACAATGTGGATTCAAAAGAAAAAGATGGGTTGAGAGACAGAGGTTGTTGCAATTGAGAAGAGCCTTGAAGGATTTTAATAGTAATCTATGGGGGTGGGGAGGAGAAGATAGAAAGTTGAGGATGTCCCAGAGGCCAGGAATACATGGGACACTCTTACTGTTGATTTAGAAGAACTGCATGACTCCGCCGGATGCAGCAGCTCACACCTGCAATCCCAACACTCTGGGAGGCCGAGGCGGGAGGCCAGGAGTTTGAGACCAGCCTTGCCAAAATGGTGAAACCCCATCCCTACTAAAAATACAAAACTTAAGCAGGCATGGTGGTGTGTGCCTGTAATCCCAGCTACTCAGGAGGCTGAGGCAAGAGAATTGCCTGAACCTGAGAGGCAGAGGTTGCAGCGATGTGAGATTATGCCACTGCACTCCAGCCTGGGCAACAGAGCAAGACTCTGTATCACCAAAAAAAAAAAAAAAAAGCTGCATGACTTTATCTTTCTCTGTGAAAACAGATTGAGTGTTAAAACTGCTCCATAGATTTTTTTACATTTTGTTTTAATCATCACTGCTGTTGATCACGAATCAGTAAGCAAATCCTTAAATCTGTGAACATAACCATCAATAGAATCTGCATAAATCAAGCTAGTTTAATGGCTAATGTGGATACACTAGATTTTCTATTAAAGATTCAATTTGTTATCTGCCAATTGACCCCAAAGTTCTGGTCCAGGTATAGACAGCAAGTAGACAAGAGAGCTCAAAGTCGGAACTCACCCCTTGGTTCATGCACACATGGTATTACGTAAAGCCACTGTCTCCACTTTCACAACAGGTTTCTCAGAAACCACTCCCCTGAGAAACAGTAGTATTAACTATTTATTAGTGAAGTTTCATCATACATTGTGCATCTTTCCTTTCCCTTTTCTTCAGCAATATTGCAGAGGAAAAGCAAGCTTAACATAATATACATGATCATAACCCAGCAGATGAACTGTAACCAAGGAGAACGGCTTCATCTAGTACAAGAGATGCAAGGGCTCTTTACTTGGTCTCAGATGTCCTCAAATGACCACCTTCTCTATCTCTTTAGGTTGCCCTGCCTGGAAAATAGGGCTAATTCAACTAACCTAGATAACTCGCACATGATGGGAAAATTAGCTATTTGGGGTTCGTTGAGTGCATTCAATATGAAAAACACGACGTATGTCACAAACAGGGCTGTGACTTCAGGGAAGACAAGAAACAGCAGGCACAAATGAACTTTTAGAAAACAAAGGCCCTATTCTCATGTAAATACTCCACAATAAAGGCTATAGAAAGAAAGCAGCAGGAAATATAAAATATAAACAGAATATTTTCCATGAGGAGTCAGCAGATTTTATCAAGTTAATAAATTATTACAATAGAGCATATAAAATCAAATTCATGCAGAATCAGACCAGAGAATATAATGTGTGACTGCTGGGATTATCTGGTGGGAAGGATCGCATTGATTTTTATAGAGCACTGGATCTGGGAGATTTTAAAATTAGGCAACGATGATGACCCAGTTTGGGTGGGAAAAGCTTAGAGAATCCATTCAAGGAAGAATACAGCCCAAGAAGAAGTCTCTGGAGGTACAGTTATTTCTAACCTTTCAGACCTACATGACATAAGGAGAATTCTGAAAACTGAATGCAAAGAGGAAACATTTTATGAACTTCAGTATCCATTTCTCATTGTCATCACCCTGGCACAGAATTTTAAAAGGCAGGCAAAGTTTATTTACACTTAAATAGAGATTTGAGGAAACTAAAATCAAACTTGTTTTCTCGTTTTTACCAGTATATGAGAGAACAAAGTTGGGTAAATTTTCTTCTGGGCTCTGATGAAACCAAGAAATCTTTACACAAAATAAAAACCATAGCATTAAATACAAAACATATTAGAAGTGGGTATGTCAAATTTGAAACTTAGTGGTGGCCAGGCACAGTCGCTCACACCTGTAATCCCAATGCTTTGGGAGGCTGAGGAGGGCAGATCACTTGAGGTCAGGAGTTCAAGGCCAGCCTGGCCAACATTGCGGAACCCCACCTCAACTTAAAATACAAAAATTAGCCGGGCCACCGCACATGCCTGTAATCCCAGCTACTCAAGGAACTGAGGCAGGAGAATTGCTTGAACCTGGGAGGCGGAGGTTGCAGTGAGCCAAGATTGTACCACTGCACTCTAGCCTGGGCGACACAGTGAGACTCTGTCTCAAAAAAATAAAATAAAATAAAATAATAAAAATCAGTGGAAAATTTGTAGGAACACTAAAAACTACAAAAAAAAAATTATGTATTAGTTAGCTATTGCCAAAAACAATGCTGCATAACAAACAACCACCAAAACCAGTAACACACAAGAAGCACTTGTTTTCATGGTTCTGTGAATCAGACAGGTGATTTTGATCTATGTGTCTTTCATCCTCCTTGGACTAGTGGGCTAGCCAGGCATGCTTACCTCATGGGTCTAGGCTCAAAACTATAATTTTCACCCAATTCTGTTAGCCAAAGTAAGGACTATGGACAAGCCCAAAGTCATGAGCATGGACATATACTCCATCCATGTCATGAGGATCCAGCAAGAGTAAAGAACTGAGAATTCAATCAACCACATTTTGTTTCAAAGTTACATATCAGTACAGCTCTGAAAAAATGGTCCAGAGATCAAAATGGACCTGAATACAGAAACACAGACTTTTAACAAACTATTCATTGTAATGATGATGTTTTCAATTTCCTTTTCATCTAAGTGTATATTTTCCCTTGTGCATATAACAATTGTAATGGCTGACACTAACTTGTTTTGTTATAACTGCTTAAAAAATCTACAGCAGCCAGGCACAGTGGCTCACGCCTGTAATTCCAGCACTTTGGGAGGCCAAGGTAGACAGATCAACTTGAGGTAGGGAGTTTGAGACCAGCCTGGTTAACACAATGAAACCTCGTCTCTACTAAAAATACAAAAAGTTAGCCGGGCATGGTGGCATGCATCTGTAGTTCCAGCTACTAGAGAGGCTGAGGCAGGAAATCGTTTGAACCCAAGAGGTGAAGTCTGCAGTGAGCCAAGATCACACCACTGCACTTCTGCCCGGGTAACACAGTGAGGTTCCGTCAAACAAAACAAAACAACTAAGGCATTTTTCTTTTTAAACTTAAAGAACTTTATAACGGTTCTATAATACGGAGAGATCAGATCCCCTGAGATGCATTCCCCATATACTGAAAGGTTTTGAAAGTGTTATTTCTGCAAACTACAAGGAAATTTTTAAGAAGAGTTCTACCATGTTACTGCCTCCATCCTTAGAGGCTAATTCCACTCCATGAATGTTGGGAGCATTTCAAACTAAATGAGGAGTGGAGGCAGCAGCCCCCAGATTTATATTCCATCTTCATTAACCCAATGAAACTCACAACAGGCTCTCAGAAGAGTTAAAGGCTCTCAGAAGAGTTAACTCTCAAAAGAGTTAAAGACACACTTTTAAGCTCAATTACCCAGAGAATCTTTTCCATTTGCAATATCAACTGTCCCCGTGCAAGTCTTCCTTCTTTATCACCAGAAATATTAAAAATGGCTTCTTAAGATATAACTTTAGCCAATCAGATAAAAATATCAGTAATGTTCTATTCTGGTAAAGAAACAAACACTTTAACACTGTTGGCTAAGAAATAAGTTTATACAAGTTTTTTGAAAGCAATCTGGTGATGTACATAAAAGTTAGCTAGCTGATATGTGAAAATATCATATCCCTTGATACAGTAATTCTACTTCTGAGAGAATCTGAAATAATTAGCTAAGTGTAAAAAGAAGTATATATACAATGTTCATTGTTGCATTATTTACAATAATAAAAAAAGCAGAATCTACCTAAATCTTCATCAATGGGAAATTTGGTAAATAAGTAATGGTACTTCCTTCCATATCATTGAATATTAGGCAGTTCTGAAAAAAGGCAAAACTATTTATCCAATCATGATAAAAACCCAAGATGTATTATTGACTGAAGAGTAGCAGATTAAAAACTGTAATCGTATATATAATTTGTTTGTTTGTTTTGAGACAAGATCTCATCCTGTCACCCAGGCTGGAATACAGGGGCATGACCCCAGCTCACTACTGCCTCGAACTCCAGGGTTCAAGTGATCCTCCCTCCTCAGCCTCCTGGGTAACTGGGACTAGAGGCATGCACCACCACACCCAGCTAATTTGTGCATTTTTTGTAGAGATGGTTTTTGCCATGTTGCCCGGGCTGGTCTCAAACTCTTGGGCCCAAGAGATCCACCTACTTTAGCGTCCCAAAGTGCTGGGATTACAGGCATGAGCTACTCCATCCTGCCATACATACATATAATTTGTGTGTATATTTTCATATATTATATGTACATTCTATATGTGCATATGTATGTGTGAAAAGCTACATACCAACCTATTCACAATAATAATCTCTTGGGGGAAAGGCTTGTTTTAGTAGTGTGGAGGTAATAGTTACTTCTGTTTTTTTTTTTCATGCACTTCTGTATTATTTGGATTATTTGTAAAGCATATATATTACTTTTACAATACTTTTTCAACTAAAAAAATCCTTTCAACTGTTTTCACTTCCTCTGTCCTCCATACCATCTAAACACAATAAAACCCTGCCAAAATCCCACATATGCAGAAACCAAAATATTTGTGTAAAATGTGTCATTGTAAAGTAAACAAAAGGTTGGGGAGCCTCCACAGCTATCCACTGGTAGTTCTGGGTCAGGTGCCAGATCCAAATGTAGTTTAGCTGTGGTTTGGTTTGTCTGCTAGTAGTTGTGTCTATTCTGGTTTAAATATCAATAGAGACAATTCTGGGCTCTGTGCCTGGCTGGGATGTCAAAGAGTACCAACGAAAAATTCCAGTTATATCCTGGTTAATCAGTATCCGTTTCATAGCCATGAAACAGACGCTAAGTCTAGAAGACTTAGTATCTAGAAAACTTAGTATCTAGAAGTCTTCTAAGTCTAGAAGACTTAGTATCTAGAAAACTTAGTATCTAGAAGTCTTCTAAGTCTAGAAGACTACTGGGATGTGGCAACATACCCTTTTCCTTCCCACTTCCAAAGATTGGGTTTACCTGCCCCTTCCCAAATCAGGCTCCACCCCAAACCATTCTCACCCCTCTACCCCCAGTATAAGAAACTCAGGCTGCCCCTGTTTAAGAATGGAGGCTGAATGAGGACAACAGTCAATACCAATCCCTCTAACTTCACTTACTGTGGGTGTCTTGTTACAGGATCTACCATATTTCTAAACCACAAGTCCCTAAGCAGAATGCTTTCATGCACTTTTTTCATTCCCTTCCATATTCCCCCAGTGAGAATTTTTTTCCATTGTCCCTTCAAGAGCCAATTCAAATGTTGGCTCCTTTATGTGAAGCCATAGAAATTCTCCTTCTTTACTCTGATAAAATGCTTCACTGTCCTCTGATTTTCCCCACTGCTTTGTACTTCTGTCACTGCAGTGAGACACACTGTCTTGCTCTGCAGTTTGTTGTGTACATGTGTGCCTTCTCAAAAGGTCATAGGAGACTTCAATAACTCTCTCATCATCACCCTCAGATGTCTTACCCTTTTTGCTTGCACCATGCTTACCCAGCAAAATCTAAACTACTTGTCTTTTGCACTCCTCCACTAGGACTAATGAAGAATGAATAACAATGCAAACTGCTGTCCTTACCCACTCTATGGTCTCCAACAGTAACTATACCCTGAGCACTGTTCAGAGTGGCCCCTTTCCCATCATCTACTCCAAACTTCCCCATCCTAATCAAGCCCCCTGCCCTCACCAGGACCCTTCCCCACCCTGAGCAGTTAATTTGGATTACTCTTTGAGAAGGAGAAACCACTCATCAGGAACTGTCTCATTTCCTTCTCCCATTTCCAACTCTCCCAAACTTATAACAATGTATGTATCCACACTACAGAGGATGCGGTTGGTGCCACTCCAATCCCCTTCACTGGCAGGTGCTGTTGTCCCTCGGTTGTTCTGAGTGCTGACTGTTTAAAATTCACAGTTACCCCCTTCTCTACAGAACTGCCCTCCGTCAGACAGGATCCATCTAGCCTGGAAGGCTATGCCCTGTTCCCCTGGTGGGCAGACCTTGGCCAGTGTATGGCCAGCACAGGGAGAAAGGCCAGTCTCCTGCCTCAAGGTGGGGATAAACTGGTGGTGCAGTTTGTGATGCAGCACCTCCCTCCAGAATCAGGCTGAAGTTAGTTTCCAGTGAAGGTCACACTGCGGCTTAGCTTCCTTCCCCTGCCCTATCCTAATTCTCTCATTCCCCTTCTCCTGAGAGCATTTCCCCTGTGTTAGTCTGTTTTCCTACTGCTATAAAGGACTCCCTGAGACTGGGAAATGTATAAAGGAAAGAGGTTTGACTCACAGTTCAGCACGGCTGGGGAGGCCTCAGGAAACTTAAAATCATGGTGGAAGGCCGAGGGGAAGCAAGGCACCTTCTTTACAAGGTGGCAAGAAGGAGAACTGCCGAGTGAAGGGGGAAGAGCCCCTTATAAAACCATCAGATCTCATGAGAACTCACTATCATGAGAACAGCATGGGGGAAACCTTCCCATGAACCAATCACCTCCACCTGGTCTGCCTCTTGACACGTGGGGATTATGGGTGTTTGGGTGAGGGAGAAAGGACAAGATGGAGGAAGGTGAACAAGGCAGATAAGATGGCGCAGTTCCGGGTTCTTCATCAGCGACTTTCCCGTGCCCGGGAAAAACACCGACTGTCTACGCCTGCGCATTGTGACGTCAAAACAAAGAAATCCAAACTTATCCAGCCACGCCTATAGAGACGCCCTTATCCCCGCCCCCGTCTTGCCCACCTCAAGCCCCATCCATAAAAGGCCGCTCCCGGAAGACATCGGCGCTAGGAACCTCCCCCGAGAATGCCGGAGCGACTTCCTCGGCCTCTACCGCAGGAGACCAGTGAAACTTGCCCTTTCCTCCTTTACATTGGCTAGCTAATAAAGTTTTCTTAGTTTGCCTACTCGCCTCATCTCTGGCGCCTGCTCCTGTGGTCACATAAAACAAATCAATGGGGATTACAATTCGAGATTTGGGTGGGGACACAAAGCCTAACCATATCATCTCCCAAAATCATTTGAAGAATCTCTGTCCCAGGCTCTGCTCCTAGGGCATCCATGCGAAGACACACACCGATACTCATTTTCCTTCCCCGTCAGTGTGGAAGAGATGACGCTTCCCCGTCAAAGGCCAGCGTACTCTGGATCCCACCCGCTCCAGCCTCATCAGAGTTCTGGTTCTGTCTTCTATCTTCTCTCTCTCCTGGAACTTCCAATGTGGCCTTTTTTCATAGGGTCCTTCCCATGCGCATATCTGTAACATCACCCTTTCTGAAACCTAAACTAAACAAAAACACCATCAGCCCTTTACCTCCCTCTTGCCTTCTTTCTTGCCTTCATAGAAAAGACATACTGAAAAAGCAATCTACAGATATTGTTCTCAGTTTTTTACCTCCTTAGGATAGCATAATTCTCCAAGACACAGTATACTAAAAGTTAAAGATTTTAAGAGAAACATAAATTTAGTTTTGACATGTTAAATAAGTCTGAGATGCCTATTATATTACTTTTAAAATGTTGAATAGGCAATTGATAATAAGGGTCTCAAGAAGTGATGTGCTGGTAAATATTTAACTAGCTCTCCAGAGAGGGGGCCCTGCACACATACAGATGTACATAAGTTTGTATATATTTTACCGACATGAAGGATGTTGCAATGGCTTGTATGTTTGTGTCCCTCAAAAACTCATGTTGAAACTTAATCCCCAATGCTATAGTATTAAGAAGTAGGGGTCTTTAGAAGGTGATAGGCCATGAGGGCTCTGCCTCCATGGATGGGATTAGTGCCTTATAAAAAGGATGGAGGGAGCAAGTCTGTCCTTTTTTCCCTCCACTATGTGAGGAGGCAGCAAGAAGGCACCATCTTGGAAGCAGAGAGCCAACCTTCACCAGACACTAAATCTGCTGGCATCTGGCTCTTGGACTTCCCAGCCTTCAGAACTGTGAGGAATAAATTTCTACTATTTATATTCACTCCAAGGTATATTATTATAGCAGCCTGAATGGACATACACAGATGCATAGTACCTAGTGTATAAATAATAAAATACACAATACACTTTATTGTAAATTCCGTATCACCAATCAATTCTCACCAAATGTTTTCATTGATTTTTGCCAAACTCGTGTATCCACAGTCAATCAATGCTTGCAATTGATGAATGAGTGCAGTCACCACATGAATGTTGGTTGATATTTATGTTTATATTAAGGAGTAAGACCAAGTGAAATGACGAAGTTGTGGGCCAGAACTGCTCTTGTTCTTCAATAATATGAGTGATTTTGTGCTGAATTGGATCAGTTTTTGAGTATTAGAAGAATATTTCAATTGTTTGTGTTATTCATAATGTAACACCTATAGATATGACACACTATTCAGCTTAATCTACATTAACATTTTCTTTATCATTTTCTGAAGTCTAGACAATCAACAAAAATAATAAATGAAGTACCAATTTGTAGCATTTCCCAATTTCCATGGTGTAAATATTTCTACTGTGGCAGTTTTCAAGTGACCAATGTAACATCACTAAACGCAAAGTTGGAAGTGATGTGTGGTAGTATACCATTAAATATTCTTTCTGCCATACAGATGCAATAGACATACATAATCTCAAGAGCACTGATAACACAGAAATGTAGCAAACTAGAAAATAATGAGTTTTATTACTTTTGTCTTTAATATACTTTATTTCATTGTAAGTTTGCACAATTTTAATAATGTCTCGGCTTAGCAACTGGCTTACAAAATTCCTGAAATTTTAACAATTGGCTCTCATGAGATGGTGCAACACACACTATTGGTTTAAGGTGAAGTGGAGAGGTGTAGGCTGGGACATTAAGCACACAGGTAGCAGTCTAACCAGGGATATGGATGAAATTCCTCCTGGGAGAATATATTTAGTAAGAAGGTAAGAAAAAGCAGCAAAGGATGAAACCTGGAGGATACCAATTTTTTTTTTTTTGAGACAGAATTTTGCTCTGTCATCCAGGCTGGAGTGCAGTGGTATGATCTCGGCTCACTGCAACCTCCGCCTTCCAGTTTCAAGTGATTCTCCTGCCTCAGCCTCCCGAGTAGCTGGGATTACAGGTGCTCGCCACCAAGCCTGGCTAAGTTTTTATTTTTAGTAGATACAGGGTTTCACCATGTTGGCCAGGCTGGTCTCAAACTCCTGACCTCATGATCCACCCGCCTCAGCCTCCCAAAGTGCTGATATTACAGGCGTGAGGGATACCAACATTTAAAGGGCAGGCAGTAGGAAGCGAGTAAGAGATGAGAAATAGCAGATGGAGAGGTAGAAATGCAGCCAGGAGACAAGGTGGTCAAGAAGCCAGTGGAGAAGAGTGATTGAGAAAGAGGGAGTGGTCAGAGGGTAAAAGAAAACCAAGAGATGATGACCAGGAATGGAAATTATGCAGTCATTTACAGGATCTCTTGTTATTCATTCAACGTTTTCTGAGAATTCACTTTTAGTGAGTGCTCTGGAATGCTTGGAAATCAAATGTACTAAAGTAGGACCTTTCAGTCTTACTGTAGACTGAGACCCAAAACACACTCCACATGAGGCCCCAGCCCACCTAGACGAGGTTTGCCAAGGCTTTCCTCCCAACCCCCATCTGAAGGCCATAAAGAGAGTAAAGTTAAAGTGATATCAAAATGGGAATTTCTTTGAAGAGTTTTCAGGGCTGTGTATGATAACTCCATGGGCATTTCAGTTACTTCAAGCCCAGGATGCCTTTCAGAACCACCTTGGAATCACCTGAAGTTTCTGGGGCTTGGGAGACACAGTAGACTGATGTCTGACTCATTCCAGAAAAAAAAAAGAGTACAGGTGACAGATGGCCTGAGGTGGCACAGAATACATTCCATAGACACAGAGTCCAGGGCTACATTTGAGGACTTACTGTACTACCTCTAATAGGAACCTCAGCCCGGAAATTTTGTAAGGTATCACGCTGAAGAGTTTTGCCAGAGGGCTAGGTGACCTCTGCATAAATGTTGGGGGTATCATATGTCTGGATGGAGATCAAGGGGACAAAATAGTCAGCAGTAAAATTCTCAGGACCAGAATTGGACACAGCCACACATTTACTGTATTGAATTTTCTTTCCTTAGTTCCTGTGACACAATTTCTCCTGCTTTTCTCTCTCTTGATTTCTCACATTGTCTGACTAGTTCTTCTTTATCCACCCACTCCCTCCGAGTGTTTACATCTTCAAGGTTTCAGTTCTCCTTATATTTCAGTAACTCCCCTGGCAGTATCATCCTCTCCCATGGCGCCAAATGTTACCCCTGTGTTTTATGACACATCCTATAGCTCCAGCCCATCCTATCTCTTTGGTTCGGTACTTAGACTCCCAATGGACTATAAGCAACTCTAAATTAGCTGTCTCATGGGGTCATGAAACATGAACCCTACATCTTCCCTCTAAAATCTTTGCAAACGGCCAGAAGTATATTAAAAACTTTTACCAAAAAATCCAAAGTTCTACTCCTAGATTTTTACTCCTATTCACTCCTAGAAATGAAAACATATGGCCACACAAAAGAATTTGTAAATAAATGTTCATAGCAGCATTATTCATAATAGCCTAAAACTGGAAACAATACAAATGTTTATCAGCTGATAAACGGAGAAGCAAAATGTGATATGTCCATACAATGAAATATTACTCAGCACTACAAAGGGGAAAACTGTTACACATGACATAGATCAGTCTCAAAATCATGCCAAGTGAAAAATTCAGAAACAAATGTTTACGTACTGTACAACTTCAGTTAAATGAAATTTCTAGAAAAGGAAAAACTATATAGCAACAGAAAACAGATCTGTGGTTGCTGGAGCCAGGGATGGGGACAGGTTTTGCGTACAAATGGGCATGAGGAAATGTCTTGGACTGGTGGAAGTGTTCTAAGATTGGATTGGTGATGACAGCTACCCAATTCTATGAATTTAGTAAAATTCATTGAGCAGTACACTTAAAATGTGTGAATTTTATGGTATGTAAAGTATACACCAATAAAGTTATTTAAAAGGAAGTTGCAGAGTAATATGTAATGCACATAGCATAACTAAATCATTTTAAAAATAAACACAATGTAATATTTACATCTGTGTGAGCCCAGAAACAACTCTGGAAGGATACATACCATTTCATTACTGCTGATTATCTCAGGGGTAAAAGGTGAAATGAATTATATTCTTTACACATATTTAAATATGTTTAACAGTATAAATAACAGATATACTATGCTTTGAAATTTATTTTTTAAAATAACAGAGGAAACTAAAGATTTAAACAAAACAGAAGGGCAGCAAGAGACTCAGGTCTAGCAAGCAGCAGTAGACACTTATATATGGTAGAAAGAGTAACATGGGCCAGGCATTGTGGCTCACAACTGTAATCCCAGCACTAAGAGAGGCTGAGGCAGGAGGACTGCTTGAGGCCAGAAGTTCAAGACCAGCCTAGGCAACACAGCAAGATCCTCTCTCTACTTTTTAAAAGAGTAATAGAATCAATTGAAAAGGTGGACTGATCTGAAAATAACTCAGTTGGCCACTCCCTTGAAAGTCAGAGAGAAATCCAAATGAACATGAGTAGAAGTAAAAAAGAAGAAAAGTGCTATTCCCACTACTGAAAGAAAAGCAGAAGAAAGGAATATTTCTGTGTTAAGTAGCAAAGCTTTCTCGAGTACTTGAAAAACCAAAAGCTGACAGAATTATATGGCCAACCAAAAATAAATAGATACAGTCAAAACAAGAATAATAGGAAGGGGGATTTGCCCTGCTACATATGCATTCATTCATGTTTTCAGTAAACATTTATTGAATACTCGTATATACCAGGCTCTGTTCTGGGCACAGACACTGTAACCAAATACAAAGGAAAACACAATCTCAGTTCTTGTGAAGCATATACTCTAGTGGAGAGAAATAGGCAACACATGAAAACTCAAAATATGTGTGTGTGTGTGCATGCATTACAAGTTTATAATATGGTATGTGAGTTGATGATAATAAATTGGAAAAAAATTAAAGAGGCATATGGAGTACCCAGGGGGAAGAGGTTTCTATTTTAAATGGGTGGTCGGGGAAAACCATACAATTGAGGTGACATTGTGCAGAGACTGGAAGAGAGGAGAGTGGAGTGAGCCACGTGGATACCTACGGAAAAAGCAAAAGCAAAGGCCCTGGGACAGAAGTGTGATTGGCAAGTTCAAGAACAACAAGGAGACATGTGTGACCTCCTTACATTAAAACATACTTTAAACCTAAAACAGTTAAAGGGGTGGGTTTTAGGGCAAGGATAAAATAAAAAAACAAGATAAATAGCCCAGAAAAAGACTTCAATATATGATAAAAGAAGCAACAATAAAGCCAGAATGACATCACGTAAAGGGGGCAAAGGGGAAAAAAAGGGAGAAAATAACTTCAAAATGTTAATGATGTTTATCAATAGATAGTAGAATTATAGACAATTTTAGTTTTCTTCTTTATGTTTTTCTGTATTTTTGAATTTTTCTAAAATTAGCACGTATTACTTTAAGAATGTTTTTAAGAGCAATGAATTAGTCTAAATGTATTGGTTAATATATTTAAGGAAAAAATTTTATTAAAAATTACAGATTAAAGTTATATGTTTTAAAAATCTAAACATTATAAAACAAAGAAAACATAGGTAAAAGTTAAAGGACTTTTCAAGCTTTCAAGCAATAAAATAGACATATTCACCTCTATTAAATAATCAATCTTATATACATATAAAATACCAAAATGAAAAAACTACTTTTTAAGTATAAATTACTGCTTAATTATCTTATCCAAGTAACTACATTACAAAAGCATGATTTATTATCTATTGAGCTTATCCAAATATATAAGGAACCATTTAAAACCAGTAAGCAACAGATAAATAGGCAGACATGAATAAATAAGGAAATACAAATGGCTAACACATAGAAAATACTTAATTCAACTCATACTAATAACCAAAGAAATAAATATCAGAATAAACTACCACTTTTATCTGTGAGATTAACGAAGACTTACTTTTTAAAAATGCTAAGCCAGGCCCAGTGGCTCACACCTGGAATCTCAATATTTTGGGGAGCAAAGTCCAGAGGATCACTTACGGCCAGGAGCTCAAGATCAGCCTAGGCAACATAGGGAAACCCCAACTCTACACAAATTTTTAAAAATTAGCCAGGTGTGGTGGTGCACTCCTGTAGTCCTAGCTATTCAGGAAGCTGAGGCAGGAGGATCATTCACCCCCAGGAATTGAAGGCTGTAGTGAACTATGATCATGCCATTGCACTGCAGCCTGAGTGACAGAGCAAGGCCTGTCTCTAAAAAAATAAGTTATTAGTTAAAAATTTAAAAATGAAAATGCTAAAAATTGACGAAGGAGGATTAATATATACTCAGTCTATTCTAGGAGTATAAATTAGTATAACCTCATTAGAAAGAAATATGGCAGTATTTATCCAGAGTGTTACAAAAGGTTTATATCTTTTGACAAGATAATCCCATTTTAGGAATCTATCCTAAAGAAATAACCTCAAATAATAACAATGTACACTTGTCTAGCACTTACCACATGCCAGGCGCTACTATATCTAACGTATTAACATGCAATAACATTGAGAAATATGAGTAATATATGTATATTAACTCATGTAATCCTTACAACAACCCTGAGGTAGGTAAGTATACTATTCTCTCTAGTTGGAGATACAGCAACTGCAGCACAGTTTCAATTGTTGCCCAAGGTTTCAAAACTAGTTAGTGATGAAACTAAAGAAGCAAGACTCAAACCCAGGCAGTCTGACTCCAGGTCGTATGTGCTTAACCACTCTGCTGCACTGCCTCTAAGGATAAACAGAAATACAAAGATGTTTGCCTCAGTAATACTGATGATAGGAATTTCCATAAGAAAAGCCAAATATTCTACAATAGGGGAAATGATTAAGCAAAAGACAGTGTAGATAACATAGTATACTTATTTTTTAAAATACAGTTTTTAAATTATAGGTTATTATTTAGGTTATAGACTCTAAGAAACTTTATTAAGAAAATTAAAATGACATGGTGTACTGAAAATGCAAATAATATGGTGTGGTTTTAAAAACATTTATATTGTACTTTCTCTAGTCTAAAGCACTATCAATTGTAAGAGTAAGACATATTATTATTTTACGTTATAAAGAAAGAGAACAAATCCCAATTTCAGATATATTAAAATGTGAACTCAATGGATCTCAGATTTTAATTCCAACTAGGAGGTATTCTTTCTCTGAAGATAATTTTTGATCTGAGTTTCCAAATATGAAACTCAATGCAGTGTGGCTATTCTTTTAGGCCTGAATGTTTATACAAAGTCCTTTCTCCATTGTGGCAACCTTATTGATCCATTAGCCCAAATATGAGTCAGCGATCCTTCATATCAAGGAGCCCTTGCTATCTATGTTGGATAGAAGAGGAGAAATTATTACTAACAATTACATATGCCAGACCAGAAGCCCATCACTCCCACTGTAAGGGAACTTTATAGCAGAGGAACTTGGGAATTCTTCAAAGCCGTAAAATATTATAAAGACAATAGGTTTAAGAGGTGGCTTGAAAGAACATGGTTGAGTGAATACTATGAAGTAAGGAAAGCCATTTGGAATATCACAGATTATTTAGGGAAAATTATGCAGAGGGACAGAGCAACACTGGGAAATAGCAGGAGCACTGTTAAGGTGGAACTGGCATGGAGCCAAGGCTATGACAGCATTGTGAAGCACAGAGGCGGAAGGAAGCTCATGATGGTGAGACTGTTACAGGTATATTGTTGTCTATACTGATGAAAGAGCAAAATAGTGCACGCTTTCCTAGCGAGTCGGATTCTAACGGTTTAGCTCTGGGCACAGACTAGCAAATAACAGACACTAAAGAGAGAAAATGTTGTCATCAATGTCATCATTCCATCTGCATTCCCAAAAAATATCTTCCACCAAGGAGACTTTTATTTTATTTTATTTATTTTTATTTATTTTTTTTTTTGAGACGGAGTCTCGCGCTGTGTCACCCAGGCTGGAGTGCAGTGGCGCGATCTCGGCTCACTGCAAGCTCCGCCTCCCAGGTTCATGCCATTCTCCTGCCTCAGCCTCCGAGTAGCTGGGACTACAGTCGCCCGCCACCACGCCCGGCTAGTTTTTTGTATTTTTAGTAGAGACGGGGTTTCACCATGTTAGCCAGGATGGTCTCGATCTCCTGACCTCGTGATCCACCCGCCTCGGCCTCCCAAAGTGCTGGGATTACAGGCTTGAGCCACCGCGCCCGGCCGACTTTTTTTTTAATTGAGGGGCAATGGGGCAGTTAGCTACGTTTATCATTCTAATTATTGCAATGCTACAATTCATTAATAAATCAGTGGTATGACCAAGCATCTACTCTAGGCCTACTCAAAATGAAATGTACCCTTCTAGTATACAGCTTAAGTACAGACATTTATACAGGTTCACAATCTCCTCTCCAGCCTCGTGGGGCCAGATGTATGCATGGACAGTATATTACATGGCACCTCCAGGGGACTCTGAGTCAGATAAAGAGACTATAACCTCAGCATGGGTCAGACCAGGTTTTACAGCCAAATGACCTCAGGACTGGTCAGGATTTTGGAATTTTGCTAAGGCACCACGGACTCAGGTTAAAACCCTTTTACCTCTAACCCATCTATTTTACTACTTCATTTTCAATGTATGAATCCTAAATGTCTGTATACATCCTAATTAATAACATTTCTAATACTCAATTCAACCAATATTTATGGAACTCCCATTACATAACTGGGCATTATTCTAGGCATCATTCTAGACATGGAGTGATCAGTAGTAGACAAAACAAAACCACTGCCTTCAGGGAGCTTTCGATGACTCCCCTTGGGCAATAATTCATAAATGAGCTATAAATAAATTAAAGAGTTTAGTGTTTGATTCCTAAATCTAGTCATAGCTGCCAAAAAGACCAGTGACCACATCATATAACACAGCTACTTACATTTTATCATATCAATGTCAAATACAGGAAATTCATAATCAGGCTTTCCATACAGCTTTTTTTTGTGCTATTCTTTTAGTAAACATTTAGAATATATAGGATATATGTAGTCATATCCCCATTTCCCTCCCTAAAACTGCTTATTAAAACTGCCACCCTAGCTGGGCACGGTGGCTCACACCAGTAATCCCAGCACTTTGGGAGGCCGAGGCCAGTGGGTTGCCTGAGCCCAGGAGTTTAAGACCAGCTTGAGCAACATGGCATCCCAGCTACTTGGGAGACTTCAGGAGAATCGCTTGAACCTGGGAGGTAGAGGTTGCAGTGAGCCGAGATCGCACCACTGTACTCCCACCTGGGCAACAGAGACACTGTCTCAAAAAAAAGAAAAAAAAAAGTGTTCTGCATCCTTAATGTTTTGTCTGTTTTAAACAGAGTTTCTGCTACAAGTGGACTAAAATCTTTTCATTATGATTTTGGACTTTAAAATTTTTGCTTATAATTCTGTTTTTGCTTATATAATCCAAAGTTATATCTTAAATAATTACTTAGGATCCTTTCTTATCCCTATTAATGCTTTTTGCCTTACAGTTTGATATTAATATACCTGCATCTGATTTCTAAATTTTGTTTAGTAACGTCTCTTAATAAGCAGAAGTTGGGTTCCACCCAACCTAATGTCCTTAAATGAGTTTAATCTATATACATTTATTGTGATCACTGATGTATTTACACAATTTTATCTTCTTTTGTATTTCCTAAACACCTTCCCCACTTTTTTCTCCATCCATTCCTCCCATTGGATGAGCATATTTTCTCTATTCTTCTTCTTTTTTCCTTTCTTCCCTTTACTGGCTCTAAATTTCTGAATTGTATGCCTTCTCTTAATAATGACTTTTACATTTTATTATTATTAAGAGAGTCTGGCTGTGTTGCTCAGGCTGGAGCGTAGTGGTGTGATCTTGGCTTACTGCAACCTCTGCCTCCCAGATTCAAGCCATTCTCATGCCTCATTCAGCCTCCTGTGTAGCTGGGATTACAGGCGTGTACCACCATGCCCAGCTAATATTTTGTATTGTTATTAGAGACGGGATTTTGCTATGAGACGGGATATTAGAGACAGGATTTTGCTGCTCTGGAACTACTGGCCTCATGTGATCCACCTTCTTCAGCCTCCCAAAATGTTGGGATCACAGGCGTGAGCCACCATGCCCAGCCTATGTTTTATTGTTTTACCTGAACATTTTCCAACTAAGTTTTTCAGTTTTCCTATTCTCCTGACCATGAAAACCCTTTAGCATGCTAACCCTTTTGTTGCATGCATGCAACCCTTTATCATGACCTATAATCTATTCATTGGTCATGCTTCCTATCTTGTCATTGTATCTTAGTATTGTATCAGCTATTTATTGCCACAGTAATGCTGCATAACAAAGAACCACACACACAAAAACAAATCAGCAGCTCATGTAACAATAAACATTTATCTTAAGCTTAATAAACATTTAAGCTTAAGAGTTTGCACAGCCCAGCTGATCTGTGCTAGACTTGCTTATGCTTCTGCAGTCAGCAGACTGGTTGGCTGGGTGACTCTACTGATTTTGGTTAGGGGTTAGCTGGTGTTGATTGTGCCAGTTCAGCTCTGCCCCATGTGTCTCTCACATTCCTCCAGCAGGTTAGCCTGGGCATTTCCATGGCAAGGGCAGAGGTACAAGAGTGGAAGCAGAACTCCACAAGGGCTTTTACAAACTTCCCTATGAGTCAACAACCAACATCCCCTTGGTCAAAGCAAGTCACATGGCCAAACAGAATCAAGGGGCAGGAAAGTAAGTCCCGCTCCTGAGAGAAACATTTTAAAATCTGTCTTGACTTTTATATAAAAGGGGGACATGGACTTAAGGGCTACAAAATGAGGTCATTAACGGAACCAATGTATCACACTTAACGGTACCCTTTCTCACACCCAAAAAAGTAATGTTTCCTCTCCATAATTATTTTAGTTTGACAAATTTTATATAGTCTCTATTCTTGTTTACATCCTACACCTTTCTACTGGATTATTTTCTTTTGCTCCAGTACATCTTCTATGGATGATGAACTCTCTTGGTCTTTGCAAGCCTGAAATGTTCATTTCGCCCTCACTTTAGGATTATATAGCTTGGTGCAAAAGTTATTGTGCTTTTTGCCATTACCTTCAGTGGCAAAAGCTGCAATTACTTTTGCACCAACCTAATAGTTTAGCTGGGTGTAACATTTAGACTGATTTATTTTCCCTCAGTATTTAACTCTCCTATCTTTTGATTACTGCAGAGAATTCTGTCTAAATTTTCTTTTTAGTGTGTGCCTTTTCTTTCAGGTAGTGTTGAGATTTTAACAGCAATGTAATGTGTCTGAATATGGATGGGATTCATTTTTACTAACTCTCGTTGTAACTTGGTTAAGTTACAATCTGCATATTCACACAGTTGTGGAAAACTGTGAGCTTTCATTGTTTTATATTTTACTATTATTATTTTATTTTTACCAATGCTTCCATTTCCTTTTGCTGAAGCTCCCATAACATGTCTTAATTTTTCCTTCATATACATCTATTTTAAAAATCTTGTTTCTTGGTGCTCTGGTATGGGGCAATTTCTCACACCTTCGTTTCACAGATTTTAACTGTGTACAGCCTATAGTTTATGCCAATTGAACTGATCCAATTACTACATTTTTCACTTAAAAGCTTTTTTTTTTTTTTTTTTTTTTAAGAGGCAAGGTCTTGTTTTATCACCCAGGCTGTTCTACAGTGGTGTGATCATAGATCACTGCAGCTTCAACCTGCTGTGTTCAAGTGATCCTCCGGCCCCAGTCTCTGAAGTAGCTGGGACTCCAGGTTCAACACCCAGCTAATTAAAAACAATTTTTTTTGTGTAAGTAGAGACAAGGTCTCACTATGTTGCACGTAATACGATTTCCAAATGGTTTTTACACATACCTGTTATTTCACTTGTTTTTGTTTTATAATATCTGAAAATCTATGTGGATGGATGGGTTATCTCTTTAAACATTCCAAAATACATTATTTTAAAATCTGTCAGACTTTTAAATAAAATGAATGTTACGTGGTGTGAATGCAAGGTTCCAAGTTAGTTCGTTAACATATTTTGAACGTTTGGTTCGTGGGCTTGTTTAAAACCAGAGGTTCATTTTTCTCTCTCTTCCCCACCCTTCCTGCTTCCTTCTGTGCATCCATTTGTCTCCCAGATCCCAAACCAAGTCTAGAACCAAAACTTTGAGAAAATTTCTTCCTATTCTCCTAATGATTCTAGAAATTACTTAAAATCCAATACTAACCTTCAAAACAGCTTGGTTCAGTTCTAGATCGAGAGGCTAAATATGTATCTTCCAGCATCATTATGTCCAGCTTCCTCAAAACAAGGCCCTAGGTGGTGGCTGGCAAGAAGCGAGCTTTTGTCAGTTTTCTTTTATAAATAGGTGGGAAAGTGGGAGAGTCACATTCTAGCCTCTGCCTTAAAGCAGCAAACCTGGCTCCATTATCTTATTGTATTATTATATTATATTATTATATTGTTATTATGTATAGTATTTTTCAGCTCAGTTACTCCACAGGAACCAATTTCTCAAGTATCACTATAAACTTCTACACTCAGAACCTAGGAGGCTCATGGTTTCTGCCTTCCTTTGTTACATTTTTATTCCACTTTTGGTCCATAGAGATGCTTACCTTGTTTGAAACTGACTCTCTGTAGTTTAATTCTTCCTTGATTGGTTTCTATTAGTAGTAGCAGTATTATATGTATGGAGGGTTACATCAAAGTATGATATAATGCCTTCTCGATCAGAAGTCTTTATATGGAATATTCAAATAAACACATACACCAAAACACACACACTTTCTGACCTTGAATGACATTTGAAATAAAGAATTTATTAAGTAAAAATGTAAGATACACATTTTTAGTGATACTAATGACTAAACATGAACTGTTATTATCTTCCAATAGATTGTTGCAAATTATGGTTCAAAGCCACTTAATCATCAAACATTCAGGTAGAATTTTATTTCACAGAACCAAAAACAGTTAAGTGCCACTGATTTGCAGCTTGGAATTCAATTCCTTCTTATAAAATTCCAGTTATAACTTATCAAAAATGGGGGTGTGGAGGATGAATGACTTTCAGTCTAGCCTGAGAGTTGTGAATAAAAAAAAAATGCTGTGTTTATTTAGAGAGTATTACCCTTTGGAGCCACCGTTTGCACTAATGCATTTTACATTAGCGTGTCGCATCAGGAAATCCTGACTTTTTGGTGCCAAGGGGGTAATTAATATCAGTTCATGTTTTCAAAATGGTTGTGTTTATGTGAGAATGAGGACTGAACACTAACATGTAGAGCTTGAAGTATGAAAGCTTGCTGTGAAGCAAGATCTTGGGAAAGAATGGAATACTGAAATTAATGAACAGGAAACAGGATTTCTTTGGATAGAATATTAGTGCTAAAAAGAAAGCCAAACTACACTTCCTTGCTCTTAATTTTCTAAGCATTAACAGGCAAAATTCCCTAGTATAGCCATATTGATAGAAAAGAAGGTAAAATCCTTGATAGCTATATGCAATATTTTCATCTACTGATATCAGGAGTCCTGATAAGTATCATTTCTAAATACCATTCCATAGCTAATATAGTTACAGCTTCTGTAGACATAAAACTCTACATTTGCGCTAAGCTGAGTAAGACCTACTATTAGAGTAAAATGAAAACACTTTTGGTGCATGTTTTTATCTTCAAAGAAAAGATGGCAGAGAAACTAGAATCAAAGTACGCATACTATAGAGTGAAAGTCAGAAAACTAAGGAAGCAGCAAGAAAGCAGAGAAAAAAAATTCAAAGAATCAATTAAAGTGATAGAAGTCAAAACAAAGCTAAAATCTTCAGAGATAATATGAGGTACTACTTATAAAATGCTCAAAATAAGTACATAGAAAACATGATATTTATAAAATATATAATTATACAGATACCAAAGATCAATATTAAGTATATTTTTACCAATACTTTTCAAATTAACCAAATTGATTGTTACTAAATGTGGCATTCCCATTCATTCAACTGATGGAAAGCAGAGAGCGATCTTAGAGAAAATGCTACAAAATTTTGGCCTATTTCACCAGTCATGAACATGAATGGAATGATTGTAACATATGCTAAACACACAATACACTCACTTGTCATTCCTAAAAATTGATTCAATTCAGAACATATCATAGAGTAATATGAAGTGGCCACTACTGCATCACCTTACATCAGAGTACAGGATTTGCTCCTATCACAAAGGGCTTAATATCATAGAAGTGTTATTTCTCTCATGTCAAAGTCCAAGTTGATAGGTGGGAGAGGAGAAGGCTTCATGACAACCATTTTCAGGGGACTTTTGATTCTATCTACCTACACTGTCATTCTCTGGAGTATCTTTCTATCTGTAAAGCCAAAGCTCCCTACCAATAGGTCATGTTCCAGCCCATTGGAAAAAAGAAAAGAAAAATGAAAGCACCGTTTTAAGAATGTGGTCTAGAAGCTGTACACGTTACAACACATAGCCTCCTGGATTGAACTTAAAGTCATATGACCACACCAAGCTGCAAAGGAGGATGTTAAATGTCTCTAGGCAGGCAGCCATGCACCCATCCAAAACAAGGGGTATGTTTTAAAAATAATAATGGAGGAAAATCATTATTCCTAGGAGAGACCAAAAATGATAACAACCTTTCAGAATATTCAGGATTTCTTATTCACCTATTTTAATATTAAATAATATTTTAATATACTATATCATGAGAAACCCTCTCAGGATATCACAGTTCAAAATTATAACATAAATGCATCAACTCACATATCTAAGTTTCTTTTTTGTTTTTTGAGACGGAGTTTCACTCTTGTTGCCCAGGCTGGAGGGCAATGGCATGATCTTGGCTCACCGCAACCTCTGCCCTCCTGGGTTCAAGCGATTCTCCTGCCTCCTGAGTAGCTGGGATTAAAGGCATGCGCCACCACCCTGGCTAATTTTGTATTTTTAGTAGAGATGCGGTTTCTCCATATTGGTCAGGCTGGTCTTGAACTCCCGACCTCAGGTGATCCACCTGCCCCAGTCTCCCAAAGTGCTAGGATTACAGGCGTGAGCCACCACACCCAGCTCTAAGTTCTTAAACTATGGATTTCTATCAGGAAAAGACAAAATAAAAAATATATACACATTTACCCATATATCTAACATATCTGCATATATAATACATATATACACACACATATGTATATATGTACATATGTGTGTGTATATATATGTAAAACAATCTCCCATTCTCAAGTTTATAAAATTGGGCAATAAATTACACATTGTCACCCTAATTATAGGTCTTTATTAATAAAAATTATATTGCATTGTCTATTTCTGAGACTTCAATTTGTAAACAATAAAACAAGGTTTTCTACTGATTTCTTAGTTTTTTTGTTGTTAGTAATCAAACAGAGATACTTTGGGGCAGCTAAAAAGATAGTCTATTAGCAAGGCACAAAAAAATTAAAGAGCTTTTAAACATCAACAAGCAAAAATCTCTAAAAGGTTGTAATCATTCTTTATAAAAACACACTTCAATAATTTTCTTACTATTAAGAAGCTAGGGGACGGGCATGGTGGCTCATACCTGTAATCAATCCCAGGACTTTGGAACGCTGAGGTGGGTGCATAACTTGAGGCCAGAGTCCGTGACCAGCCTGGCCAATATGGCGAAACCATGTCTCTACTAAAAACACAAAAAAATTTAGCCAGGCATGGTGGCACACTCCTGTAATCCCAGCTACTTAAGAGGCTGAGTCACCACAATCCCTTGAACCTGAGGGGCGGAGGCTACAGAGAGCCAAGATGGCGCCACTGCACTGCAGCCTGGGAAACAAAGCAAGACTCTATCTTTACCAAAAACAAATAACAAAAAAGCTAGTGATTATGTATAACTTTGCAGATAACTTTTATCAAATAAAAAAAACACTGTGTTACAGAAAAACAACTCACAAGTTTACGCCAATTAAATTAGATAGTTAAATGGAATTAACTAGTCCTTGAAATGGAATACATAAAACATAAACAAATAGCTTTAACTATAATTAATTTTTTAAATTAAAGGAATAGAGTGGCTTCTCAAATCACTGGAAGAAAAATGATGCTTAAGCAACTAGTTATCCATAAGAAAAAAATTAATGTCCTAAATTATACCATGTACAATAAGTTTCAGAAAAATGGAAGCAAATATGCGGAATATTTTTACAAATTTGACAGCTGGGGGGAGTCATAAGCCAAACTTTTGACTACATAAAATCTTAAAGCTTTAATACAGTGAAAGACATCATAAGTTACAAAATAATGGACAGAAGAGACCTGCAACATATAGAAGAGAAAAAGGATTAACTGTGCAGGGACATATGTAATTTTACATGTGTGTGCACACACCTGTGTGTGTCTGGGTATAATTTCCTCTCTCTTACACAACAAACATCCCAACAGAAAAATAGACAAAGAACATTAAAAGGCATTTTATAGCCAAAAAAAAAAAAAAGTGTAATAGGCATTTAAAATGATGTTCAACTTACAAATAAATGCAATACAAATAAAATTCAGAGATAACATTTTAAAAAATTGATGAGAATTGCAAAAATTAGTAAGACTAATGAACTGGTGCTGCCAATGGCATACTTTTTATGTTGATACTTTTTGCAACATCCATAGCCTTACACCTAAGATATTAAAAATTTACTATATAGAAATACCCCAACAACACACACAAAAAAACCCCCCAAAAAACTCTGCAATATAGCTTATAAAAGCTTTGTTTCTGCAACAGTAAAAAATTAAGAGGCAACAAGGGAACTGGGAGCATTCAAGATATTTCTAAGTTAAAAAGAAAAGAAAGTTGCAAAATAATATGTAGTATAATTCCATCTTTGTTTTAAAAAACAACATATACATTGGCTTATTACGTAAAATTAAATTGGAAGAAAAGTACCAAATTTTTAATAACTGTGACTTTTAATGGATGAAATTATGAAGAATGTTCCCTCTTTGTCTGTCTGTTAATCTTTTATTTAACATGAATGACTTCTTAAAATGAAAGAAAAGGCAATGACTTATACGTACAAATTCTGAGGTGGTTTCTAATTCAATGTTAACATTGAAAATACAGAATTTAGGAGTAAGAAGAATCTTCAAGTCCTTATTTTTTAGATATCTTTACTGGAATTATCTAAGAGATTAAATAACAGTGTTTGCTTCTATTTGGGGATGAGTGTATGAACAATCAGAAGTCTGGCCATGAGTTGCTAAGTATATAAACTGGGTTACCATTACATGGGGGCCCACAGCACCATACTCTGCTCTACACTTGGGTATGTGTTTAAAAATTCCATTACAAAATTTTAAGACAAAACCAAAAACAATGTGCCACCTGAATAATGCTACAGAATAATAACATACTCCCAAATAACAGAACTAGCACACTTAGCATATTTTGAAATGTTTATTAATAGTCACCCCACTCTTTTCTTAGTAATACTTTGTTTCTGGAATTTTACGGGATAGTATATTACTTTGATAAAATGCAAACTTTAGTTGTAGAATATATAGTCTGTACAGAAATGTCAAATCTAGCAGACAGCTACTGGTAAAGTTATTCCTCTTACTAGGTATCAGAGGAGTAAGGTAATTTTTGTCACCACCAATTAAAAACTTTTACGAAATAGGACTGTTATAAAACAATTAAACCTTGCAAATGCACTAGTCTCCAGGAAGAAAGTCCTGGAGGAAATTCTGCTTATTAAAATTGCAATTTTAGTTTCCATTAAAAGGAGAATAAGACAACAGAAGATGAGTTGGCAAGACAAATTATTTCTTAATGTCAGTTGAGCTTATTTCAAATGAGATAACGTATCTACACCAGGTTGGGTTCAGTACAATTCTGACTCCTCAACTCATTTATCTAATTCAGTCATCTTGATTATAGCCTCATGGACTTCATTTTCAGAGAAAGAATTCTGTAACAAACAGCCTACACAACATGCTGATTACTGAACAGTTAATTCTAATTAACTTGGGCATGGCAAGAGAATTTTGATAAAGTCCTAGAATACAAATATAGTCTGCTTATACTGGACTAACTTATACAAACACCCACAGCATAGTCTCCAGACAAAACAAGAGAGTCAAAGAGATCTAATTTAAAGAAACAAATGAGAAAATTAAAATCACAAATAATTTATTCTTCCGTTAGAGTTGATACAGTTTTAAATAGCAACAAAGTACACAGTGGTGGAAAATTGGCACAGAACCTACAAGCATTTCAATCACAATAAGGCTGTCCATGCTTTATCTGTTCAAACTTGATGTCCATTTTCTACTGACTAAGTTGAAAGAAAAATCCTGTTCTGGCCAGGCACGGTGGCTCACGCCTGTAACCCCAGCACTTCAGAAGGCCGAGGTGGGCGGATCACCAGAGGTCAGGAGTTCAAGACCAGCCTGGCTAACATGGCGAAACCTCGTCTCTAATAAAAGTACAAAAATTAGCCAGGTGTGGTGGCAGGTGCCTGTAATCCCACCTACTCAGGAGGCTGAGGCAGGAGTACTGCTTGAACCCAGGAGGTGGAGGCTGAAGTGAGCTGAGATTGCACCACTGCACTCCAGCCTGGGCAACAAGAGCAAGACTCCATCTCAAAAAAAAAAAAAAACACACACGCACAAAAAAACCCTATTCTGACCTTGAAACACACAAACACACACACTCTCTCTCTCTCATACACACAGAGACCCACTGAAATTCCTCCTTTTGATTACAGTATGTTGAGAACAGTATGTTCTGTTTATTCAAATTTATGGCACCCCTTCTGTTTTGTTTCCAGTTAGAAGCGGGAAAAACCAATTCAATTATAAAGAATACATCTTATTCCCTGGGCATAGGCAACTGTGATGAAAATAGCAACTTACCTTTGGGCTAGATGTTTTCAGATTATGCTTAAATAACCGTGGTTAGACATTTTTCAATGCATGCTTTCCTGCCCCACCAATCTCCCTGAATTCAGCTAAAATAATCAGGCAAAGGACAGTCTCAAATAATGATTAAAAATATGCCATGCTAATAAACAAGGTTATCTAGAATGCAACCTCTGTGCTTTAAAAACAGATAGAATAAACCTCATCAATAAGCATTTTCCTAAATATCTCTTTGTGTTATATTAACCAACATAGAAAAGGGAAAAACATAAAAGTGTCCCTTTATAAATGATATTATTTCCAAATAAGAAAGTTGAAATAAAGGTTTGTAAAGTCTCCTAAACTATTCTGTTCAATAACCAATTATCCCTCAATGTTACAAAATAAAATTACTGGATCAATGTTGACTCTTCTTTGATATCATTTATAAAATGTTTTGATATTACTAAGTTCCCTGATAACTCAAACAAGGTAAAATTAACACTTTCATTTTCAGTTATTGCTATTTTAGAAGAGGATTACCACTTTCATTTACATGAAACTGTTTTACCAAAGCCTCCTCACATCCAACATAAAGTAATTCTTATTGCCTCACATTTTAAAACAGTATTATAAATGATCTTTATAAAAAGGTTTAATCCACAAAACTGGAAGGCTTTTAAAAAATGTCTTTTTACTCAAAACTGTATCACAGTGCCCTTGATTATCTAATAGATAAAAGGGATTTGAATTTCCTCTATGAGAACAGAACAGTGGACATATGGTGTGCTTTGTCTTCCCCTCACCTTTATCTTTATAGCACATCATTTTGAGACCAAAACAATCAAGCATCTACCATGCTCCAGTCCACATCAACAGAGGATTTCTGATTCTGTCCAGTGCGTAGTGTACCGCCTTGCATATTCACCACATGAAATAAACATAATATACAAAATATTGCTGCTGTAAAAAGTGTACATTTCCCTCTTCCCCTTACAAAAAAATCTGTGGAAAAGTATTAAATTCCCTTACCCTTCATAAACATACAAAGCTGTTCACACCTTTCAGTCTGTAACAGTCCATTTGAAACACAGTTCCAAAATCATCACAAATTGGTTATGTCATTGCATTTTCTGTCCAATGTTGCCATCTAGAGTAGAAATGTGAAATCAAGAGTATTTTTGAGCTACTAAAGCCTTTTATAACTAAACCACAAAGGCTGCTTACTGATGAGACAGCCACTTATCCACAAGGTTTTTCCAAAAACTAGATGGAATGGAAGGATCTCTTCACAGGGAGGTGTCCACAGTGCTGAGGTGACAATATGGCTGCTGATAGATACTGGCTATTGGAATGTAAGTACTTTTTCACTGCTGGTAATTTCCATACTGTCCCTAAAAGATAAATTTAAAAATATAATTAGATAATAGTTACAAACGAATCATTTCTAACATTGTAATACCACAAAAAAGCGGCTGTACCTACAATAAACAAATTTTTTTATATCTTTAGGTACACCGTATCACCCTGTAATTTCTTCTGATATTATATTCAATTACAAATGAATTTCATAATCCAAAATATGCTAGGGATTAGCAAATGAGCCTAGAATAATACTTGTCAGGGTGGGAACTTAAATGTTTAGTGAATTTTGTTGAATGAATTGAGCAGGTATTGAGTGAGAAGTTCTAGTTCTAAACTCTGATGTAATATATATGGAATGGAATATATATGTATGAAAATATATGGAATGTAATATACATATATGAAAATGGAAAGGTATGTGGGAGGTAAAAGGTAAAGAACCTTCTATTCATACTAACATATTTGAGCCTTTCTTTGAGGTCAACAAAGTGTCAGTAGAGGTATTTAGACAGGCCACAGGGACATAAAATCAAGGAAAGTTGGTTTTTTTGTGTTGCCTGTTTTGTTTTTTTAATAAGGTAGACTTGAAGACCCTCAGGATGACAGGATGAGACAGAAAGGGAATATAGATAAAAAGGACACAATGAAGCAGCACAATTCTGTCGGGGGGGTGAACAATGTCCAGTATACATCTGTTCAGGTTAACTTTTAGAGAAGAGAAGCAACATCTTTTCCTTTAAAACAGAAGAACGGTAGAAAAAGGACATACTATGAAATATGTATTTCATTAAAAATTTCTTAAATGTGTTTAAAATAAATATTCATAAAAGCACTAATTTTCAAAAAGCATGACTCACTGGAAGCATATAATTAGTTAACTGTTTCCTTTGGCTAAACAACTCCCTCTCCAAGTCATAATATAACTTGAAAACATTCTACACTTGAAATACTTTTCTACCATAAGAAACGGTACCCTAAAAATCTACATTTCCACAGAAGTAAATACACATCACAATGTGTTGAATGTCACCATAGATATGATGGAATAATGAATTAAACAGAAATAAGGATTTTTTGGGGCTGGGCATGGTGGCTCACACCTGTAATCCCAGCACACTGGGAGGCCAAGGCAGGTGAATCACTTGAGGTCACAAGTTCAAGACCAACCTGACCAACATGGTGAAACTAAAAATACAAACTAAAAAGACATAAAAATACGTCTTTACTAAAAATACAAAAATTAGCTGGGCGTGGTGGTGCACACCTGCAATCCCAGCTACTTGGGAGGCTGAGGCAAGAGAACTGCATGAACCCAGAAGGCGGAGGTTGCACCACTGCACTCCAGCTTGAGCAACAAAGCGACTCCATCTCAAAAAAAAAAAGAGAGATTAGGGATTTTACACTAGTGTGTTTTACAAAGTTATATTCAGTTAAAGTCAATGATCATCTTGAAGGATTTATGGATAAAATGACATCATGTCTAAGATTTGCTCTAAAATACTCTGAAAAAAATAGTGTGGGGGCAGATAAAACAACACTGGCAAAATGTTGATAAACTGATGAAGTTGGGTGATGGGTACACAGATGTTCACTATACTACTCTCTTTATTGTATGTGTGTAAAATAAACATAATAAAAGGTTTAAAATAAGAAACTTATTGCTTAGCATACTGGAGCTTATTATTCCATTGTTATAGATTGTCTAAATATTAAATCTGAGTTTAAGTCCCAACTCTATTGCTAACTTCCGATTTGAGTCTAAAAAAAGCTCTGTTAGACTCAGTTTCTTCACTGAGCAGTGGGAGAGTAACATATACGTCTCTGGATCACAATTTCCCTTCTGTTAATGGCTACATTAATTCCTGTACCTCATTTGTTTGCTATGATGCTTAAATCATAACAAACATGAGAGGACATGAGAAAGGGCTTTTTAGAATTATAAATCAGTGACTCCCAATGCTGGAGGGAAATACTCCCCTAGTCAATGTGTAAAATGAGATGCTAATGATGAAAGTGAGTTGCAAATATAAATGATGTGAAAGCAGAAGAGAGGTTAAGAACCACTGTACCATAATAAGCTATAATTTATCAACTATATTATGAACTACTTGAAGAATGAGATCAGGTCAATAATGTATACCAAATAAATTATATCCAAGCAACTGTGAACACTTATGGAAAAAATACTCATCATCATCATCATAAATATGGAAAACAAGACTCAGAAATTAAGTATAATTACAAAATAGGTAAGTTCTCTAAGTCTTAGCAAACTTAGGAGAGTTCAGACAGGAAAATGTTAACACAGCCTAAATTAATTAGAAAAATATTCCCAAGAATGTGGGAGCCTTGAGAAAATACTAAGATCTGAATAGCAGAAAAAAGAAAAGAAAAGGGGGCAATTCAAATAGAAGCAACAGCTGAAACAAAGGCACAGAGGATAAAATATAGAATACTTAGGGAAATGAGAAGAAAGAATACGCAATAATGAGGAGTAGAAGCTAATAATATACCCCGATAATAATACCTTAGTATGTGTCACACATTGTAGTAAGTGCTTTGTGTCCGTCTATAATCTATATAGTAAATATTATCTCCATTTTATAGATGAAGAAATGGAGGTACTGAGAGTGTATGTAATTTGGCCCATACTTGATCACAATGCTAGGACCAAACAAAATCACAATCATGCCTAAAAAGGTAAGCTGTGTATCTGTAACCATTAACAAATTCCAAGGTGGCATTAAGGATTAAAAGTATGGGTTTTGGAGCCAGAAACCAATTTCTAGTGCTAACGTCACCACTTAACAGCTTCTTATCCTTGGGCAAGTTGCTTAACCTCCCTTGAGTTTCAATTTTATCATCTCACAAGGGTAATTATAATCTCTATTTTAAAAAGTTACTCAAGAAGAAAAACATGAAAATGCTCTGTGAACTACTCAAGTACTCATTAACAGTATGGGTGGCAGTGTGGTACACAGTGAATAGAGCATGGGCTTTCAGCACTCAGCAGTAGTCATGCAGCTTCACCATTCCTCAGTTGTGTCATCTTGAGTAAATCACTTGAACACTCTAAGCCCCACCTTCTCTCTCTTTGCTTCTTCAATTTTTAAAAAAATTCCTCTGACTACAGTATAATTTTAATGGGAAAGAAGACAGTATGGAAGATCCTGCTGTGATGAAGATGGGAGATGAACACGGTCTAAACTAAGATAAGGGAGTAGGTTAGAGAGAAATGGCTGGATTCAAAAGCTTTTCGAAAAGAAGATCAATAACATTTGTCATTTATCAGAAACGGGAGGAAAACAAGGGACACTTAAATATCAAATAGGCACTTGGCATTCTAGTTTGGTGATACACTCCTCTCTTTGATATAGAATACAGAAAAGTTTTGTCAGAAAAAAATACAAATTTATTTTGTTTCTGTTACATCTAAGCAGAGCTGGCGAGTAGGCATCTGATTTCCAGAAGAGAGATCCAGACTATAAATAGAGATTTGGGAGTCAACAGCACGGTGAACTGAGACCTTGTGAATAAATGAGAATGCCTAGGCAGAGTATATTGAATGAGAAAAGTCCCTAAGGTAGAAACCTGAGCAATACCAACATCTTTACATTTCTTTCCTTCATTCTATTTATCTAATCAGTTTAAAATCTTAACATTATTCCTTCACAATACATTTTAGGGGTTTCCTCTTATCTCTGGTCTTGTGATCATGCATTCAAATCTAGAAAGTAATGGCCTTATTTACTCAGTGGTTTATACTTTATTCACCAATATTTATTGATTATGTGCTGTGCTCTACTAGGTGACAGAGACTCAACAGAAATAAAAACAGACAAAGCGATGCTTTTAAAGAGGTTACATTCTAGGGAAAGAATATGACAATAAACAGTAACAATCTGTCAAATGAAGAGAAATGTTGAAAAATTAATGCACATTTCTATTCAAGATGGATTTATTTGGCAGCCTGAAACAATATTAAAAAAAAAACTACACAAAGCCTATGATAATCATATTCAGGACACACAGGACAGAGCCAACAAAGGACAATGATCCCTCAGACATGGTAAACAAACGAGGCCAGCCCTCTGATTACCACAGCTAACTGCCTTGAGAGTTTCCAGTCTGCAGTACATGAAGGGGAACTGAGGCTAAGTCTGCCAGATGTTCTGACTTAAGGCGATAAGGCTTAGAGTCTGGAGAGAAAAAGGTAGCTAGAGTTAACAGGACACAGTACCCTAGAAGAAAGATCTGCCTAAAGAGACAACTCTGGAGATCTGCAGAGGAACCCTCCTCCTATTCAGCATAGTACAGATATGCAAATGTGTGAGGAAAATACCCAAGGCTGAGGCAAGAAACACCCAAAAGGATTAGGGGAAACAATACTTGTTTGTCACGTAGGAACAGAAACAGTGCTTATTCCCATCTGCCAGAGTAAAAAGCCTTACAAAAGAAAGGGCATTGGGCAAAATACCCAAAAGGCTCTTACCTTACCAGTGATGAATATTTAGCCCAGGACTAAACACTGCTCTTTGTCCTGCCTAAAATATCTTAAAAGCAATTTCAGAAAGTTCAAACTGTTTGTAACTTACTAAACTGAATCCCAAAGCAAAACTTAAGAATATTTCTAGGCATACAAATATCTTCATAACCCAACAACATAAAATTCACAATGTCTAGAATTCAATCAAAGATTATCACACACACAAAGGAGGAGAGAAAAAAAACCTGATTAAAACTGACCCTAAAATGACACAGATTATTAGAGTTGGCAGAAGAGGATATTATAAGAATTATACTTGTATTCCGTATGTTCAAAACAATTAAGGAGAGACACGGAAGATATTAAAAAGACCTAAACCAAACTTCTAGAGATGAAAACGACAAAGTCTGAGGTTAACACTCAACAAACTCCAAGCATAAGAAACATGAAGAAATCGACACCAAGGCATGCTCTCACCAAATTGCTCAAAACAATTTGGGCAAGAGAGAAATTTCTTCAATCAAACAATTTGATAAAGGGAAAATCTTAAAAAAAGAGAAAAAAGACATATTAACTACAAAAGAACAAAGATAAATGACAGCAAATGTCTCCTTGGAAACAATGTAAAGAAGAAAAGAGTGGAACATCTTTAAAGTATGGAAAGGAAGAAAAGCGTGGAGCATCTTTAAAGTATGGAAAGAAAACCAAAACAAACTGTCCACCTAGAATTCTATACCCAGAGAAAATGTTTCAAAAATGAAGGCGAAATAAACATTTTTTTTCAGACATACAAAAGCTGATTATTACCAGGACACCTGTATTTTAAGAAATGTTAAAGTCCTTCAGGCAAACAAAAATGATACCAGAAAGAAATATGAATCTACACATAAATAATGAAGAGCACCAAAAATGGTAACTACATGGGTAAATTTTAAATTTTTTTCCCTTACTAGTTAAGTATCTCTAAATTATTTCTCTTAGACAAAAATAAATTCAATATACTGTGGTATTTATAGCATATACAGAAGTAAAATTTATAACAATAACATACAGATCGAGAAGCAGACTATCTTACGGTTCTTGCACTATATATAGGCATACTATCACTTGAAGACACTGAGACACGCTACATAGATGAATCTCGAAAATATTAAGTAAAAAAAAAAAAAAAAACCACCAGTCACAAAACTCCACATACTGTATGATTCCATTTATCTCAAATGTACAGAATAGGCAAATTCATAGAGACAGAAAGTAAACTACTGTTGCTGGAAAATCTCCAAATATTTGAAAACGAAATTACAGACTGAATATTTATGTATTTAAAGCTGAGTAGTTCAAGGGGAATGAGGAGTGACTGCTAACAGGTTTATCAGGTTGGTGAAAATGTTTTAAAATTAGAGGGTGGTGATGGTTGCACTTTTTCTTGAGACAGGATTATTAGCTCTGTCACTCAGGCTGGAGTACAGTGACACAATCACAACTCACTGCAGCCTCAACCCCCTGGGTTCAACCCCCTGCCTCAGCCTCCTGAAGAGCTGAGACTACAGGCACATGCCATCGTGCCTAGCTAGTTTTTTGTAGAGGTGGGGTCTCACTTTGTTGCCCAGGTTGGTCTTGAACTCCTGGGCTCAAGCAATCTTCCTGCCTCAGCTTCCCATAGTGCTATAATTATAGGCAGGAGCCACCAACCCTAGTCTACCTTTTTGAATATGCTTAGAAACCACTGAATGGTATACTTTAGAATGGTGACTTGTATGACATGTGAATTATGTATCAATAAAGCTGTTTTTGTTAAAAACATGAGAAAAATCAAAGGAAGGTAGAAAAAGAGGAAAGGGAGAACAAAAACCAGATGGGACAAATAGAAAAAATAAAGATGATATACTTAACCATATACATAATCACACTAAACATGTCAAAAATCCCAATTTAAAGGCAGCAATAGTCAGACTGGATTTTTAAAAAAGCAAGATCCAACTGACTACATATGCTGTCTACTTGAAATATAATTCAAATATAAAAACACAAATATGTTAAAAGGATGAAAAATATATTATTCTAATACTAATCAAAAGAAAAGTGGTATTGTAGTATTGATATTAGACAAACTAGATTTCAGAGCAAAAAATATTAGCAAGGATAAAGACAGTTATTTGACAACGGTAAAGGAGTAAATTCATCAGAAAGATTTGAAAATCTCCAAATATTTGAAAATAAAATTGCACACCTCTGATGTGTCGTGGGTCAAAAAAGAAATAAAAAGTGAAACCAGGATGTATTTTGAACTGATTAAAAATAACAGAATCAGATACAGTTTAAGAGTACTTAGAACTAAACATCTATATCAGAAAGAAAGACAGTTCTTAAATCAACGGGATTACAACTTCAAACTTAAGAAACTGGAAAAAGAAGAACAAATAAAATCCAAGCAAGCAGAAAAAAAAACAAATAATAAAATTCTGGGCAGAAATCAAAGAAACAGAAAAGCAAATGGGCAAAAGGCAATCAATAAAATCAAAAGCTGCTTTTTGAGAAAAATCAATAGGTAGATTAAAACTAGCCAGATAAATGAGGATAAAGAGAGAAAACACACATTATTAATATCAGAAATGAGAAAGGTAATATCACTATATAGAGATATTAAGTGATGATAAATTATTCAACAACACAGATAAAATGGACACCTCCTATGAAAAATACACAAAACATTTACTCAAGAAAAAACCAGATAACCTGAAAACCCCCTATATTTCATGAATTAAATTTATAATTTAAAAATTTCTCACAAAAAAAACTACAAACCCAGATGGCTTCACTGGTAACTTGCAGCAAACATTTTAGAAAAAATAATACCAATTTTCTGCAGATCTTTCCAGAAAATTGAGGGGAGGAAATTCTTTCCAACTCACTCTATGAAACCAGTGCTACATCAATAACAAAACCAGACAAAGATGTTACAAGAAAAGAAAACCAGATTCCAAAATTTGTCATGAAAATACAGATATTCCTTGACTTACCATGGGGTTATGTCCCAATTAACCCACTGTAAGTTGCATACATCATGTAATTTATTAAACACTGCACTGAATGATTGTATGGTTACCGGAAGTAGAGCTTCTACTAAATGTACATCACTTTTCACAGCATTGTGAAGTCAAAAAAAACCCGTAAGTTGAACCACTGTTAAGTCAGGATGCATCTGACTGGGACTACAGGCACATGTCACCATGACTGGCTAGATTTTTATACAGGTGAGGTCTCACTTTGTTGCCCAGACTGGTCTTGAACTCCTGGACTCAAGAGATGCAGATGCAGAAATTCTTAACAAAATTTTAGCTAATCAACCCAACATATAAAAAGAATATACATCATGACCAAATGGATTTTATCATGACCAAATGGTATGCAAAGTTGGTTTACATTTGAAACTCAAACAATATAATTCAAAAATTAGCAAACTAAAAAAGGAAAACCATAATTCCCTCAATAGACAAGGAAAAATTATGTGACAAAATTCAACATTTATTCTCAATAAAAATTCTCAGCAAACTAGAAATATAACACCTAATAAAGGACAGCTACAAAAAACCCTACATTAATATCTTATATAAGGATGAAAAACTGACAACTTTCCCCCTAAGATCAGGAACAAGACAAAAGATGTCTACTTTCACCATTTTTATTTAACATGGTATTGGAGTCTCTGGCTGAGGCAAGCAGGAGGGTGGGGAAGGAACATGGGGGAGTATTCAGATTGAAAAGGAAGAAGACTTTCTTTATTTACAGACAACATGATTTCTATGTTTGAATATTCAATGAAATCTGCAAAAACACTACTAGATGTGTGATTTTAGTAAAGTTATAGTTTTGATAAAATATCAATACACAAAAATAAGCTGGCATTTGTATGGACTAGCAACTAATAACTGGAAATTAAAATTTTAAAAAATTTACAATAGCATCAAAACACATAAAATACTTAGAAAATAAATGTTAAGACCTATATACTGAAAATTATATGACACTGTTAAAATTTTAAGGGACATAGGCCACGTTCATAGGTTGGAAGACTAAATAATACTGTCAATTCTCCCCAAATTAATCTATAAATTCATGGCAATTCCAATCAAACTCCTAGTAAGCTTTTATGTACAAACTGACAAGCTGATTCTAAAATTTACATGGAAATCCAAAGAACCTACAGTGTCAAACAACTTTGTATAAAAAAAAAAGTTCAAAAACTAATACTACCTAATTATAAAACTTATTATAAAACTTATAAAACTATAGAAATGAAGATGGTGTGGTGCTGGCATAAAGATACATAAACAGATCAATGGAACAGAATAGAGTTCAGAAACAGACACATGTTTATGGAGAACTGATTTTCTGCAAAGGCAAAACGACAATTCAGTAGATAAAAGATAGTCTTTTTGGCTGGGCATGGTGGCTAACGCCTGTAATCTCAGCACTCTGGGAGGCCAAGGCGGGCGGATCACAAGGTCAGCAGATCAAGACCATCCTGGCCAACAAGGTGAAACCACGTCTCAACTAAAAATACAAATATAAATAAATAAATAAATAAATAAATAAATAAAAGTAGCTGGGCGTGGTGGTGCACGCCTGTAGTCCTAGCTACTTGGGAGGCTGAGGCAGGAGAATCACTTGAACCTGACAGGCAGTGGCAACAGTGAGCTGAGATCGCGCCACTGCACACCAGCTTGGTGGTGACAGAGCAAGACTGTCTAAAAAAAGAAAAGATAGTCTTTTCAACAAATGACGCTGAGAAAAATAGACATGCATCAGAAAGAAAAAAAGCCATGCAAACTTTATTTCGTACTTCACAGCATACATAAAAATTAACTCAAAATGAATCATACACTTAAATGTAAACTCTAAAATTATATAACTTCTAGAAGAAAGTACAGGAGAAAATCTTTGTGACCCTCAGTTAGGTAAAGATTTCTTACACATATGATCCCAAAAGCATAATCCATAAGAGAAAAAAACTGATAAACTAAACTTCATCAAAATTTAGATTCTCCCGTCTTTGAAAGACACTATTTACAGAATGAAAAAACAGACAGGATGAAAATATGTGCAAATGAAACCTGATTAAGGACTTGTATCTAGGATATACAAAGACCTCTTAAACTCAACAATAAAAAAAAAAAGAATCTTCAATTTAAAAATGAGCAAAAGATTTAAACAGACACTCCTGAAAAGAAGAAATATAGATGGCAAATAAGGGAGAGAAGATGGTAAACATCATTAGTCCTTGGGGATACTCAAAGTTATGAGGCGTTATAACACACCTATTAGAATAAATAAAATTTAAAAGACTGATTCATACTACATATTGGCAATGAGTTAGGAAGAATATGGGAGAAATCATATACTGCTGGTAGGAATGTAAAATGGTAGGAATGTACAATGGTACACTACTTTGGAAAACATTCTTGCAATTTGCTGAATTAAATATATACCTATCATATGATCCAACCATTCCACTCCTAGGTATTTACCCAAGAAAAATGTCCCCAGGGACTTGTCCATGAACGTTCATAGTACTGTGTCTGTAAAGCCAAATGTCCCATCTGTAGATCAAAGGATAAACATAGTACTTTGTCTGTAAACCCAAATATCCCAACTCAATGGACAAACAAATAGCCATATAATGGAACACTGCTTAGTAATAAACAATTATTGGCACAAACAACATAAGTATCAAAACAATTACGCTGAGTAAAAGAAGCCAGATAAAAAAGAGAACATACTGTATTATTCAATTTCTATACAATTTTGGAAAATGTAAACTAACCCACAGTTTAATTAAAAGGTCAGTGACATGGTCTGGAAAGGGGATGCAAGTGGAGGGATTTCAAAGGGGCACAGGGAAAACTTTTGGGCATGATAGATACTCCATTATTTCGATTCTGCTGATGGTTTCACAGGTGTGTATAAACATGTCAAAAAAGATCTGTACACTTTTATTACATGTAGTTTAATGGTATGTAAATTATATTTCAATTAAGCTGTTCAAAAAACTATGAAAAGGGAAAAAGAGTGATGCAATGGAGGGTGTTACTGTCTTAGGTGGTCAGTGAAGGACTCTCTGAGATGATATGGTGACATTTAAGCAGAGATTTTAATAAAGTGAGGTTGGAGGCACTGCAGGCATTCAGGCAGAAGAGGGGGTAGCAAATACAAAGGTTCTCAGGTAGAAACTCACTTGATGCATATAAGACACAGCAAACAGGCCAGTGTGACTGAAGCAGAGTGAATTAGGGCAGCAAGTAGTTGGGACATAAATACGCAGGCACGAGGAGGGTAGCATAGGAGGTAGGAACACAAGTCCTATACGGCCTTGTAGGCCAGTATATCATATGGCTTTTACTTAAAACATCACAGGGTTTTAAGCACAGAGTTGACTAATGTCTTTAAAACATTACTCTGGGTTCCATGTGCAGAGTATCTTGTAGAGGAGGCAGGATAAAATCAAGAAAACCAAAAAGAAGGATATATTGCAACAGTCCAGATGAGTGCTAGTTGTGACTTTCAGTTGGGTGAAAGGAGACTGTGAAAAATGGCTAGATATTGGATATATTTTGAAGGAAGAGGTGAGGAGATTTGCTAATTGACTGGATGTTTGCTTTGCAAAGAGGGGCATCAAAGAGGACTGTAGGCTTTTAACCTGAGGAACAGGAAGAATGGAGCCACTGTTTATTGGGATAGGGAGGACCGATGGGGAAGTATCGTAGCAATTTCTACCCTTTTAATTTCTCCCCTTTTATCTTGCATATTGCTATAAGAGTAATCTGCCTAAACTACAATTATAATTATGTTAGTATTGGGTTTCAGAATCTTCATTGGCTCTTCCTTGGTACTTCACACTTAAATATAATATTTCCCAAGGAATATTTCTCAAGATCTGAGTTAGAAGCTCCTTCCACATAAATCTTAGCTTCCCTTATCTAAGTATTTATCACACTATATCATATCATATGTTTACCTGCCTGTAGCCATCTAGACTTAAGTTCATAAAGGCTGAGTCCATGTCTATCTTATTTCCCAGTATGTTCCCAATCTTCGCATGGCACTTGGTATATAATAGTTGCTCAATAAACATTTGCTTAATGAACGGCTTTAAGTTTAGGAGATTTGGAAATACATTGACTTAGAAAGGAAAATGGTGAGTTTAGTCTACAACATGCTAAAGCTGAGGGAATCCAAAGACAAGAGATGTTCTGTACATTTGGATAAAAAGGAGCTGAAACTGGGTTGAGAGGTAAGAGCTAATACTGAAAATAGAGGGCAGGATGATTCAGAGGCTAGAAAAAAAAAAACAGAGTCAAGAACTGGTATTAGGGTAAAAAAAAAAAAAGGAAAACCAATATAAAAAAAAAAGAATGAACCAATGTAAACGCAAGAGGAACAAAATGGTTCAGAAATATAGAAGCTAAAGAAGACCATTTAAAAATGAAAAAGGAAAATGTGCCAATAGCTAAAGTGAGGTCAAGGAAGACCAAGATAGCTGGTTGACTATTTTACCTCTGCAGGACCTACTACAGTATCAAACACGTGGAGAATAAATATTTGTTGAATGACGGAATACATGATCAGAATCTCACTTTTTAAAAAGTTCAGCCGTAGATTAGATTGAGGCTAAATTTGTTCTGCTCAGGAATCCTGCCTTTAAATACTCACTAGCCACGACTTATTTCACTTCTAAAACTTAATAAAACCTCCAACTGATCCTTATGTTTTGTTCGAGTATATTTTGGAAAAATATTACTTATCTATTCTTGCTTTTTGTATCTCCTTTGTCTTAAATAAGAAGTGCCAATACAAGAGGGTTGCAGGCGTGAGAGAGGGTTGATAAACGAACTGCTCACGCCTCAAATTCTAGTTATCACTGCATCTGAGTTTTTCCTCAAACCAGATACCCACGTTGGCCCTGAAAGCCTAAACTGCATATTAAAGACAGTTCCATGTTAAAAAATAACCTATTTTAGATAGTTTAAGTGGTGAACAAACCAGACCACCTTCACTGAAAAGCACAAACCTGAAACCAGCCTAAAGGAATTGCCATAATAAATCATTTCCATAATAATTCAGAGTATATATGAGTACATTCATAAAACAATGACTGTGGTACAAGTCTGAGGAATTTAATGACAAAAAGAAGAAACTTAAATGAACACTGGGTTCAAGGGAATCAGTCATCATAGGATGAGATACACTTCTAAATATCTGAAAGTAGAATGACAAGTAGAGGAGAAATAACAGTTGAAACAATAGTAATGTGTGGAAGGAGGCAACAGAGGGCAGAAAGTTTGAATTTAAAGAGATGGGATATTATGGGTGTGAAGGAAGTGTAGTGGATATGCTGGAGTGAAGTGGAGTGCTAATGAAAGCATCAACACAGATGGACTCCACATCTCAGTAGCTCAAGGCAAAGTCTCAGCAATAAACATCAGGGAGGATCATAGAAATCACTAAGGTTACCAGAGGTTGGGAAGAAAAGGGATGAGAAGGGATCAAGGAGTGGGAAATAAATGAATTAACACTGAACTGTATGTACATTCAAAAATGGTAAATATGATAAACTCTGTATATATATTTTACCTCAGTAAACAAAGTATGCCTGAGGGTAAAGACCAGAGAGACAGAGAGAGAGAGAGAGAAGATATATGTAGTTGTCTTATGTTAAGGCCATGTTTTATATGATAGCGTAACTATGATCAACTGTGTTATTAAATAGTATAAGACTCTAAAGTGACATACTTCTTAACAAATGTACCATAAACATTCCCTCATGAGGGAAACATGAGGCTTCAAGTTAAATTAAAAAAAAAAAAATGGCCGGGCACGGTGGCTCACATCTGTAATCCCAGCACTTTGGGAGGCTGAGGCGGGCGGATCACGAGGTCAGGAGCTCGAGACCATCCTGGCTAACATGGTGAAACCCCGTCCCTACTGAAAAGACAAAAAATTAGCTGGGCTTGGTGGTGTGCGCCTGTAGTCCCAGCTACTTGGAAGGCTGAGGCAGGAGAATGGCGTGAACCCGGGAGGCGGAGCTTGCAGTGAGCTGAGATTGTGCCACTGCACTCCAGCCTGGGCGACAGAGCGAGACTCTGTCTCAAAAAAAAAAAAAAAAAGTTCACTTAATCGAGAGTGAACAAACAATGTGGTAATTCTGCAGCCGTTCAAACTACTTACCTGGTCGTATCCATAAGGCCTCTGCTGGGGTGGCTGTGGTGGTCCAGGCTGTGTTGGTCTATATCCTCCATACTGCTGACCTTGTCCCTGTGGGTAGTTAGGATACTGAGGACCTGGACCACCCTGTGAAGGACCTGCAAATAATTAACACAACAAAAACCCACATAAAAAGTTAAGTCCCTGGAACTCAGGGAAGGATTTGAACTGGAGAGATGTTACAATATTTTTCTATCTAAACTTAAAAAAGATAGTTTGGTACCTTGATTTCCTCAAATGCTTTCTGAAATAAATCTGGATGGTAATAATAAGAGTAAAAATACTGTAATGCTACTTCACTGTAATTATTGTACTATGCCCTAGCCATTACAAAATATATTTCAAAATGGGTAAAAAAGACTCAGGGAGTTGTAAAGCAGGTTAATTCTATGATGATAAGAAAATTAATCAATATATCTGGTAGCATTAACCAGTATGAGCAAGAGGAAAAAGAGAAAGCAAGAGGCAGATTCAAAGAAAAATACTGAAATAACTTCTGAATAAAGTGGAGGAATAAATGATATTTACAACTGTATGACTCTAGATTTATATTTGCAATCACCAAAAGTATATGTCTATACTATGCATTGACAAATTACCAAAGTATTTTAAAATAGAAACTAAAAACTTGAAAACCCACAGGTTACATGTGAAAAAACTTGATTCAAAAGTTACACTGAGAATTAATCACCTTTAATACTTTATCCATAAAAATGATTACAAATTCCAGAGATGGCAAGGGACTGATTTGGTTTGCTAAACAATTATGTCTGTTTTATAAACTCTACTACTTTCCATTGTAAGGAATGCTTCAAAAAGCATAAGCTGGGCTGGATATAGTGCCTTACGCCTATAATCCCAGCACTCTGGGAGGCTGAGGTGGGCGGATCACCTGAGGTCAGGAGTTTGAGACCAGGTTGACCAATATAATAAACCCCATCTCTACTAAAAGTACAAAAATTAACTGGGTGTGGTGGCACATGACTGTAATCCCAGCTACTCAGGAGGCTGACAGGAGAATCGCTTGAACCTGGGAAGCAGAGGTTGCAGTGAGCCAAGATCGCAACATTGCACTCCAGCCTAGGCAACAAGAGTGCAACTCCGTAGGAAAAAAACAAAACAAAACAAACCAAACCATAAGCTGAAAAGCTTTGACACTTAAATGTTTTCTATCATAGCCATTCAAAACCTGCCATAAAAACACTGATTTCAGAGAAAAGTGTCAAAAGAGAACAAGTTTTCAAGCTTAAATAAATTATATCAATCTTTTATTTATTATATATTCAATTATTAAAACTTTATCTCTAGTGGAAATAAAGGTTTTTTTTGACAATACAAGCCTATAGATAAACAAAATAGAAATTTCTCTTAGGATTCCTGATGTCTAACAAAATAGCATTTAACTATAATATACTTTAACAAAAATTAAGCTTTCTTTCACCCTCTCTTACCATTGAAGATATTTGGAAGCTATTTCTCTTAAGTCAACGAATTGACCTGATTTAGCTGTATTACATCTGTTTTCATGCAAATGCAATAAAACCAGAATACTGTATTTATTCAAAGTATAAATACTAAGTAGTCACAAAATGAAAAGACCGTTTGGGAAGGGCAAGAAAGTTCCTTTATGAAAGAAAAAAACCCATGGAATATTTCTAAAGTCACATCTAGAATTTGGAAATCAGAATTTAACATTTTTAGAAAAATACCTGACTCCCAATATCTGACTGAGTTTCAACATATATGCTGAGGGGGCAAGAGAATTTTAGTCTGACCTTAGTTCTAAGATTTGCTATCACAGGTAGACAGAGATGTCTATAGCAATGGCAGAGCTTAAGTCAATGACTAAAAATAATAAGGTATTACCTATGTGAAAAAGAGACCCTGGTTAGGAAGAGGTGGATTCAGTATTCGTAAGCAGCTACTTTCCTTTAAAAAGAGTTATATCTAAAATGGTGATAGTAGCCTGAGAGTTAAGACTGAAATATTAGGTCCTCATCATTCCCCACTCCCTATCTAATAAGTTAGTCAGATATCCAGGTAGTAGGTATTGTGAGTATATAATAGGAAAATATTGCTACACTTCCCCCAAATTCTGTATGACACATAGCTGCAATAATTCATCCCGATGGATATGTATATTGCTATTTAACTAGGGAATGTCAAAACATTTTCATTATGCATTCTGAATAGATCCCATTTTTACTCAAAAAACAAAAAATCAGTATATCTTAAAAAAAACTGTATTGGCCATTAGTTTTTAAAAATAAATTTGCTAAGCAGATTATATACATATGGTCAATAATTATCCAATCATCAGTTTTCCAAGCACACACAAGGCTAGGCATGACAAATAGGTCTGATAATTCATTTTTCATGTCTTTTAAATGACTCCACACCTTACCTTTGGTCAATGAACCATCTCCAATTTGTAGTTCTTTTTAAATGGATTACTAGCTTATCTAAGAGCAACATTTTAAACCAACATTTTAATAGTAGATTAGGCTAAAACTGAATTTTCAAGTGATAATTCTTGGAAAAATAAGTATTAAACATCCACTTCCATATTTTAAAACAATCAGCACCACATTGTTTTCGTGATAAAAATAAACTGTACAAAGCTTTACCGTAGCCCTGTTGCTGTCCTGGGTAACCTTGCTGCCCTGGGTACTGCTGCTGCTGGGGTGGATATCCCTGTTGTGGAGGTGGTCCCTGGTATGCATCTTGCTGTTGGCCATACTGTGAATTTCCTACAGGATAATTGGAGAAGAGGAAAAAAAACTGAGAAGTCTGCTTAAGTAACTTTTTTCCCTCTAAGATGCATAGCCAACAACACAAGAACAAAATGAAATGCCATATTGATTTTTAGAAGTTAACAAAACAAAGAAAAAACTCAAACCAAACAGAAGGATTTCGGCCAAACAAACTGCAGTTAAAGCCAATTTTGCAAGGTTGAACTGCAGCATTTTCAGCGTCTCTGCCATACGAGCATTACATTTACTGGAACATCACAGTCATAAGATCATGACTATGCTAAATAAAATAAAAAAGACAAAATTAAAGACAGCTACAAGAGCACACACTAGCTACACGAGATCAGCAAGCTGTTTCCTAAAGGCACTATACTTATATGTAAAATTATACATATGTAAACACACACGAGAAAAAAAAGTTGGATGGATTTATGTTCAAATAGAAAATTTCCACTGAGGAAAAAATTATTTTTAATGTTTTAGTCTTTTTATTAATGTTAGAAATGGCAAGTCATGGTTATACATTTTAAATATTTGTAAGGAAATTATTTTGATTGTTTTGGGCTCCCTGCACCTTTCAAGACAGCCAGCAACTAGTATTCTACAAGAGCTTTGCATGGGTAGAAGTTGTCTTATGCAAGAATTTTCATTCCTGTAGAAGGGGATATATATGTGTATGTGTGTGAAGGTATATAGATACCTCCTTCGTAGTAATGTTGTGAGGAATCCTCATAAGGCCTATCGTAGCCTTGTTCAGGATACGACGGTTGCTGATAACCGTAATCATTATGACCTACATCAATTCGACAAGAGACAGGAAGAAACGTTAATGGCCACTGAGTGAAAACCCTAAAAATATTTAAACTTTCAGATAAAATTGAAAAAAAAGGAAAAGAAATGGAACATAAAAAATAATTTCAATTGCATTAGCCAAAGATTTACCAATGTGATTGTTTTCATATTGAGATAACGTGCAATTTTTTTAAAAGCAAAAAGCAGTAGTTTTAGAAACATTACACTTATTGTCTTAAATCTGATAATCCTCATTGAGGGAAAAAAAAAACTATCTCCCATTTTAAAAAAAGAGAATAAAAGTATCTAGGTCTTTCACATGTAAATAACCTAAATTAAATTAGAATGAACAAAGGAAGTAATTATCATATTTTGTCAAACACCTGTTCTGCTGGTCTCCAATTCCACAGCATATGCTAAAAACAATGCAAAATATAAAAGAGCTCCATAAGTTTCTCCCCTGAAAGAAACTGAAAAATTTTCACGTTCTAACATTTACTTGCATAAACTTAAGTATCTCAAAGTATCTTCAGATGCAAAATTATATATCTTAATGCTGCCATTTTGGAAATCTTTAGAAAATATTTCAAGTATCATAAACATACATCTTCATAAAATTAATATTGTGTTGAGAGTATATCTTCAGTTTTAAAGCACAATAAATTTTACCTTCGAGATAATTGGACTCTAGTGAAAAATAATTGTCTCACTCTCTTTTTAAGTTTCACTAAGAAAATGTAGGAAATAACCTTTTAGTTACCTAAAATCTAAACTCAATTTTACAAAAACGCCTAATTAAGGACACAGGAATAAAAATTACAAATAAACGTTATTCAGTGCTCTAGTATTCTAATGTTCCCAAGCCACCTCATAAATAGCTACATGAAGGGTTGGCAAACTATGGCCTACAGTCTTAATATGGCCAGTGGCATGTTTTTGTAAATAAAATTTTATTGGAATACAGTCATGCCCATTCATTTCAGTATTGTCCACAGCTGCTTTCATGCTACAATAAGAGTTCAGTAGTTGAGACCAAGACCATATGGCCCACAAAGACTAAAGTATTTATTATCTGGCCCTTTACAGAAAAAGTTTGCCAATTCCTAATCTATATATTTACTAACATAAATATCCGGACATGAGAGAAAAGAGCCAATGTTGTTTACAAATATTAATTGTCAATATAAATAGAATACTCTATGTAAATGTCAGATATAAAGTAATACACACCTATGCAAAAATGATACCCTTCAAATTAAAATCCACTAATAAAATGAAAGAAAGTAACCTTAACGTTTTGATATTTACAAAATAACAAACCAATATATTTTGAACAGAAAGGTTATACTATAACAAAACAAATTTCACATTTCAAGAGACAGCCAGGATCAAAATAACAATGTCAAGTTTAACTCTTTAAAATGTAATTAAAATTTAAAAACATAGAAACAATCATTTATTTTCGGCCAACTTCTCAATACATATAATTTAACAAAGATTTCACCTCTTTAAAATATGTATAGCTTACAACCTTACTAAAGTTTTTAATTAAAAAAAAAATCTTAATACCATGTTTACATATGAAAAGAAAAACAAAACAAAACAAAAACCAACGTCCTTAAGTACAAATGTACCTTTATGCTTTAGGTATTAATAAAAAATGACAGGCAAGATGTTTTTTCAAATATCCTAAATTATATCTTCTTGCTAGCTTACATGGGCTGCTAGTCAATGTCTGCTAGTACTTTAGCTTTAAGTTTCTTAGTTTCTCTGTTCAGTAATTTATATTTACATCAAAGGATCATATATGTGAACAAGGCTTTTGGCAAATCCTAACAACCCACATCATTTTGTAATGTATTTTTGAATTACTTTTTTCTTCTACATTGTATTACAAAATTTTCAAGCATACAGAAAAATGGATGAAACTACACTGTGAAAACCTACTTGTATGCTTGGATTATTGCTATTCAAATTTTCCTAAAGTACTGTGCATCTTACTAACCAATTTTTCACAAGCCACCTTCTACAAAAAACAAAAAACAAAAAACCCTAACTAAAAACCTTATTTCCAAATGCCTGTCCCATTCTACTCAATCTCTACACAGCTATATTATGGATATAATTTGGTCTCCCAAATTTTTCTCAAAGGCAAGCACTAATGTAAACCTTAGTTTGTTGAGAAGTATGAAACATTAATTAAAATGATGAGATTTGGAAAAATAACTCAAGAACTACATTCTCTATGCATTTGTACAATGAATACAAGTCAACTAAGGGTGAACTTTATGTTATGTGAATTATATCTTAATGAAGCTCTTATTAAAAAAAGAGTAAATCAAAAAACACAAGCTTTTGCTGAAATCAAACAACCCTAAATATATTACAAAAGGATCCTCTTTTATATAAGGATTCCAATGACAGACTGTGATTCCTGATGGTATTAATGGAACAGCTACACAAAATACACTTTGAATTAGATTATAAACTAATGCTATCATTGGTACTTTAGAGTACTGAAGTGTTTCTAAATTTAGAAGAAACAAATTGTTAGCTTCTTCATCCTCATTAAAATGTTTTTATATAACTCTCTACATGAATACTAGGCAGAGATAGAAAGTGGGAAAGTTAACATCAGGAGAGATTACCATCAGGGTAATACTGCTGGTTCATGCCTTCTGGAGGACCTTGTCCACCATGACTGTATTGGTCCCCGTAATAGTCTTCCTGGCCTGAGTACTGCTGTGGTGGGCCTGAAAAATGACAACCAGTCAAGAAATAAATAATGTATTCTCTATGTCATCAAAGGCTTTCTTTCTAATTTGATATTATGAAAGATTATTTCTCAACTATAGATTCCTGTCTCCTGATACCTGCATTTCAGATACCTTTAGCTATTCATATACATACGCATACAGATACACACACAGCAGCTCCACATACCACATTTACTAAAATCAATGTTAAGACCATACATGCAATATCAAAAAACACCAACTCAGAAAAACAAACGCTAACTTCTTAAAAATAGGTTCTAACTGGTAGCAAATGTATTTCCTTTGCTGTGAAGTAAAATTGGGTTTATTCCTGATCCTTTATTTAATAATTTTTCAAAAACAAAACAGTATTTTCTGTTGTAAATTAGTGAGCTTTCGATATATAATTTTATGACATAACTTTTTCCAGAAAATAATAGATAAAAGAAAGCTGTGTATCAAGAAGTTCTTATCTACTTTGTGACAGTTTTGTACCTAGTAGAACCCTATCATTTGTTAAAAAAACAAAAAAAAGAAGAAAAAAGAAACACAAAGTCCTGACTTTGTCTAGATTAAAAGGTCATTAAAATGTACAGCCTTTCAATTACATGAGGTAGCAAATTTTCCACATGGAATCTCACCCTGTTGAGGAGGTCTATAGGGAGGAATCTGTCTCTGACCCATCATATGATTGCCTTGGTTAACTTGACCCATCATTCCCATGGGTGGCTGCTGTCCTTGGTAATGCTGTCCGCCTCCCTGTGGCATATTGTATTGCTGAGAAGGAGGCTGCTGATGCATCATTGGACCTGAAACAAGACACAACATTATATACATAATTTTTTGTATATAACTTTAACATCTCAAGAGAAATAAGATAATCTTTTATCATATAGTCCCCAAAATATATAATGAAATGCAGTAAAAACTGATTTCAAATAATAAAAATAAGTCTTTGAATTAAAACTCACATGGCTAAAATAATCTGCAAACAAAACAAAATAACCAGTCCATGGTGGTTAACTTGAAATCCGGCCGGGCACGGTGGCTCACGCCTGTAATCCCAGCACTTTGGGAGGCCAAGGAGGGCGGATCACGAGGTCAGGAGATCGAGACCATCCTGGCTAACACGGTGAAACCCAGCCTCTACTAAAAATACAAAAAATTAGCCGGGCGCAGTGGCAGGCGCCAGTAGTCCCAGCTACTTGGGAAGCTGAAGCAGGAGAATGGCGTGAACCCGGGAGGCAGAGCTTGCAGTGAGCCAAGATCGCACCACTGCACTCCAGCCTGGGCAACAGAGCGAGACTCCATTTCAAAACAAACAAACAAAAATCCACTAGAAGATGATTCTTAGTCATTTTTTAAAACAAAATGATATAATATATGAACATCTTGAATGTATTTTCCATTACACACTATCTAATATTTATCTATACCATCTTTCTTGAGAAGATATCATCCTCATGCTACACTGGGAAATACACCAAAAGTAAACTTTACAAAATCACACAGCAAATCAGTGGTTAAACAAAGGGAGAGAAACCAAATCTCTAGATTTTTACTTTGTTCTTTTTCAATACTCACTATATAATGGTAGACAGGGAAACTATACAAACACTAGAATTTCATAAGTTTTAATTTAGGACAAAACCTTAAAAAGTCTTCTTTCCCTTTCCCAACTACAAGATTTACAACCTAAAAAGACCTCCTTGAAATCAAAAGGCTATAGTGCTTAATATGTTAAAACACACATACATTACATAAAGACTCTCACACCTCTAAAAACACACAGCAGAGACATGCAACAAGGTGTAGGCTAAGAAATCTGAACTACAGAGTTTCCAAAGTGAGCAATACTGGGGTAGCCAAACTACCACTGCTATAGTATCACACTGGCAACAGTAAAAACATATCACAGGAAACAATCAACAATGGCCATAAAGTCCCACATTGCCATCTAATAATGTTAAGCAGCTCCTGAGAGGTTTACTGGGCCAAGTTATGGTATGGTGAACTCATCATTTTGCCATTATAACCATTACTATCTCAGAAGTACGGATGAGTCCTTTCCCAACTTGCTGCTTATATAGCTACATATTCCTCCTCCCCCTTGAGTGACTTGGAGAAAATTTAAGTACAAAAGGCAAAGTACTAGAGAGCCTGGAAAGGTTTCACAGATGAAACTGCTCAAATGAGCCAAAGTTCACTATTTAATTACTTAAACAATTAAAAACAAAACAAGCCCACCTCTTGAAATACATTACTGACTTACAACAGCAGCAATGATATAAACAGAAAGACTTCACATTTTCAATCAGAAGAACCGTTTCAGAGCTGTTTTTCTCCTATTTGCCTTCCATGCTTCTGTTTCTTTTTTCCTTCTTTTCAATTTTATTATCATAAATGTGAATATAAGCCTCTCAAAAACTCTGGGACCTTTCTTTCAACAAGCAAATACACTCTTAGTAGAGACAAAGTGGCTGGGTGAGAGTACAGGCGAAGAGAACTTAATACTGAATGTACCCTACAACACTGCCAGTTACATGCTTTCACAGTCATTTCCTATAAACTCCTAACAACTACCATAGGTAAGGACCCTAATTCTCAATTTTTTTAGCCAAGGAATCTAAAAATCAAGATTACACAGCTAACAGATATAAACTGAGAATAAGACAAACCTCAAATTTGATTTCAAAGCACATGTTTATTCTATTTTTCACTGCCTCTGTTAAAAAATAAGCTATAACAAATTTGTAAGCCCGGCGCAGTGTCTCACATCTGTAATCCCAGCACCTTGGCAGGCTAAGATGGGTGGATCACCTGAGGTCAGGAGTTCGAGACCAGCCTGGCCAATATGGTGAAACCCCGACTCTACTGAAAGTATAAAAATTAGCTGGGCATGGTGGTGCACACCTGTAATCCCAGCTACTCGGGAGGTTGAGGCAGGAGAATCGCTTGAACCCGAGAGGCAGAGGTTGCAGTGAGCTGAGATCATGTCATTGCACTCCAGCCTGGGCAACAAGAGTGAAACTCTGCCTCAAAAACAAAACAAAACACAACACAAAACAAATTCAGTAGTTCCAAAGCAAATAATCTGCAACAAAAAAGTTCCAAAACACTAACTAGTTTAATAGCAGTTATAACTTTCAAATATATGTTGTACATACTAAACTGTTAAACACTAACATTCATAATTTAATAGGTAACCTGATCGGACATTTATGTAATTCATTTTCAGTAAATGAAGGTTTTGCCATTTCTTCTCCAACACTTTCTAAAGAACTCCTGTCTTAACAGAAGGTAACTATATAACTAAAACCTGTAATATTAGAACCAAAATTAAAAAGTAAGCAAAACCACAGTAGCCAAAAGAAAAAAAAAATCCAAAAAGATACATAACAAAACACTAAACCTTGCTCTAAAGGAAAGCAAAGTAATTGTAGCTTAAGCCCTAGATAGAAAAGACCATGCCACTTGTGCTTTATCGTTTGGGACTGGCAGCAATTCCAATCCCAAAGAGCTCAATTACTACCCTTCTTTTACTGTCACTTCTCTCCCTCAGAGGATCCCAACATCCTCTGATCCTGAACATTTCAGGATCAAACCTAAAACCACAGAGAGAATGGAGTCAGCTAACACTACCAAACCACAGTACATTTCATAATTTTCCTTGAAGCCTTATTTATCCATTAAACAAAAAAAATTATGACTTTATGACATCAATTCTGATTGTTTAGGAAGTATATTATTTTCCTTCTTAGGATAATTAAATTATGCTACACTGGCAATGTATATTATCTCTTGAGATACTAATGAAACTAAGAGAAGTAAACTCAAAAGGTTATCCCAAAATGTGTTCTAAAAATTTGTACTGCAGAGTGAAATAGCATTACAAAATGCGTCTTTTATAACTATTTTCTGCAAACAATGGTATCATACATTACTACAGACTTAAAGGTTATTCTTCATCTTTTACATAAACCATTTTGATGTTAAGACACACTACAAAGCATGACAATACATATGCAAAGACCCTACTGATATCTTAATTACCTAGAATATATTTTTGCAAGTGTTTTGCAAGGGCATATAACAAATACTTACCATCAGCACATTATTTCTTCCCATTTTGAGTTTTATATTCTAATAGACATTCTATGAAAACAACACCCTTTATTTTAAACACATGTAAAATCCCCCCAAATTACCATATCTTATATTATTGGAATTCTTTGCTCCAATGAGATGGTTAATACTTAATTTTATCTTAAGTCAGTGGTCAAAAAGAAAAAAAAAATTTTTTTTGAAGAGTAAGTCAAGGATCAAATTTATTGAGTACCTATTAGGTTCAACACCCCAGGCTAGAAGCCATGGTGATACAGAGATGTGATGAGCACTGTTACTGTCTATAGTGACACACAATTAGCTAGACTGAAAAAAATAACTTTTAAATACTTAACTACAAAGAAAACATTGTTTTAATCTGTCAAGAATTCTGAATGATGTAATTTTACAAATATTCTACATATATAGAACGTTGATACATATACACATGTATTTCACATCTTCAGATGCAAACCAATACACTAAAATTTTAGAAAAACTGTACCATTAATCTATGAATTATTTTAAATAATATTGTTTAAAATGACAGCTGACATTTAATGAACACTTATTATGAGCCAGGCACTAAGCTAATAGCTTTACCTGTATTATTTATCTTCCCCAAAGCCCTAGGAAACGGGTAGTATTATTATCAACTTCTTCACAGACAACAACATTTAAGGCTCACAAACATTAAGGATCTTACCCAAAGCTGTACTGCTAAGAAAGGCTCTAAATTAGTTGCATAGCTACTAAAGGGTCCAAAGCACGTGCTCTTAATCACCATGTGTACTTCCTCTCTAAATTGAAATCACACTTTTCCCATGCCACTATCTCCTGTGAAAACAGTACTGTAGAACACATCTCTATCACTGTAATATAAAAATCTTAAAATACAAGAAATTTCTTCACCCCACCTACCTTTTGTAAGCTTAAGACCATGAAACTCCATAGATAATACCCTCCTCAGGCCTATTTTCACATTCACATTTCATCATTTACTGCTCACATTTTACTACTTGTTCCTTAACCATTTAATCTCAAACTAATCCAATTACAGCTCTTATTTGGAGTTATTTCTAATAATTTATTTGCAAGAATCCCTGTATTCCAACAAACTCAATTAGCTAACTTACTATCTGCTTAAATAGCTGCTTAAAAAGAACAGGATTCTTTACTTACCTAAATTATACACCTGTCCACATCAAGAATTTTTAGTAGTTAATAGGATGTTTAGACATAATATCAAGGATAAAAGAACAAGAGCAAGAAAGAAAATGTAGGATGACTATCCCAGCTCAGTAAGGTCACTGCAGCCAAGCACAAATTTAGCTGAGTTTGACAGCACCCAATGAAAAAATGGAACCATGATTCTAGCTAGTAAAGAGAACAGCTCCATTAAGAGATACAAAATCTTTCGTAACATTAAAACTTTAGAAAAAAATTTCATAAAAGTTTTAAAAGGTATAAAAAATAGTATCAATAACAATTTTGTTATTGCCATTTGTTTCTTTAGTGACACAGACCATGTTTACACACAGTTATTCACGCTAACCATTTCTTCAAGCTGGTTATTCTCAACTGTGGGCAATTTTGTCCCTCAGGGGACACTGTTATAGCAAGAAGATACCTGTCCAGCTAATCAGTCAACAAACAGGATAAAGCAATGAAGACAACAAGATACAGTTCTTCAATTCATAGAACTCAGAGTCCAAAGAAAAATAATTAAACACATTTTTAAAAAAATTATGTAATTATAAGTAGTACTGCTTAAAGGATTTTAAGTATATAGACTACTATACTTAAGTGAATTTGCCTAATAATTTAAAATATAGTGAAGAGGTGTTTTTTATTTTATGTTGTATGCTTTTCATATTTTTTTAAATTTTTTTTTTTTTTTGAGACGGAGTCTTGCTCTGTCTGGAGTGCAGTGGTACAATCTCGGCTCACTGCAACCTCCACCTCCCAGGTTAAGCAATTCTCCTGCCTCAGCCTCCCGAGAAGCTGAGACTACAGGCACACACTACCACGTCCAGCTAATTTTTGTATTTTTAGTAGAGACGGGGTTTCACTATGTTGGCCAGGTTGGTCTCAAACTCCCGACCTCAGGTGATCCGCCCACCTCAGCGTCCCAAAATGCTGGGATTAGAAGCATGAGCCACCACACCTGGTGAAGATTTTTCAAATTTAACATTAGTTATTTTGATAATCAGAAAAATTTACTGATTACTAAAATCAGAAAAAAAATCAGAAAAATTTAGTAAATTTACTTAATTGGGATTTCCTGTAGCTCCTTTCATCCTGGATGGGGGTTTTAGGTCATGCAGGCGGTAAAGGATCGAGATTGGAGACTGAGATCAACCACATGGACAAGCGATTTGTCAAATCTACATAATACAGCCCCAATAAAAATTCTGAACACTGAGGCTAAGGTAAACTCCCCTGGTCAGCAATATACCCTGTGTGTATTATCACACATCTGTGAGAAGAGCACAACATATACTGACTGTTCAAGGAGAGGACAACACAAACTTTGCATTTGTTTTCCACATTTGATCTATCAGCAAATCCACCCTACCTTCAAAATACATGGTAAATATCCCAAAACTGACTACTTCTGATTACCTCCACAGCTATCATACTATTTAAAGCCACCATCATCTCTTACTTAAATACAACAAGAGCCTTTTAACAGGTCTCCCTATTTCACCCTTGCCCAATTACAGCCCATTTTCCATACAGCTGCCAAAGGCATTTTTTCAAAACCATATATTCAGATCATGCTATTCCAGAGCTCAGAACTTTCCAGCAGTGTATCTCCTTCCACAGAATAAACTCTAAAATCCTTATAGACTAAAAGACTTTCAAGGCCTAGCCTTCAACTATCTCTTGGACCTTATTTCTTACGACTTTCCACCTTCACTCACTCAGCTCCAGTTCGACAGGTCTTGCTATACCTCAAACACACCAAGTATGCTCCAGCGCATACTTGCTGTTCCATCTGCCTGCGCCACACTCTCTTTCGAGGTATCTGCTCACCACCCTAAAATGGCATACATCCTTATTTTTCTTTTTCCCTTTACTTTGCACATTTCTCTTCATAACACATAACATTATCTGACATATTTGTATCTGAATCCTTAAGATAAACGGAGAGCTTTTAACCTTATAACATTTATATTGTTAGGAACTTACTAGCATTTCCCAAAGTGTCTATAAAACTTCATAGTCTTCACTTTACAGAGTAGTTATCAGACCATATCAATGACCATGCAAGCTGAAATCATGCAAAATGATCTTAATAATCAGTAGGAAAAAAATCGTAATTATTCCATGGCCTTTAAAAATTCAGTCAAAACATTGAAAACTCTATTCCTGTCAGTTAAAAATACATAGGAAAATGAGAAAAAATTTAATTCACTGTAATTTTAAACATTAGAAACATTGAGAATTGGCCAGGTGCAGTGGCTCACACCTGTAATCCTGTACTTCGGGAGGCCAAGGTGGGTGGATCACTTGAGCAGGAGTTCAAGACCAGCCTGGCCAACATAGTGAAACCCCATCTCTACTAAAAATACAAAAATGTGCTGGACATGGTAGCGTGTGCCTGTAATCTCAGCTACTCGGGAAGCTGAGGCAGGAGAATTGAAACACTTGAACCTGGGAAGTGCAGGTTGCAATGAGCCAAGATTGCACCACTGCACTCCAGCCTGGGTGACAGAGGAAGACTCCATCTCAAAAAAAAAGAAAGAAACACTGAGAATTAAAGTGTTTCACTTCTTTGTAAAAATCCTATCAAGAATAATTTGAAAAGTAGTTCCCTTCTCCTAATGGTATATATGACAATTTAGAGTAAGTCTCTCTTCCACAGCTTAGCAAATTGTCATACTCCTTTCTAAGTTTGGACTGGCATCCAACATTTTATCCTTTACACTTTCAAAGTTGTGAAATAGGCCAGGCGCGGTGGCTCAAGCCTGTAATCCCAGCACTTTGGGAGGCCGAGACGGGCGGATCATGAGGTCAGGAGATCAAGACCATCCTGGCTAACCCGGTGAAACTCCGTCTCTACTAAAAAATACAAAAAACTAGCCGGGCGAGGTGGCGGGCGCCTGTAGTCCCAGCTACTCGGGAGGCTGAGGCAGGAGAATGGCGTGAACCCGGGAGGCGGAGCTTGCAGTGAGCTGAGATCCGGCCACTGCACTCCAGCCTGGGCAACACAGCGAGACTCCGTCTCAAAAAAAAAAAAAAAAAAAAGTTGTGAAATATTTCCAAGAATTTCTTTAATGTGAAATATTTTGCCAGTCTTGCTTCCTCTGGGACATCTTCATCCTTTTCATCACAACTACTTCTCTCATTTGTATCAATGAGTTCTCCTTCATTAAGCACCTGCAGTGCATACCCAGATTCTTTCAAATGGCAGTTACGTCAACATTCCCACAGTCAGCAATTTCTTCAATAACTCCATTTACATTGAATTTGGATTTCATTTCCAGCATTATCATTTTTCATTTCTTTGTTGCACTTTTATCTATGTTGGCCAAGTCCCTCTTTCAATTATCCAGGTTTGTAAAATCTCATATAGGTTTACTGCTGGGAGCCAAGGAAGCAACACAACAAGCTTTGCTGTATGTGCATAAACTAACTGACAGATGCACAGTGACCAATCACTGACAAAATCTAAAAGTAACACCCATCACTTATCATGACAGGCATCTGTTATTTATGTAAGTGATTTGCAGACTGAAGAGACAGCAGCTAAGAATTCGTACTTTATATAATTACTCTTAGTTAATGTACCATAGTAACTGAAATTCAAATGGTGGTGTTGGGGGAAAAGGTGTTATTTAACTTAACTGTGGTAACTGATATTCAATGTGTATCAGAATCGCATACAGCAAGGCCTGCCTGTTTTTCCATAGGATGTCTGCTTCCTCATGCACAGAATGACAGTAATAGTACCTTACCTACTACCTCAAGGATGTGAGAATTATAGAAGACATGCAAAGCATTTTGATAGTTTCGTTTCTGTTAGTGTATGGCACTAACAGGTACTCATTGAATATTAGCTGTTACTTTTGATAAGCAATATGCCAAAAAAGAAAAGAACAAAAGCTCCATAGTAATATACTCGTGTTAACTGAAATCAAATCAGTTTCTTTACTAAAAATCTTCTCAGGCCTTTTAATAGTCTAATAACCATGCTGAACCTTCCAAAGTATTTTACTAGTAATTAGTAAATCTATTAATACCATAACTTAGCAAATGCTGGGTCAAAGTTCTGATATAACTGGGAAAGAATTACGTTTTTTCATGAATATTACCATTTCAGAATCCTATCACTAAAACTATTTTAAAAAGTTAAATTCCAGCCAGAAGCGGTGGTTCATGCCTATAATCCCAGCACTTTGGGAGGCAGAGGCAGGCGGATCACAAGGTTAGGAGATTGAGACCATCCTGGCTAACACGGTGAAACTCTGTCTCTACTTTAAAAATAGAAAAAACTAGCCGGGCGTGGTGGTGGGCGCCTGCAGTCCCAGTTACTCGGGAGGCTGAGGCAGGAGTGAAATTTGGGCGAGCCAGTGAGCTGATTCAGCCACCGCACTCCAGCCTGCAGCATTGAGCCATGACCCGGCCAAAAATTATATTTCATCATAAGGAATTATCAACAGATTAACATTAACTTCTTTTATCTGGGTACATTTTAGTGCTGTTTATTTTATAATCAAAATCTAGAAAATTTTATTCCAAATACATTAAATCCTATCTTACAGTCTTTTTTTTTTTTTTGAGACGGAGTCTTGCTCTGTCGCCCCAGGCTGGAGTGCAGGTCAGATCTCGCTCACTGCAAGCTCCTCCCGGTTCACGCCATTCTCCTGCCTCAGCCTCCCGGTAGCTGGGACTATGGCGCCTCGCCACCTCGGGCCTCGGCTAGTTTTTTGTATTTTTTTAGTAGAGACGGGGTTTCACCGTGTTAGGCAGGATGGTCTCGATCTCCTGACGTTGTGATCCACCCGTCTCGGCCTCCCAAAGTGCTGGGATTACAGGCTTGAGCCACCGCGCCCGGCCTTACAGTCTTAACTTCACTACATTTTGTAACTGAAATCGTGTTAAGCTGGAAATATGCCAAATATTTTAACAAACAATTACCAGAGCAGAGCGCCACTTACTGGCTTTTAGTTACTATTCACAGAATACTTAAAAGAGAAACATGGTACAATTTCATTCTGAGATTGGTAATAAACTTTAATGGACTTACACCACTCTTAAGACGAGTATAGCAGCACCTCCACTGAACATTCTAATGGCAAATTATTTTAGAATTACCTTTTAATGCTGAAACACACCATCAGAAAATATCCATGGAAATCAAGGGAAATTCATATAAATTAATACATCCTTAATAAGTAAAATGAACTACAGAGCAGGTGTTTATTTTCTCAACTTTCTAGCTCTAAACCAAATGTTTGGTTCGTCATTGCTTGGCTTCAAAAAATAATTCTCAACAATAAAGAACCTCAAACAAACTGTCCAAAAGACATAAAAATAAATAAGCTTAAACAGCTAAATTGAGCAAAGAGATTTAAACTAGCTTCAAACTCAACATTTCCTTTTTATAGGCATGACTGTCACTCACTTTAAACTTATATTTTTATGAACCAGCTAAGAACCTGACAATAATCATTTTACTTTCAAAGGTTAATAGAGCACTCTAGTCAAGAAGGACATAAAGCTTAGTTACCTTGGTTTGGCTGTATATTCATATTTGGTCTGGGACCATAGTTTCCCATTGGCTGCCCTTGACTCATTGTCATCTGATTCTGTACTGGCATGCTCTGTGACGATGGCACAGAATGGTTGTAACCTCCCATGGATCCATGGCTACTTGAAGGCATATTCATGGAACTGTTTGTCATATTGAGTTGATTGGGTCCAGGTCCCTGCATAGGCATATGGTTAGGCCCTTTGAAGAAAAATGATCAGAAGCAAAATACGAAAGTTAAACAGATGGTCCATACAAAAGTACCTGGAAAGAATATATTTTTTGCATTATTATAGTAATACCAAACAATAATTAATCGATAGCAAAGTAAATGGTTTATAGGAAAGACTGTGAGGTAGTTATTTCCATTTTACAGATTAAGAAATTGATGCTTTTGAAAAGTCAGGAGCACTCTGAAAAAGAAGGGAGGACTAGCTTCTTTATAAAAGAGCAAAACATATCATAAGGTTGGAGTAATTAACTGTGAACATAAATGAATAGACTAACAGATCGATTGACTAGAACACAATCTAACAATAGACCCAAATACATAGCTGAGTAAATAATCACAGTAATATTAAGTATTAGTGAGCAATAGAAAACTAATTCAGTAAATGGTATTGTGACAACTGGGGAGCCATCTGGAAAAAACAAGTTGGACCACTATCTCCTTTCTTCCACTAACTAATTCTAGATGAACAGAAAACTTAAAACATTTAAAAAGAAGAAACCATAAAAGAATTTCAAAAAGGAGAATTTTAAAAATAATAATGGAAGGACCTTCTTAAGTATGCCAGAAAACTCAGAGCCATAAAACATTGATAAATTAGACTATATAAAATTTAAAAATTTGCATGACACAAAAAACTCAAAAATAATAAAAAGGTAAATCAGAAAATATTACTTATAGATATATCACAGACCAAATTAATTACTTAACATATGAAGTAAGTAAAAGATCACCACCAATAAAAGTATGGGCAAAGGACATAATGAGGGAACGACTCGTTCACACAAAAACTACAAAAAGGTTCACCAACATTAAAGGATTGATTGCCTCACTTAAAATAAGAAGCCAAATTGAAACTATGAGATCGAACTTTCACCTTTCAGATTCTCAAAACTCAAAAGTTTGATCTAACTATATTATGAATAAAGCAGCACTTTCATCCACTGTTGAAGGAATATAAATCTTACTTATATTTCATGGGGAATCAAGCTTGTGGAATCAAGGGTGGGATCAAGCTTAAGGAAATTTGTGATGACAAACAACAATTCAAATAAAGTAGTTGTCTCTCAATATCTGTGGGAGATTGGTTCCAGAACCACCCACAGATTTCAAAATCCATAAATGCTCATGTCCCTGACATAAAATGATGCAGTATTTCCACATAGGCTATGGACATCCTCTCATATACTTTAAATCATCTCTACATTACATGTACTACATAATACAATGTAAACGCTAAGTACATAGTTGCTATACTGTATTGTTTAGGGAACAGTGACTAGGAAAAAAGTATGTACATGTTCAGTACAGTCGCAATTTGCTTTTCCAAGTATTTTCAATCCACTGTTGGTTAAATCCATGAATGTGAAATTCATAAATGCAGAACTGATGGATATTACTATTTTTACACAAAGCAATTTGGCACTGTCAAATTTTAAAATACGTATACCTTTAACCCAGCAATTTCAGTTCCAGAAATTTATGCTACAGATACACAAATTTTTGTGAGCATGTGCATTGACACACACACAAAATACATATATATGTGCATATATATTTTTACAGGCAAATTCATGGCAGTATAATTCATAATAATAAAAGACTAGAAGCCTATATTTCCATCCCAAATGTTCGAATAAATTAAACTTGTAAAACAGAACATGATACAGAGACCGAAAGAATAAGGCATCTATTTACATATGTAATAAAATAATGGTCTCCAAGCTATATCTTTGAGAAAGAAAAGATACATAATACGGCCGGGCGCGGTGGCTCAAGCCTGTAATCCCAGCACTTTGGGAGGCCGAGACGGGCGGATCACGAGGTCAGAAGATCGAGACCATCCTCGCTAATACGGTGAAACCCCGTCTCTACTAAAAAATACAAAAAACTAGCCGGGCGAAGTGGCGGGCGCCTGTAGTCCCAGCTACTCAGGAGGCTGAGGCAGGAGAATGGCGTGAACCCGGGAGGCGGAGCTTGCAGTGAGCTGAGATCCGGCCACTGCACTCCAGCCTGGGCGACAGAGCGAGACTCCGTCTCAAAAAAAAAAAAAGATACATAATACTATTTAATGAGTGCTATCATTTGTACTTTTAAAAAAAAAGAATAAGAAAAAAGGAAATATACATGCATTATTTTATATAGAGAAAATATCTCTTATGTTTGTTTTCTTTTTTGAGATGGAGTCTCGCTCTTGTTGCCCAGGCTGGATAGCAATGGCGTGATCTTGGTTTACTGCAACCTCCACCTCCCGGGTTCAAGCGATTCTCCTGCCTCAGTCTCCCAAGTAGCTGGGATTACAAGTGTGCGCCACCACACCAGCTAATTTTATATTTTTAGTAGAGACGGGATTTAACCATGTTGGTCAGGCTGGTCTTGAACTCCTGACCTCAAGCGATCCACCCGCCTCAGTCTCCCAAAGCGCTGGGATTACAGGCATGAGCCACCCCACCATGCCCGGCGAGAGAAGATCTCTTAAGGACAACTAGAAACCAATGACTCTCTAGAACTATCTGGAGAGGTGGCAACTAGGCATCCTTTGATACCCTTTGATTTTGGTCCCATAGGCATGTGTTACCCAGTTTTTTAAAAATCAATTAATTTTTTTAGGCTGGGCTCAGTGGCTCATGACTGCAATCCCAGCACTTTGAGAGGCCGAAGTGGGTGGATTACCTGAGGTCAGGAATTTGAGACCAGCCTGGCCAACATGGTGAAACTCTGTCTCTGTTAAAAATACAAAAGTTAGTCAGGTGTGGTGTTGTGCGCCTGTAATCCCAGTTACTCGGGAGGCTGAGGCTTGAACCCAGGAGGCAGAGGTTGCAGTGAGCCGAGATTGCACCACTGCACCCCAACCTAGGTGAGAAGAGCAAAACTCTGTCTCAAAAAGAAAAAAAAAATTAATTTTTTTAAAAAGGGAACCTGAGACTGAGTAGCAATCTGACCAAGATCAATGAGCACATAAGTAGATCTAAAACGGAGTCTACATAATGAAATATACATTAAAAACAAAACTGAAATAGGAAACGAGCCAAGATGCAAACTTGTGCGCATAAAAAGTTGGCTAAACGCTATAAGGAACAAATAAAGAAAATGTAAGTTACTGGCCTTCCAATTTCTCCTGCGCTTAACTGTAACTCCATAACTATCGTTAGCGGAAATTATTGTTAGCAGAAATTCTGTTTTGTTTTTTTTTGATGGAGTCTCACTCTGTCGCCAGGCTAGGGTGCGGTGGCATGATTTCGGCTCACTGCAACCTCTGCCTCCTGGGTTCAAGTGATTCTCCTGCCTCAGCCTCCTGAGTAGCTGGGATTACAGACGCCCAACACCACGCCCAGCTAATTTTTTGTATTTTCAGTAGAGATGGGGTTTCATCACATTGGCCAGGATGGTCTCGATCTCTTGACCTTGCGATCCGCCTGCCTCAGCCTCCCAAAGTGCTGCGATTACAGGCGTAAGCCACCGCGCCTGGCCTGGAGAAATTCTTAACTATTGTTTTGGAAGCTCTACAGTATTCTGAACAACCTAGGTCATAAGTGGTTGATAATAACTAGCTTATAAAAGAATATAACTACTTCAGAAGGCCTTACACAAAACCAAAATGTCATGTTAACCATAATTGTACTGCTGCTCAAATACTTCTTTGGCCTTAGGCTTCAATATTACATAGAGAATTTAAGTCAAAATCCTAATTCAAGGTACCATCATAAAAAGTCACAAAACTCCTAACTAGCTAACCTGCACTACCCCTACCTTCCCAGTTCTAAAAACTGTGTGTGCTGGTGAACTAAATGTTGACTTGGCAAGAAGTTTTCTCTTGACTACAATATGACTACAAACTGAAAAGTAGTGATGTCTTTATTCCTACCTCCATACTGGATGTGTGTCATCAATGTTGCAAGCCTTAGCAGGAAATAGGAGACCGCCACTGAAACACCACTGCCCTCCTATATGATCAGTCACACCTCAACCTTCTATAAGCCAGGCTACCTTGCCTCTTTTGCTCTGTGCTCTCTTTTGTTTCTTTACTGCACCCATCATCCTTGGCCACCAATGCTATCAATCAACACAATCGGCTACAGAAAATAGTATCCTAAAGATGCTAATTACTAATTTTAATAATTGGTCTGTTATTTTATTTCCGTTACTGCTAACTGTATAATGCCTTCTTTTTATCAATGAAAATAACTTTTGTCTTAGAAAGTAAAAATATTCTGATACCTAATATAGATAATATTCTACCAAAAATTATGGCTATGGATTGATGCTACTGTTACAAAAACGAAATAGTGTAAAGATACTTTTCTGATTAAAATTTCAAACCAGCAAAAGGTAACTAAATCAGCATCCAATGTCTTAAAGCCTATCAACCTAGTAACCCTAAACTTAAAATTGACAAATAGAAAAGAGAATGGCTCAGTGTATAAATAATGTAAGAAAGTTTACATTATTTTTCAGCCTTTAATTTTTGCTTTAAAATCCATTCCCATATTTATGTTATGCCATAAACATATATATTAAAAAATATAGATTCAGCTTCAATAGTATCAATGAGGAAATACTAAATACACCAGCACTTCAGAGACTGTTTTGTTTGTTTCTCCGTGTGTTTTTCCCAGTGATACTGTTTCTGAGATCAATCAATATTTAAGTAAATAAAAACTCAGGGAAATGTTATATTATCTTTTTTTAACAGACTTTAATTCTTAAGCCATGGTGCAATGCCCTTTTTTTCCAAAAAGCTTCTAAAGCCAACTGTATTGCAGTTTCAGACAGACTAAATTTAGCCAGTTCTGTTCATCAGAGGAATGCTGTGTGTCAGCTACATCAAAGCCCAAGGGCAGCCTGATAAACACTGAATACAGGTCACGTAGCTCTGTAGCTAACAAACTCTAAGAGAGCTTGTACTCGGGGGCATTCAAAGCAGTTTTGTCATCAACAATCTAGTATCCCTTGAGCCCCCATGTCGTTTCAGTTGCTAAGCAACTCTGGTGTTAATGTCTTAGAGGAGAAAAACTTACCAGGCATCTGGCCGTTCATCTGGTTCTGCATGTGTGGTGCAGGAGGACCCCCACCTACCATTCCATCTGAAGGCATGTTGTGAGAGCGTGGAGCGGGGGGAGGGCCGCTCTGATTCATCCCTCCAGGACCCATAGGCATATTCTGTGTGGGTGGCTGAAAGAAGACAGTTTAGTAAAACAAGAGAAACAGACTCATATATTAAAGATGCATAGGATAAAAGAGTTGCTTATGTTACTAAATTGCATAAGAACAAAAACACAAATGCATTTCAAATTCTTCTAATGCATTTTCATGATGAACATAGTTAATAACGCCCAAAACTTTAAAGCATATTTACTTTAAAAAAATCTCAATAGTGAAGATTAAAATGTTAACATTCTATACAAAAAATTCTCATATGTTAAGCATTTCTAATGTGTCTATTGTTATTATCTAAATTACGTGAAAAAAATTAAGTGTCCTTTCATTATTGATGTATTGGACATATTTATTATTAATGATGGATTTTACCTAAAAATATACAGTAACAAAAAATGATGAAAGGACTCTAAGTCCCAAAATGTGCCATACTTTACACTATTTCGGGGTGGAGGATAGTGGCAGCAGAGGAATGTTTTAAAACATGAAGACAACAGTTCAACATTTTTGTGCCGACTCGTGCTATAGATTGGAAACATTACTGATGGCCTCCAAGGGTACAGAGACAGCTGCCTCAAAAGGATGCCCTTGGCAAATTTCCTAATGCAATTTTGAAGAAAACCACTAACTAACCTTCAGAGTTCACAAAAGGGCAAAAGGAAAAACATAGATATTAGGTGGTCTGCCACAACTGGGTCCCTTCTTAGGGATATTTTGGTGGAAAAAGCAAATGGTTAGTTTCTTTCCAAACCCCCATTTTTAATACTGTAGGAGGAGAGGGACGCATTATTCTTTAGGAATCTATTTCTGGCTTCTTTCTGTACTTCGATATTCTAAATGTAATGTCCATTCCTGTAATATCAGTTGTTCTCTTCTTCCTACATTTAAAAATGGGCAGTTACTGTACACCTTTCCATTTTATGAACACAATTCTCTTTGGCACACTTAATAGACATACATTGTTCTTTGGCCAGCACATTAAATACTCAAACCTCCAAACAGTTAATAATCACTAACATTTACAGAAATAAACAAGTTTACTCTAATAGCACACATTTTAAAATCAGAATTTTAATTTCTTCACGACTAAATCCAGATGAATGCTCATTATTTTCTCTTAAATTCTCATATTATTTCTCCAACTTGTATTCTTTAAACACTTGATAACCTTGTTCAGTTTTCACCAAAACAAGAAAGAAATACCAAACACCAATTTCAGACACATTATCTTACTTTTAATCATACTTATTTATCATCCTTCAAACCTGGCTACCTTAACCCTCTTCTGTCTGAAAACAGAAATCCTTCTTCCCATATTCTTGTCCAATTTTTCTTTTAAAAATTCATGTTCTTACTCTTAATAGTGAGGTCATTTTCTTGTAATTCAACTAATAAAACATCATTACTGTTGCCACCATGCTAGAATAACTTGTATCAAACTAACCCTCTGCTAAATAAAACTCATAAAATCTAGACAAAAAGTAAAAACTGAAGGCACTAAAGAGTGACTTATACAAAGAGGAACAGAAGGGGCTACAACTCTTGAAAGAACGGAAGCATATACAACCAGCTCCACAATTATCTTGGCTTTTTCCTTGAGTTTGCTGAGTAACAGGGAAATGGAGCTCAAGTAGAAAGTGCAGTCCAATCGGACTAAAGAAAAAAAGAGTCAGAATTTTGACTATCAAAGAGCTGGAAACTAAAGAATAAATTTCCAGAGAAAAAGGACCACAAGAGGGCAAACATTCAAGAAAACTAGTTGAAATTGCAGATAGGAGGCTAAAGAGCTCAGCAGAGATTCCAGCTGCTGCTCACTGCTGTGGAGACAAAGACTGGAGTGTAGGCCCCACCAAGTTAGAGGAGCCTTCATAAATAACTCCAGCTCTCTGTTGAGACTACCAAAGGGCCAGCTACTCCTTAAGACTAAGGTCAAAATTGAAATAGATCAGCCCTAAAAAGTCTTACAACCAACCTTTAATAGATTCAAGGTGACCTCTTAATACTTCACATACCAAAGGAAAACTTAATTCTCTTTGGAGCAAAGTAACACAAACTAGAGCTTCTATAATTGTTCAACCACAATGTCTAACACTCTTAAAAATTGCAAGGCTTTCTAAAAAACAAAAATAAATGACCAACACCCACTATGATAGCTGCAATAACATAAAAATTAAAAGTCCAGAAAAATAACAAGTGTTGTCAAGAATGTATAGAAATTGCAACTCTCATATACGCTGGTAGAAATGTAAAAGCGTACAGTCACTGTGGAAAAGAGTTTGACAGTTCCTCAAGAACTTAAACAAAGAGTTACCATATGATCTAGCAACTCCATTCCTGGTACATACTAAAAAGTATTGAAAACACACACTCATGCAAAATTTCTACACAAATGTTCACAGTGGCATTATTCATAACAGTCAAAAACTGGAAAAAACTCAAATGTCCACCTACTGATGAATGGATAACAAAATGTGGCATATGAATACAATGGAATATTATTCAGCCAGAAAGAAGAAACACTTACACATGCTACAACATGGATGAACCTTGAAAACACTATGCCAAGTGAAAGAAGATGGACACATAAGGCCACACAAATTTTATGATTCTATTTATAAGAATGTCTGGACTAGGCAAATTCACAAAGACAAAGTAGATTTGCTGTTGCCAGGGGATGGGCAGAGGGGGAGAATTGAGACTGACTGCCAACAGTTTTCACTTTATTAGGGTAGTGAAAACATTCTGAAATTAGATAGTTATGATGTTTACATAATTGGGAATATACTAAAAACCACTGAATTGTGTACTTTAAAATGGTTAAAATGGTAAATTTTATATAAACTGTATCTCAATTAAAAAAAAGAATGGACACCCAAGAGAAATAACAGAAAATTTAAAAAGACACTTAAGTCATTCAGATTTTGGAGTTCCAGGCCAGACGTGGTGGCTCACGCCTGTAATCCTAGCACTCTGGGAGGCCAAGGTGGGCAGATCACTTGAAGCCAGAAGCTCAAGACCTGCCTGGCCAACATGGTGAAACTCTGTTTCTACTAAAAATACAAAAAAAAAAAAAAAAAAAAAAAATCAGTCAGGTGTAGTGGCACATGCCTGTAGTCCCTGCGACTTGGGAGGCTGAGAAATGAGAATCACTTGCACCCGGGAGGTGGAGGTTGCTGTGAGCTGAGATCACATCACCACACTCCAGCCTAGGAGACACAGCAAAACTTTGTCTCAAAAAAAAAAAAAAAAAAAAAAAATTATAGAGTTACCAAAGACTTAAAATAACTGTGAGTGGTATGTTCAAGAAATAAATAAGGTCAGGCATGGTGGCCCACGCCGTCAGGAGATCGAGACCATCCTGGCTAACATGGTGAAATCCTGTCTCTACTAAAAATACAAGAAGTTAGCCAGACGTGGTGGCATGCGCCTGTAGTCCCAGCTACTCCGGAGGCTGAGGCAGGAAAACTGCTAGAACCCGGGAGGCGAATGTTGCAGTGAGCCAAGATTGCACCACAGCACTCCAGCCTGGGCCGCAGAGCGAGACTATGTTTCCATAAATAAACAAATAAACAAACAAACACAGGACAGATGGAGAATTTCAGCAAAGTCCTGTAATTCTATAAGAAAGTCAAATGACAATTCCAGAACAGGAAAATATAATTACTGAAATTAAGAAATCATTAGGTTAGAAACAGCAAAACAGAGATTTAATGAAGAAATGAATTGAACCTAGATACATCAAAGTATTAAAAACTAAAGTCAGAAAAAATCTTAAAAGCAGTCAGTGAAAATAAGACATATCACCTGGAAGGGAAGAGCAATAAAACTAACAACTCATTTTCATCAGAAATTACAGAAAATGAAGATAACAAAATGACATCTGTAAAGTGCTAAGACAAAAAAAGAAAACAAGAAAACCAACCAACCAGCCCGGAATTCCACACTAAGAAAAAAATACCTTCTAACATCAAGATGAAATAAAAATAAGTTTAGATGAACAAAAGTTAAGAAAACACTTGTTATAAGAGAACAAAATATATCAAGCTAAAAGAAAATGGCCCCGCATGGAAGTACAGAACTAGAGGAGTTAGTTAAGAGGAATGGAAAAGTAAGTATATATGGATAAATATATATTAATATTAACATTTAAAATAACAATAACAATGACTCTACTGGTTTAAACAAATGTAGAAAAATAAAGTATAGGACAAGACACACAAAAGACTAAGCTAGGCCAGGCGAGGTGGGTCATGCCTGTAATCCCAGCACTTTGGAAGGCCGAGGCGGGGGAATCCCCTGAGGCCAGGAGATCGAGACGAACCTAGCCAACATGATGAAACCCAATCTCTAATAAAATTGGAAAAATTAGCAGGCGTGGTGGCGGGCACCTGTAATCCCAGCTAACTCAAGAGGCTGAGGCAGGAGAGTTGCTTGAGCCCAGGAAACAGAGGTCGCAGTAAGCTAAGATCACACCACTGCACTCCAGCCTGGGCAACAGAGCAAGCCACCATCTAAAAAAAGAAAAAGACAAGTGAGGTAAATGAAATTAAACCACTATAAGCTTCTTGCATTTTTCAACAAGTGTTAAAAATGCAAATTTAGACTAGAACCTAATAAACTAATATTTTAATATTTTAAAGATGAATATTTTAATCTCTAGGGCAACTACTTAAAAATACATGCACACATGTTAAAGATATATACTGTAAAATTATGTGTAAAACCAAATAGAAAAAAATAACGCTTGATTAAAGAAAGTCAAGAAAGCAACAAATAGAAAACAAATACCTGCCTTGTCAGACACAAATCCTCGTATATCATGTTCCACATTAAATGTAAATGGACCCATCATTCCAATTAAATATCAAATACATTATATTGGATTTCAAAACACATAACTATATTCTATGTACAACATAACTACTTTAAATTCAAGGGAACAGATACGTTAAAGGAAAAAAATAGAAAAAGATATCATGCAAATACTAATTAAAAGTATGATGATATTGCTATGTTAACATTGAATAGCTGCCTTAAATTATTAGTGATACAGAGAGATGCTTTATTATGATAAAAGTTCAACAGGAATGTTTAACAATCATAAATACGTATACATCTCACAACACAGGTTCAAAAATTTATAAAGCAAAAGTTGACAGAACTAAAAGGAAAAATAGAATAATCCAAAATAACGACTGGAGATTTTAAGATACTTCTCTCAGTAATTTATAGAAGAAAAAAAATCCAATGAATACAAAAAAAATTGACATTACTAGTAACAAATTTGTTTGATCTAATTTGTATGTATAGAATCCAGTAACTGTTCAATACACATTCTTCTTAAGTACTCAAGGAATGTTGACTGAGCTGAATCATATACTGGGCCATAAAGCAAGTCAATAAATATCAACAGACTGAAATCATATAAAATGTATTTTCTGAGCACAGTGGAATTAAATTAGAAATCAACAGGCCAGTGCGGTGGCTCACACCTGTAATCCCAGCACTTTGGGAGGCCGAGGCGGGCGGATCACGAGGTCAGAAGATTGAGACTATCCTGGTTAACATGGTGAAACCCTGTCTCTACTAAAAATACAAAAAATTAGCCAGGTGTGGTGGCGGGCGCCTGTAGTCCCAGCTACTCAGGAGGCTGAGGCAGGAGAATGGTGTGAACCCGGGGAGGCAGAGCTTCCAGTGAGCCGAGATGGCCCCACTGCACTCCAGCCTGGGCGACAGAGCGAGACTCCGTCTCCAGGGAAAAAAAAAAAGACACCAGTAACAAAATTAATCATAAAATAAGAAATCACAATGGATATTTTAAAAGATTTTTAATTGGTCATGAAAATGTAGTATCAAAATTTGTGAGATGCAGTTTAAGCTATGTTTACAGGACCATTTATAGCTTTAAAATGTCTATTTAAAAAAGGAAAGTTGAAAAATAACACTATCATCCTTTATTTTCAGTAGTTTAAGATGGCAAATCAAACCCAAAGTAGTAAAAAGAAGGAAATAATGTAAACAAGAACAAAACTCAATGAAATAAAAAGCATTAGGAGAAAATTAAGCTAAAAGTTGGCTGTTTGAGAATATTAATAATCAATGACCCTTGGCAGAAATAATCAAGAAAACAGACAGAAATTCCAATTTCAGAAAAATTAAAAGGGGCGGCATTAGTACATATGTTATAGATAGTAAAAGGAAAATAAGGGGATATTAATATAGGCAGTAAAAGGAAAATAAGGAGATATTAACAACTTTATGACAATGTATTTAATAATTTAGGTAAAATGGACAACTTCTTTGAAAAACATAACTTATAGAAACTGGCACAGGAAATAGAAAACTGGAACAATCCTCTATCTGTTAGAGAAACTGGATCCATCATTTAAAATCTTCCCTGAAGAAATCTCCTGACTCAGACAGCTTCAACAGGAAATTATTCTAAACCATTAAGAATAAATAATACCTCACACTATTTTCTTCCAGAAAACAAAAAGAATGGGATCAGTTCCCAATTCTTTATGAAGCTGCCAAAACCTGACAAGGACATGAAGAAAATGACAGGCCAAAACATCTCTCATGAATACAGACACAAAAATGTTAGACAAAATTTTAGCAAATCAAATCCAAACTTATGAAAAAGATAATACATTATAACCAATGAAATTTATTACAGGAACATAAGCTGATTTAACTTTTGAAAATTAATCAATGTAATTCACCAAATCATCAAAGTAAAATCCATAAAACCATCTCAACAGATAAAGAATTTAATGAAATTCAGTATCTACTCACAATAAAATCTTTCAGAAACTAAGAATAAAAGCATTCTTAATCTAATAAAACTAACTTACAAAAATTTGTACAGCCAACGTCATCTTACTAATGAAATATTGGATTCTTTCCCCTTGAATTCAGGCATAAGACAAGAATATACATCACCATTTCTACTGAACAAAATAAATAAACCAACACAAATCCATGGTATAAAGAATAAAAGAAAGGAGAAAACAAAGTAAAAAGAAATAATGATTTATAAAGAAGACTTACAATTGTCATTATTTGCTGATGACATAATTAAGTGCATAGAAAACCCGAAAGAACCTATAACAAACCATTAGAATAAGTGAATATAATAATTAAGGTCAATATATAAACTATATTTCTATATATTTCAAAAAACAATTAGAAAGTGAAATTTAAAAACCAACAGCATAACTGCATCCAAGAAAACCCAAAACACTAGGAATAAATCTAACAAGAGATGTGCAATACCTCTACACTGAAATATTGTTGAGAGAAAGAGTTCACAAAATGGAAGGATATGCCATCTTTGTTGACTGGAAGATTTATCAACAATACTGTAGAGGATAATCAATTTCCCTGATGCTGACCTCAAAATTCCATGCAATCCCAATAAAAATTCCACAAGCTTTTTGCAGACTCACAAGCCGATTCTAAATTTTGCATGAAAATGCAAAGGACCCAGAATGGCCAAGAAAATCTTGAGGAAGAACACTAGAATATACATACATTTATCATAAGCTACAATAAATAAGACATAATTAGTACAACGACAAACAGACCAACAGAACAGAGAATTAAGAAGCAACCCACATATATAGTCACAACAAAACAACTTACATCTAATGGTTAAAGAATGATCTTTCCAATAAATGGTGCTGGATCAACTATCACATGGACAAAAATGAACCTTGAGTCCTATCTCAGATTATATACAAATTTAATTTGCAATGGGTCATGAATAAACAAACTTATACAACAAAATATACATGTATCTTCATATCATCATGACTATGACATAGGAAAATATTTCTCAAACAGGATACAGAATTATCTCTTCAAAATATTGATAAGTTGGACTTCATTTAAATTAGAAACTATTAATCAGACACCACTGAGAATAAAAAGACACAATTTTCAAACTGGGAGATACCTGCAATATATATAGCCAACAAAGGACTTGTTCCAGAATATATAAAGAACACCTACAAATCCATATATATGTATATATATATGACTATTTTAAAATTTTAAGCCCATTTTTAAATTGAGTTCAGTCTACATACACAGAACTCAACTTAAAAATGGGCAGAAAAGGGATATTTGGAAAACCTTTTGGGGATAAACACTGTTACCTTGATTATAGTGGTGATTACATGGATTTGTCAAAAACTCATCTAACTATATACTTAAAATGAATGGATTCTATTGTATGTGAATTATACCTCATATCACTTTTTCCCTGAGCACCAGAATTATAAAGTCCCCACTGTCTGCTCCAACATTTTCAGATATTCTTCCTTCATAATACTTACTACAGCTATAATTTCAAATGTGTAATGATTTAAGGTCTGTCTTCCCCGTTACAGGTTTAAGTTCTGTAAGGACTGCGCCCATGATTATATTTGCTTATTACTGGAGCCCCCAATCATCTAGTAGCAAATAGAGGAACTCAGTAAGTATTTGTTGAATGAAAAGAGATTGTGCAATAAGAACACCTCAAGATTTAAATTAGGAGGCAGTATCATTCTGCCAACTTTCATGTGTTTTAATTATCAAAATTGCCTACTCCACCTTCACATCTCCACTTGGAATTCTATCAGACACGAAATCTCTGATACTTCCCCTCACCCTCAAGTCGCCTTATCCATATTCTCAGTGATGGTAATTCCATCTTTCCAGTTGCCCTTCTGAAAACCATGGAGTCATCCCTAACGTCTAAGGGACATTCTTTCGGTTCCCTAGTATTTTTGCAAGCTACTTTCGCTGATTTTAATATAGTTCTGGAAATCTGCGTGCGCACGCGCACACACACACACATTTCTGTTCTTCACAGTAAGATATATCTAATCTCTTTACCTATCTGGACTCAATTAGTCTTCTGAATTTTATATATACTGTCCAGCAAACAGTGAACATCATTTTTTTTCCCTAAGATACTTGAAAAAGAAGGTAGGCAATGATGTTGGTAAAACACTCCCTATAATATCAATTCAGAAAAATGTGCCCCCGTAGACAAATTTTCTATGAAATACAGGAATACTGCCTTTGTGGAACTTTCCACAATCCTTAATGGCAGAAGTAATCACATCTTCTGCTGTTTCAAATGTACTCTGAACACAAAGTATTTCTAAAATAGCATGTTATACTGTAGAATAACTATTGAGTTGTCTTTCAATTATATAATTTTTTGGTATATAAAAAGTTTTGTTACACATTCTTAAAGGAATCAATTATCTTTCTCTATAGTTTTCTCTTTTGCTTTTATTCTCAACACAGCCTTCCTCACTTCAGTATCAGAGAGATACAGATGTCTTAATTTGCACTAAAACTCACAAAAATAAACACTTCAGAGACATTTCACTCATAGTCTTGCTTCCTGTTTTTAATATCAAAATGTTTTAACTAGACACCTTTAATTGTGCAGCACCATGCTAGGTACCACTGAAAGAAAAACACTTGGACACCAAGCTATGGCAGGTGGAGGAAAGGGGAGAACTCTGAGATGACCACCAAGCTTCTGACTAAGAGAACTATGTGTTTATAATACTACTTGCTTGAGACAGAAAATATGAAAATACTGGCTGTGAACTTTTTCCCCCTTTTTATAGCAGGGAACAACAGAGGGGGAACTGAGGAGAAATGAGTTTTGTCCATATTGTTTTGAGAGGCCTGTGGAATGTCCAAATGGATATGTATATTGGAAGCTGGATTCATGGCTCATACTCATAAAAAGATCTATATTTGGTAACCATCAATGTTTAGATGGAACACCTGAAGTCAAGAATATAGGAAACCATGAGTATGGATAAAATCTCTCAGGAAGAGTGCATATAATGAGAAAATGTTCAATAATGGAATAGCAACATTTAATGGACATGGTAAAAATGATGAGCTGAGCAGTCAGAAAGAGAAAAAGATAACTATCATGGACACTAAAGAGTAAGTTTCAAAGGAGAAAATAGTCAGTATTATCATGCTTACCAAAAAGACCAGTGGTCCCCAACCTTTTTGGCACCAGGGACTGATTTTGTAGAAGGCAATTTTTCCACTGATGGTGGCCGGGTGGTGGGAGGGGCAGCGAGGGATGATTTCAGGATACAACTGCTCCACCTCAGATCATCAGGCATTAGATTATCATAAGGAGCATGTAACTTAGATCCCTTGCATGCACAGTTCACAACAGGGTTCACCTTCCTAAGAATCTAACGCTGCCACTGATCTAACAGGAGGCAGAGCTCAGACAGTAATGCTCTCTCACCTACCGCTAACCTCCTGCTTTGCGGCCCAGTTCCTAACAGGCCACAGACTCATATGAGGCCATGGCCTAGGGTTTGGGGACCCCTGAAATAAGACATTACCCTGTTTATCAAACACTTAAAACATTATTAAAATATCAAAATTTAAGAAAAGTTATTTCCATAACTTTAAATGAGAATATAGATGCTTTCTTTTTTTTTTTTACTGTAATTAAAAAAACAAGGTACAGAACAGTGTACATGGCAAGGTTCTACTTGTGTAGAAAAGAGCAAGGTATGTATTTATATTGGCTTTTATTGCATAAAAAGCAGGTGGAAGACAGAGGTTGACAGTAGGTTTTTGCATGGCTTTTTGTAGTCCTTGGTGTTCTAACCATAGCAAAGTTACCTATGGTAAAAATTTAGTAAATGTTACAAATGTAATATAACCTGCTAATCTTCAAAATGTTCCACAGCTCTAAGCATGTGTTCCTTCACCTTACTTGAATCACACCTGTAAAAAGGAAACTCTATAAGACCAAATTTTAGTCAGAGAAGTACCTTAACAGATGCTCTGCCAGGACAGTTGCTGAACCTGAAGACTAATATTATCATTTTTACTAAAGCGTGTGGAAGAAACAGCTAATCACACGCTACCCAAGGGCTCTGCTCAGAACGTCAAATATGATGTTATCAAAAAAAATGCAACTTAATTTCAAACAATATATAAAATATAATACTACATAGCTTCAACCAACTTTTATTAACAGGTCAGACTTTTATTCTTTGTACAGATATCTTTGTAAAAATACTTACAAAAATTTTAAGTATATATTTAAATAAATTTAAAATTCAAGAAGTGTATTTGGCTAAACTGGGGATATTTCAAACTCAGTACTCATAATGAATTAAGTAAAAACAAGATAAGGAATTCCAATCAGCTTTCAGCCTTCTTTTAAAATCAAGACATGCTTTTATGTACTCAACTTAGTGGATGGCATCACCATCAGTCAAGTCTCCAAACACTCTCTTCTACTCTTTATATCTACTCAGTAACTGAATTCTGTTAGTTCTACTTCAAATACTCCAGAACCTAATGCCCCTTTCCATCGATATCCTCCAATGTGTACCTATATCTTTATTATCATCATCATCACCAATATTCACGAGTACCTTTACATGCTGGACACCATGAACTGTTTTACTGCATTCTAATAAAATATATAATAGGTATTATCTTTCTCATATTGTAAAAATGATTCATGTTAAAAAATATCAAGTGAAGCTGACACCACAGAAACAGGAATTATATTTTTCTGAAATCCTCAAAATGTCACTGGATACTCCCTTTGAAAGGCAGAGAAATTTAAGGTTCTTTATACCTAATTGTACATTAGAATTACCTAAGAAGCTTTTGAAATACTGTGACAGGTCTGCCACAAAGACCTACCAAAGGAAAAAAAAAAAAAAGAAAGAAATACTGTGACAGGGCCCTCAGCCCAGATCGATTAAGTTACTGGAAGTTTCTAAAAGTTTTCCACATAATTCTAATGTGTAGCCAAGGCTGAGAAACACTAGACTATATGATTATCTAGGTTCTTTCTAGCTTAAAAATGTTTGATTATACAGAAATACTTTCAGATTGTGTGCCTTAAAATGAACTACCACAATAGAAAGAACTATTTTCTCCCCAAGTTTTTCTCAAAGAAAAATTAATGAATAAAAACTTTTCTTGATTGAAATTGTTCTCTCATAATTCTTTGCTAAACAAATGGTGCCTACCACTTTGTATATGCTAATATTAGATAATAAAAAATAAATTAACAATAACTAACATGAAATCAAAACTTAGAAATGCCATCTCTTCAAAGTATGTTTGAGAAGGAAAAATCTGCATACACAAAAAAATAGCCGCACTTTCTATTGGTAAAACTGTTCCTAGGTGGGGGCAGGGGATGAGGACTGAAAAATGACCTATTGGGTACAGTGTTCCCTGCTGGGGGTAATGGGTGCACTAAAAGCTCAGACTTCACCACTACACAAGAAATCCACGTAACAAAACTGCACCTGTACCCACAAACCTATAAAAATAAATTTAAAATGGTTCCTAATTATGAAAAGAATTATGTCAATAGTTGTTTCAGAAATTAAACACCAACTCTGAGAACCAACATTTAAATGATGCCTGCAAGGTTTGCCAAGAATAGAGTAATAGAGGCCCTATCTATCTACACTAAATGGAGCCAAAGCAGTGCTCATTTTGAATTGTCAGCTTTTTATAAATTCTATGTCTATTTCTCTGCCATCTTGGCTGTTAAGTAACACTGCATGTATATATGTCTGTTTACAGAACAACTTCTCCCATTTTTGCTATTTGCTGCCTCCTGGCTTAAAATTAAGAAAACAAGTCGGTTAAAATGTGTGTAAGGTGAAGAGTAAGTTTGTTATAAAGTTATAATGCTTTGTCATCAAGAAAAAAGACACAAGGCTGAAACTAAGAAGCGAAACGCCTAAGTGTTAGTGCACTGGCATTAGAAGTTATTTTCCTCCTTTTATTCTCAGTGTTTAGATTCTTGACTTTTAGATTCTAGCTAGTGCTCGATCTTGGCCAGTTCCAGACACATGAAATAGAACTATAAATAAATAATAATTATCTTTAGAGGACATGAGAAAAAACTGAAAGATAAACTTACATATAATTATGAACACATTTCTAATTACCACCCTATTAACTGAAATGAAGTGAAAAACCCCATTCTAGAAAACTTAAGGAAAATCATCCTAAAACATAACAGTTCTTTTTCAGACTCAAATATCTCAAACTATAGTTAGTAACACCCCATCAGCAAAGAGCAAAAAATATTTTTAAAACACCAGAGCAGATCTAAAAAAGAACTTATAGAAATTCTAGAAATAGAAAAATATATATGAGGAACTCAAGGGATAGGTATAACAGATTAGGCCCAGTGAAAAATGAACTGGAAAACTGGTCAGAAAAAAATATACCTAGAATGATAAACGGTTGGAAAAGTCTAGAGGGATTGAGAAACATAAGGATACAGTTACAAAGTCTAGTCTAAGTTTAACTGGAGTCTTATGGAAGAATTATTTGCTTGAAGAGATAATGACTGAAAACTTCCAAAACCGATGAAAGACATGAACCTACAGATTTCAGAAATCTCAACAGACACCAAGCAGGATAATTAAAAAGAAATCTTCCAATAACTAACTACAGTGTGAGAAAAAGAAAATTTAATTAAAAAAAAGAAACCCACAGCTAAACATAACTAAAACCGCTAAAAATCGTAGACAAAGCAAAACTCTTAAATGCAGTCAAATAAACAATTACCTTCAAAATATCAACAATTACATTGATAGCTGAATTTTCAATAGATACAAGACAGAAAACAATGCAAGGATAAATGTAATGTGCTAATAGTAAACAACAACTAACCTAGTATCTGTCCTTGGAAAATATCTTCTAAGAATCATAGTGAGCCAGGTGTGGTGGCTCATGCCTATAATCCCAGAACTTTGGGAGGCCAAGGCAGGAGAATCACTCGAGGCCAGGAGTTTAAGACTAGCCCGGGCAATATAATAAGATCCCATTTCTCCAAAAAATACAAAAATTAGTCATACATGACGGTGTATGTCTGTGGTCCTAGCTTCTCAGGAGGCTATGGCAGGAAGACTTCTTGAGCCCAGAAGCTCGAAGCTGCAGTGAGCTATGACCATGCCACTACACTCCAGCCTGCGTGACAGAGCGAAACACTGTCTCCAGAGGGAAAAAAAAAAAAAAGACTGATGGTGAAATAAAGGCATTTTCAGACCCAAACCAAACCACAACAAAAATACTGAAGGTATGTCTCACCAGCAAAGCAGTGCTAAAGGAAATACTAAAGTATGTTCTTTAGGAGGTGGAAAAAAAAGTGATTTAAGCTAGAAGGTCATAAATGAAGAGAGGAACAGAAAGCATCAGAAATGGTAAGTAACTATGTGAATGAATCTAATGAATACTGATTTCAAAAAAAAAACAGTAATAACCACCACTTGTGGGTAAACATACAGAGACTTAAAATACATGACAACAACAATGAAAAGGTCATTGAGGGAAGGAACAGAAATGAAGTATCTGATGGTCCTTTGACTGGGATGTATGTTATAATCTATACAGTAACCAATAAAAGAATACTAAATATGTAAGATTTCCCAACTATAAAGAAAAAAAAGGAATAATAAAAAAAAATTAATTATTGGCAGGGCACAGTGTCTCACACATGCAACCCCAGCACTTTGATAGCTAGACTGAGTTTAAAAAAAAAATCTACATCCTACTCATAATATCGTATCTCTAACACAAGAAAAAAGAAAGGAGAATATCATGGAAACACCAAAGAAAGCTTATTTAGCTATACTAGTATCAGACAAAGTAGACTTTAAAAGCATTACTAGAGATAACAAGGGATAATTCATAATGATGTTACAGGTGGGGCACAGCACTTTGGGAGGCCGAGGCAGGCGGATCCTGAGGTCAGGAGATCGAGACCATCCTGGCTAACATGGTGAAACCCCTTCTCTACTAAAAATACAAAAAATTAGCCAGGTGTGGTGGCGGGTGACTGTAGTCCCAGCTACTCGAGAGGCTGAGGCAGGAGAATGGCGTGAACCCAAGAGGCGGAGCTTGCAGTGAGCAGAGATCACGCCACTGCACTCCAGCCTGGGCAACAGAGCGAGACTCCGTCTCAAAAAAAAAAAAAAAAAAGAGCTACAAGGAAAATCAGTTAATCCACAATTTGACTTGTACATTTTAAACATACATCTCTCAGTAATTGATGAACAAACAAACAAAACACTGGAAAGGCAAAAAAAAAAAAAAAAAAAAAAAATTCATTAAGGCTAGAGGATTCAAACAAGATTAACACACTTGACCTAACCTAATAGACATATATAGAACTCTGCACTCGGTGGCTAGACAATACATATTCTTTTTAAACACACATGAAACATTTGTAAAAACTGACCATATGCTGGACCTTAAAACAAATCTCAACAAATTCCAAAGAACTCAAACCGTAAAATGTTATTTAACCACAATGCAATAAAGCCAGAAATGAAGAAAATAAAATACCCATGTTTGGAAATTAAGAAATATATTTTTATCAACCAATGCATTAAAAAACAATTATGAAAATTAGAAAATATTTGGAATTAAATAAATGTAAATATACTACATATCAGAACTATGATTAGAGGAAAACTTATGCCCATTTTAAATGCATTAGAAAGCTGAAAATTGATGAAAGAGGCATTCATCTAAAACTCAGAAAAACAGCAAAATATACCAAAAGAAAGTAAAAGGAAGAAAATCATAAAAGACCAGAAATAATCATAAACAAAAACATACATAAGGTGACCAAGGGCAAAACTATTTCCATAATAATAAGATGAGGTTTGCCTTTTATGCTAAGTTCACATTTATAATGATGGTACAAAAGCAATAGTGGATATAATTGCTGGAATCTCATTATAAATCAAGGCAATGACATCAAACTATTATTAGTCAGTGTATTACTGACTGCCCCACACTTGCAGTTGAAAAAAGAAAAAGATAGTTTCAATTAAAAATGTACTTGATGAAGCAGTAAAAATTATTTAGTAAATTCTCCATGTCTTATAAATAAATATTCAGTGACAAAATGGGAAAATAATAAACATTATCTGTCACAAAGTAAAATAATCAAGAAAAAGCAGTTTGTGATTGAGTTGCCAGCTGAACTAGGCACCGTTTTCACAGAACACCGTTTTTACTTGAAAGAACAATTGTTAACTATATTTATCCAGGCGTGGGTATTTGGCAGACATCTTCTCAAAAACAAACAGTGAGCGAGAAAATCAACTGATAACATCTGTTGCCAAGATCAAATTTGAATTTTCAAGCAAGAATTTGGAACATGCAAACTTATCTATCACCTTGAGCTTGACAGCATCCCCATACTTAGGCACTTTTCTGATGAGATTAGAAGTGATTTTAACCAATGTAGTCTTTGGTATCACACAAAAAAATATGTTAATGTTTGGAAGAACTGTTTAACTCAGTAAACTTATACTTTCCAAATCACCAAAGCATGATGTTATAAAATTATACATGAGCAAAAATCTGTTCAAAGTGTAATAAAGACCAATGGGCTTAAATGTACCACAATAAGAAAAATATAATGATACAATTTAAGATTCCATATCGCAACTAACCTTAAAAAAAAAATTAAAAAGAGTATTGATATCTGCTGTAATATCAAACAAGGTTATGCACAAAAATCTGAAAAGGCTATTAAAATATTCTTCCCCTTTCTAACTACATGTCTGTGTGAGACTGCATTTTCTTCTTCTACTACAACCAAAACAAGATACTACAATAGACTGAATGCAGAGGTAGATGTGAAAATATAGTGTCTTCTATTAAGCCAGACATTTAACTGAAACTTGTAAAAATGTAACATGATGCCATTCATCTCACAAAGATAGTTATTTTTCCTTTAAAGAATGTTATTTATATTGACATGCAATAAGTTTATTATTTTTAACAAACTAATTTTTTAAATTTGTTTTAATTTCACAACTGAGAAAAATTTATAATTTATATTAACAATATAACTCACATCAAGCTCTTTTAAGTCCTCAATAATTTTTAAGAATGTAACAGGGTTCTGAGACCAAAAGGTTTGAAAAATGCTGCAACAGAGCACAATCAAAACCAAAAGTTGATTCTTTGAAAAGACTTAAAAAACCCATAATAAACACCTGGCAAGAGTGATCAAAAAATATTTTAAAGAAGAAGTCACAAACAATGACATTAAAAAGAAAATTATCACTACAGATAGTGCTGACATTATGAAAATAGGATTGTTTCAAGAGCTTTTACTTTATTTTCATGCTAATTAATGTTCAAATTTATTAAAATGCTAAAAACCACAACTTACCAAAATAGGAAATTTATAAAATATAGAAATTGTCATATAACAATTAAATAAATAAGTAAATAAAAACTTCCTTGCAAAGAAAATTTCAGATTCAGATGGCTTTTCTAAAGAATTATACCAATCATTTAACAAAGAAATAAATATTATGTAAATTCTTCTAGATAAGAAAAAGTAGAAAATTCTCCACCTCCTTTTATAAAGCTAGCATAGCCTCAAAATAAAAACCAGATGAAGGCATTATAAGAAAGGAAAATTACAGGTCAATTACACCCATGAACAAAGATGCAAAAATCCTAACCAAAATTTTAACAAACTGAATATAGCAATTTCTTTAAAAACACCATGACCAAGTGGGTCATCAACAAGTAGGTTAATTACAAGAATGCAAGATTGACTGAGCATTAAAAGTGTATCAGTATATTTTACCACATTAACAGATTAAAGAAGAAGAATCTTATGATCATCTCATTTGATGCAATAAAAGTACTTGATAAAATTTAACGTCCATTTAAGATATAAATTTTTACTTTGCACACCAGAAACAGAAAGGAGCTTCCTTAATCTGACGAAAGTTATCTACAAAACACTACAGCAAACATCATACTTAATGGTCAAACAGTGAAAGCTTTCCCTTTGAGATCAGGAACAAGACAAGGATGTCCTCTATCACCACTTCTATTCAGGAATGTACTGGAGGTCCTAGCCAGAGAAGTAAGGCAAGAAAAAGAAACAAAAGGTGTAAGGATTGACAAGAAAGAAACAAAACTGATTATTCAGAAATGATATGATCGTGAATACAGAAAACTGAAAGCATCTACAGAAAAACATAGAAGAGCTGAACAAGAATGTGAGATTTAAATCAATTGCATTTCCATGTGAACAGCAAATGCAGTTAGAAAATAAAACTTAAAAAACAAACACTCGATTTAAAGTGGCCTCAAAAAATGTAAAGTATTAAATATCTAGCAGTAAGCCCAATGAGAGAGGTGCAAATCATCTATAGGGAAAAATCATAAAACGTCATTGACAGACATTAAAGGACTAAATAAATGAAAATATATGCAGTGCTCACGATTTGGAAGACTCAATTTTGTAAAGATACCAAGTCTTCCCAAACTGATTTACAGTTAAGGTAATCTGAATGAAAATCCCTACAGGATTACGTGTATGTGTATATAACTTGACATACTGATGTTTAAGTGTATACGGAAATGCAAAGAACCAACAGCCAAGATATTCTTGAAAAAAAAAAAAAAAGGAGTAAGAACTTCTTGAATATATATTAAGTACGACGAGAGTGGAATTCATACAAACAGACCAAGGAAACGATATAAACAGATCAGACACAGACCCACATATATATGGACACCTGATACAACATATACTACATGACAAAAAAATATACTGTGTTTCGTTTTTCCAAGAAATAATGATGGGACAAAAAACTATCCACATTGAAACAAATGAAACTGAACCTATTCCTCACATCATTCACGAAAATAAATTCTACCTAGCTGGTAACCAAGTTCATGACAATTGCCACATGAAGAACTATTTCAAGTTCAAAACAAAATGTATTGATTAAAATATCCCCCAGTGGGATGTATCTTAGGGACAGGCATTTTATTGTTAGTGGTAATTTTGGTATCATTACATTGTTCGATGTTTTATACAAAGTAGTATAAAGCAAATCACAAAAACAAAGAAGCTATGAAATACTTGAGTTATGTCAGAGGGACACAGGAGCCAAATGAAGAGGCTTCCATTGATCAGAGAAACAAAATTTCAACATAACAAAGAATGACTGCAAGGGATTTAAACATTAAAAATCCAAAAATGTATTAAGTTCAGAAAATAAAAACAAAAATATTAAAATGGTAACCTACACAGGTTGCTAGAGACTCACTCATTCTGAAAATTGATAAAGGGAAAGAATCTAGTGTTTATCATGCGTGACGTTTCCATGGGGACTCTCTAGTTTCAGGATAACCAAATATTTAATGAAAGGAAGTTTCTCTCTTTAAAATAATTACAGCTAATAAATGCAGGAGGGATTGTAAAATTAGAAATTCACCATTCTGTGATCCCAAAGTGAAATACAGGTTCTGGTCCATGAGCACCAATGACTATTAAAACTATTAAGTGATAGGTAGACAGGGAACTTCATAATGGATTGATTAGGCTGGTATCAAGTATACCCACTAATCAATCGTAACATTACTAAAAATGGAACGACCAAATATGTTCTTCCTGATCTGATATTATGGGAAATACAAAGCACCACCAACAAAATACTCTTACCAAAAATCTAAACCTCACTAATTAAGTCTCTCTAATTACTAGTTTACATGAAATAAGAGAAACAAAGGAACACGTTAAAAGACCATGAGAATACAATTAGCCAAATCCAGAATGTTAAAAATTCTACACAACCTATGACCCAGTTCCTTTAACAAATAAATGAAGATTTAAAAAGATAAAATGATACAGATTAAAAGAGACTAAGACACATATCAACCAATGTACTATGTGTACCTTGTTTGAATTCTGAGGCAAACAACTATTTAAAAATTTAGAGTTTTTTAAATCACTTCTCGGCCTTTTGGCTAAGATCAAGTGTAAAACATTTAGGTTTGTTTCAGGTAACAGATAAAAATTGAAAGCAGATTGAACATTATAAGACAGACAGAAATTATGGTTAACTTAGTTGGGTAAGAGAATAGTCCTGTCTGCTAGAGACGCATATGGAAATACAGTATTTACTGGTCAAACTGTAAGATGTCTGGGACTTGCTGTGAAATACTTCAGATTTACTAACAAATTACTTGTGCATTTAAAAATTAAAATAAATAGGTAGGTAGGTAGGTGGACAGGTAAATGAACAACTTTCTCAGGGACAGAATCAATTTTAGGTGAATTCAAATTAAATATAAAACAATAAAGCAAAATAATAAAGCTTTTAGATAACATAGAATACTTTCATATTCTCAGAGTAAAGCAGGATTTACTAAACAAAACTTAAAAATCATTGAACAAAAATATGCCACACCGTAAGTAACTATAAAGATTGTCTACTTCACATGATTTTAAAGGTACTTACTGCTGGTAAAAGAGACTGCATATTTTGATTAGAATCTGCTATTGTAGCAAGGTACACCAAGTTTGTGTGCAACATCTGCTGATACCTATTAAAACAAAACAAATATCAATATTAAAAAATAATTTTCTTCCTATCTGCCTAAGTACAAATAGCATTGTAATCATTTCTAAAGTTTCATTAAAAATTTGTTACCTGAACATCAATAGCACTTCAATTTTTCCTATGCTGTACAAGTTCCAAATAATAAATATTTAAATATAATGAGCTCAGAGATCTTACCATGTATGCTAAATAGTATTATAATTATTTTATATGCATATATATCTCAATTCACAAACCAATACTATGAGGTAGGAGCTCTTTTCTCCATTTTACAGAAGAGAAACTAATGTTCAGAGAGGCTGATAACTTGTACAGATTGCATAGCTAGTAGATGGAATAACTGACATATGTAATAGGTCCATACTAGTACATTGAGTTTTTTTTTTAAAAAAAGAACTAAATAAAAGAATCTAGTGAAATGTGCTTTTCCCAGCCGGGCACGGTGGCTCACACCTGTAATCCCAGTCCTTTGGAAGCCTGAGGTGGGCAGATCACTTGAGGTCAGGAGTCTGAGGTTGCAGTAACCCAGCTGCACTTTCCCTCAGTCTTTCTAATTGGCTGTCACTGTGGGGGCTCGGAGTAAAAGATCTGTGAAGAAGGCACATCTGTAGGTTTGTTTTCCTGAAGACCAGTGAGCCTCACCACGGACCAGGGGAGCTTTGTAAATGCCTGCATAAAATGTTTTCCTGGCTCACGCCTGTAATCCTAGTACTTTCTAAGGCCAAGGCGGGCAGATCACCTGAGGTCAGGAGTTCAAGACCAGCCTGGCCAACATGGTGAAACCCCGTCTCTACTAAAAATACAAAAATTAGCTGGGCGTGGTGGTACACGCCTGTAATCTCAGCTACTCAGCTGAGGCAGGAAATTGCCTGAACCCAGGAGGCAGAGGTTACAGTGAGCCGAGATCGTGCCACTGCGCTCCAGCCTGGGCAACAGAGTGAGACTCCATCTCAAAAAGAAAAAAAAAGAAATATGCTTATCCCTTTCCTTCGGCCATTTTCATTTTGCTAAAAACCTCAAACCCAAGTACGGTCAATATGTTCTGCCAAAATGTAGGAAAGGGGGTGGGAACCACACATTTTTTTCCTTTTCACTACTGTAGCAGTGACCAACAATTTATGCCCACTGTGTTTATACTACCCATCTATCAGGACTCAGCATATAAAGAAGGCAATGAATAGGCAATCTCCAACTACAGAAAAAAAGAGATACGCTAAAACAGGATAGAGGAAATGTTACAACACCAACAACACTCAATATTAACTTTAAGAAAATAAAACAAATTCTCATTATCAGCATTATGTGGTTAAACATGCTTATTGTAATCCTACCTACGAATTAGTTTAGCTAAGCTTCTCTTCACAATTTTAAAAAATTAACTGACAAAACCATATTAAAATTAGCAGTGACCCAATCACTAGTGTTTTGTCTCAGTGCAGGCATACAAGCCCCATGAGTACAAACTTAAAACCTACATCAAATTGTTAGGCTTTCTAAAATTTCATTTACTAAAAATGCTAAATACAAATCAAAACAATAAAAATAAGTTTATTCAGCTAAAGGGCTCTAATTCAGATTCCAAATTAATTCATTTTCTAAAATAGACACCATAAAAGGAATCCTAGTTTTTCTTTTGTTCGTTTTTGGTTTTTTTCATTTGTTTGTTTTTTTGAGACAAGGTCTCACTCTATCACCCAGGCTGAAGTGTGCAGTGGTGCAATCATGGCTCACTGCAGCCTTGACCTCCTGGGCTCAAGCAATCCTCCCACCTCAGATTCCCAAGTAGCTGGGCCCACAGCCGCATGCCACCACACACAGCTAAATTTTGTATTTTTAATAGACAGGGTTTTACCATGTTGCTCAGGCTGCTCTCAAACTCCTGAGTTCAAGCAATCGGCCAGCCTCAGACTCTCAAACTACTGGGATTACAGGCGTGAGCCACCGTACCTAGCCAAATCCTAGCATATTCTTTGCTACTTATTTTTTTCCTGCTACAAACAACAGGTTTCACAGCTTTTTTTTTTTTTTTTTTTTAAGAAAGGAAATAACACTGTTCCTTGCTGACCTTAAAATAACACTTTCACAAACAAGGCCATGTTTTTAATGCTTTGCCTCACATGGACGCTACGTTGTCCAATCAGACATGATACATCTCTGATAGCTAACTTAACATAAAATGGACAAAGAAATAATTATATTGTACTGAATTATACATAATGGTTAATTGTGTTGTTGAAATTCTTCAACAGCACTAACAGGGACCACTAGCTGGAACTATTTCATTATTCCATAGAGATCTAGAAAGGAACTTAAAATATAGTGTTCCATATCTTGCCATTTTTTAAAAAAACAACCAGCCATTTTTAATTAGAACACATAACCTGTTTCAGTCTAGTCCTTCAAGTTTTCCTTTGCTTGAGTATTAGTATGGTTGCATGACACGAGATTTGCTGAGGACCACTAACCAAACCATACTAACAGACGTGGTTTATTCATGACCCTTTAAGAAAAAACTGTAGTATGCTGATTAGTACTTGACAAAGCCAGTGTGAAACTACTATTAAATCTAATCTGCCACACTCTTAAGGTCTCATATGTAAAATAATGGAGTTAAAGCAGGACTCTGAAGTTGCTTGCAGTTTTAAAATCTATAAACCCAGCATCTTTTATGAAGTAGTTTCATTTTAAGACATTTGCCCAACCTTCTCTCAACCATCAAATCTTTTCAATTTTTAATTGTGAAATAATTTTAAACTTACAGAAAAGTTTCAATAGTAAAAAGTCTCGTATATTTTTTCTTCCAGATTCTCTAATTGTTAGCATTTTACCACATTTTTCCTATCATCTCTAAATACACACAGCAATACACACACACATACACATGCACTCACTCACTTTTTTCCAAAACCATTTGTGAGTCAGTGATACCCCATTACTCCTAATACTTCAGTACTGGCTTCCTCAAAACAAGGCTATTCCCTTATATAACAGGACAACCATCATGCTGAAATTAACATTGATATATTATCACTATTTAATCCACAGAATTCATTCAAATTTCTCCAATTGTCCTAATATCTCCAAATCATTTTCCCTCGTATATGGAGGTAGATAAAAATGAAAAATTGTAATTGGCCTTTTCTAACTTCAATATGTTTATTTTCTGTAAAATTGCATTATTTTATAGTATTCATCAAATAAGCATATTCTTTTTTCTTCTTTTGAGACAGAATCTCACTGTCAGCTAGGCTGGAGTGCAGTGGCGCAATCTCGGCTCACTGTAATCTCTGCCTCCCGGGTTCAAGTGACTCTCCTGCCTCAGCCTTCCCAAGTAGTTGGGATTACAGGTATCAACCACCACGCCCAGCCAGTTTTTGTACTTTTAGTAGAGACGGGGTTTCACCATGTTGGCCAGGCTGGTCTTGAACTCCTGACCTCAGGTGATCTGCCCGCCTCGGCCTCTCAAAGTGCTGGGATTACAGGCGTGAGTCACCACACTCAGCCCAATTAAGCATATTCTAAGATGATTGAAGTTTCAAAGACGAACATTAACAAAAAAGTAGTAAATACTCGTATTATTTTATAAGTTTGTATACAGGTCACCTAAAAAGCAATCAGCAAATACTCCAGGAGAATCTGGACTCAGCTAACAATAGTGAAATACTAAAAATGATATTAAATATATTTTCCTCAGAAACTTTGGATATTTTTATTCTATATATAGTTACGTTTCTCACTGAAAGAGTTTACTTTCTTAATGTTTTATTCCTAAAACAGTATATGTTGTGCCGGGCACAGTGGCTTATACCTGTAATCTCAGCACTTTGGGAGGCTGAGGCAGGAGGATCACTTAAGCCCAGGAATTCAAGACAAGCTTGGGCAACAAAGTGAGACCCTACCTCTACAAAGAAGTGAAAAATTAGCTGGGCATGGTGGCATGCACCTGTAGACCCAGCTACTTAGGAGGCTAAGGTGGAAGGATCACTTGAGAACAGGAGGTTGAGGCTGCAGTGAGCCATTATCATACCACTTGGACTCCAGCTTGGGCAAAAGTGAGACCATGTCACGAAAAACAAAAAAAAAATAAAATAAAATATTGTATGTTGACAGGAGGGAAAAAAGGAGTATATAAGGTAAGGGCTGTTATAAAACATATTCAGCATTTTATTTTTGATGATGATACTGTCCTAGTAAATATGACAAATATTCTCAAATACCCATGATTATTAACCTATTAAAAGAGACAGTTCACCTCCCAAAGAGGCCACTAAGAGTAACTCATCAATTACTTTGAATAAAGTAAAATGGACACTATATTTGTTGACGTAATTACAAAATTAAGCTGAAAGTAATTTCATTTTATAAAATAAACCTTACCTAGAAGCTACGAATATTTATTAGACAACGGGAATACACTGTATAGAATAAAAGTTATCTTCCAAACTAGATTTAAACCTTAACTCTTTTAAATTACGATGAATGATGAACACTAATTTTTTCTGTTGTTTGAGATTTATGCAACTCCAGAATAGTTTGGACTCACCCTAAAATGCAAAAAATAAGAGCTGATTTAAGCAAACATAGGCTGATTTACAAAATGCTCAAATCAAATACCACAGTGAATCAGCAACACATTCTCACATGCATTACCAGAATTTAAAGGAAGAGGGTCCAGGCATATGGGCTCCACAAGCGATTCAGACCACTGACTCAAAAGTGTAATATTTGAATTTGTGTGTGTGTGCAGATAGCAGTGATAAAGCAACATACACAAAGGTACTACCAGTGAAAAGTCTTTGGGTAGTAAGAATATGGTATTCATTCTCTTATTTTTACATATTTTTGTTTTCTAATTTGCACATACTGCTTTCATAAAAGTTATTTTTAATTAAAAAAAAACACACAAAACACTGTTTCAGGCAAAGTTATCACATCTTAAAGAGTTGTTAAATTAAAACTGGAGTATCAATTCCCAGATGGCTGTCATGTAATGTTTCTCTTTATTTTCCTTTTGCTTCTCCCACAATGAGAAACAAGAACACCTGTTAAGGTCAAGAGGAGCTGTTTTTCTCGTTACTCACGAACCAATACTGACAACTTGAGAAAGAAAGAATATCTGAAGAACAAAAGAATGAAATTAAATCCACCAAAAAGGGCAGAATTTAAGATTCTCCCTAAGTAAATTTAAGCCCCATTTGCTTAAATTGTTCACCAAGTATATGTAAGAAAAAGGTCTAATCCAATACATAGAGAATGAGGGAAATGATCATATATACACTTGAAAAAGTTGAAAATATAAAGAAAACAGTGTAAACTTTTGCTGACTCAGTTGGTTCTAGACCTAAACATACACTATCCATGACATATACTACCCTTGGTTCTATGTGGAGTTCTTAAAAGCCAAAGGTAAAAATAATTTCAGTTATTCATCACTTAACAATGGGGACACATTCTGAGAAATGTGTTGTTAGGTGATTTCATATTGTTGTGCAAACATCATCAAGAGTACTTACACAAACCCAGATGGTATAGCTTACTACACACTGAGGCTATATAGTATAGCTTACTGCTCCTAGGCTTCAAACCTGCAAAGCCTTTTACTGTACTGAATACTGTGGGCTGTACTGTAGTGAATGGTAAGTATTTGTATATCTACAATTATCTAAATAGAAAAGGTGCAGTAGAAATATGGTATTTTAACCTTAGGGGTATTATAGTAGAAGTATGGTATTTTAATCTTTCGGTCTGCTGTTGACCAAAATAGCATTAGGTCGTGAATGACTGTATTCTAATCAATGCCTCTAAGCTTTATCATTCCATGGCTGACTTGAGGAAGTGATCTCCTTATTACTGATGATTATCCACAGTTAAACTAAAGAAGTAGATTAAGTTAATTTTTTAAAGAACATTTTCAAATACATGGACAAGATTCATCTAAGTAATAATATATGTAACGGAAACAATCACATAAAATGCAAAACACACAAGAGATTAAACAGTAAGATAACCTAGCACTCAGATCTTAGTTTGTAAACATCATTCTCCAAAAACAGAATCAGGGCTTGGAGAAACACGGGTGACTACCAACCTGCACAGGAAAAAAATCAGGAAGAACCTAGAACATTTTGTGGTATCAGAAAATAAGAAAATGCTCAAAAAATAATGAAGACATATCAAGAAGCCAGCCTGAGGGGCTCCCATTGGCCAAATCTGGAAGAATTAAAGAAAATAAATAATCAAGTAAGAGATTATAACCTACAAAATGCAGTAATAATGTTTAAGTCTATTTAGAGATAAATAAGTGAATGAAAGAATGAAGGAATAAAGGAATAGGAGAAGCACAAATTTCTTCCTCACAGTAGGACTTAAGTAAAACTAGAAGGAATGATACATTTAGTCATCATGGGTAACCACCTAAAGTGATAACTATTATAGGCAAAAATCATTGGATTTTTAGTGGATGCTAAAACTAGTGTGTTGAAGTATGATGAGAAACAATGTAAGTATGCCTCAAGGTATTAGATATGTATGAATTACAAGAAATAGCAACTTTATAGTGAACGAACTACAAAGTTATGATACCACCTTAGTTAAGATACCACCTTAACTAAGTCATCAAAGTTATCACCAATATTGGGACAAGCTACTAACATACGGCTACTGAGGATGCACTGTGAAGGACACAATATCAAGTCAGTGGTACTCCTGCTAAAAGTGTATAGCGTGAATTTCATCATAGGAAACACCAGTCAAATCCTAAATGAGGGACATTCCACAAAACTACTGGTCTATACTATTCAATAATGTCAAAATCATAGAATATTTTTAAAAGACCCCCAGATTAAAGTATACTTAAGACACAAGACAACTAAACACAACACCAGATCCTGCACTGGACCCTGGACCAGAAAATATGCACTAACGGGACAACTGGCAAAATTCAAAAAAGCCCTAAATATTAGATAATAGTATTGCACTCTTGATTTTAACAATCATACTCTGGTAATTTAAGAATATGTGCTTGTTTTTAGGAAATACACACTGAGATTATTAAAAGTAAGAGGGATTCATATCTGCAATTACTCTCAAATGTTTCTGAAAAGCATTATGGGGGAGAAATGAATAAAAAAGCAAGTGGGCTATGTTATCGTATAAAAACTTCAGTACAGCGCATACAGGAATTCTTTGTACTATCTTTGAAATATTTTTGTAAGTCTGAAATTATTTCAAAACAAAAAGGCTTTTTGTTTTTTCTTGTAGTCGGTGTTAAGTAGAAACAGATCTCACTGTTGCCCAAGCTGTTCTCAAACTCATGTCGTCAAAGCAATCCTCCCACCTCAGCCTCCCGAAGTGCTGGGATTTCAGGCAAGAACCATCGTGCCTGGCCAAAACAAAAAGTTCTTTAAGACACCACTTTTCAGCAACTGGATGTGCAAAAATATTTTAAAGATGTCTAATATTCACTGCTCACAGGGATAGCTGAAAGCTAGGACTCTAAAAACCTGGCTGGGAGAAAGCAAACCAATACAATCTTTTTGCTGGCTAATTTGGCAACTTAGTATGGTCTTTAACCCAGTAATTCCATTTCTAAAGCTGTAACCTACGTAAATATTAAAAACAGTATCTATCAACGTGTACGCATAAATAGGAACGCATATATGTAAATGCACAGAAAAATGTTTGGAAGGATACATACTAAAGCAACAGAAGCAGTCACCCTATGGAGGGGAAGGAGATAAGATAGTGAGTGGCATGTAAAAGGTGACTTATCTCCACAAACTCACACTTTATAATTTTTTTTTACAATGACCATATATGACTTTTTAAATTTAAAAATATTTTTAAACAAAGGGGAAAAAGTAATGGCAACCTGGAATTAAACAGCGGTTAAATCAAATGACAGCAAGAGACCAATACAATGTGAAAACCAAACAAAGCAAGGGCCAAGGTTGGTGGGAATTATCTGCCTGAGGATACACCAGTGAGGTCTCTAGGAAAGACAGATGCATCCCAAAACCAGGGTGAGAATAGTCAGCCCTCAGTATCCACAGATTCCACATCCATAGTTTAACCACCATGCATTGAAAATATTCTGGGGAAAAAAAAAAAACGGATGGTTGTGTCTGTACTGAACATGCAGACTTTTTTCTTACTATTCCCTAAACGATACAGTTTAACAACTAGTTACGGAGTATTTACATTGTATTAGGTATTATGAGCAATCTAGAGATTATTTAAAGTTTACAGGAGGACGTGAGTAGGTTATATGCAAATCCTACACCATTTTATGCCAGGGACACGGGCATCTTGGACTTTGGTATCCATGGGGAGTCCTGGAATCAATTCACCATGGATACCAAGGGTCAACTATATTCTACAGCTGTGTTGACCAATATAGCACCCACTAGACACAGTAAAATATGGCTAATCCAAAATGAGATGTGTTATTAAAGCAAGATGCACAATAGGTTTCCAAGACTTAGAACAACAAAAAAAAATGTAAAATATCTCAATATTTTTATGCTAATTGTATATTGAAATGATACTATTTTGGAACTAATGGGTTAAATAAAATGTATTACTAATATTAATTTCACCTGCTTTTTACTTGTTTACTGTGTCTACTAGAAAATTTAAAATCACACATGTGGCTCGCATTTGTATTTCTAATGGACAGTGCTGTTCTAAATACTTTTGATAATATATTCAACTCATTCTACCACATCAGATTCTATTAGGGCATATTATTTACTTCAGATACATAGCTTTAAGGTAGAAAGTTTGGTCCTTATGAATGACAATCAATTCTCTATTTATTAGATATAAGCTTTGTTTTCTCCACCACATACATGGATGCAACTCAATATCCTACATAAATGAAGATCTAACTTTTCCACAGATCAGACTACACATATATTTGAAGTCATTATTGTATCATGCAGGGTAAGAAGTATAAGAAACGAAGTGATACCCAATCTCCTCCCAAAGAAAGATTTCTTTTATAAATTAACAAGTCACACAAAAGCTTGTACACAAATGTTCATAGCAATATTATTTATAATTAGTCAAAAGTACAAACAACACAAAAGGCTATCACCGATGGATAAATAAAATGTGGTACAGCTGCATAATGGAAAAAAATACTTGCCAATAAAAAGGAATGAGGTACTGAAACATGGTTCAACATGAATGAACCTCAGAAGTACTACGCAGAGTGAAAAATGTCAGTCAAAACTGACCACATAGTATATCAATCCATTTATATGAAATGTCACAATGGGCAAATTCACACAGAGAGTAGATTAGTGGTTGTCAGAGGGTGAGGGGCGGGGGGGTAGTGACTGCCAAAGGATACTCAGTTTCTTTTGGGGATGTTAAAAATGCTGTAAAACCGACTGACGTAATACCAGCACAACTCTATGAATATACTAGAAAACACTGAATTGTACACTTTAAAATAGGTGAATTGTATGGTATGTGAATTATTTCTCAATAAAGCTGTTAGTAAAAAGTAAAAAATTAACCAATACAAAAAACTGAATTTAAAAAAAAAGTTTTTTATCAATCTTACTGAGAACACTCTGAGGTCTTTCCTTTATTCTGAGAGTCCATTATACACTGAATAAGATGGTTATTGTCATCCAACATCTGAAACAGAATTAGAAAAGGTTTAGCATAAAACTAGTGCATCAAGTAAAATAAAAAACTAGAAAATTCAGAGAGGGAGGGCATTAGTAAATACTGCTTGTACAAGAACTCTAAAGTGTATCCCTTAACAAAATACTGTCCCCCCCCCCAAACAATCATTACATATCATAAATCATTAAGCAAACACGGAAACATAAAAAAACAAAATTTCCTTAAAATGACTTTGTTAACGTTGCTACCTGCTGTTACAAAGTATTTTAAAATTCATTTTAATGATAAATATGATTTAAAGCAAGATTAGTGAATCAGCAGCTCTTTTGCATAAAATTTCATTACGTACTGTTTAAATCTCTTGTAAAATTATGCCATGCACAGTTCATATGGACAATGTTTTCAGTAACTGAGTTTTTTTCCCTTCAGATTTCTAGAAATGTTGCATCTATACAGAAATTGAATCCTCTTGGGTCTTTTTAATATATATGATAGCTCACAACAAAAAAATCCTAATTTTACACCTTTGGAATGATAGCATGTTTAATCAATAACGTTTTAATATTCCAATTATTCTCCCTCTGAATAAACAAGCCCAGAAACGAAAATCTGAATTCTTTTATATCAAACATTTAATTACCTCTGCTATCTGTAATAGAAGCTTTAGCCAATTAAGACTAAAGTTAAGAGTCCAAGTTGGCTTTTCATCATTCTAATGGTTTGGATTAGTAAAGAAAAATTCTGTACTTCTCCAGAATGAAATAAATACATGAAAACTTCAGCCCAGGAGTCTTGATGAAGTAGCTGGCTAGTTTCCAAGTTTTATAACAGCATGGTTTTGTGATTCTCCAATTATGAGATAATAATTAAACATAGTAATTTCTATGCATGTATAATATTTGTTACAGACTTTATGAGTTTACTTCATAATTACGCTGTCTCAAAAGTTTAAGAGGAAAAAGATACCGATTTATCATTCTATCATCTTTTAACAATTCAAAGTAATCTTGGCTTTGAGGGTTAAATAATTCATCTAAGTAAAGTGGAGCTGAAGAAAGAGTACTGATTGTAGCAATTAAAAGGCCAGTTAGTTTCAGTGCCAGTTTTGCCATTTTGAGCAAGTCACTTAAGTTTTCAGAGGCTGATTCAGCTCCAAGATCAAGGGACTCAGGAGATGCTCCTCCAGAACCTGCCCCACCCTACCAGGATTCAAAAGTATTAGCACAATACCATAACCACTCTATCTCAATAAAAGGAACATCCATTTAACATTAACTGTCACTTTTTTCTGCAGTGAATCACAATCTTCACTTACTGGGGGAAAAAAACCACTAACATGATCTGCTAATAAATGCAGTTATTTCTTAGATAGAATCATTGTATGACCAAAAAAAAAAGTCTTTAAAATGCACGAATCAAATCCTCAACCTAATGATTTCACAACTTATCTCCAGTATATTCCTCAAACTACTGAACGTCACCATTAAAATATGTGTCTCACATCTAATATCAATCTCTCCCACTGCAGAATAAGGAACTTAATTTGGAGCCCATGTTTCTGTTCAGCTGAGAATGGAAAAAAATTGATCACCATACTCGGAATTAATCATTATCCATGATAAATATCTTAAGACGTATGTAAGAGAAACTATAGAAAAAAAGAAAAACTCTGGACTTTTCCTGTGTACAAAAATAAAAAAGGTGAACCCCCCAGAAACGCAGTTTTGCGTAAGTGTGTACTTGGAGCTGTTTGCCAGGCTGTAGACTTAACTCAGAGTACTATATGAAAGCATTGCATTTCCAGGCACTGCCAAGCCCGTTTGTTCATAAAATAAAGCAACAGTTGGGCAAATGTCAAAAGCCACACTACGAAGAACCTGACAGTAAACAGAAACCGATTAGCATAATCTATGTGGTCTGAGTGGTACTAAAACTTGACCTTTTTTTCTATTTTGATCTTTGCTACACGGCATAAAACAAAACAAAAATATTTAAGGTAAACTGCTAAATATAGCAGCAACTTTTGAAAGTCTAGGTCAGTAAAATTTAGAATGCTGCCTTGCTAGTAGGCAACAAGGGGTAGAGGACAATAAAGAACCTTTGTGTTCCGACAGGCAGTAACACAGCAGCGACTGTAGCAGCACTATCCTTTAAAAAGGAGGCAGCTCCCTGTGTATTTATCACGACTTATATTAACTGGTTACGACAGAAGTCTCCACCACTAGACTGTAAGCTCCAGGAAGGCAGGGACCATGACTCACCACAGTCGCCTCAGCGCCTAAAATAGGCGCTCAATAAATATTTGCTGCAGAAGTAAATGAATAGGCGGCGATGTAGAAGGGAAGAAGAGGCTCTGGGGATAACCTCAGAGTCCATGGGGACCTTTCTTGCCCGCTCCTCAGACTCTACTAAGGTTCCCTCCAGCGTTCCCCAAGTTCTCCTGAGAGCTCCCAAACTCGGCTGAGTTTGCAGGGCAGCGACCTGCGCTCCGACTTCCCTCCGCCAGCAGCCGCCCGCGGTGGGGTCCGCACGAAGCAGCCGCGGAGCGCGGGGCGGGGCGACGCCAAAGTAACTCCGGAGCAACGCGCGGGGCCCGGCCCGACACACGCCCTTCCCAGCGCGGCCGCCGCCGGGCGCACGCGCCCCGCCGCCCGAACGCCGCCCCATCCCTAGAGAAATCAGGCGGCGGCTGTTTGGGCTTTTGTGTCTGTAGAAAAGGGCGTAAACGCCCGAAAGACTCCGAGAAAAACCGGTTCACCCTCTTCCGCCACCAACTCAGGCACAGCCCGCAGCCCCGGTTCCCACACACGGCTGCTTCCCAGCAGGCCCGCCTCCGCCCCTGGCCCGGCCCGGTCGACTCCGGGCCCGGCCCTTCCCCCCGTGTCTGTCTCTCCCAGAGGCGGGAAGGGCCTGGCATCCCCAACCCCGCGCGGTTTCACCTTCTGAATCGCAGCGGGAGTGATCTCCCCCTTGCCTCGCTGCCTCGGGGCTGCGAAAGCCACAGACATGTTGCCGCCGTCACCACTATCTGCAAGTCCGGAGCGCTCCGGGTGAACGGCAAACTGGGGGAGAGACGCCGGCCTCTCGGGCTGAACCACCTCGGGAATGCGGGGAGGGGGGATGCTCCAGGGCCAAGCGGACGGCCGGCGGGGCAGGCCTGAAGGAGGCACTCTGGCCCAGGGACGTCTCGTTTCTGCGCACTCTGGGGGACCCCCAGCCCCGGCCGAACTTTCTTGACTGTCCTCGCATCCCCCGACCTCTCCTTGTGGGCACCCCCTGGCCTTTCGCGCTAATGGTAGAGTCGCGCCCTAGTCCTCCCTCCGCTTCAGCGATTCAGGAAATGGTCCCGCCGCCGCGGGAGAGGGAGAGGCTGGGGCAGCTCCTGTCACAGGAAATGCGAGCGGTTCGAGCCGGCCCGCCCCCTTCGCGCGGTTGCAATTTGCCTCCCCCGCGGCGCTCTGAAGCGTCTCCCCGACTGCGTTGCGGAGCGTGCCCTAGACCTAGTTCAGTTTTTCCAACTTTATCCTTACTTACGCCTCCTGGCAAGAAGTCGCTGCCCCGAGATGTCCGGGCAGGCCGGAGAGGGGAGGAAGGTCAGGACTCTGGAGTTCGTGCCAATCCGTGGAGCATCTGCCGAGATAGGACAGAGGTGGAAGGATAAGGTGAACGCGGATTCGCTGGTTTAAATGGCTCGGCTACGCCCCAAATGCGCACCTCCGAGTCCACAGTCTCGCACGCACGCACAAAGTCGTGCATAACAATTGGAAAGTAACCCTGACCCGAAACCGAGACACCAAGGTTGTGTCCAGTGCTCGGGGGCAATCGGCCAACTTGGCTGGAGCGGACAGAGAAGAGCTCGCCTCGTGGGACAAACCCTTAGCAGGAAAGTGGGTCGATTTCGTCTGACTTGGCTCTTTGGAATTAAGTTGTGAAACAGGGCATCCTCACTCTCTGTTTTTTTAAGAGTGCTTAGTGCCTTGTAAATTAGGCCCAAGCTGCCAGGCTTCAAGTCAGTGTAAGGGAAAAACGCAAAATTTTCAAATTACGGAAGGAACACTGACAAATGTGGGTTTTGTGTTGCCGTGGGGTTTTAAAGTATTCTGTAAATTTAGACTTCCATATAACACAAAGGGAAAGTTTATATAAAGTGTTACACAACGTTAATGAATAATAAAAAATAAATATTTCCATTTTTCATATAAATTGGAAAAATAAAGAAAAAATACATTGTTTTAAAAATGTAATCACTTGAGGCCAGGAGTTTGAGACCAGCCTGGGCAACAAAGTGAGACCCCTGGCTCTACAAAAATTTTAAAAATTGGCTGGGTGTGGTGGTGTGCACCTGTAGTTCCACCTACTCGGGAGGCTGAGGTGAGAGGATCACTTGAGCCCAGCGGGTGGAGACTGCAGTAAGCCATGACTGCCCCACCGTACTCCACCCTGGATGACACAGCAAGACCCTGTCTCAAAAAAAAAAAAAAAAAAAAGTATCAAATAAATGCTTTTCACAAAAATGTCAAGAGTTTCATTGATTAAATCTGGATGCATTGTTTATTAGACTTTATACTGGAAACCTAGGGTACAATTGTGAAAAAGCTGGACATGGAACCTCTTCTCAAGGAGCTTATACACTAATGGGACTAACAGACCAGAAATAAATATGTGTATATGTAAAGTCCCAAGAAAAAATAGCCAAAAAAAAGGGGGGGGGGGAACTAACAGAATGACAGGGACACCTACATGAGTTAGTGTGAAAAGTATTCCCCATTATATTTAAACTGAGACCTAAAGGATGAAGACTCAAGCTGTTCTAAGGATAAAGGGAAGAAAGTTTATACTCCTACTGATAGCAATTATTCTTAAAAATTTAACTGTTGTCTTTCACTATTCTAAGCCTTGAAGAAAACACTCTGGTGTAGCTGGACTTAAGGTAACCACACCAAATTGGAAAACTTCTGTCGAATTTGGAAACCAACACTTGTCTACCACTATCACTGTGCACTCAACACCTGGCATGCAGAGTCATGTCTCATGCTTTACACAAAAGTACCTTAGTACTTAGTAGCTAAGAACAATATCTCAATAGGAAACATGAATCGTAAATAGTCCTACTGCTCCAGTTCTGTGCATTTGGCAGATAGCACTGAAACTTCAAAGGGCAACAAGAACCAATAGCAACACTTGTCTAATTTCCATATCCCAGCAAAAAATAAATAGTCCAAGGGGGCTTCTATTCCAGGGAGGCACCCGGAGATAGGTACCTTCTTTGTTTAAATTACAGCTTCCCAAGGTGAGAAAGGGAAATCCACTGAAAACAGGTTACAGGTTGCCCTGAGGTGTTTATTTCTTCAGAGTAGCAGGGTAGGGCCTAGAGCACCCATAGCCTCCAGGTATGGATAACCACAGTCTTTTCTGTGACACCATGTATGCTGTAAAAATACCATTATTTTCTGTGTCTGATCACATGAAATCAGTTGAAAAGCATTGTTCTGTAAGTCCAGCCAGAAAAGAGAACTACTTCACCCTCAAGCTTCCTTGCTAAAACGCAATCAGTCCAATCAGCCTGACCTGGAAAAACAGAAAATTCGGAAAGAGGAAAGATTGAGACTGAAGCCTGAAAGATCTTTCTTAAAATTTGGGGGCCTTTGTTGTTTAAGAGTCCTGAGCTAGGGAATACTTAGGGGAACATAGTAAGTCCCATCTCACCTGACCATTAGTTTTGAGAGGAATCCCAAGGTAGACTGAGTGGCAGCAGAGTTGGTAGAAGGAAGAGAATAAACAGTCCCTAGCATTTAGTTAAGGAAGTAAAGGAGAATAAATAAGGGAAGTTGGCCTAAAACTGGGAAAGTCCTCTAAGGACTTAAAGGTAAGCTACTCAGGCAACCATCTCCCCAACCAAAAAAATCAGTCCCACTATTTAAACTGCTCTTGAATGAGAGACATCCCACTATTTAAACTGCTCTTGAATGAGAGACATCCAAAGAAGGAATTCAAGTCACATAACCAAGAGGTAGAAGGAGTTTGGAATAATCCTAAATTGAAGAACATATACAGTGGATCAGAATAAGAAAAATAATCTGCGTGAACAGTTAATTCTTGATTACTCACACTAATGAATATGAAGTAGGCAGATTTAACCAAAAACCAGATTAAAACAAATTGTCCATGTTTGATTTTTATGTTTCAATTTTTAAACTGTTTTATGTAAATCTGTACTCCTTAAAATACACACACACAAACACACACACACACACACACACACATATTTGAGGCAGGGTCTCACTCTGTCACCCAGGCTAGAGTGTAGCACAATTTCAGTTCATTGCAGCCTCGACTTCCCAGGCTGAAAAGATCCTCTCACCTCAGCCTCCCAAGTAGCTGGGACTACAGGCATGCACCACCATGCCTGGTAATTTTTGTATTTTTTGATAGAGACAGGGTTTCACCATTTTTCTCAGGCTGTTATCAAACTCCTTTACTCCTGGTCTCGATCCACCCTCCTCGGCCTCCCAAAGTGCTAGGAGAACAGACGTGAGCTACCACACCTGACCGTGTATTCCTTAAATATATTTTTATGAACTGACAAAGTAAAGTACTCCTGTAATATGTTCAATATTTAGTGAAACTATATAACCATGGCATTAAAAATTATCTTAATCCACAAAAAATATGTATGAATAGATAACTAAAATAATTTTGCTTTCATACAAGCATTTCTTTAATATGTATGTTTTAGAATTAGTAGAGTATCTGTACTACCAAATGTGCTGGTATTTTAAGCCCCTGAGCTGTCATAAATTTTTAGAATACATTGGGAAGGCATAGACCAAGCCTGTCTACTCATAATTGGGCTCAGAGCAAAACCCCTCAGGTAATATCTTTCAAAATATTTCTGTTCACAGTCCCTGTGGCATTTGATGAGTCAATTTGAGTTGTGGCTCCCACAGATTTCAAGACCGTAAAGAAAGAAGCATACATCTATATATTTATTTAATCATTATTCAGGCAAGAACAAATCACCCTTCCCAATTCTCTGTAAAGGACTTTTATTTTTGATACTACGGAAGGTTTCATTCAAAGTAGACTATAACAAAGCCTATCGGAGGCATTTTCATCTCTTCTTATAGTATCAAATATAGAATGAATTAAGTATGAACTGAATCAATTATATTTTTTGGTTCAGTGATATAGAAAAGCATTGCTTTTTAAAAAAAAATAATAATAATAATTCCTATGGAAAGCTTTCACTCTTTGTGAAAGATGCATAGGTTTGGAGTTCCCAATTCTTCTACCCATGGCGTAATACTGGACAGGTCACTTCTACATCTCACTGAACTTCCTGAAAAGTAGCTGCCATATCTAAAAAGCTATTACAAATAATGTTTATTTATTTAGCATTTATTATGCACTAGCCTCTGTGCCTTACATTAGATCCTTTAATTAAGCGATTACCTTCCATTAGATCCTTTAATTAAATCTCAATTTTAACATATAAAATGTGTACAAATAAATGGGATATTGTAAATTACTAAACAAGGACAAGATTTGTAATGTAATAATATAATAAGGAAAAATGGACATTTTAGAACTATAATCCAAAGTGCTTGATAGGGCAGTCTACCCTTGGAAAATTTGCTGACCTTAAATATCAAATGTTCTTTTTTCACATTTAGCATGTTCTGTGCCCTTGTGCATGATATGCAGTTATTCTGCACTTAATAAAACAATGTTACTGTTATTGAACTATTTCACAATTTATAGAGAGGATTATGATATATTATCTGTTAACTAATTTCGCTATGAATGGGTGTAGTAGGCAGAATAATTTCATCACCTTAAAAATGACGACCTCCAAATCCAGAACCTGTGATTATGTTAGGTTCCATGGCAAAGTGGAATTAAGGTTTTAGATAGAATTAAGGTGGTTAATCAACTGACTTTGAGATACTGTGATTAATGTGGATTATCCAGGTGAGCCCAATGAAATCATAAGTGTCCTTAAATGGGAATCTGTGAGGCTGAAGACTCAGAATTAGAGAGAGGGCATCTTGAGAGAGAGATTCGATCGGCCCTTCCTGGCTTTGCTGACATCGTGATTTTAGCCCAGTGAGGCCTATTTCAGACATGTGACTTCCAAAACTATGAGATTAATAATATGTGTTGTTTTAAACCACTGAATTTGTCATAATTTGTTAGATGAGCAATAGAAAGCCGATACAACGTTGTTCTCCAGTATATCATTTATGTTTGAATTAGACATTATGCAGTAAGAATAGATAAATTATTAAATATATTACAAAATACGGTGTCTTAAACTAACCTAACAATTATATTTATTATATGTTTTCCTTAAAAGAAAAATAATATAATATTGTGGAGATTATAACCTATAGAGATAAAACCCATGCTAAAGCCAGTACAAAACATAGAGGAAAAAAAAATTGCACTGTTGGGGACAATGTTATTTATAAGTACACTATAATACGTTCAATATGCACATCGCAAACCCAAGAACAGTGGTTCTCAAACTCAATGGTCTCAGAAATACTTTGCATCTTTAAAAATTAGCACGTGCCTGAAAGCCCTTTTGTTTAGCTGGGTAATATCTCTTAATATTTACCTAATTAAAAATTAAAACTTGGAAACTTTTAAACACAAGCAGAGACTCCATTAGCTGTCAGGGCAATGAGATCGTCGCACATCATGCAGACCCTGGGAAAACTACTGTACACTCATAAGAGAAAATGAATTTTAAAAGACAAAATACCTCTAGTGTCATTACAAAAATATTTTTAACTCCTTGAACCCATAAAAGGATACAAAGGACCTCCAGGGATCCCAACATGATACTTCCTAGCATCAATAAACTTTAAAATAATCATATTTACAAACAAAACTGGTATAACTATTAATAAGGAGGATAAAACAATACTAAGAAGTATTCAAATAACTCAAGAAAGGGTAGAAAAAAACTTTTATGAAACAAATATAAAAAAAGTAAGATAATAGATTTCAAGCCAAGCATATTGATATACTAAAAACAAATAGTCAAAAGACTCCAGTTAAAAGGCAGACATGGTTGGGCACGGTGGCCCATGCCTGTAATCCCAGCACTTTGGGAGGCTGAGGTGGGTGGATCACGAAGTCCGGGGATGAGACCATCCTGGCTAACACGGTGAAACCCCATCTCTACTAAAAATACAAAAAGTTAGCCAGGCATGGTGGCACGCGCCTACAGTCCCAGCAACTGGGGAGGCTGAGGCAGGAGAATCGCTTGAACCTGGGAGGCGGAGGTTGCAGTGAGCCGAGATCGCGCCACTGCACTCCAGCCTGGGTGACAGAGCGAGGCTCCATCTCAAAAAAAAAAAAAAAGGCAGACATTGGGAGAAGCACTTCTGATACTGGTGGAGGCTTTTGACTAGGAGTTGTCCAGGTTCTTGTCGTGTTGAAAAAAGAATTGAAGAAAATGCACAAACAAAGCAATGAAAGAATGAAACAACAAAAGCACAGATTTACTGAAGTGAAAGTACACTCTACTGCGTGGGGGCAGGCTTGAGCAAGCAGCTTAAGAGCCCTGGTTGCAAATCTTCTGGGGTTTAAATATCCTTTAGAGGTTTCCTGTAGGTTACACCCTATGTAAATGAAGAGTTGGCTCATGATCAGAGGTTGAAGTGAAGGCTCAGCTTCTGACCAATCAGAAGCTGAAGTGAAGTTACACCCTATTGCAAATGAAGACTTGGCCTGTGACCAATCAGAAGCTGAAGACTCCCTGTCTCCAAACCCTATTCTCCTGCCTCACTTCCTAAATGGTGAAGTTAGAACTTTGCCTCCGTAAATCCAATCCTCCATAAAACAACAGGAAAACGGGGGAAAAAAGGTCTTTGTAAACTTTTGCAGAAATCCTAAATTAACCAAAGTCTTGCAAAGGCTACTGTATATTTAAGAAAATGGCTGAATCTCAGTAAGAATAGTAAGCTTTGTAACTTTTTAACTTGCCCTATACTCCATCCACCTCTCCCAAGCTCCGTGGCATACTTGAAAACCAGCAGACTCACAACCATGGTACTTGTAAAAATCAGCAGTATACCAGTCACTGGAGGGGACAGAACAGTTTTGGAATTAACAACAACAAAGCTGCATCCCCAGAGATCTGTTACTAGTTGACCTGTCAGGCAGGTCTCTGACAAAACTAGATTCATAGGACATGTCTTTACTTGACCTCAGAATATACAGTGGCAATTGCTTAACATCGCAGCTGCCTGAGACAGAGATCCCATTTGGAGTAAACAAGAGACTGGTCCAAAAACTGAAAAAGAGGCCAGGTGCGGTGACTCAAACCTATAATCTCAGCACTTTGGAAGGACAAGGTGGGATGATTGCTTGAGCGCAATAGTTCAAGACCAGCCTGGGCAACAGAGTGAGACTTTATCTCTATTAAAAATAAAAATAAAATTAGCTGGGCATGGGGGCATGTGCCTGTAGTCCCAGCTACTCGGGAGCCTAAGGCTTCTTGAGCCCAAGTGATCAAAGCTGCAGTGAGCTAGGATTGCATCACTGCACTCCAGCCTGGGCAACAGAGCAAGACCCTGTCTCAAAAAAAAAAAAAATAATAAGTTAAAAAAAAACTGAAAAGGAAAATTAGGGAAATGAGATATACACAGGAGACTTGCTTTGAAAAGCTCTGTCATATTCTTGGAGCTGTAAAAGGCCACATGCATATGCAGAATTGTGCACATGCCCAGGTACAATCTGCAGAGGCCCTAATCTCTCATTTTTGTTTGACCCTGAGGATCTGAGAAAGCAGGAAGTTAAAATGAAAGCAGAGTTTTTAACTGATGGAGAATTGAAATTACGCCCCAACATATACATAAAGCCCTGGCAAAGGGAGAGAGATATATTGGTTCAAGGCATTTAAAAAGAAGTCTTGACCCATACATCACCTGGTAACTAGCTAATGAAGTAGAAATTTCATAAATATAGACTTTAGATAATTATCACAGCAAAGTCATAACCGAAGAGCAACAGTAAATGATGGAGAGGGAAGAATATGAGTTACCATATTAACGGTACCATGAAAATGTACACTTGTCAACAAAAAAATTGTCAGGTGAAGAAATCAGGAAAGTGTGGATTGTAAACAAGGGGAAAAAGCAATCAATAGAAACTGCCCCTGAGGAAGCCCAGATATTAGACTTGCTATACAAAGGCTTTAAATCACCCATTATAAATATATTCAAAAACTAAAAGAAGTGATGTTTCAAGAATTAAAGAAACTTTCCCCCCACTTCCTGGCTGCCTAAGGATTGACTGCCATCACAAACAAAACAGTAACTATTTCCACGAGGAAGTTCATGACCTATCAACTACTTCAGAGGAAACAAATGGGCATCAATGTCCTTCACCCTGGGAAGGCAACAGTACCTAAGACAGAAATTTGGGGGAAGCGAGCCAAAATGTACAATACCACACTGGATGTCATCTTTGAATTTGGATTCATAACCTATTTTAGTGGTGGCAAGACAACTGGCTTTGGCATGATTTCTTGGATTATGCAAAGAAAAATGAACTCAAACATAGACTTGCAAGACATGGCCTGTATGAGAAGAAGACCTTAAGAAAAACAGCAAAAGAAATGCAAGAACAGAATGAAGAAAGTCAGGGGGACTGCAAAGGCCAATGTTGGTGCCAGCAAACAGTGAGCTAGAGCAGGAGTATAGATTCTGCAATGACTAATGACTTTATCTGTGCTGACTGCATAGAGTTTTCACAAAAGGATTAATAAACTGAAAAAAAATTAAGAATTAAAGAAAAATATGAAAACAATGTTTCTCACCCCCAAAAATATTAAGATATTATTTAAAAACACAAAAAACAAAAAAATTATTGAAATGTACAAAATCTGAAATAAAAAATTCATGAGAAAGCCTCAAAAACAGATTAGAACTAGAAGAAAAAAAATCAGTAAATTGCAGATATGTCAAATGAGATTGTATAGTATGAGAAACAGAAAAAATAATTAGGAAAAAGTTAACTTCATTTAGCCAGGGATACAAGTATGGTTCAACATACATGAGTCAATAAATGTGATATATAACATTAACAGAACCAAAGAAAAAAAACCATATTACATTTCAATAGATACTAAAAAAGTATGTGATAAAATTCAACATCCCTTCCTTCATGGAAAAAAAAAAACCCCAACAAACTGGGTATAGAAAAAACATACCCCAAAACGATAAAGGCCATATATGACCAACCTGCAGCTAACATCATACTAAACGGGGAAAAATTGAAAGCCTTTCATCTACAATCTGGAAAAAGACAAGGATGTCCACTTTCACTACTCCTATTCAACATAGTACTGGAAACCTTAGCCAGAGCAGTTATGCAAGAGAAAGAAAGACAGGGCATCCAAATTGGAAAGGAAAAAGTCAAATTATACTTGTTTGCAGAACCATAATCTTATATTTAGGAACATAGAAGATCGAATACAGTAAAGTTGCAAGATACAAAATCAACATACAAAAAATCAGTAGCATTTATATATGCAGTGAACAATCTGAAAAAGAAATCAAGAAAACAATCGCATTCACAATAGTTACCAAACAAAAAAACAAAGAATAAATTTAAACAAAGAAGTAAAAAAGTCTACAAAGAAAACTGTAAAACACTGGTGAAAGAAATTCAAGAGCACACCAAAAAATGAAAAGATATTCCATGCTAATGAATTAGAAGAATTAATATTGTCAAAATGTCCATACTACCCAAAGTGATCTACAGATTCAATGCAATCCCCGTTAAAATACCAGTGACATTTTTTACAGAAATAGAAAAAAATTGTATGAAACCACAAAAAGATCCTTAATACTCAAAACAATCTTGAACTTTCAAAGAAAAGAAAGAAAACCAAAGAAAGAAACCAAAGAAAGAAAACCAAAGCTGGAGGCATCCCACTGTCTGACTTCAAAATATACTATTAATACAAAATATAATATTAACACAAAGCTATAGTAGCAAAAACAGCATGGTACTAAAATAAAAACAGGTACTAACATAAAAACAAATAGACTGATGGAACAGAATAGAGAAGCCAGAAATAATCCACATATCTACAGTGAACTCATTTTCAACAAAGGTGCCAAAAACATACATTGGGAAAAGGACATTATCTTCAATAAAAGGTGCTAGGAAGACTGGATAAGCACATGCAAAATGAAACCAGATTCCAATCTCTCACCATATACAAAGTCAAATCAAAATGGATTAAAGAATTAAATGTAAGACATGAAACTACTAGAAGAAAACATTGGGGAACGCTTCAGAACACTGATCTGGACAAGATTTTTTTTTAATTTTTTTTTTTTTTTTTGAGACAGAGTCTTGCTCTGTTGCCCAGGCTACAGTGCAGTGGCATGATCTCAGCTCACTGCAACCTCTGCCTCCCAGGTTCAAGCAATTCTCCTGCCTCAGCCTCCTAAGTACTTGGGATTACAGGCATGCACCACCACGCCCAGGTAATTTTTGTATTTTTTGGTAGAGACAGGGTTTCACCATGTTGGCCAGGCTGGTCTCAAACTCCTGACCTCATGATCCACCCACCTCAGCCTTCCAAAGTGCTGGGATTACAGGCATGAGGCACTGTGCCCAGCTGGGCCAAGATTTTTTGGATAAGACCCCTGAAACATGGGCAACAAAAGCAAAAACAGACAAATTGGATTATATCAAGCTAAAAAACTTCTGCACAGCAAAGGAAACAATCAAGAGTGAAGAGTCAACCTGAGGAATGGGAAAAAATATTTGCAAACTATTCATTTGATAAGGGATTAATAACTAGAATATATAAGGAACTCAATAGCAAAAAAGCAAATACAATCCAATTTTAAAATGAACAAATGATTTGACAGGCATTTCTCAAAAGAATACATGCAACTGATCAACTCCACTAATCACTGAAGAAATGTAAATCAGAATCACAGTGAGATATTACCTCACCCCAGTTAGAATGGCTATTTTCAAAATGACAAAAGATAACTGTTGGTAAAGATGCAGAGAAAGGAAACTTATACACTGCTGAGGGAAATGTAAATTAGTACAGCCATTATGAAAAAAGTATGGTGGCTGCTCAAAAAAAACTAAAAATAGTACTACCATCTGATCCACCAATCTTGCTGCTGGGTATATTTGCAAAAGAAAGAAAATCAGTATGTTGAGGAGATATCTGCACTCCCACATTTATTGCAGCACTATTCACAATAGTCGAAATATGAAATCAACCTAAGTGTCCATCAATGGATGAATGGATAAAAAAGGGGTGGTGTGTATAAACAATCAAGTAGTATTCAGCCATAAAAAAATGAAATCCTATCATTTGATACAACATGAATAGAATTGGAGGATATTATAATAAATAAAATAAGCCAGGCACAGAAAGACAAGTATCACTTGTTCTCATTCACATGTAAGAGCTAAACAAACAAACAAAAATTAATCTCATAGAGGTAGAGAGTAGAATGGCAGTTACAAGGGTCTGAGAAGCATAGAAAAGAGAGGAAAATGGCTGGGCGTGGTGACTCAGTTGCCTGTAATCTCAGCACTTTGGGAGGCCAAGGTGGGCAGATCACAAGGTCAGGAGATCGAGACCATCCTGGCTAACACAGTGAAACCCCGTCTCCACTAAAAATACAAAAAATTAGCCGGGCATGGTGGTGGGTACCTGTAGTCCCAGCTACTCGGGAGGCTGAGGCAGGAGAATGGTGTGAACCCAGGAGGCAGTGCTTGCAGTGAGCTGAGATCGCGCCACTGCACTCCAGCCGGGGCGACAGAGCAAGACTCCATCTCAAGAAAAATAAAAAAGAAAAAAAAAGAAAAGAGAGGAAAATGAAGAGAAGTTGGCTAACAAGTACAAAATTACAGAGAGAAGGAATATGTTCTAGTTTTCTATAACACAGTAGTGTAAATACATTTAACAATAGTTTATTATATATTTCAAAGTAGCTAGAAGAGATTTGGAATGTTCCCAACACAAGAAATGATTAATGCTTGAGGTGATAAATATCCCACTTACCCAAATGTGATCATTATATATTGTATGCATGTGTCAAAATACCATATGTAACCCAGAAATATGGGTAATCATTATGTATCCATTTTAAAAAATTAACTTTATTTAGAACCTTAGAGACCTGCAGGACACCATCAAGCCCACCAACATACACATTATAGGAGTTCCAGAAGAAAAAAGAAGAGAAAAAGAAAGATTATTTGAAGAAATAATTCCCATAATTTCTAAATTTGATTTTTAAAAATTAAACTGTGTATTCAAGAAGTGCAACAAATTCCAAGTAAAATAAACCCAAAAGAGATCCATGCCTAACCGTACCATGGTCAAACTGCTGAAAGACAAAGAAAGAGCCTTCAAAGCAGGAAAATAGCTCATTACATACAAAAGATTCCTTTTTTTTTTTTTTTCAGACAGAGTTTTGCTCTGTCGCCCAGGCTAGAGTGCAATGGTGCCATCTCGGCTCACTGCAAGCTCCACCTTCCAGGTTCACGCCATTCTCCTGCCTCAGCCTCCAGAGTAGCTTGGACTACAGGTGCCCACCACCATGCCCGGCTAATTTTTTTTTTTTTTTTTTTTTGTATTTTTAGTAGAGACGGGGTTTCACCGTGTTAGCTAGGATGGTCTTGATCTCCTGACCTCGTGATCCACCTGCCTCGGCCTCCCAAAGTGCTGGGATTACAGGAATGAGCCACTGCACCCGACCAGGATTCGTAATAAGATTAACACCTGACTTCTCATCAGAAATCTCAGAGGACAGAACAAAACTGGCAACAGCTTTCCAATATTTGGGTTAATGCTGAAAGATCACCCAGGACAGTTATTCCAAAACTTTAGCTTTCAAAATGTCTGCTATTCCATGTTTATAGGAGCATGCAGTTGTAGGCAGTCATGTAGCTAAGGGACATTTTAAGGACCTAGGATGCTTCTACCACTAGCATAAGAGGAAATCATATATACACACACATATAATGTATATATATTATGTATATATATGACATTATGTATGTGTGGAGGGTTAAATGGCACAGTAGAAAATTTCTCTCTCAGTTCAGGTTACTATAACAGAATACTACAGACTATATAGTTTAAATACTAGAAATTTATTTCTCACAATCTGAAGTCTGGAAGGTTTGAGATCAGGGTGCCAGCATGATGGAATTCTCGAGACAGCCCTCTTCCTGGTTCACAGATGGCCATCTTTTTGCCGTGTTCTCACATGTCAGATAGTAGAGAGAGAGTGCAAGCTTTATTTTGTAAAAATTAACAAACTTATTGTGAGTTATTTGGCAGTTGTTAAGGGACCTAAAATCACCTGAACAATTTCAGAAAATAAAAACAAAGATGAATGCTATTGGAGAAACCCCACCCCCGATATTCAACATGGGTTCTTTTCTATTTCCCTAAGCATTGGCTGGTCTGAGACATAAAGAGAAAGAGTACAAAAGAGAGAGATTTTAAAGCTGGGTGTCGGGGGGAGACATCACATGTCGGCAGGTTCCATGATGCCCCCGAGCCATAAAACCAGCAAGTTTTTATTAGCGATTTTCAAAAGGGGAGGGAGAATACGAATAGGGTGTGGGTCACAGAGATCACATGCTTCACAAGGTAATAAAATATCACAAAGCAAATGGAGGCAGGGCGAGATCACAGGACCACAGGACAGGGCGAAATTAAAATTGCTAATGAAGTTTCGGGCACACATTGTCACTGATAACATCTTATCAGGAGACAGGGTTTGAGAGCAGACAACCAGTCTACCAAAATTTATTAGGCGGGAATTTCCTCATCCTAATAAGCCTGGGAGCACTATGGGAGACTGGGGCTTATTTCATCCCTTTGTCTATGACCGTAAAAGACAGCCATCCCCAAAGAGGCCATTTTAGAGGCCTACCCTTGGGGTGCATTCTCTTTCTCAGGGATGTTCCTCACTGAGAAAAAGGATTCAGTGATAGTTCTCCTATTTGCTTTTGAAAGAAGAGAAATATGGATCTGTTCTGCCTCTTGTTCCTCACCTCAGTGACCCGCCCACCTTGGCTTCCCAAAGTGCTGGGATTACAAGTGTGAGCCACCACACCGAGCCAACATTCTTACATGATTCTCTTAGTGGTTTTCCCAGAGATTACAACATGCCTTCTGGACCACTTGAGTTGAATATAAGTTAGAAGTTTTACTACTTACTACGATAATGAAAGGAAGTTAGAATACTTAACTCCATTTGCCCCCTTACCAAAGTTACATATTATTTTGTCACAAATGTTAATACTCATAAGCCCATAAGAGTTTATTTAGTGTTTATTTGAATTTGTGCATATACATTATCCTTAATGCTCTTCATTTCTTCTTGCATCTCTAAACTTCCATCTTTGATCATTTTTTTCTGTCTAAAGAACATTCTTTTGTATTTCCTTTCTTGAGTGTCTGCCAGTGACTGGTTTCTGCTTTTGAAAAATACCTTAATTCTGCCTTGTAATTTGGAACATTTTCCACTAAATACAGAATATCATGTTTGCATTTATTTCATTTTAGCAAGTTGAAGATAGATTCCCATTGTAACCGCCTGGATATCATCTGACAGTCCTATTGTGGCTCCTTTTTTGGTAATATGTCTATTTTTTTCCTTTGGATAGCGTTAAGATTTTCTGTCTTTGGTTTAAAGTAGATTTATTGTGGCTTTTCTAAGTGTGAATTTTATTCTGCTTGGTGGTAACAGTTTTTCCTGAATCTGTTGCTTTATTCTTTTGTCAGTTTTGAAAAAATTCTAAACCAAGTATCCTTTTATGTTGTTTCTACTCTATTTTAAAATCTCTATTCTTCTGGTACCCCAACTATACATACATTAGATTTTTCAACATATCCAATATGTTTCATTTATTTTTTTCAGTGTTCTTTATCATTTTATCTGTGGTTGCTTTGATACAGATTTTTTTTGAACTATCATCTAGTTCTTCACTTTTCTCTTCAACTAGGTTGACTCATTTTAAAATCCATTCATTGAGCTCTCAATTTCCATTAATGTAGTTTTCATTTCTACAATTTCCAATGGACTGTTTATTGACACTTTTAGTCCCTGCTGAAAATCTCTATCTTGTCTTTAATCCCTTGAAAATAATTATCTTAATTGTTTTACAAATATATATCTGATAAATTCATTATCTGAACTTTCTATTCATCTCTTTCTATTGCCTATTGTTTCTCTCGTTGTTTGGTAACATGTCTTTTGTGTGCATGGTTATTTTTGATGGAGCAGAACATATTGCATATGAAAAATTGCAACAATTATTTGAGACTCTGCGTGATATTATTTTCCTGTACAGAGGATTTACTTTTGCTTCTGGAAGGCAGCTAGTCATCCAGGGACACTAACAATGCTTTATCCTAGTGCTTTAAAGCTTTTGGCCTCAAGAACACTTTGCCTCTTTAAAGTTATTGAAGACCTCAAGTAGTTTTTTTTTTTTTTTTTTTTTTTTCTTCATGGGTTCCATCAATATTACCAAAATAGAAATTAAAAGATACTTTATTTATTTTTTTATTTTGAGACAGAGTCGCGCTCTGTCACTGCGGCTGGGGTGCAGTGGCATGATCTCCGCTCACTGCAACCTTCGCATCCCACTTTGAAGCAATTCTCCTGCCTCGGCTTCCTGAGTAGCTGGGATTACAGGTGCCTGTCACCACACCCAGCTAATTTTTGTATTTTTAGTAGAGATGGGGTTTCACCATCTTGCTCAGGTGCTCTTGAACTCCTGACCTCAAGTGTTCTACCTGCCTCAGCCTCCCAAAGTGCTGAGATTACAGGTGTGAGCCACCACGCCCAATCTGATATATTACTTACTAATTAATGAAAAAATAAACTCATTGTATATTGGCATGTTTAACATATTTCTATTAAAAAAACCTGTATTTTCCAAAATTTAAAAAAATAGTGAAAAGAGTAACATTGCAAATCTCTTCAATGTCTAGCTTAATAGAATACAGCTGAATTCTCATATCTGCCTCTATATTCAAATGGCTAAAATGTTACTTTGGTTGAAATATGGGGGAAAAATCTAGCCTCATAAAGATATATATGAGGAAAGAGAGGAGTATTATTTAAATAGCCTTTTTAGATAACTTCAGATCAATCATCCAATGATTTCAAATCACTGGATATTCCTTGATACTAGACCAACACTCAAAAAGTGGTAGTTTCTTTAAGTTAAAATGTATAACCTAGTTTCAGTGGGGTCAAGATGGCCAATTAGAAGCAGCTACAGTGCTTTGTACTCATGGAGAGTATAAGGGTCAGAGAAAGCAGAAAGAAACATGAAAATGGCTCAACAGACAAAGACAGGTTTCTTTTGGAGAATAAACCAGAGACAGGCTTCTGGCCGATTTAGGTCAGGAGCATTCTCTCTTACAGACTAAGGGTATTTAAGGGTTTAAGGAGGAAGAGCTTATCGCAGGCTCGGAATGTTTCTGGAAGGGAGTTTAACTCAGGACTGGAATGTTTTTGGTCAGAGATGTCTTTGTGGTTTATGGTCATGCTAACATTAGGCATAGGCTGAGTGTTTGGGGCTGGATTTAGGCGGTTTTTTAATCAAAGGGAACTTAAAATGGTGCTGTTTGTCCAAGATGGCAATGCTCCTGCTCTGTCAGAGAGGAATGAAAGGGGTGAGTAAATACAGCACCTTCAACTGAAACATCCAGGTACTCACATTGGGACTGATCAGGGAAACAACTCGACCCACGGAGAACAGAGAAAAGCAGGGCAAGGTGACAGTCTACCCAGGAGCTACACACAGCCAAGGGAACCCCTGGCCCCAGCCAAGGGAAGCGGCGAGTGAATGTGTGACCCCGGGAAACCACACTTCTCCCATGGATCTTTGCAACCCTTGGATGAGGAGACCCCCGCGTAAACCCACTCCACTAGGGCCTGGGGGTCCGACACAATGTTGTCTGGAGCCTCAGCAAAGCAACTGCTCAGGCAGTCACAAAGACCCAGGAGCTTTACATATTCCAGCCCTGGGATCTCCAACAAAAATGACTGCAACTCAGGCAAGGTAGGAGGTCGGTACATACCCCTAGGAAGAGGACTGAATCCAGGGACCCTCATTTCCACAACACTTCATAAGACTGACTGGCTTGGAATTCCAGCTAGCCACCGGCAACAGGGTAGCCCCTGCCTGAGACAGAACAGAGCCAGGGCTGGGTGGGGGCAGGGGCGGGGGGTGGGGACAGACTGCCATCTTTGCTATTGGAGATTCAACAGTTCCAGCATGCCTATGGGCTTTGGAGAGCCCAAACGGTCCAGACAAGAAAGGGATACCCCAACACAGCACAGCTGCTTTACCAAAACATGGCCTGGCTGCCTATTTAAGCAGGACCCCCATCCAATTCCTCCTCAAGGGGCAGGAGCTCCTAGCTAGGTCCTTCAGCCACCTCGCCCATATTCTACAGACAGCTCTGCTCTCTCCCTAGGATGGAGCGCCTGGGGGAAGGGGTGGGCTACCACCTTTGTTGTTTGGACCACACAGCTATTCCAGCCTGCCAGCTTTGGGGAGTCCAAATGGTCCAGACAGGAAGGGACCCCCCAGCACAGCACAACTGTTTTCGCAAAGTATAACTAGGCTGCCTCCTTAAGTGGGACCCCAATTCATTCCTCCTCACTGGGCAGGACCTCACAGCTGGGGCCTCCAGCCTCCCTTGCCCATATTCTATGGACAGAGTTTTGATTTCTCCCTGGGATGGAGTGCCTGGGAGGAGGGGCAGGCTGCCACCTTTGCTGTTTGGGCAACTCGGCTACTCCAGCCTGTGGGATTTGGAGGGTCCAAGCCAACTGAAGCATAGGTGGTTCCCTAGCACAGCACGGCTGTTTTGTCAGTGCGTGGCCACACTGGTTCTTAAGTAAAACCCTGATCCATTCCTCCTCGCTGGGCAGGTCCTCCCAGCTGGGGCCTCCAGCTACCCCCCACCAGTGTTCTACAGTGAACAGAGTTCTAATGTCTCCCGGGGATGGAGAGCCTGGAGGGCAAGGAGGGTCACTACCTTTGCTGCTTAGGCACCTCAGCTGATCCAGCCTGCAGTCCTTAGAGAGCCCAAACTGATCAGAGGCTGAAGGGATCCCCCAGCATAGCACAACTATTCTACCAAAAAGCAGCCAGACTGCTTCTTTAAGTGGATCCTTGATCTCGTTCCTCCTGACTGGGTGAGACCTCCCAACTGGGGTCTCCAGTCACCTCCTACAGGTGCATTTGGGTGGGCAACAGGTCAGTACCCCGCTATACAATGGAGCTTCCAGAGGGAAGGGATAGGCTGCCACCTCAATGGTTTCATAGCCTTCACTGGTGATACCTCCAGGTACTGGAAAAACCGAGGTGACTAGGGTCTGGAGCAGACCACTAGTAAATTGCAGCAGCCCGACAGAAGAGGGGCCAGACTATTAAAAGAAAAATAAACAAACAGCAACAATACAAAAACCCCATCCAAAAGTCAACAACCTCAAATATCGAAGGTCAATAAGCCCACAAAGATGAGAAAGAATCAGCACAAAAAACACTTAAAACTCAAAAAGCCAGAGTGCCCTCTTTCATCCAAATGACCACAACACCTCTCCAGCAAGGGTTCTGAACTGGGCTGAGGCCGAGATGGCTGAAATGACAGAAACAGGCTTCAGAATGTGGATAAAAATGAACTTCAGTGAGCTAAAGAAGCATGTTGCAACCCAAGGCAAGGAAGCCAAGAATCATGATAAAACAATGCAAGAGCCGACAGCCAAAATACCCAGAATAGAGAGGAATATAATTGACCTGATAGAGCTGAAAAACACACTACAAGAACTTCACAATGCAATCACAAGTATTAACAGCAGAATAGACCAAGTGGAGAAAAGAATCTCAGAGCTTGAAGACTATCCTTCTGAAATAAGACAGGTAGATAAGAATAGAGAAAAAAGAATAAAAAGCAATGAACAAAACCTCCAAGAAATATTGGCTTGTAAAGAGACCAAATCTACAACTGACTTGGGTACCTGAAAGAGATGGGAAGAATGGAGTCAACATGGAAAACCTATTTTATGATATCATCCAAGAGAACTTCCCCAACCTAGCTAGACAGACCAAAATTCAAATTCAGGAAATCCAGACAACCCCAATAAGATATTCCTTGAGAAGATCATCCCCAAGACACACAATCATCAGATTCTCCAAGGTCGAAATGAAAGAAAAAATGTTAAGGGCAGCCAGAGAGAAAAGGTGGGTCATCTACAAAGGGAAGCCCATCAGACTAACAGTGGACCTCTCTTAGCACAACTCTTACAAGCCAGAAGGGATTGGCAAATATTCAACATTCTTAAAGAAAAGAAATTCCAGGCCATGGGAGGTGCTCACATCTGTAATCCCAGCACTTTGGGAAGCTGAGGCGGGCAGACCACTTGAGGCCAGGAGTTCGAGACCAGTCTGGCCAACATGGTGAAAGCCTATCTCTACCTAAAAATACAAAAATTAGGCGGGCATGGTGGCACACTGCCTGTACCCCCAGCTACTCGGGAGGATGAAGTGGGAGAATTGCTGGAACCTGGGAGGTGGAGGTTGCAGTGATCTGAGATTGCACCACTGCACTCTAGCCTGGGTGACAGAGTGAGACCCTGTCTCCAAAAAAAACCTCCAGCCCAGAATTTCATATCCGACCGAACTAAGCTTTAGAAGCAAAGGAGAAATAAGGGAAGGGAAAAATCGTTACCAGCCACCACAAAAACATACTGAAGTACACAGACCAGTGACACCATGAGGCAACCACACGAACAAGGCTGCAAAATAACCAGCTAGCATCATGATGACAAGGAAAAAAAAAAAAAAGAAAAAAAGAAAAAAAAAAAAGCAGGGGTTGCAATCCTAGTTTCTCAAAAAACAGACTTTAAAGATCAAATAAGATAAAGGAGGGCATTACATAATGATAAATGGTTCAATTCAATAAGAAGACCTAACTATCCTAAATATATATATACACCTAATACAAGAGCACCCAGATTCATAAAGCAAGTTATTAGAGACCTTCAGAGACTTTATCTCCCATACAATAATAGTGGGACACTTTAACACCTTACTGACAGTATTAGACAGATCAGCAAGACAGAAAATTTACAAAGATATTCAGTTCCAAAAAATATGGAAAAAATCCAAAATCTGAAACATTTCTGGTCCCAAGCATTCTGGATAGGGAATACTCAACCCATAGAATAAGTTTAATGCTACTGCCTTGATTTATATTAAGGTTTCAGTAGTTTCACCCACCATTGCTTTTGCACTGTCAATGCAAATATCTGCACAGTGAAAAGGGCAAGTACTGTCTTAATATTTTTACTATAGTTTTGTCATTGTGAACCCCTTGAAAGGTTTTTGAGTACCTCCAAAAATGTGTGGGCCACAGTTTGCAAACTATGGCTTTATTCCAATTATGCATTGAGATTATTTAAAACTGGGTATTAGTCCCTGTGAGAATAGGTCTATTTTTTTTAAAGAGGCTAAATTTTATTTAAGAAATTGTGTATACCAATAACTAAAATCATTTTTTAAAGGCACTCTGATGAAACTGCATTTTTCAGCCTTACAGGACACCTTGGACAGTTTTTACTCTAGATTTCAATGTCATCCCACCCTGCTTCTTCCTTCACCAATACTGAAGGAAGTTCATTTTGCTCCCTGCCAGTCACACAGGCAGATAGGAGAGGCAGGTATGACCTTTGTTTTCAATAGTTCTTGATTCTTTGATGTGAAGTGCAGTAGCACAGTCATTTAAACTCAATCCCACTTCTCTGCATCTTATAAACTAAAACAGCTAAAAGGAATAAAATAAGAAGGCAATGCTTGTGGGATGTAGTGTATATTGGCAGCACAGCCCTCATTACTATTTGCATAATTGTTTCTCCTGTTTAATCATTTCTTTTGAAGGCAGTGGATTTTAGTCTTGTTTTTGTTCTCTTCAATTTATCAATCTCAGACATATTGGGTTTGTCACATATGGTCAGAGAAGAAGCAGAGTAAGTTGCATGAGTGAGTAGAGGCTGGTCTGTGCAGTGACCACACCCAAGCGTAGAATAGGTCTATTTTTGGTTCAATCCTGCTTCTGAGCTGTGGCTCTTTGGGTTCTAAACAAAAACTTAGACATTTACCATCACCCCTATACCTTGATAGGCTTTGAACTCCAAATGTCTGTGAAAGGTCTGCTTTACTTCTCACTTAACCTTCTGGATTTACCTACTTTTCTTTATCTTCGTATCACAAACTCTCATTCCTTGTTAGCTCTTTAGAGTCAGCATATACATTTAAAAAAAAATTTTTAGACTAGTATTTCTAGTTGTTTTCAACGGGAGATTTGGTCCAAACTATCAAAATTGCAATCGCTTGCAGCTTCTAGGCATTAAACTGTTTCTTATGGTTTTTGTTAACTATAAAAATAAACAACGCTTGTGGTAAAAAAATAATAATAATACAGATATACAGTTTAAAATGGTAACTTCTCTGTCCCTACCATGTCGTCCCATTTTCTAATTCCTGGCCTCCTGCAAAGAAATGCACTTTCATAAATTTGGGATAAGTACTTTCACTCTTTTCTCTATACATTTATATATATATATTTTTACAAATACACATTTTTTAAAGTATAAATGTGTTCATGCTACATTTTTACTTTTCCTAATTTCTCTTTTACAGAGTAATCTTTATTTTTTAGTTAACTCAATGATAAATAACAATAATTAACATTTTTTAAGTGGTTACTCTGTGTCAGGCACAGTCATGGGTGCATTAATGGATTATTTCATTTGTTCTTCACTACAGTCTTGTGAAGGTAAGGGTTGTTACCATTTTACAGGTCAGAAAACTGAGTTTTAGTGAAGTGAAATATACCTACTCAAAGGTACACAGCTGATATATTTTAGTGTGGATGTTAAACTTGAATGTGTTAATTAAACTTTGTCAACATTTTAATGCTATCATATTTCTGAAGTGTATACTATCATGCAGTGTAACATTTACAAAATATCTTTTAATGGTATAAACATGCTCTATACCAAGGTCAGTTTCCTGGTTTTGACATTTTACTGTATCAGATGTAACAAATTGCAGAAACTAAGTGTAGGGTATAAGGGGCCATTCTGTACTGTCCTGTCAAATTTCTGTGAGTCTATAATTATTTAGAAAATAAAAAGTCACTAAAAACTTACATAGGGTATGATTCCATTTAGGTAAAATCTTTGAAATGGCAAAATTATAGAGAGGGACAATAGATTAGTGGTTGCCAGGGATGGTAGAGGGGGAGAGAGATGGGTATGTCTTGTAAGTCAACACCACAGATCTTTGTGGTTGTGAAACAGCTCTGTATCTTGATTATGATAGTCATTATACCACTCTATACATGATAAATTGCATAGGCCTCCCCACCACACACACACAGGTGTGTATATAAAATGGGCAAAATCTGAAAAAACTCTGTGCATTACACCAATGTCAGTTTCCTGGTTTTGTTACCATATTATATGTATGTAAAATATTACCATTGGAGGAAATGGGGTGAAGGGTATAGGAGACCTCTTCTTACTATATTTGAAACTTCCTGTCAATCTATAACTATTTCAAAATAAAAAGGAAACATAATTTAACAAGTACACCAAAACACTCCTCAAAAAACCACTTTGGACAAATGTTGGTTTATCATAGTGTAAAGTAACCAGTTAGGGTGAATTGTTTTCATTAGGAATTACTGGTTTTTTGCAGTCAAACCAAACTTGTCAAGACTGTAATACTGAAGAAAAGCAATGGAGGGGCAATAAGTACAAATTGCTTCAAGAGTCAACTAAAGGCCAGGTGTGGTGGCTCACACCTGTAATCCCAGTACTTTGGGAGGTCAAGGCAGGAGGATTGCTTGAGACCAGGACTTTGAGACCAGCTTGGGCAACATAGGGAAACCACGTCTCTATGTGAAAAAAAAAAAAATTTTTTTAAAGTCAATTAAAGTTCTGATTTAAGTATTTGGAATTCAGGTAATCAAATTTTCCTCTTTGGAGGAAATTATTCTTTTTTTGGTTAGGGTTGATTTCACCAACTTTAAGATCCTCCCCAGTGGAAAACTGCATATATTAAACAACACATGGAAAACAATAATAGCTAAACTTACCTGGCTATTACTACCCACCAGGCACCATTTTATGTAATTATGCCCATAAACACATATTAAGCTCAGAATACTCTGCTGCAGATGTTTTAATATTCCCATTTTATTGATAAGGAGAAAGCAACAGAGTTGCTTCACAGTTAGGAATGTAGCAAGTTGTAAAGAGTTTCTGCTATACCTAAATTTCTAGATATCTTTTAAGTCTCATACTTTGGGTTTTTACAAAATTTCTCCAATGAAAAGAATATTATCTTAATTATTGTCATTAGCATTAGTTTGATGGACTATTTGCTTTATTTAATGGACCATTTGCTCATCTGCTCTATTTTGCTCACGAGGCAGAAAATATAAGAAGCAACAATATTTTGAAAAGTGTGCTTTCTTTCCTTGGGTTCAAATAACAAGAGTTAACCTGAGAGAGAGAAAGAATAGGAAATTTAGAATTTGAAACCAAAGGGAAGGAACTGATATTTAACTTACCACAGTTTCTCCAACATGTTTGCCATAACAAAAATAGCTGATCTCTGAAGACCTCATAAGCCCTAATCTTTGATATTATTTTTGTAACTCGAGTGCCATGACACCATCCCTGGGGCAACACGGTAGTGGGGAAACGGAGATATGCGTCAGACATGAAAGGCAGGGGAAGAATGCCCTCAACTCATAGGCACTGCTGGGGTAACACAGGCTGGCAAGCGCGAAGACATCCGGACGCCGCCAAAGGCTCAAGGACTTTCCGGAAGCAGCCGAAGCGCGGGCGCGGGGACTTCCGGGAGGCAGCTAGTGGCGCGTGCGCTAGCGCTTCCGGGCGGTAGCAGGCTGTGTTGTTGGCGGCTCCCCGCCTGCCTCAGCTGCAGCAGCGGGAAGCTCAGCGTCAAGCCCTTGTAGTCCTGTGCGATGGCATCGCGATACGACAGGGCGATCACTGTCTTCTCCCCAGACGGACACCTTTTTCAAGTTGAATATGCCCAGGAAGCGGTGAAGAAAGGATCCACCGCGGTGAGGAAGCGACTCCCGGACTATTCCTCCCTCTGACCAGTCAGGCCATCGTTACTCCACCCCTCCATCCTAGGAGCTCGAGAGAGGAGATTCCCACACTTGTGAAAATTACTTTGTTCTTTTTATTTAGGGAGACAGACTTTTGAGATTTGGGCCAGAAGTGACAGAGTAAAAGTTGGTAGATTTCCCCGATCTTTGCTGTTCAACTCCTCCTCTTTAATGGTAGCTACAGACGCAAAACTAGGGGGTGTGTGTGTGTGTGTGTGTGTGTGTGTATGTTATGTGTTAATGCTGTGACTGACAATAGTGAAATAAAAAGCTTCTAATGTGTAACAGCTATCTGAATGCTCGTGGTCCAGTTCCTCGGTAGTTCAGAGACCCCTGAACTGTCAAAAGTTAACAGTTGCTTCATGTTAGGAACTATTTTTTAATAACAATTAAGATAAAAATAAAAATTGGCCACACCTGCCCCCAAATATGGACTAAATCAATATAAAATTAAAACTCTTGTTGACGAAGAAATGATTAAAAACACAGTTCAAATACATGCGTTAAAAATATCCCAAAATTGCCAGGCGCGATGGCTCACGCCTGGAATCCCAGCACTTTGGGAGGCCGAGGAGGGCGGATGACCTGAGGTCGGGAGTTTGAGACCAGCCTGACCTACATGGAGAAACCCCGTCTTCACAAACTTGTCCCAATATTTCGCAGCCTTTTAGAGGCTCAAAAGCCCCAAAACTTCCACTTTTTTGTCCACTTAAAAAAAATGTTGAAGTTCCTTGAGAGATTATACCCTATGTTAGGCTTAGATTTATGTATCCACATTACTGAAAAACTTAACAAATACTCAGGGTAGGAGTAATACTGCTGCCAAGTTTTAACTACATTCAATAATTTTAGTGATTTATAAAAATTAAAGAGGACAAAAGTGCCCTAGTGACACAAGATCTATTATCCCAAATCTTCTAAGTCCTCGCCTATGAATTAAAAGGATCGGATATTTTTATTCTCTCGATTTCATGAGCATGTTTGTTGTGTACTTTGGAAATTGAGCCAGTAGCTATGAGAATACACAGTATGTTTCTAAGTCTAGCAGTGTCTGTATTTTCTGACTTTCTTTGTTAAAGAAGGAAATAATTCACTTTCATTATAAATCTAACAGATGTAAGTGGTAAAAAAAAAAAAAAAAAAAAAAAAACACTAGAAGAAGAATCGTTTTAAAAGTATTTTTCTATTTAATTGGGCCCACCAGTTTTGCTTCTGTTTTACAAGTAATTTTTTTAGAATTATAAATTTAAGGAAAGCCTGATGTAGCTTAAACCAAAAGGGTACCATTTTGATAAAAACAAAAAGTTATATAATCCCCAGCATAGCATGTAGCATATGGTTAGAAAATAATGCCCAAGTTTTAGAACCTAAAATAAAGGGAGTAATAGGAGAAGACTGGGGTGTAATAAGAAACCACATTGGCTCATTTAACTTGTTTTAAGAGTGCTGTAGAACTGATTGATGGTTCCTTTGTAATGAGCGGTAAAAGGGTAAGGATATAAAAATACCTATAGTGGGCATTTTTAAAGATACATTGGAAGAATGAGACACTTTTGTCTCAGAATTCTGAAATTATAATTTGCATGTTTGCATGGAGTTATTCATTGTGTTTCCTTGAGAGTGCTATGACCTTTTACATAGGGTAAAGTTTTTTAATGGCACTTGATTATTAAAACATGTCACAAAATATTCTATCTAGAAGTGCAGATTGATGTTATGAGTTATAAATAAGCCAAGGTTGACTAGCTTTGACCAGTATGTAGATGTGATATTATTTAGTAATGTAAGAGTTATATGGGCCACAATAAAGGCTTTGTGTTCTACTTCCTTGTTGATGATTATCTGATAGCAAGAAAGGAGACAAGAGGCTTGTTTTCTTTTTGCTTTAGTTCCCTTTTCTGTAAATGCAAATTTGTTTGAATAACATTTTGGAGAAGTAATACCTTTCTTCTTAGGGAAAAGAAATGAATCCTTCACATGTAAAGGTAAGATGAAAACGATAAGATTTATTATCATTCCTTGTTTTGTCCTTTCTGTGACCCCAAACTGTTATTAGCTCTGTATTTCCTACTTTATCTAATCTCAGCTCTACAATCTAGCCATCAAAGTTTTCCATAATCCTATCCACCCTCAATTTCGGAGGCAGCTTCTTGGCTTCACTAATATGTGTTGCTGCCTACAGAAGGGGGAGAGAGGAAAGGGGAAAACACCTTTCATTCTGCTGCTCTGCATCTTATTTATCCTTTAATAATCTCTGCACATTTGTCCTCTATAATGAAGCCTTCTCTGATCCACTCCAGTCATCCTGGATCTTTGTCTTTTCTGAATTTATAATCTGTACCACAGAATATTGTACAGTATTTACTATTTGACCTGATATTTTCTTTAATTTCAGGTATATTTAATAGTCTCACACCAACTGGATAGTAAGATCTCTGAAGATCTAGACAGTATAATTCCTTTTTCTATTTCTACTACACAATATACAGTAGAGGGGCTAGGAAGGTAGTAACTAACATTTAAGAAATACTTTCACCAGGCATTTTGTGTATATTATCTAACATTAGGGACAGTGTTTAATCCCCTTTTATTATATGTGAAAGTATGATTCAGAAGCATATATAGCTTGCTGAAAGTACCCAGCTGGAGAGCGGTGGAACCCATATTTATAATTATTTTGTTCTAGTTCCAAAGCCCCTGTTCCTTGCATTGTAGCATGAAATTTGTTCAATAAATGTTTATATATTAATTAGCTTCCATTATCATGAATGTAGAAATCAGATATGTATCATCTAAGGCAATTAACTTCACGAAACTTCAGTTTCTGTAATAGTAAAATAGGCATCAAAATAGCACTTGCGGCTGGGCGTGGTGGCTGATGCCTGTAATTCTAGCACTTTGGGAGGCTGAGGCAAGTGGATCACTGGAGGTCAGGAGTTCGAGACCAGCCTGGCCAACATGGTGAAACCCCATCTCTACTAAAAATACAAAAAATTAGCTGTGCATGGAGGCACGTGCCTGTATTCCCAGCTACTTAGGAGACTGAGGTAGGACAATTGCTTGAACCCAGGAAGCGGAGGTTGCATGAGCCGAGATTGTGCCAGTGTACTCCAGCCTGAGTGACAGAGTGAGAATCTGTCTCAAAAACAAACCAAAAAAAAAATTGCACTTGCTTCATAGAGTTGATGTGAGAGTTGAATGAGGTAATAATGCATGTGAAGCATCTTAAACAGAATCTGGTTCAAAGAAAGTACTTAATAAATTGTAGCTATTATTATTTACTATTATTTGTTTTCTCTTTTTTTTCCATTTTGTCTGCAGTGCTTCTCACACATTCATTTATTATTTCAAGACATTTTGTGTTGAATACTTACATATGCTAAATGTGATGCTAGGTCACGTACAAGATAGATAGCATCACATACAAGATAGATTTGATCCCTGTCCTCAGAGAGCCTACTATCTATCAGGAAAGTTAGATAATTACATAAATAGTCCTAACAAAACCTGAATGAGTATTAGGGTATGAGGCATTATGGGAACCCCAGGTGTTGGAGAGGCCCCTCTGAAGAAATAATACTTCAGTGGACGTCTGAAAGATGAGAGGTTGTCAAGTGAAGAAGTGGAAGGAGAAAGAGTGAAGAGTATTTTTGACAAAGGAAATAGCTTGTGGGAAGGCAAGTAGAAAAAGACAGCTATGTTCTATGAACTGAAAGGCATTCAGAATTGTTGAAGCAATGGAAAAATAGAAATAGATGAAGCTAGAACCTGGTGCCAGATCATGGAACGCCTTTAAACCATGTAAGTGAGGATACACTGAATGAGAGACCTTGAAATGTTTTGATGTGGCTATTGTCAGTCTCCAGATTATTGCTCTTCTGTTATTCTATTAACAGACTACATTTGTCCAACAACAGAGATACTCACATGACCTAGGTAGAATCATTCGTAATTTCTATCTTCCTGGCCACAGTGATGAGCATGTCACTCAAATCTAGCCAATGATAAGTTCACCCTTAACAACTCTTCTGACTAGAGACAGTGGTAGCTTTTATTCTCTGGGAGAACTGATGGGATGTGAGTCCAAGGTTCCTGGTGGCCATGTTTTTACTATACAGAGAAACGCTTTCCACATTAGGAAAGCAAAAAGCCAGTATGCAAAGAGTACATATTAAAGTCCCTAGATCCTTTTGTCTCATGTCTAGCTCTGTGCTATGTTGATTTGCTTAGTGACAAATGGTCCCTATATAAGCTTTAAGTAAAGGAATGCCACATTCAGACTTTTTCTTCTCCTCCTCCTCCTTCCTCCTCCTCCTCTTCTTCTTCTTCCTCTTCTTCCTCTTCCTCTTCCTCATTTTATTTTCCAAATATTTCTCAGGCTACCTATGGTCAGTGAATTGGATGAAATCAAGACTAGAGACAGGGAAACCAGTTAGGATTCTATGGAAGTCTAGATGAAACTTAATAGCTAGCTTTTACTAGACTTGGGGAGAAAGTGAAAATAAGGCAGATTCCAGAAAAACATTAAGCAGTATACTTATTACAATTTGATGGTTATATGGATGGTGTTGACAGAGGTATAGGAGAAGAAGGAATAAAAGTTGGTGTCCCTGTTTCTGGAGTTACAAATTGTTGTCTTGTGACCAATAAATTTAATTTGATTTATTTCAATTGTGAGAATATTTTGAGATTTTTGTTTTAGTCCTAATATATATTAAATTGTTACAATATCCCGTGGCTTGTTAAGAAGGCATATTCCCTATAAAGTTTAACATTTGTTCATTTGATGAGGATAGGATATGGAAGGAGGATGGCTGATTTGAAATATAATGGTTAAGATAATATAATGATATTATATTATACATTATATTTATTATACATTATATTTATTATGATATATTATGATATAATAAATATAATGGATAAATTGATAAGAAATTAGAGAACAATAAAAATGGTACTGCCATTTACTTAGAGAATGTAAAGCACTAAGTTTTGGGGGAAGATAACTGTTTTGGACTTGCTGAGGTTGAGGTGCTTATGGAAACTGTAGCAGACAGACTTTAAAATGGCCTCCAGTGATCCCCACCTTCTGGTGCTCATGCCCTTGTATCCTTGTATAACCTTCCTCCCTTAGATGTGAGCTGAACTTAGTGACTTACTTTGAAGAATAGAATAGGTGAAAGTGATGAATGTCACATCAGGGATTAGGTTGCAAAGAAACGGTAACTTCATTTTATTCACCCTTACTTGCTGTTTTCCTTGCTTACTCTGGTGAAACCCAGCGCCATGTTGAGTTGCCCTCTGCAGGGCCCAATGAGGCAAGGAACTGAAGGAAACGTTTGTTCAAAATCTGGTACAGAACTGAGGTCCTTAGTCCAACAGCCCAGGGGAACTGAATCACATGGCCAACAACCATGTGAGTGAGCTTGGAAATGGATCCTTCCCCAGTCAAGCCTAGAGGTGTGTGCAGCACTGGTAGACAACTTGATTGCAGCCTTATGAGAGATCCTGAGCCAGAGGCCTTAGCTAAACTGTATCCTGATTCCTGAACAGAGACTGTGAGGCAGCTGAAAAATACATGTTTGACATTTAAGAGGTTGATCTTAGCTGGAAATAATAATTTTGAAGTTCATTTTTTCTCTCCCCTATTAAAAACCTATATTGAAGGTCAAGTAAATGCATACTCTTGAGTACCCTTCTGTGTTCAATAAGACTATAGACTATGCAGAGGATAGTCTGCAACTGAACCTTGAGAGACCTTAATGTCCTGTGTGATTACCTTGACTAAACTCTGAGAGAAGAGGGATAGAAAGCAGGCTGCTATAGACTGAGGGATGATGACAATATTTGGCTTAAAGGGCTTGAAAGAAAAAAGGTGAGATTAAAGAGGAATGGTCTTAAAATTTTAAGACAAAAGAGATTAACATAGGTTTCTGTTTGTTGAACTTCTCACTTTGTTCGCATGGTGTTTTCCTGATCTCGCTTGTTTATCTCTATACTCTTGTAGCTTACTGAGCTTTTAAAAGATTGTTACTTTTTAATTCTTTGTCAAGAAATTCATAGATCTCCAAACTTTATTTTGTTCCTTTGGTAGTATCATGTTTCTCTGATTGTTCATGACTCTTGTGGCCTGGCATGGATGTCTGCACATTTGAAAAAGTAAGTTCCTCTTCAGATTAGCTTCAGCAGGAAAAGTTCTTCACCATTTGGCCCATCCAGAGATTTGGGGTGGGCCTGCCACTAGAGTCCTTTGGCAGGCTGGCCTGATGCCCAGGTCAGCAGGCAGGCTGACTTGGCACCACAGGTGCGAGCCTTGCACCAGGGCTCACTGGGGTGGGCCTGGAACCTGAGTCCACAGTAGCAGACCTAGAGCTTGGATCTGTGGGGTCCATGGTAAAGTCAGATACTCACATTACTCTCCTTACCACACGTGGATGGTGTCTCTCTCTGCACTGTGTTGCTGGGCCTTGAAGGACAGGTGATGTGGATAACGTGAAATTGTCTTTCCCACTCTCTTCAAAGTGTCTTTTTATATTTCTGTACTTTGGTCACTCACCTGGATTCTTTTGTTCTTAGGAAGTATTTTCACACATAGTAGTACAAATTGGTATTTCTGCTGGGAGACGGGCATGGGACACTCCTATTCTGTCATCTTGCTGATGTCACTCCCCTAATTTTTGTGATGAATATATTGTGTTGAGATTTTGGCATCAGCTTTAATAAATGAGGAATCATTGGTACTTTTATTTATTTAGAAAATGTTGTATTTGCCAAATTTTAACATTGTTAAATAGTTTTACTAAAGAGTTAGGAACATCCCCACTTTCATCTGCATCATAGAAAAATTTAAATAGCACAGGAATTACTCGTAACAAAATTAGCAAGAATTCATCCATGAACTCGCTAGGTCTGACACTTGATTTGAAGATTAGTTCTTTTCTGAAATTATCACATTTGTTAGTGAAACAGAGTTTTCTGTCTTTTCTTGAATCAATATGGTCAGTTTAAAATTTTTCTACTCTGTAATTTCTTTCAATCAGATTTTCAAATTTATTAACTTAAGGTTATAATTTTTAAATTGTTACTTTTCCACACTTGTATGTGTTTCTTTCACTCTATTCCCTTCCTGATGAGATTAACTGAGAGATATATTTTAATTAGTTGTTTAAAATAACCAACTCTTGGTATTATTTATCAGTTTTATTGTTTTCTCCGTAACCATTAATTTTTGCTTTTTTCTTATCTTTCCCCTTAAGCTTAGCTGCAGTATTTTTATCCCTTTTTGTACTTATTGATTTAATTCATTTTTAATATTTTTTCTTACTTGATTAAAAAAATAAAATTATAAATTCTCTCCTGAACATAATTTTGACCACACTCAAAATACTTTGATATTAACATATTCATTATCAACATTTTCTAGTCTGTATTGGTACTTTTAATTTCTTTACTAAGTCAAAAATTATTTATGAGAGTTAGAAATTGTTGTCTTGTGACCAATAAATTTAATTTTATTTATTTCAATTGTAAGAATATTTTGAGATTTTTATTTTAGTCCTAATATATATTAAATTGTTACAATATCCCGTGACTTGTTAAGAAGGCATATTCCCTATAAAGTTTAACACTTGTTCATTTGATGAGGATAGGATACGGAGGGAGGATAGCTGTTTTGAAATATGATGGTTAAGAAAGCGTTCTTGGATAAATCGGTAAGAAATGAGAGAACAATAAGAAGAAAAGCCTAGTTCTTTTTTTTTTCTTTTTTCTGTTTCTTTCTTTTTTTTTTTTTTTTTTGAGAAAGAGGCAGTGGCGTGATCACGGTTCACTGCCTTGAACTCCCAGGCTCAAGCGATTCTCCCACCTCAGCCTGCTAAGTAGCTGGAACTACAGGTGCGCATTACCATGCTCGGCTAATTTTTTTATATTTTGTAGAGATGGAATCCCACTATGTTGCCCAGACTGGTCTGAAACTCCTAGGCTCAAGCAATCCTCCCACCTCAGCCTTCCAAAATGCTGGGATTATAGGCATAAGCCACCACACTCGGCCAGGCCTAGTGCTATATTTAATCTATTCTGTATTTTCACTTCAATAATGCTAATTTATAACACATTTTATATAGTGATATTGTACAAAGGAATTATAAACACCAATACCTATGCCAAATTTTTTAGATTACCCCTATAATACAGGACCAAAATTCTAAACTTTCCTCTAAAAAATAGGAGAGAAAAAGGAGCAATAGTCATGCTACTTGTTTTCTTCTTGTTTGAATAGAGGCTTTCTAGGCCGGGCGCGGTGGCTCACACCTGTAATCCCAGCACTTTGGGAGGCCGAGGCGGGGGGATCACGAGGTCAGGTGATGGAGACCATCCTGGCTAACACAGTGAAACCCCATCTCTACTAAAAATACAAAAAATTAGCTGGGCGTGGTGGTGGGTGCCTGTAGTCCCAGCTACTCGGGAGGCTGGGGCAGGAGAATGGCGTGAACCCAGGAGGCGGAGCTTGCAGTGAGCCCAGATCGTGCCACTGCGCTCCAGCCTGAGCAACAGAAGAGAGACTTTCTTTATCAGTAATGAGTAATGTCGGGTAAGGACATTTGGTCTTTCTCTTGGCTGCTTGTGGCCCCTGTCTTAACTTAGATTATTTGGGCAGCTAAAACAAAAGACAATAGGCAGCATACTTTATAAACAACAGACATTTATTTCTCACAGTTCTAAAGACTGGGAAATCCAAGATCAAGGCTGATTCAGTGTCTGGAGAGTACCCATTTCATAGTTCATAGTTAGAACTTTCTTGCTGTGTCCTCACATGGTGGAAAGGGCAAACAAGCTCTCTTGGGCCTCTTTAATAAGGGCACGAATCCCAGTCCACTGTCGTGATCTAATCACCTCCCAAAAGCCCTACCTCCTGATAGTATCACCTTAGGGGTTAGGATTTCAACATATGAATTTGGGGGGAATATAAACATTCAGACTACAGCAACTCAATCCCTATCCCTCCAAATTGTGAAAACTTTTACAGAATTTTATCTATTTAACTTTCTTTACTACTATTAATACTACCAGCACTGGTACTGCAGCCTTTATAAAGAATCCACATGGATTCCCAGCATCTTCTTTCATTTTGCTTAATTTTGCACTATATAGCGGATTCTCAAATAACATTGTTTTGTTCAACATTCTTTTGTTATAACATTGATGAGAAAAAAAAATGGATTCCCACCGAAGGCCACTCTATATGGAGTTTGTTAGTTTTCCCCATGTCTGCATGGGTTTTCTCCATGTACTCCAATTTCCTCCAACATCCCAAAGATGTGTGTGTTAGGTTAATTGATGTGTCTAAATTGTCCCGGTCTGAGTGAGTGTGTGTATGAGCACAGCCTATGATGGAATGGCATCCTGTCTGTGGTTGGTTCCTGCCTTGTACCCTGAACTGCTGCGATAGGCTGCAGCCACCTGTGATCCTGAACTTGGATAAGCAGATTGGAAAATGAATAATGAATACAAATTATTATAAAATAAAAATTTATAAAATATATAATAATCATACAGATGCACAACAGTAAACAATGAGGTATGAAAGCACTTAGTGAGCTTGTCATAGACCTTATTGTTTGTTTTTAAACTGAATGGTGGTAGGAGATGCTCCTTAAAATTTTTGCTTTGCAAACATTTATTCTTTGATTTAACCCACCACCACTGTGACTGCTGTCACTCATGGATTCATCAAAAATTGGATAAATTATTATCATACTTTTTTTTTTTTTAGCTTGAGTCTCACTGTGTTGCCCAGGCTGGAGTGCAGTGGTGCAATCTCTGCTCACTGCAGGCTCTGCTTCCTGGGTTCAAGCGATTGTTCTGCCTCAGCTTCCCGAGTTGCTGGGACTACAGGCACCTGCCGCCATGCCTGGCTAATTTTTGTATTTTTAATAGAGACAGGGTTTCACCATGTTGGCCAGGCTGGTCTCAAACTCCAGACCTCAAGTCGTCCCCCTGCCTCAGCCTCCCAAAGTGCTAAGATTATAGGTGTGAGCCACCGCACCCAGCCTTGTCACATTTGTTTTTATTAGTGTTTCTTAAATGTATATACAGCTCACAGTTATTTCAGTGTTTAATATTAGAGGTGTTTTAGGTCTTTGTTTAGAAGTTTGGTGATGTTTTTGTGACCAGAAATATTTCATATGAATCTAACTCCGGTTTATATTAATTAGGCTGTGATAAAATTGGTTTCATAATACATCATTTCCTTATAGTTGCAATTTTCAAGAACCTGTCAATGACATTAAGTGAGGACTTACTGTATTTAGATAGCGCTTTTTCAGGTGTATTGTATGAGATTAGGACACTCATAATTTCAGCACTGGTGGTATTTCCTTTGCAATTTCTACCTATTTGTCTTCTTTGCTTTGAGTCTGGGGAATGTATCTCCAGTAAACCTATACATATGCAGCTGTTTTCTAGAAGGTTACTTTTCTTGTTTTTATTGAATACTTAAGGAAAAGTCATTTCCCCTAAGTCGTATGTTAGAATAACTTGGTTTTATATTTAAAACTGACATCTGAATATATATATATGTATTTTAATGACTTGACAGGTCGGAATTCGAGGTACCAACATAGTTGTTCTTGGAGTAGAAAAAAAATCTGTTGCCAAGCTTCAGGATGAAAGAACTGTGAGGAAAATTTGTGCCCTTGATGACCATGTCTGCATGGCTTTTGCAGGTACTTATGGACCTACAATATGATGTATAGTGTCTTACTGTAGTAGGGCAACACCGTTACCTCAGTGCTGCAGTTGTGCTATATTTATAAAACATGTGGAGCTGTTCCACAAACAATATATCCTATGTTTTAAAGCAAATACTAACTTTGTAAACCAGGATTTTTGATAAAGTACAAATGTTAAAAGATATATATTACTTTACTTCAAAATTTAGGTAGCTATTTTCTTTTCAAAACTTTTTATTTTGAAATAATTACAGATTTAGAAGAAGCTACCCAAAACATAGAAAGTCACCTTTACATAGTTTCCCTAAATGGTAACATCTTTAAAAACAGCAAATTGAGATTTGGTGAGAGTGTATTCAGATTTTGCCAGTTTTACATGCATTCACTTCCACGTTCATGTACATGTGTGCAGTTTTTTTGTATTTGTTTTTGTTTTTGAGGCAGAGTTTCACTCTAATTGCCCAGGCTGGAGTGCAATGGCATGATCTCGGCTCACTGCAGCCTCCGCCTCCCTTGTTCAAGCGATTCTCCTGCCTCAGCCTCCCGAGTAGCTGGGATTACAGGCATGCATCACCACACCCGGCTGATTTTGTATTTTTAGTGGAGATGGGATTTCTCCAAGTTGGTCAGGCAGGTCTCAAACTCCCAACCTCAGGTGATCCACCTGCCACAGTCTCCCAAAGTGCTGAGATTACAGGTGTGAGCCACCACGCCTGGCCTGTGTGTGCAGTTTTATTACAGTAACCACATATGTAGATTCATGTAGTCATCAGCACAGTCAAGATACATAACTCTTCCATCACCACAAGGCTACCTCATGCTATTTCTTCTCACCATCTCTGCTTTCTGGAAACTACTATCTATTCTGTATCTCTATAATTTTGTCATTTTGAGAATGTTATATGGATAAAGTCATATAATATATAACCCTTTCAGATTAATCTTTTTTATTCAGCATAATTCCCTTGCAGTTCATGCAAGTTGTTGCATATATCCATTCCTTTTTATTACTGAATAGTATTCCATGGAATAAAGGCACCAGTGGGTTTGTTAACTCTTCTATTGAGGGAATTTGAGTTACTTCCAATTTTTGACTATTATAAATAAAGCCTCTATGAATATTTGTGTACAGATTTTTGAGTGAGAGTAGGATTTCATTTCTCTGGGACAAATTCCTAAGAGTATAGTTGCTGGATTATATGATAATCCATGCTTAGTTTTATGAAACACTGCCAGTCCAGAGTGGTTATACTATTTTAAATTCCAACTAGCAATATATGAGTGATTCATTTGCTCTGTGTTATCAGCATTTGATATTGTTGCTTTTCTTCATTTTTTTATATTCTTATACATGTGTAGTAATATCTAATTGTAAGTTTAATTTTTATTTCCCTCATGGCTAATAATTTTGAACTTATTTTTTATGTGCTTATTTGCCTCTATACAGCAAATAAGACATGCCTCTTGTCTTTTTTTTTTTTTTTTTTTGCTCATTTTCTAATTGGGTTTTTTTTAACTGTAATTTTATATTGAAGTTTTAACAACCTCATTCAAGCCATGCATGATGGTGCACATCTGTAATTGCACCTACTCAGGAGGTCAAGGCAGAAGAATTACTTGAGCTTAGAAATTTGAGTTCAGCCTGGGCAACAGAGCAAGATAATCTCTCTTAAAAAATAAATAAAAATAAATAAAAACTTCATTCAGAAAAACAAAAATGCCTTTATTATACTGTCTTTAAAAAGGAGTTATCTTTTCACAAAACAAGTCTTAATAAATGTAAAAACACTGAAGCATCCAGGCATGGTGACTCACGCCTATAATCCCAAGATTTTGGAAGGCTGAGGCAGGCAGATCATTTGAGCCCAAAAGTTCGAGCCAGTCTGAACAACATGGTGAAACCTCATCTCTAAAAAAATAGAAGAATTAGCTGGGCATGGTGGCGTGTGCCTGTAGTCCCAGCTATTTTGGAGACTGAGCTGGGAAGATCCGTTGAACCCAGCAGATTGAGGCTGCAGTGAGCTGTGATCACACCACTGTATTCCAGTCCAGGCAACAGAGTGAGACCCTGTGTATTAGTCCATTCTTGCATTGCTATAAAGAAACACCTGAAAAACAACAACAACAAAAAAGAAATACCTGAGACTGGGTAACTTATAAAGAAAAGATATTTAATTGACTCACAGTTCCACGGGCTGTACAGGAAGCATAGCAGCTTCTGCTTCTGGGGAGGCCTCAGGAAGCTTTCAATCATGGTAGAAGGCAAAGGTGGAGTGAGACATCTGACATGGCCAGAGCAGGAAGAAGAGAGAGAGAAGGGAGAGGTGCCAAATACTTGTAAATGATCAGATCTCGTTAGAACTCTATCACAAGAACATCTTTGGGGGATAGTGCTAAGCTAGTCATGAGAAACCACCCCCATGAGCCAATCACCTTACACTAGGCCCCATCTCCAACATTGGGGATTACAGCTGAACATGAGATTTGGGTGGGTACAGAGATCTAAACCATATCACCCTGTCTCAAAAAAAAAAAAAAAGATTGAAACCATACAGAGTATTTTTTCTGATCAAAATGGAATGGAACTAGAAATTAATAGCAGAAGGAAGACTTGAAAATCCACAAACAAGTGGAAGTTAAGCAATATATTCCTAAATCACCCATGGGGCAGTGAAAAAAAATCACAAGGGAAATTAACAGATATCTTGAGAGAAAGGCAAATAAAAGCACAACATATCAAAACTTGGGGAATGTATTGAATGTAGTGCTAACAGAAAAATTTATAACCATAAACACTTACATTAAAAAAGAAAGATCTCAATTCAACAGCCTGCCTTTATACCTTAAAACTAGGAAAATAAGAATAAACTAAGTTTAAAGCTAGTAGAAAGAAGTAATAAATCCCTGATGACTCCTTCCCATAGATTGTATATCATATTGTCTGTTAGTATGTAGTGTTTTCAGTTACTTTCTACTGTTATAAAATACTGTGGTACTAAATTTGAGAAAAAGAAGTATAAAGACCAGAACATAGATAAATAACAGAATAGAAAAACTAAAGAGAAAAATGACAAAACCAAGAGTTTGTTCTTTGAAAAGATAAACAAAACTGACAACTCTTTAGCTAGACTGTCTAAGAAAAAAAGAGAGAAGACTCAAGTAATGAGAAATGAGAAATGAAGAAGGGGACATTAGTGCCAGTTTTACAGTTTTAATTCTTAAAAACAATTTTAAGAGAGTACTGTGAACAATTGTACATGGACAGAATTCCTTGAAACATACAAATTACCTTGCTCAATAAGATACATTAATAGAATCTGAGCAGACACAGTAAGACATTGAATCAGTTATCAGAAACCTCCCAACAAAAAAAAGTCTGGGATCTAACGACTTCACCAGTGAATTCTACCAAACGTTTTAATGAAGAATTAATAGCAGTCCTTCTCAAACTCTTCCAAAAAATTAAGAAGTAAACACTTCCAAGTTTATTCTATGAGGTCAATATTAACATGATGCCAAAGCCAAAGACATTACAAGAAAAGAAAACTGTAGACAAATATCCCTTATGAGCAGTGAGCAAAAATCCTCAACAAACTACTAGCAAACCAAATTCAGAACAATAGAATAATAATACATCATGACCAATTTGGATCTATTCCTGGAGTGCAAGGATGGTTCAACATATGAAGATCAATCAATGTAATATACCACATTAGCAGAAGGAAAGAAAAAAACTATATAATTATATCAATAACATAGAAAATGCATTTGACAAAATTTAACATTCTTTCTTGGTAATGGTGCCCAACAAACTAGAAATAAAAGGAAGTCACCACAACATAATTCAGGCTATCTATGTAAAAAATTCACAGCTGACATCATACTCAGTTGTGAAAGATTGAAAGCTTTCCTTCTAGAAACAGAAAGAAGATAAGGATGCCCACTTTTACCACCGCTATTCAACATAGTAATGAAAGTCTTAGCCAGAGCAGTTAGGAAAGAAAAATAAATAAAAGTATCCAAATTGGGAAGGAAGAAAAATCATCTCTATTCACAGAAGACATGATCTTATATAGGAAACTAAAGATTCCACCAAAAATGTTGCAAATAATAAAGAAATTGAGCAAATTTGTAGGACACAAAATCAACACCCCAGAGTAATTTCTTTCTTTTTCTTTTTAATTTGAGATAGGGTATCACTCTGTCACCCAGCCTGAAGCACAGTGGCATCATCATAGCTCACTGCAGCCTTGAACACCTGGACTCAAGCAACCCTCCCACCTCAGCTTCCTGAATAGTTGGGACTGCAGGTGTGTGTCATTGCACCTGGCAATTTTTTAATTTTTATTATTTTTGTAGAGGCAGGATCTCACTATGTTGCCCAGGCTGGTCTCAAACTCTTGGCTTCAAGTGATCCTCCCAGCTCAGCCTCCCAAAGTGTTACAATAAAGGTGGGAGTCACCACACCAAGCCCCAAATCATTTCTATGTACTGACAATGAACTGTCAGGAAAGGAAATTTAAAAAAAACAATTCTGTTTACAATAGTATCAAAAAGAATAAAATACTTATTGGGAATGAATTTAAGGAGGTAAAAGATTTGTACTCTGAAAAATGCAAAACATTACTGAAAGAAATTGAAAAAGACACAAATGGAAAGATATCCCCCATTAATGGATTGGAAGACTCAGGATTATTAACATGTCAATACTATCCAAAGCAGTTTAGATTCAGTGTCATCCCTAACAAAATTCCAATAATTTTTTTAAATAAAAAAGAATTATAACATTCATATGGAATGACAAAACAATTTTGAAAGAGAAGAGCAATCTTGGAGGTCTCACATGTCTTGTTTTTGAAATCTACTACAAAGATACAGTAGGCAAAACAGTTTCATGACTGGCTTAATGAAAGACATGTAACTAATGGAATTGAATAAGAGAGCGTAGTAATAAATCCTTGCATATATGATACGGTCAAATGACTTTTATCAAGGATGCCAAGACTGCTCAGTGGGGGAAAAGACAATCTTTCAAACAAATGGTGCAGGGGAAACTGAGTATTCGCATAAAAAGAATGAAGTAGGACCCTGCCTAACATCACATACAAAAATTAAGTCAAAATGAATGGAAGACCCAAACATAAGAGCTAAAACTATAAAGCATAGTGGGAAAGCTTCATGAGATTAGATTTGGAAATGATTTCTTGAAAATGACACTAAAAGTACAGGTGAAAAAACAAGTCAGACTACAAAAAAATTATTTCCTGTACCATGTGGAACTCCACTTAGTAGCAGAAATTTTACATTATGATTGTATCCTCCATATAAAATTGTGATACGAGTTGAACATACCCAATTGGAAAATCCAAAATGTTCCAAAATCTGAAAATTTTTGAGCACCAACATGATGCTCAAAGGAAATGCTCATTGGAGCCTTTTGGATTTTTGACTTTCAGATTAGGGATGCCCAACCAGTAAGTATAACACAAATATTCCAAAACTTGGAAAAACATCTGAAGCACTTCTGATCCCAAGCATTTTCAGATGAGGGATGAGGGATACTCAACCTGTACATATTTAAGAGCACTAGACTGAATACTCATTTTTTTCTGTAGATTGTTCATTTTTAAGCAAAGTGAAATTGTAATTCTAAATGTAAATTTTAATTTGATTCCTTTTTTTTTCTTTCAGAGACAGGGTTTCACTTTGTCACCCCCAGTAGGAGTACAGTGGCATGATCATAGCTCACTGCAGCTTTAAACTCCTGGGCTCAAGCAATCCCCCTGCCTCAGCCTCCCAAGTAGCTAGGACTACAGGCATGTGCCAGCATGCCCTGCTAGCTTTTTGATTTTTTTTTATAGAAACAGGGTCTCTTTGCATTGCCCAGGCTAGTCTCAAACACCTGGCCTCAAGCAAGTCTCCTGACTCATTAAATGTAAATTTTAATTGTAATTTGTTAAGATAGAATGTGTTCTCTGCTAGCCAATTAATAATAATCTTGCTACTTATTAAAAACAGATATACACATAACTATGTTGCTCATATACTTTGACAAATTTATCACTATTTTTTCCTTGAATCAGTTATATTACTACTTTCCTAGGTATGTTACTTTTGTTTCCTCGGGCTTGGATGATTTACATTGTAAAGGAGAAATACGTATTCTGTTTGATCATATTTCAAATTGAGTGACGTTTTCATCCATAGGAAAACCTATAAATACATATTCTGTTTGATCGTATTTCAAATTGAGTGACGTTTTCATCCATAGGAAAGACTAAATCAGTGTCTTGCCATTTCTTTCTCATCGATAACATTTGCAAAGGGAAAAAGAGAATCAGTTTCTCTTCATTTAACTGAGTATCTGATTACAATTTCTACCCAACCTATGAGTGACGGTTAAGAGTAGCTATTCATATTAACTATCTTCAGAGACTGAAGATTCTTCCGGGTTTGTAGAAACAGGATTAGAAATGGTGTGGAAGGGAAACAAGAATTTGTGACAGCAAAAGACCGGTGATTTTGTTAGAAATGACTACGCTTCCAAGATTTTGTGAATGCACTTTCTCGGCAGTTTCGTTAGTATTAAGAGAGTAGGGAAAGAAACAAAATGGACGTGGAAAAGTCAGATGCTGAAGTTTAATACAAATGTTTGCAACCATTGCATCAGTTAAAGTTCATGGTCAGTTTGTTACTCTTTTGATAAAAACTCTTTTGTCTCCTTACAGAAGTGTTGAGAATTAATCACATGATAGTTTGGTATTGCAAGAGCAAGGTCAAGTGTTTTCTATTTTAACATTCTTCGTTTTCAAACTCTTGGTTTTAGACAAAAAACTGAGAAGTGACATGTCACAGTTGTGTTAATGGAGTTTGAATTCAGGGAATATATATTTGATAATTAAGTAACATTCTTGTTTTCATAAAAGAAATCAAGTTTACCATTAGTGTATAAACTAGTATTCTTTAAAACATCTTATATAAAAAACAAATAAGAATGAATCAACTTAAATATTGAAATAAATCAGAATGTAGTACACATGACACTTTATCTTACAAATATTTTTAAAAGAGCATGTATTGAGAAAAGGATAAGAAAGATTTCATTGTGGCAAAAATCCATTTGACAAGGAAAAATGTATTGTAAAAAAATATGTTTTTGTAGTTTTTGTGAAGTTTTGACAATTTTTATAGGACTTACTGCTGATGCTAGAGTGGTAATAAACAGAGCCCGTGTGGAGTGCCAGAGCCATAAGCTTACAGTTGAGGACCCAGTCACTGTGGAATATATAACTCGCTTCATAGCAACTTTAAAGCAGGTAAGCTAATATTCTAACATACTTTGTCAAGCTTTCTCCTTTTTCATCATTATAAGTCCTATCATAGAAGTACTATAGTTATTCCAACCACGTGGTCTATTAAATCTATTAAATTTCTTATTTCTCACAATTACTTTATATTCATATTTTTATTCCAGTAAAATGGATTGATTTAATCACTAGAAATCTTGATCAGTATTAATTCTGGGAATTATATTCAAATTTAAATAAACAGTCTGATCTTTTAAGGAGATTTCTATACTTCCGGAGATTAATACAAAGTGTTCTTTAAAGTTTTCCAGAGAAGTACCCTTTTTATTTCTTTTCTTTTTTTTTTTTTTTTTTTTTTGAGACAGGGTCTCACTTTGTTGCCCAGGCTGGAGTGCCGTGGTGTGATCTTGGCCCTCTGCAGCCTTGACCTTCTGGGCTTAAGCAATCCTCCCACCTCAGCCTCCTGAGTAGCTAGGACCATAGGCATACGCCACCATGCCCAGCTATCTTTTGTAGTTTTTGTACAGATGGGGTTTTGCTATATTGCCAGGATTGGTCTTGAATTCCTGAGCTCAAGCAGTCCACCCACCTTGACCTCCCAAAGTGCTGGGATTATAAGTACAAGCCACGGTGTCTGGCTTCACCTACAACTTTACTGTGGTTTGAATGTGTCCCCAAAAAAGTTTGGGTTAGAAACTTAATCCCTGATGTTACAATGTTGAGAGGTGGACTTTACTGTGGTTTGAATGTGTCCCCAAAAAAGTTTGGGTTAGAAACTTAATCCCTGATGTTACAATGTTGAGAGGTGGGAACTAATGGGAGGAGTTTAGGGTTTCACCGTCATAAATGGATTAATACCAATTATAAAAGAGCTTAAGGCTGCAAGTTCAGTCTCTCTCTCTCTCTCTCTCATCTCTCTTGCCCTTTCACCTTCTGTGATGGGATGACATGGCATGGCATGAAAGCCCTGGCTAGATGTAGCCTTGTCAGTCTTGGACTACTCAACTTCCAGAACTGTAAGAAGCAAATGTCTATTCTTTATGAATTACCTAGTCTCAGGTGTTCTGGAATGCAGCACAAAATGGACTAAAGCAAAACCTAAGCATAACTGATCAGATATGATTTCTCCTCAATCCATGCATAAATACATAGCTTAACAGTAAGTATAATCATGATGTCTACAACTGTTTTTTTACTAATTTTAAATATATTTTATATATGAAACATTGTCTTTTTAGTTATTATTCTAACTATGTAATACTGTTTCTAGTTGCTATGTCATAATTTAGTTACATTGTTCCTGGTTTCTTTCATTTTTCTTCTCTCTCTTCTCTCTCTGCTACTGTAATGATAATACTCTTTCCCACAGCTTTTGTTTTTATTTTTGGAATTCTGTTGTTAAATTTATTTTTTAGTATAGGATTACTAGATTAAAAATTGTAATTGGTTTTAAGATTCGTTTTATATGTGGCTAAATTGCTTCTTATGAAGATTGAAACTATTTTTATTGTGCAGCTAGCAATGCATAAATGTACCCTTGAAGAATCATGAACATTAGATTTTTCATTGTTCTTTTATTTTGCAAATAAGTATCACATAGTACTCTAACAGTTGTTTTAATTTGTGTCTTATAATTAGTGATGAGGTTGAACTTTTTTTCCACCTGTTGGTTTGCTGATTTCATTTCTCCTTTTGTAAGCTATCTTTTGATATGTACTCAAGTGGTTAAAAGTATGCCTTCAGGAGCCAGAATTTTGGAGTTTACATCCTGGATTTGCTACTTTTTAGTTAATGCCTTGGGCAAACTATTTTCCTACTTTACCTTTAATTTTTTTTTATTGGTAAAATGAGCATTATAATAATATGAACTTTGTTAACTTGCATTATGGAGCACATGATTTAAGACATTTTAGGTATTTAGAACACTTCTTGGCATGAGTTTTACCATTTTTATTTTATTTTATTTTATTTTTATTTTTATTTTTTGAGACAAATGCCTGCTCTGTCACCCAGGCTGGGCTGCAGTGGCCTGATTTCGGCTCCCTGCAACCTCTGCCTCCCAGGTTCAAGCAATGCTCATACCTCAGCCTCCTGCGTAGCTGGGATTACTGACACATGCTACCACAACTGTCTAACTTTTGTTTTTTTTGTAGAGACAGGGTTTCACATGTTGGCCAGGCTGGTCTCGAACTCCTGAGCTCAAGTGATCTGCCCGCCTCAGCCTCTCAAAGTCCTGGGATTACATGCGTGAGCTACAGCGCCCGGCCAAATTTTACCGTTTGTTTTTATAGAGATTTTTAATAAACTCATTATGTATCCTATATATGTAAGTTTTAACTTATTAGCTTATTAAAAAATTGCCCTATTTTGGTTTCTTGAAATTTGTTAATGCAGGTTGCAAGAAAGTCCAACATTACGTTATTCTGCTTATTTGCTTTGATTTTCCTAATCATTAAAAAGATATTCACCAAATACAAGGAACAGAACATTGTATACACAAAATTCTCAATTGTAGTTTTTAGGTTTTCTTCCAGAAATATCAAGGCTATGCAGAGTGTATTTACGGAAACATAGTCATATGAATGGAATTACCACCGAGAAGGCCTGGGGCTCTCCGGCAGAAGATCGATATCTCATATGCACCTTTTGTAGTTTTGGTTTTTTTGTTTGTTTATTTGTTTTTTGTTTGTTTTGAGATGGAGTCTCACTCTGTCACCAGGCTGGGGTGCAGTGGTGCAGTGTTCTCAGCTCACTGCAACCTCTGACTCCCTGGTTCAAGTGATACTCCGGCCTCAGCCTCCTGAGTAGCTGGGATTACAGGCACGTGCCACTACGCCAAGCTAATTTTTGTATTTTCAGTAGACACGGGGTTTCACCATGTTGGCTAGGGTGGTCTCGTTCTCCTGACCTTGTGATCCACCTGCCTCAGCCTCCCGAAGTGTTGGGGTTACAGGTGTGAGCCACCACCCCCGGCCTACTTTTTCATCTTAAGAAAATGATTCATTAGGCTAGGCACGGTGGCTTATGCCTGTAATCCCAGCACTTTGGGAGGCCGAGGTGGGCAGACCACTTGAGCCCAGAGCCCAGGAGTTCAAGACCAGCCTGGGCAACATGGTGAAACCTTATCTCTACAAAAAATAGCTCTATAAAAAATAGCTGGATGTGGTGGTGCACACCTGTAACCCCAGCTACTTGGGAGGCTGAGGCAGGAGAATCGCTTGAACCCAGGAGGCAGAGGTTGCAGTGAGCCAAGATCATACCACTGTACTCCAGCCTGGGTGACAGAGTGAGACTCTGTCAAAAGAAAAGAAAAGAAAAGAAAAGGGTTCCTTAAGGAAATAAAAGAGTCTTCCCTCTAAGGTATATTTACAACAGCTACTTTATACCTAGGTGTGAACTAGGACATTAGCAAGTAGTCAAAGCAATTTTGGGCAAAAAGAATAAAACTGGTGGCATCACACGACCTGAAATCAAAATATATTCAGAGATATAGTAACCGAAATAGCATGGTGCTTTTGTAAAAAGCAGACACATCGGCCAATGGAACAGAACAGAGAACCCAGAAATAAATCTACATACATTCAACTGATTTTCAGTAGAGATGCCAGAAACGTACATTGGAGAATGGACAACCACTTCAATAAACGGAGCTGGGAAAACTGGATATGCAGAAAAAATGAAATGAAACCTCTGTCTCTCTCTCACCATATACAAAAGTCTACTTAAAATGGACTAAAGACTTTAATGTATGATCCAAAACTATAAATCTACTAGAAGAAAATATAGAGGAAATGCTTTAGGACCTTGGGCTAGGCAAAGATTTTTATGGATAAGACTTTAAAAGCACAGGCACCAAAGACAAAATTATTTGCAAAATATTCATTTGACAAGGGATTAATATCTAGAATGTACAAGGAACTAAAAACAATTGAAAACCAAACAAACCCAAATAATCTTCCTGAAAAAAATGGGCAAATGAACTGAATAGACGTTTCTCAAAAGAAGAAATACAAATGGCCAACATGTATATGAAAAAATGTTCAACATCACTAATCATCAGATAAATGCTAATCAAAACCACAGTGATGTCATCTCACCTCAGTTAGAATGGCTATTATCAAAAAGACAAAAAATAAATGCTGGCAAGAATACAGAGAAAGGGGAACTGCTATACACTGTTGGAAGAAATGTAAATTAATACAGACATTATGGAAAATAGTATAGAGGCTCCTCAGAAAACTATTAGTAGAAGTAGAACTATCCTATAATCCCACAATCCCACTACTGGGTATTCATCCAAAGGTAAAGGAATCAGTATATCCAAGAGATGTACACACCCCTGTGTTTATCACAGCAGTATTCACAACAGGTAAAATATAGAACCAGCCTAAACATTCATCAACAGATAAATGGATAAAGAAAATGTGGTATAGAAACACAATTGAATACTACTTAGCCATAAAAAAGAATGAAATTCTGTCATTCATTATAATGTGAATGAGCCTAGAGGACATTGTGTTATGTAAAATAAGTCATGCAGAGGGAGACAAATACTGCATGTCCTTATTCATATGTGGACACTAAAAAAGTTGTGTTTGTAGAAATAGAGAATAGCATACTGTGTGTGTGTATATATATATAAATATGTATAAAATATATACATCTATAACATGTAAATATATCATATATAAATAAAATATACACACATAGTATGCTATATAGAGTGTGTATATATATCTATATATATATTTAAAATATACACACACACAGAGTATGCTGCTCTATGTAGATTTTATTTTTGTTTTTTTGAGACAGGATCTCACTCTGTCACCCAGGCTGTAATGCAGTGGCATGATCTCGTCTCACTGAAGCCTCAATCTCCCAGGCTCAAGTGATCCTCCCACCTCAGCCTCCTGAGTAGCTGGTACCACAGATGCACACTACCATGCCTGGCTAATTTTTAATTTTTGTAGAGACAGGGTTTCCCTATGTTGCCCAGGCTGGTCACGGGCTGTTGGGCTCAAGCGATCTGCCTACTTTGGCCTCCCAAAGTGCTGCAGGCGTAAGCCACTGCATCCAACCTAAAAATAAATATATATATTTTAAAATACATATAATAAAATTGGAAAATAAGAAAATGGATATGATACATAGGCAAGACCATGAAGAAGGCTGATGTTAAGCTATTTCTTTTTTTTTTTTTTTTTGATATTGTTTTTTTTTTTTTTTTGAGACGGAGTCTGGCTCTGTCGCCCGAGCTGGAGTGCAGTGGCCAGATCTCAGCTCACTGCAAGCTCCACCTCCCGGGTTTACGCCATTCTCCTGCCTCAGCCTCCCGAGTAGCTGGGACTACAGGCGCCGCCACCTCGCCCGGCTAGTTTTTTGTATTTTTAGTAGAGACAGGGTTTCACCCTGTTAGCCAGGATGGTCTCGATCTCCTGACCTCGTGATCCGCCCATCTCCGCCTCCCAAAGTGCTGGGATTACAGGCTTGAGCCACCGCGCCCGGCGCGATGTTAAGCTATTTCAAGCCACAGTTACATACAGTTATATACAGCCACAGAATTATTTATAGTTATATAAAGTTGCCTAAAAATTTAATCCTTAGACCGGGCGCGGTAGCTCATACCTGTAATCCTAGCACTTTGGGAGGCCAAGGCAGGCGGATCCCCTGAGGTTAGGAGTTCGAGACCAGCCTGGCCAACATGGTGAAACCCTGTCTCTCAAAAAAAAAAAAAAAAAAATTATTCCTTAGCTTTCTGTCAGGAATACTTCTTTGCATGACTTTTGGAGCACAAGTCTCAGTGTGAATTCTACTCCTTAGAGCACAAATTCCAGGAAGTTCCCTGCCACTAAAGTAAAAAGACATACAATTGGTTTCCAGTGACCCATTGTCTGTGAGGAAACAGCATGCTCTTCTTCAGGATAAACAAAGGTTTTCTTGTCTTGGGAATGAAAGAAATGTTTTACTTGGGTTTTTAATTAGAGATAACCTAGGATATAGTGAACAGAATGTCCTTGATAAAAGTAGCGTCAAGTAAGAATACTTGATTATAATAGTAACATTTATAGTGTCCCTCAAGATAAGCCGAGGACGTTTCCAAAGCACAGCTTATTGAAATCAACTTTACTAAGAACCAAAATGTATGGCACAGGTCTCTGCTATATTAGAGATTACAGTCTAGTGATGTTACCAAATATATACCAAGCAACAAGAAAGTGATTTTAAGAATATATATAGGCCGGGCCTGGTGGCTCATGTCTGTAATCCCAGCACTTTGGGAGGCCAAGGCGGGCAGATCACGAGGTCAGGAGATCGAGACCATCCTGGCTAACATGGTGAAACCCCATCTCTACTAAAAATACAAAAAAAAAAAAATTAGCCTGGTGTGGTGGTGGGAGCCTGTAGTCCCAGCTACTCAGGAGGCTGAGGCAGGAGAATGGCGTGAACCTGGGAGCGGAGGTTGCAGTGAGCCGAGATCACGCCACTGCACTCCAGCCTAGGGGACAGAGCAAGACTCCATCTCAAAAAAAAAAAAAAAAAAAATGACTGTATGTAAATAAGCCTATGATTTTATTGTATAGACTGTGTAGCATAATTTTTTAAAATTTTATCATGAATTGAGATTGCTCCAGAAAGGGTCAGGAAAAAGATCATTAGTATATGTAAAATAAGAATTAGGGAAGTGGATCATTTGGGCAGCAATGCTTTATTATTAGAATTTTTATTTCGTAAGTAATAAAATTTACTAAATTTTATTCTAAAAATACATTTTATTTTTCTAGAAATATACCCAAAGCAATGGACGAAGACCTTTTGGTATTTCTGCCTTAATTGTAGGTTTTGATGATGATGGTATCCCAAGATTATATCAGACAGATCCTTCTGGTACTTATCATGCTTGGAAGGTGAGTCATGAATTTATTAATACTTTTTTTAGAAGTTTAGTAAATATTCAATGTAAATGCTTTATTGCTTTGAGAGACATGACAAAATTATTTTGCATTAAATATTGATGTTGGTACAAATTTTATAAATGTAACTATTCAGCTCATCAGAAACTACAATGATTTTGGTTGGATAAAGAAACACCTTAATTTTGTAAGCGCAAGGTCTTTTGAAAAGATGTGACCAAAGTAAGTGTTTATAAGTGGTCAAGTGAGAGAAATATCCAGTTCCTATTTATTATTATTCCAAATTAATATTGTACCATGTAGATGCTTGCTTCAAGCAGAAATAATCTTTCTACTTTTAACAAAGAATTAGATGGACATTTAAATTCCTACTGAAATATTTAATGCATCTTCTCCATTCTAGGAGAATCAGAGCACCCTAAACTATGAATCTATACCCATGTGCTAGTATGTAGCAATGATCTCTGTATAATTCCTAGCATATAGTTTGTTTTCTGGATAAGTTGTTATTCTTGTTTTGACACCCAACTACAGTAATGACTTTGTTTAATGGTACACTCAAATCCAATACAAAAGTATAGAGCTCAGCCAGGCATAGTAGTACACACCCATGGTTCCAGATACTTAGGAGGCTGAGACAGGGGGATTGCTTGAGTCCAGAATTTTGAGGTTACAGTGAGCTATTATTGTGTCTCTGCACTCCAGCCCGGGCGGCAGAGCAAGACCCTGTCTGAAAAACACCAAACAAACAAACCGCGCCCGCCCCCGGCAAAAAACACTGCTAGAGCCCAGAGAAACCTAGCTTCCAGGAGTGAATTTTTATACATTCCTATATATAAGAATAAGACTATACTACAGAATCCAATATAAGTGATTTTGACTTTATTAAAAGTTAAATACCCATATTTTAAATAGTTTTCTACAAAGTTGATTTTACTCTTATTAAGAGCCAAATAAATTAGTGGAGAAATATTGCCATGGTCTTTATGCTTGTGTTAAATAAAGAATTTGATTTGTGCTGACCATACTAATAAGATACTATTTTATAAACTGTTAACCAGGCAGTAAAGCAGTGAATTATTCTTACAACAAATATCAGAATACTTATGTCAGTGGAACATATCCTTTTAATCTGCCTGAGTAATCTAATTAGTAATCAGAAGGTATAGATTTACATGATGCAAGTATCAGACATTTTTTTCCTGTCAACTAGAGATCTCTTACCTATACTAGATTTCTTGTCTCCTAAATCTGTGCCCTAAACAAACCAAGTTACTACACTCAATCTTTAAATATTTTGAAGCCTGCCATCTTCTGTTTGCATTTATCATTACATCATTACCCTTTATTTCTGTAACATAACACAACATTTTCCAGGTTTACATAATTTTTCTGTTTTAATTTAATTGCTTCTTGGGGACGTACAGAGAAGAATTTTATTTTATCTCAGTCAGTTAGGAAAATTATGGAATTTTTTAGTTGTGGAGAATTTTGTTGATCATCTTGGTCTGAAACTCTGCTCTGCTCTGGTGTCTTCAGTTCTCATGGTGGGACAGGAGGATATGAGCACTGTGCCCTCGCTTGCATACATGTGGATACCCCACTGTCTACATTTTATGAAGTGCACTGTCTTATGGGATTTTGGTTGAAGGAAATATTATGCAGCTTTTAAAAAAATCATCTTTAACAAAAAACATTTGAAAACCTTTTTTATTTTATGTATTTGGCAACTGAGATTTAGGGGTTAAGTGATTTTTGTTGCTGTTGTTAAGTTTACCTTCCCAGCCTGGTGTGGTAGCTCACTTCTGTAATCCCAGCACTTTGGGCAGCCAAGGCAAAAGGATTACTTGAATGCAGGAGTTTGAGACCACCCTGGACAATGTAATAAGACCCCACTTCTACGAAAACAATTTTAAAAATTAGCCAGGCATTGGTGGCGCACACCTGTGGTCCCAACTACTTTGGAGGCTAACGTGGAAGGATCACTTCAGCCCAGGAGTTTGAAGCTCCAGTGAGCTAGGATCATACCACTGCATTCCAACCTGAGTGACAGAGCGAGACCCTGTCTCAAAACAAAAAAGTTCACATTCCTAGTTAATAGCAATATTGAATTAGAACTCAGGGTGTTCTATTTATTTCATTCTATGTTGTTTGCATTACATCATGCTACTTCTGACTTAGCATTTTCAGGCCAAATTTTTTAGGTCAAATTATTTTCTGTGCGTGTTATATAAATTCTAATATCCATTCTTGGAAGGTGGAATACAATCTTCTGACTTGATTCCACTTCTGGGAACTGTAACATTTTAACTATGAGATCAAGTTTTTCTTTTTTTGTTTTGTTTGTGTCTGTGTTTTATTTTTTATGTCTGTTTGTTTTTTACTCTGACATACTATACCAAGTAACCTGATAAAATGTTGCAATAGACTGTTGAGAACACAGCTATGGTACTGACCGTATTTTGCAATGCTATTTTGTAGGCTTATGAGGTACAGGTAGAGGAAAAGATAGAATGGGTAGGAGAAATAGGAAGTTATGCATGTAAACTGTGGCCACATGACCTGTTGCAGAAATAAGAACAGAAATCGCCAATACCAGCACTTGGGTTTTTTGAGGTTCTCTACCTGGCATGTAACACAAATTTTATTTATGAAGACTGGGCCTTTAATGATCCTGCCCTAATGGGTAATAGTGCCTTCCATTAACTTTTTTCACTTTACAGGGGAATGCTAAGAGAAGCCTCCAGAAAATCCTTTGAATTTTAGATACCTCCTCCCTGGTCTTATTGTATAATGGTAACTTTATTCCCATTGATAATGAAAACAAATTATACTGTCGTTACAGTAACCCCTTATTTGCCTGTTGGTTCAATAACATGAGGAGTCCAAATCAGCCAAGTGGCAATCTTAGCTCATAGTTCAGTGAAATTATTATGTCCCCTGATAGAAACATCCTCCCCACTTATCTCCCTTTCTTTTCCTTGGGAACTAGAACCTTGAAACTAGCAGAACCAAGTGGGGACAAAAGACAAAGACTTACAAGTGGGCCATTAAGGGTATTCATGAGGGCCGGGTGAGGTGGCGCACGCCTCTAATCCCAGCACTTTGGGAGGCCGAGGCGGGCGGATCACAAGGTCAGGAGATGGAGACCATCCTGGCTAACACGGTGAAACCCCATCTCTACTAAAAATACAAAAAATTAGCTGGGCTTGGTAGCCGGCGCCTGTAGTCCCAGCTACTTGGAAGGCTGAGGCAGGAGAATGGCGTGAACCTGGGAGGCAGAGCTTGCAGTGAGTCGAGACCAGGCCACTGCACTCCGGCCTGGGCGACAGAGCGAGAGTCCGTCTCAAAAAAAAAGAGTATTCATGAGACACATCTATTCCTTAGTTCCTAGATTTGTGGGCATGTGAAAAATGAATTACTAGTTTATGGCTCAGGATACATACAGGATCTTATAGAACAGAACCCTTGCCCTGTAAGATGTCACACAGCTGCTGCTGTAACTGAGTATTCATAGCCTATTCTAGAATTCTATCAGGCTGGCTAATTCAAGGTGATGAGAGAACATAGTAAAACCAATGAATCTCATGAACATAAGCCAATTCCCCTACTTCCTCACAATCAGTTCCTTGCTCAGAGGCTATATTTTCTAGGATACTGTGATGGTGAAGAAAGCTATTCAGGTCAGCTAAAGTGGTGCATGGCAGTAGTCCTAGCTACTTGAGAAGCTGAGGCAGGAGAATGACTTGAGCCCAGGAGTTCCAGGCTGTAGTGCACTATGATCATGCCTGCAAATAGCCACTGCACTGCAGCCTGGACAACATAGACTGTTTCTAAAAAAATGAAAGGAAGTATTCAGTTAAGTCCACAGGTGGGAGAGCTGACAGAAGCACTTGGCACAAGTAGGGGAAACTTATATCCTGAGTAAGTTTCTCTTTCATTGAGGGCAAGCTGCTGCCCTTTCCATGGCAGAAAAGTCCAACAAACTCAGTCAGCCCTGTTGACAGGTTGCCATGAAGCTCCTCCAGTATCCAGATAAAAAAACAGGGGTACAGTAAGGAAACACTCATTTTTAGATTTTTTTTTTTGTTTATACATTTTTATATTGAAGAAGATATTTTAAAATTTTTGACAGATAAAAATTGTATATATTTATGGTTGTAAGTGTGATGCTTCGATATGTGTATATATTGTGGCATGATTTAAATCAAGCTAATTAGTATACCCATCATCTCACATACTTATTTTTGTGATGAGAATATTTAAAATCTAGTCTCTTTAAGCAATTTTCAATATACAGTACATTATTACTAACTATAATCACCCTGCTGTGCAGTAGATCTCCAGAATTTATTTCTCCTAACTGAAACTTTGTACCCTTGAACTAACAACTTCCCATCCCCTTTCCCTCCTCCACCCTCCCCTGTTAACCACCATTCTATTCTCTGCTTCTATGAGTTCAGTTTTTTTAGGTTCTACATATAAGTGAGATCATAAAGTATTTGTCTTTCTGTGCTTGGCTTAAAAGAAATTTTTTAAATGGAGTAACAGGTTCTGGTGCTTGGCCAATTACATTAAATTAAATTAACTAAAAACTGTCCTACTGTAAACATCTGCAATGTTAGAATGATTACTAACATTTTTAATGCATAGCTAAAGACAAAAATAAAATCCTAAAGGTCCAGAAATAAGGAACTGAATACCAGAGTAATAAGCATGTAAGTTGATAACTCTGTACATAGGGATATTATAGTGCAGGATTCCCAAAGATTATTCATCATCAAAAGTACAAAATATATAAACAGCCCATCATTTAACAAATATTCAGTCTATAAACACTGAATTTTTGTTACATATTAAATACTGTTCTGGGTTATGGGAATATAGAGGTGAACTCAACAGATGAAAATTCCTGCCCCTGTGAAAAAGGGAGGAGGACAGACAATATAAAAATCTGACAATATAAAAGGTGGTGTATATATATATGCTGTGAGTGAAATAAGACAACAAGGTTAGGAGGATAGAGAGTGACTGGTATATACAAGGTGGTCAGGGAAGGTCCCTTTGCAAAGGAGACATTTGAACAGAGACCTAAAGAAAGTGAAGGAGCAAGCCAGCCAGTTATTTGCTTTGGTGTTCCAAACACAGAAACAAAAGGGCAAAATCCCAAGGCAGTAGCATGTTCCATATTTATAAAAAATAGCAACTAGTCTATTATAGCTAGATTTCTGTGCTAGAGCATACAGGCTGAGCATCTGTAATCCAAAAATTAGAAATCTGAAATGCTTCAAAATCTCAAACTTTTTGAGCACCAATATGACTATGCTACAGCAAGTCAACAACAAATACAGTGGTAAGAAATGAAGTATTCAGAGGTAGGGGGCTAGATCTTATAGGACTAGAAAGCCTTGGATAGGTCTTACAATATTAAAAAAAAAAGTGATGTAAAAAGCCATTTGAAATTTTTACATATTGGAATAACACAATCTGATTTATACTTTTAATGTGTCTTTCTAGCTGCTATATTGAGAATAGATGGTAGGGAACTTAGGGTAGAAGCAGGGAGATAAGTTACAGGCTATATTCAATAATCCAGGCAAGAACTGATTTAGTTTAGAGGCATTGGGCCAGGGAAAGGTTGGGAAGGACCAAGCATAGTCTACAAAGGAGAAGAACTCAGAGACCAGTGTTCTGGATCCCAAGTGAAAACAGTATTTGAAGAAAGAGTTATCAATTTACTCAATTCCATCAAGTAAAAAGAGGACTGTGAAATGAATGAATTTAGCGATGTGCAGGTCATTGGTGACCTTGACAAGAACAGCTTGGATGGGGTGATGGTGATGAAAGCATGACTGGAGTGGATTTAGAAGAAAAAGACTCATACCTGTAATTCCAGCACTTTGGGAGGCCAAGGTGGGAGGATCACTTGAGGCCAGGAGCTCAAGACCAGCCTGGGCAACATAGTGAGAGCTCGTCTCTACAAAGTTAAAAATAAATAAATAATAAAAGAAAAGCGGAGAGGGAAGATCAAGAATCATTGAGTTCGATCAAGAATCATTGAGTTCTAAAACCATCAAGTGAAAGATGGCTGGGAAAAGGATATTCACGTGGTGCCACATATTACTTGTTAATCACAAAGTTGTGGCAGACACCACCATCACCATCAAACCTAGCATCTCCTATAATAGGATAAACTGGCATTGTGTATGCCTTCTGCTCTGATGCAATGGAAAAGAAATAACATGACCTTAGTAGTAGTATTGCCATTGGATTTAACCTAAACCTGATTGAGGGAACAGTCAGCTGAATCTCAGTTGTAAAGCATTCTACAAGATATTTCAAAAATGTTAATGTTAATGAAAAACAAAATAAAGGCATGGAAGCTTTTCTAGTTTAAAGGACACTAAAGAATTAATGTAATCCATGATTTTTGACTGTATACTGGATGTGGGAAAAACAGATGCAAAGGACATTTTGAGGACAACCAGAGACACTTAAATATGGACTGTATATTAGATAATGTTGTGTCTGTTTTAAATTTTTGGGGTGTGATGATTATAATGTAATTATATAAGAGAACAACGTTGTGGGGTTTTGTGGCAGGGGGCAGTTGTTGGTTTTTTCTTTTTTTTTTTTTTTGAGATGGAATCTCTCTCTGTCACCCAGGCTGGAGTGCAATAGTACCATCTCAGCTCACTGCAGCCTCCGCCTCCCAGGTTCAAGCGATTCTTCTGCCTCAGCCTGCCAAGTAGCTGGGATTACAGGTGCCTGCCACCATGCCGAGTTAATTTTTAGGAGAGACGGGGTTTTATGCTGTTGGCCAGGCTGGTCTGGAACTCCTGACCTCAAGCAATCCACCCACCTTGGCCTCCCAAAGTGCTGGAATTACAAGGGTGAGCCACCGTGCCTGACCGAGAACAACCTTGTTTTAATGAGATAGATGCTGAAATATTTAAGGATGAAATATAATGACATCTGCAACTTCAGCATTGAAGTGTGTGTGTGTGTGCATGTGCACGCGTACATGCATGCACTCATGCCTGTATCTGAATTGAGAGAAGTAAAGCAAATACCTCAAAATGTTAATAGTTCATGAATCCAAGCAAAGAGTGTGGTGTTAGTTGTTTGTTGTACTTTACACTTTTCATAAGTTTAAATTTTTCCAAAATAAAAAATTGAAGAAAAGGAAATAAGAAGTAAAAATAGTGCTTTTAAGAAGTTTGGCTATAAAGGGGGGCAGACAAACGAACAGTAGCTAGAGGAGAATACAGGTTCAAGGGAAGTTTTTTCCCCCCAAGATTGACAGAGCTATAGGATTCCTTCATTCAACAACAGTATTAAGCTCTTACTATGTACTAGGCACTCTTCTGGACACTGGGGATAGCGATGATAAAAAAAAAATTCTCTACATTTTAGAGATTACAGAAAGATAAACAAAATGTATGGTTTTTAGATGGAATTAGAATCTACCCAGATGATTCATTTGACCTGCCTGATTTGGTACCCATTGTTTAAATCTGAAAAACTACGGCCAGGCATGGTGGCTCACACCTATAATCCCAGCACTTTGGGAGGCCAAGGTGGGTGGATCACCTGAGGTCAGGAGTTCGAGACCAGCCTGGCCAACATGGTGAAACCCCATCTCTACTGAGAAAAAAAAAATACAAAAAATTAGCCGGGCCTGGTGGTGCATGCATGTAATCCCAGCTACTTGGGAGGCTGAGACAGGAGAATTGCTTGAACCCGGGAGGAGGAGGTTGCAGTAAGCCAAATTCGTGCCTTTGCACTCTAGCCTGGGCAACAGAGTAAGACTCTGTCTCAAAAAAAAAAAAAAAAAAAGAAAAGAAAAGAAAAGAAAAACTTCAACGTTATGAACTTTCAAGCAGGTCTGTGTGGAATCCTTATTGTGTATGAGTTCCTTGGCTTTATACGCTTAAAGGATTTGGCCAAATATGATATAAAGTAAAAAGTGGCAGATTTCAAAATGTGATCTGCAAACCCCTGACCCATTAGGTAAAAACTATTTTCCTAATTATACTGAGACAATGTTTTCCATGTTCACTGCATGGACACATACTGACATAAAAGTCATCATGGATAAAATTGCTGGTATCTTGGTACCCAACTGTGTTAGCTCTCATTTTTTTCTTTACCACCATATATTTGCAGTTAAAAACTCAATAAATTTGACTTTCACATAAATTCTATTTGATGAAACCGTAAGGATTGTTAGTTTTATCAAATCTTGACTCAGGTATAAATCTTTTAACATTCTGTGTGATGAAATGGAAGTACTCATAAACATGTTTGCTGCAGGTACAGTGAATGTCTTGAGGAAAAGCAGTTTTGTGATTGTTTGACTTGCAAGCTAAAACAGCCCATCTTTTATGGAACTTTATTTTTACTTGACAAAACAATAAATAACCATGGTTATTAGGACTTGGAGATTTGGCAGAACATATTCTCAAGGATGAGCAAACTGAGCCTGTTACTTTAAGGAAACAACTGACAGTTGTTGCCAATGATAAAATTCAAGTTTTCAAGCAAAAATTATAATTTTGGAAAACATGTATTTGCCACAATGAGTCTGACAGTTTCTTTGTGAAAAATTAATAAGCATGATTATTTAATGTTTTAGAAATCACATGGGTCAACATTTAGAAGATCTGCATAATTCAGTAAACTAGTTTTCCAAATGAGCAAGCATGATATTACAAAATCTTGCAAGATAAAATACCTATTCAAAGCAAACATTATGTAGGTTTTACCAGTCCCTATTGACTATTAGAAATTAAAACTGAGAAATTTTAAAATACTAATTTATTGTAAAATAATAAAAAACCAAGAGACTTTAATATAACGGTAAAAAAGTTTATGTGGTTGCAGATTTTAATTTGCAATTAACTACCACCTGTTGAGTGGAATATCCACACTTTTCTGAGAAGGGCATTAAAATATTCCTCCCTTTTCTAACTACATATTTGTGTAAGGTTATACTTCAGCCATAATAACATATTGTGATATGTTGAATGCAAAACAGATAAAAGAATTCAGCTTTTGTGAAGCCAGAGAGTAAATATATTTACAAGACAAATATATTGTAGACAGTAAGTATATTTGTACCACTCTTCTCAAAAAAAATAGTTTTGTTTTAGGAAATATGATTTTTTCATAAAAACATGTTTATATTAACATGTGTTGTAGATGGAAATGGGTCCCCCAAAATGCATACATTGAACCCCTAACCCCCAAAAATTGGGCCTTCAGGGAGATAATTAAAGTTAAGTGAGGTCATAAGGATAGGACCCTAATCCCATAGAATTGATGTCCGTATAAGAAGAGACAGAGACAACAGAGAGCTCTCTCTTTTGCACGAACATGTGTGTGTGTACACAAGAAGAAAGGCCTTGTGAGGACACAATGAGGAAGCAGCCATCTGCAAGCTAGGAAGAGAGCCCTCACCACAAACCAAAATTGCTAGCACCTTGACCTTGGACTTCTAGCCTCTAGAACTTTGAGAAAGTAAATTTCTGTGGTTTCAGCCACCTGGTCTGTGGTATTTTGTTGTGACGTACCAAGCAGACTAATATAACGTGTAATGGGCTTATTTTTAAATGAATTAATTTTTTTAAAATTTTTCTTAGTTTCAGTTTCTAATTATTGGGTCTGGGATCTGATTTTACACCACTTACACACTGATAAAATTCGCCTGCTGCTGTTTCATGGATCCTGGCAGAAGACAGAAGACCCTCTGGGTCAGAAACAAAAGACCTTATTACTCATGGCACATCAAACAGCATAAGCATCAGCATATTTGCATAGATTCCCTTTATCCCCAAGACCCACGGAGTTGATGTAATATGGCCTGGTTGAATGCTGTGCACAAAGTTGGTTTGCTTCACAGCTAAGGAACATCAAGCATGGAGAGTCTCCTGGTTTTATAGCAAGCAATAAGCTAGCCTGCCCTTTATCTGAGGAAAGACATCTTTGTCTCAAGATTACCAGCTGCATAGACAACCCTGAAAAACAGAGCCTTGTCTGGGAGCCCAAGGCACATGATATCTCTCAAGAATAATACAATAAATACCAAAAAGTATAACACAAACAAAAGCACTTTGGAGTTCCCAATAATTTTTAAGAGTATAAATTGCTGATCTGTAGCAGGGATCAGAAAACTTCTTATAGGACCAGATGGTAAATATTTTAACCATGTAGGCGTTGCAATCTCTGTTGCAACTACTAAACTTTCCCATAGTAGCATAAACTAGAAATAGTCCAGAAATAGATTTACATAAATAAATGGGCATTGTGATGTACAAATAATGCTTCGTTTACAAAAACAGGGAACTGACTTGCAGGGTATAATTTTCTGACTCCTAGGCTATATATAGCATTGGTTTATATGTATGTAGCAATGTGATACTAACCTTATAGAGGAGGTTTCCTGAGCACAGGGTTAAGCTGCGTGTGGAAATAATTGGTCTTAGGGTCCAGTTGAGAAGCCATAAGCCACTTGGGATATCTAATCCATTATTATGTAATAATACATCAATTTAAAAAGTACTCTTACATTCTCTTAAAAAAGAGAAGCCTCTGTTGGTCACACTTTGCTTCCAACTACCACCCCATTTCGCAGCAAACAGCATGCATTTCATGATGGTGCCAGTTTCTCATGCCTGTGAAGTGCTGTTGGTGGCACAGAGGAAGCAGATGGATACGATGGGTCTTCTTAGTGATAGCCAAGAAACCCTGAACTTGGGGAATCTACCACTTTTGTAATAGGCAGTGAACAAGCTTCTTTTTCTGCAGAAAGACGTGACCTTATTCCTCAAGGTTGTTGGCTACTAATACAGTCCTGAGGAATAGCGCCGTCAAGAGTGGTCAAGGCCAAGTGTTCTTGGCACAGCCAGAAAGAATGTGCACTCTAATTGTCAACAGTGTGATTCTGTTAAAATTTAAGTCAGATCAGGTCACCCCTCTGTTCAAAATCCCCTCTTGCCTCCCAAGTAAGTCAGAGTAAAAACCAAAGCCCTTACAGTGGTCTAACCTTATCTGGCCCCCATCTTAACTCTCTAACCCGAAGCTTATTAACTCCTCCATTGCTTTCCTACTCAGCCATGCTGGCCTCTTTACTGTTCTTCAAAGGCCAGACATGTACCTTCCTCAGGGCTTTTATCTTTTGTTCTTCCTTATTGTTTCCTCTGCCCAGAGCTTGCATGATATCTGCATGGCTACCATCCTCACCCTCTGAGTGAAGCCCCTCCTAACTGGCCTTTCTTCCTATCTTAGCTTTACTTCTCTCCTAACAACTAACGTACTGTTTATTTTACATATTTCCTTGTTTACCTTGTTTATTATCTATCACTCCCCCTCTAAGCTTTAAGGTCTATGAGTGTGGGGATTTTTGTCTACTTTTTTTTTCTTTTTGAGACAGAGTTTCGTTCTTGTTGCCCAGGCTGGAGTGCAATGGCATGATCTGGGCTCACTGCAACCTCCACCTCCCAGGTTCAAGTGATTCTCCTGCCTCAGCCTCCCGAGTAGCTGGGATTACAGGCATGCACCACCATGCCCAGCTAATTCGATATTTTTAGTAGAGATGGGATTTCTTCATGTTGGTCAGGCTGGTCTCAAACTCCTGACCTCAGGTGATACACCCACCTTGGCCTCCCACAGTGCTGGGATTACAAGTGTGAGCCACCGCACCCGGCCTTTTGTCTACTTTTTATACCGTTGACACACAAGTGCTTAGAATTGAACCTTGTATACAAGGTGGCCATATGTATTTAACAAATAAATGAATACTAGATAATAACATAATGCCATCTACTTGATTCTCAGCTAGAAATGTTCTCTCCCTTTGAACTTTTGAGGCATTAGTAATTCTTACAGCTTTTTAGAATTGTTTCATTTCTTCTCTTGACAAACAATTTAGTAAGGGAAGTTTGTGTTTTAAGCATTCAAGGTTCATTTTACAGCAAACACTAATCCTACATTTTAGAGTGAAAACATAATATTTATAGCATTCAGATCATGAAATGATGCCTCTAAATGCCTACTTTGACTATAATCCTATTTTACTGATTTTTCAAAACAATATTTTATAGACATTTAGTGGCAGGAATTGAATATGTTCATGCTTATTAGTTCTAAGATATTGGTATTTAAGTGTGTATCCAAGAAGTTGTACACATTTTTAAAAATATTCTTCCTTTCACTTACAATATAGCTTGTAGATTTGTAGGAATGCCAGTCTGGCCATTAGCACTCAAATTTTATATTTAAAACTTTGTTTCAGTTTACTATGTATTTCTTGAAAAGCTTGCATTTTTTAAATGTTTAAATAAAATTAGCTCTTAAAGAACATTGATGAAAACTGGCATCTAATACGCTGTGCATTGAAGTGGTTACTTAATTTAAAAGCTATTCTATACTATTTTAAGGAGACCCACATGCACAGACTTAAGCCCCACCCTGATTAATGATGTTAATGATTAAGGGGCATGTTTTGCTCTTGTCAGTATGGGCCATAATGTTTCAAAATGGTAAGAACGTTAACTGTGTTGTATACTTCCAAGCAGTGTTTCTCAAAGTGCATTTCTTTTAATGTCAACAGGTATTAGGTAAACAAGCTCTCTAGCTAAGTAATTTTTTTAGCTATTTAAAGAAATTTAGTAAGTTTTGTTACCAAAGTACATCTGGATCTGCTAAAAAGCATTTAAATATTCTAGAAGCAGGTAAAATAGTAGTCCCCAAGATTACTTGAATGTAGAGCCCTGTGATCATAGATCCTTTCTGTACTCTGATGTTTTGTGGGATTCACTTTGGAAAATGCTGCCATAAAAACTTAGAACCTCAGGGTTGAAAAGACTTTAAAGACTGTTTAATATATTCCTCCAATTTGTTGTTTCTGACAACACTTGACCAGTTTTGCCTTCTGTTTATATTTCAAAAATAATGGAAATTGTGATTTATTTATTGTGAGTAGAGTTTTTTGTTCATTTCCCCATCTCTTTTTCTTAGTGTGGGAGAGCGCACTGAAGATTTACTCTGGAAGTTAGCAAGCCTTCAGATGACAAAAGCTGATTTGCACTTGTCAGCAGAGACCTTGTCCTTCCTTAGGGTCACATAGCCTCATGGGAAGATTATTATCTTTTAGGATATATATTAGGAGGTGCCATTTTTATAAGCATTTGTTGAAGGGAAGGGATCAGGATTGGGTAGAGGGAGACATTGGACTGCATTGTAGTCGCAGTAAAGGCTTCAGTTGACACCGTGGAGTGCTCTGGATCTGTAGTGGCTCATCAGAGCTGTTCTAATTTGGGGTGAAGGGACTGCACATTGATACTCTTCATCACTCAGTCAGTGTAGGCTGGCCCTGGAAGAGCACATGACCTTCCCTGAGGGAGCTCTTGTTAACCAGGGAACCTTCCCAAGAGAGGTAAGAGCTAAGGGCTGTCTGCCATTACCACTTCCAGTAGCCACAGGAATAAGGTTTTTGTTTCTGAAGGTGTATGGGGCAGTGTGTCACAGGATGCACTTCGGAGATCTGTCAGTGAGGTTGTTTTTGTCTCCTAACAACAAAGACCTGATGATTCTTAACACACACAGGATTGATTTTTCTCACATAATGAGAAGTCTGAAAGTAGGCAGATGCTGGTATTTGTCTCTTTTAGTCTTAGTCTTTTTCCATGCTCTCAAGATGGCTGCTAGAGCTCTAGCCAATATGTCTGCATTCTAGGAAGCAAAGGTTCCTAGGAGCTTCACCCAGTGACTTCCACTTGTGTATACCTATTTGTAAGAGAAGCTAGGAAGTGACATTTTTCAGCAATCACATTGCCTAGAGTTCTGTCACAAAGGAAGAATGGATATTAGGGTTGTCAGCTAATAGTCTTTGCTGTAGAAAATCATCATTAATCTGAGAAGGCAGGTAGGAAAAGCATTGCAAAACTAGCAGAGTCATTATTGAAGTGGATTGGGGTGGGTGATGGGGCAAGGGAGGGTGGGGATCTGAGTGTGGCAAGAACAGGCTAGATTTCAGAAAACAAGTCGGGTGGGTAAGAGTTAAAAATTTTGACATTAAGAATTGGAAAAAGTGGATAGGAAAGTCACCAGAAATGTGCAGGGTAACCTTAAAGGCCCAATGAAGTTTTGGATAAACCACTACCTGAAGCCACTAACTGTGTACTTCCTCTCTGGGTAGTAACTAGTTATCAAAAAACAAACAAACAAACAAAAAACCCTAGCAGCAAATAGACTTCAAAGTCACGCCAGGCTGAAGGCTTTACCTTTGATCTTGGTGAAATTTCAAGGCCACAAAATTTAATTTAGAAGTTTCAACAACTACTTATATTAATCCTCTGAAATATAATGGCATAGAAAAAGTTATATGAAGTAAAAAGAATCTTTTGCTAACCAGAATAGTATATTGTTATATAATGTAATATAAATGGTGTGTTTTCATATTTATGTCCTAAAATCTCCTTTGAGATCTGTTTCCCAGAATCATAATACTAAACAGTTGGCCAGGCACGGTGGCTCACCTGTAATCTCAGCACTTTGGGAGGCCGAGGCAGGCAGATCACCTGAAGTCGGGAGTTCGAGACCAGCCTGGCCAACATGGTGAAACCCCCTCTCTACTAAAAATTAAAAAATTAGCCAGGCATGGTGGCAGACACCTATAATCCCAGCTACTTGGGAGGCTGAGGCAGGAGAATTGCCTGAGCCCAGGAGGCAGAGGTTGCAGTGAACCAAGATCACACCATTGCACTCCAGCCTGGGTGACAGAGCGAGACTCTGTCTCAAAAAAAGAAAATAATAATAATAATAATAATAATAATAATAAACAGTTATAACTGAGACATTCCCCCATTTAATGCCAGTGAAAGGATAGGCCTTTCTGTTTATTCCTTTTACTCTGTAATCATCCTAGGAAAGGGGCATGTGGCAGCATAGTGTATCAAGTTAAAAGCTTGGCTTGTTGATTCAGACCACAGTTTCAAAGCTTAGCTCTTCTGCTTACTCTCTGTATGATCTTAGTCAAGATTACTTGAGTCAGTAATTCACAAACAGCTGATTTTGTCCCACCTAAGAGACATTTGACAACGTCTTTGACAAGAGGTATGTTTGGTTGTCACAACTGGGGTGGGAGTTGCTGCTGGCATTTAGTTTGTGGAGCCAGCTAAAAATCCCACAGTACACAGGACAGCCCTCACAACAGAGAATTAACTGGCCCAAAATGTGAACAGTGCTGATATTGAGAAACCATATTTTAACCTTTCCAAGCCTTCATTTCTACATCCAAGAACTGGGGTTAGTAACAGTACCTATTTAATCATTTTCATGATGGTTAAATGAGATAATCCATGTAAAGTGCCTGACACATAAGTGTTCTGTTCATATAAAATTTAAAATCTTATTATCATCATTATTATCGTCACGAGTACTAATCTGGATATTTAGGCTGAATTAAAACAATATGCAGCCTTCTACCTATGGCCATGCAGCCAGGAAAATCCATTTGCATTTTTCCTTCATCTGATGAAAATGTGTAAAGACCAAAGAAAAGAGGAATAGAATAGACGCCCTTCTTGCTTAAGAGTCAAAGATGATAATGAATCAATTAGGTTACCACTATACTTATTCTAAAATCTACAAAAATGATGCTCAGCCCAACTTAGGGAAAAAGCTTTCTTCGTGTTGATGTCGTTTTTTCCCCTCTCTTTGCTTTCTTCTTTTTGTACCATGTTGTAAAGTTATAGCTCCTTGCCTCTCCACATCTTTTCAAGTTTCTACTTTTTAAAATCCTTTCTGAGCCAGGCACAGTGGCTCATGCCTGTAATCCAAGCACTTTGGGAGGCCAAACTGGGAAGATCACATGAGTCCAGGAGTTTGAGACCAGCCTGGGCAACACAGCGAGACCCTGTCTCTAAAAACAATTCTTTTTTAAATTAGCCAAGTGTGGTGCCACATACCAATAGTCCCAGCTACTTGAGAGTCTGAGGTAGGAAGATACCTTGAGCCCAGAAGGCCAAGGCTACAGTGAGCAGTGATCATACCACTGTACTCCAGCCTGGGCCACAAAGTGAGACCCTGTTTCAAAAAATATGTAAATAAAATAATTTCTGGTTATCAAGGATTTGGGAGACATTATACTGATAGAAAGCATTAGCCAGGACAAAGCATTGGTATATTTAAAAGAAAAGGTTGGCCAGATATTGTGGCTCACGCCTGTAATCCCAACACTTTGGGAGGCTGAGACAGGAGGCTCACTTGAGACCAGGAGTTTGAGAACAGCCTGGGCAACATAGCAAGACTACCAAAAAAATAATCAGCTGAATGTGGTGACGCATACCTGTAGTCCCAGCTGCTCAGGAGGTTCAGGTAGGAAAATCACTTAAGCCCAGAAGATCAAAGCTGCAGTGAGCTATAATTATGCCACTACTGCACTCCAGCCTGGGCAACAGAGTGAGATCCCATCTCTAAAACAAACCAAAAAAAGGAAAATAAAAACCATGCCACCATTACAGACTATTCTGATAGTAACCAAATGAGCTACTGAAATGTTTGCTACGTTTTCAGATCTATAATTTTCATTTGGTAATTTTATTAAGGTATACTGGAGTAAACTCTAAACCTCTACATTTAGTAACCATAACTTCATTCATACTGCAATGATATTTATAAATTAACTTTTGTTTTTCAAGGCAAATGCAATAGGCCGAAGTGCTAAAACTGTTCGAGAATTTCTAGAAAAGAATTACACAGAAGATGCCATAGCAAGTGACAATGAAGCTATCAAGTTAGCAATAAAAGCTTTGCTAGAAGTAAGTGATCTAATAAAGCATATTCAGGAAATCATGAATTTTTTTTCTCATCCATTTTTGTTTATTAAACACAAAATTTGCTGAAATAATTCTAATAGCATACTTGTTCTACATTAGGTTGTACAGTCTGGTGGAAAAAACATTGAACTTGCTATAATAAGAAGAAATCAACCTTTGAAGGTAAGTCATTAACCAAAGAGGAAAAAGTATCTGTAGTATAAAGTATTTTGACAAAAGTTAAAAGGTTGTTGGCCTCTAGGCTTCCGATATAATGTTGTCCTTCATTAATGTCAAATAACCTCCACTCATTTCTGACTGTCTACTGGTTTTTTGTTTGTTTGTTTTTTCTGTGTGTTTTTTTTTAATAGAGACAGGGTTTCACCATGTTGCCCAGGCCGGTCTCTAACTCCTAGAATCAAGTGATCAGCACGCCTTGGCCTCCCAAAGTGCTGGGATTACAAGTGTGAGCCGCACTCGTCCTGTCTACTGATTTTTATGTATTCCCATTACTTTACATTTGAAAGTGCCTTGAGCGTCTTGTGAGACTTAAAGTTTAATACCTAGCATGATAACCTTTCCATATTTCTTTGTGCCAAGTCTAATGTTATTGTATATATAATGTCTGTCAGCCATTGTGGGTGAAAACTGCTGGACTACAAAATAAAATATTCAGGATATTGTGATAGAGGACCCACTGGCTAAAGAGCATTTGAAATGTAGTTCACTATTGTTCATTAGGTAGAACCAACCCTGCAATATAGTTTGCCAACTAGCTCTCTTTAGCTGAGATTGTACAAAAGCATTCAAAATTTGGGAAACTATATTAGAAATGTACTTAAAGGATTGTTTTATACTCAAACATGGCAGTGTATGCCTGTAATCCCAGCTACTTGGGAGACTGAGGTGGGAGGATCACGTGAAGTCAGGAGTTCAAGACCAGCCTTGGCAACATAACAAGACCCCCGTCTCTATAGAAAAAAATAATAATAATAATAATTAAATTTAAAAAAAGATTGTTGCCGGACGCGGTGGCTCACACCTGTAATCCCAGCACTTTGGGAGGCTGAGGCGGATGGATCACTTGAGGTCAGGAGTTCAAAACTAACCTGACAAACACGGTGAAACCCCGTCTCTACTAAAAATACAAAAAAATTAGCTGGGTGTGGTGACAGACGCCTGTAATCCCAGCTGCTTGGGAGGCTGAGGCAGGAAAATCACTTGAACCCAGAAGGCAGAAGTTGCAGTGAGCCGAGATTATGCCAGTGATCTGGGCAACAGACCGAGATTCCATCTCAAAAAAAAAATTTTTAAAGATTGTCTTACATGTATCTTTTCTTTGGTTTTAAGGAAAATATTTCAAGTAGTATTAAAATTAGTACCATCTGGAGCAGTGGGTTTTTTGTCTGTTTCTGTTTTGGTTTTTGTCATCATGGTTGCTTTGACATCAATTTCCTACCTTTTATTATTCAGCTAACAGATGGGATATGAGGATAAGACAGCAACAAAGTTTCAATAAATAAGAGAAATGGGGATAGGATGGTGGAGCATGCCCCTGCAGAGCCCCACATAAATCACAGGGTGCTGAGCACAGAGTGTGGAAATGGGTTTTATCCAGGTTTTTGTCACCTGTGCTGCTAAGAGCCCAGGGACAATGCAGCAACACCATAGGGGTACAGAAACCACTGAGGCCAGAGTTTGCCTGTTCCGCTCCATAATATACCTGTGCGTGTACACATAGACACACACACACACACACACACACACAGAGTTATACACGTATTTTTGCTTATCAGTGGTAGAATGGTATGCTTACTGACAGCAGCGTTATACTGTCTTCCACATGATACTTTAGGATAGGCTATGTAGGGAACAGAACACATGCTTTGGAGTTGGTAGACTAGGATTAAGTTCCAGCAGATACATTTGTTTAACAATATGACCTTGAGCAAGTTGCTCTGATCTTCAGCTTTCAGTTTTCTTCCCTATAAAATGAGTCTAATGATAACTTCATCAAAGGGCTGTTGTCATAAGTAAATGAAATGGTATGAGATAGTAGTATCCTTTATAGTAGGTGCTCATTAAATGGTGTTTCACAGATTGGAGGTTTGTGGCAACCCTGTGTTGAACAAGTCTATCAATGCCATTTGTCTAACAGCTTGTGCTTACTTTGTGTCTCTGTCATGTTTTTGGTAATTCTCAGAATATTTCAGACGTTTTAATTATTACTATTATATATATAATATAGTAACAATGTAATCTTTATATAATGGTGATCCATGATCAGTGATCTTTGATATTACTGTGCTAATTGTTTTGGGGTACCATGAACTGCACCCATGTAAAACAGTGAGTGAGCTTGATTAATAAATGTTGCATGTGTTCTGACCGCTCCACTGACCAGCCGTTTACCCGTGTCTCTCCCTCTCCTCAGCCCTCCTATTAACTGAGGCATAACAATGTTGAAAATAGACCAGTTAATAACCCTAGAAGGGCCTCTAAGTGTTCAAGTGAAAGGAAGAGTCTCATGTCTGTCATATGAGTTTTAAATTAAAAAACTAGACTTGTTAAGCTTAGTGAGGAAGGCATGTCGAAAGCCAAGACAGGTAGAAAGCTAGGCCTCTTGTGCAAGTTATTCAAATTGTGAATGCAAATGAAAAGTACTTAAGAAAATTAAAAGTACTTAAAGAAAATTTAAAGTGCTACTGCAAGTGAACACATGAATGATAAGAAACTGAAACAACCAGGCCAGGCGTGGTGGCACGCACCTGGCCAACATGGCAAAACCTGTCTCTACTAAAAATACAAAATTTAACCATGTGTAGTGGCACGCACCTGTAATCCCAGCTACTCTGCAGGCTGAGGCAGAAGAATCGCTTGAACCTGGGAGGCAGAGGTTGCAGTGAGCTGAGATAGCACCACTGCACTCCAGCCTGGGCAACAGAGTGAGACTCCATCTTAAAAAAAAAAAACAAACCAGCCTTGTTACTGATATGGAGGTTTTAGTGGCCTGGCTGAAGATCAAACCAGCCGCAACATTTCTCTAAGCCAAAGCCTAATCCAGAGCAAAGTCCTAACTTTCTTCAATTCTATCAAAGCTGAGAGGGGTGAGGAAGCTGCAGAAGAAAAGGTTGGAGCTAACAGAGGTTGGTAGGTTGGAGCTAACAGAGGTTGGTTCATGAGGTTTAATGAAAGAAGCCACCTTCATAACATAAAGGTGCAAGGTGAAGCAGCAAGTACTGATGGAGAAGCTACAGCAAGTTATCCAGAAGATCTAGCTAAGACATTTATCTTCAGTGAAGGTGGTTATACTAAACAACAGATTTTCAATGTAGATGAAACACCTTTCTGCTGGACGAAGACACCATCTTTGATAGCTAGAGAGGAGAAATCACCTCACTGCCTGGCTTCACGGGACAGACTGTCTTGTTAAGGGATAATGCAGCTGGTAACTTTAAGTGGAAGCCAGTGCTCATTTACAATCAATGGACGGCAGCACATCTATTTACAGCATAGTATACTGAATATTTTAAGCCCACTATTGAGACCTAACACTCAAAAAAAAAAAGATTCCTTTCAAAATGTTACTGCTTATTCACAGTCCACCTAGTCACCCAGTAGCTCTGATGAACATGTACAAGGAAATTAATGTTTTAGTGCCTACAAACACATCCTTTCTGCAGCATGTGGATCAAGGAATAATTTTGACTTTCAAGTCTTATTATTTAAGGAATATGGCCAGGCATAGTGGCTCACACGTGTAATCTAAACACTTTGGGAGGCCAAGGCAGAAGGATTGCTAGAGGCTAGAGGTTTGAGATCAGCCCAGGCAACATAGTTAGACTGTGTCTCTACCAACATTGGCTGGGCACAGTAGCTGATGCCTGTAATCCCAGCACTTTGGGAGGCTGAGGCGGGCAGATCACTTGAGATCAGGAGTTCAAGACTAGCCTGGCCAACATGATGAAACCCCGTCTGTACCACAAATACAAAAATTAGCTATGTCATGGGGGAAATCTGTAATCCCAGCTACACAGGAGACTGAGGCAGGAGAACTGCTTGAACTCAGGAGGTGGAGGTTGCAGTGAGCCAAGATCGTGCCACTGCACTTCAGCCTGGCTGACAGAGTGAGACTCTGTCTCAAAAAAACAACAACAAAAAAAGTCCCGGCACAGTGGCTCATGCCTGTAATCCCAGCACTTTGGGAGACTGAGGTGGGTGGATTGCTTGAGGTCAGGAGTTCAAGACCAGCCTGACCAACATGGTGAAACCCTATCTCTACTAGAAATACAAAAATTAGCCAGTCATGGTAGTGGGCATCTGTAATCTCAGCTACTCAGGAGGCTAAGGCAGGATAATCGCTTGAACCCTGGAGGCAGAGTTTGCAGTGAGCCAAGATTGTACCATTGTACTCCAGCCTGGGTGACAGAGCAAGAAAAAAAAAACTAAAACAAACCAAAAAAAAATTAAAAAAACAAAAATATCAACATTAACAGGAGTTTAGAATAAGTTGATTCCAACCCTTATGGATGACTTTCAGGAGTTCAAGACTTTAGTGGAGGAAGTCACTGCAGATGTGGTACAAATAGCTAGAGAACTAAAATTAGAAGTGGAGCCTGAATATGCAACTGAATTGGTGCAATCTCATGATAAAACAGATGATAAGTTGCTTCTTAAAGATGAGAAAAGAATGTGGTTTCTTGGATGAAATCTACTCCTGGTTATGATGCTATAAACATTGTTGAAATAACAACAAAAAATTTAGAGTATTATATAAACTCAGTTGCTACAGCAGTGACTTGGTTTAAGAAGATTGACTCCAGTTTTGAAAAGTTCAGTTGTGAGTAAAATGCTGTCAAACAGCATCTCATGCTACAAAGAAATTTTCTGTGAAAGGAAGAGTCTATCGATGTGGCAAACTTCATTGTTGTCTTATTTTAGGAAATTGCCACAGCCACTTCAACCTTCAGCAACCACTAACTACCTTGATGAGTCAGCACCATCATCATCAAGACAAGACCCCACCAGCGAAAAGATTACTACTTGCTGGAGCCTTACATGATTGTTAGCATTTTTTAGCAATAAAGTATTTTTAAATTAAGATCTGTTGATTTTTTTGGACATAATGGTATTGCACACTTAATAGACTACGATACAGTGTAAACATAACTTTAATATGCACTGGGAAACCAAAACATTCATGTGACTCAATATTTGCCTTACTGCTGTGGTCCTGAACCAAACCCACGATTTTTCTAAGGTATGCCTGTATGTGTATTCATAAACAGAGAGAGAATATCAATGTGTAGTCAGTTTTAGTCATTTATTCTGGCTTAAAGCAGCTACTGTGTCTTTTTACCTTAGATTAAAAATTTTTAAAGAATGTAAAGAATGTTATGTAAAGCTTGTCATTTTCTACAACTATTAAACAAAAAATTTACCTTTCACTGTAATCTTAGGCCACCAAAATATGAAGAGAAGTGAGTTTGTCAGTAGTAATATTAAGCACTTTCTCCTTCCTCTATTCCTTCTCACCTGGTTTTCGAAAATCTGTTAGAAGTTGTTTTTGGCGGCCGGGCACAGTGGCTCATGCCTGTAATCCCAGTACTTTGGGGGTCCGAGGCGGGTGGATCACCTGAGGTCAGGAGTTCGAGACCAGCCCTGGCCATCATGGTAAAACCCTATCTCTACTAAAAATACTAAACATTAGCCGGGCGTGGTCGTGGGTGCCTGTAATTTCAGCTATTCAGGAAGCTGAGGCAAGAGAATCGCTTGAACCAGGAGACAGATGTTGCAGTGAGCCGAGATTGTGCCATTGCACTCCGGCCTGGGCAACAAGAGCAAAACTCCATCTAAATTTAAAAAAAAAAAAAGTTGTTTTAGGCAGACATTTGAAAATAGTTTCTACTGAAAATTGAAAATTCTCATTGGAAAAAAATTAGTTCCCATTGACCTGAGGACAAATTAAAGTAAGCAGAGGTTAATGTGTTAGAACAAACGCTTTTGTCTACAAGTTAAAACAAAACAAAACAAAAAAACTCCAACTCATAGTGACTTAAACAACAAGAAATCGTTGTATTTCACAGATGAAAGTATACACCTGCTCCAGACATAGTGTGTTTAACAACACGATGATGTCCTCATGGATCTAGATTTGTCCTGTCCCTCCACTCTGCAATTTTCAATATTGGCTTCATCCTAAAGTTAGTTTGTTCTACTAAGGTTGATTCCTCTCATGACCACCAGAGGCAATCAGAATGATTTATTTTCCTGTTAATCTCTTATGGGAGAGGGAGAACTTCCCTAACTTTGGAATGTAAGTCCCTGCCTTTAATCTGATTGGAAGACTGAAGACATCCTCAGAACAGTCTCCAGAAGATTCTGTTTGCTGGTTGGCTAAATGCTAAGCAATGGTATAGAATGGATGTTTGGGTAATCAACCATAATGTATTCTCTAGGAAGTTTTTCAATGTCTTCAGAGTCTGAAATTGCTTAACTGAAAATTATTTTAAAATAGACTTGCATCTGGTTTTAAACCAATTTTGCCAAATTTTGACATACATAGAAATCGTCTCAATTATGTTTCTTTACAGAGTTTTAATTTGTGGATCTTGAATAACTTTGATAGACTCCACATGAAAATATTATAAATCCTATTGCATTCTCAATTTTGATAAATCTTTGTGTGGGATACAGTTCAGTGAAGTGATCAAAAGTGGAGCTCTGGCTGGGCATGGTGGCTCATGCCTATAAGCCCAGCACTTTGGGAGACCGATGTGGGTGGATCTCGAGGTCAGGAGTTCAAGATCAGCCTGACCAACATAGTGAAACCCCATCTCTGCTAAAAATACACACACACACAAATTAGCTGAGTGTGTTGGCGGGCACCTGTAGTCCCAGCTCCTTGGGAGGCTGAGGCAGGAGAATCGCTTGAACCTGGGAGGCAGAAGTTGCAGTGAGCCAAGATCACGCCACTGCACTCCAGCCTGGGCAACACAGTAAGACTCTGTCACAAAAAAAAAAAAAAAAAAAAAAAAAACAAAGTGAGGCTCTAGAGCTACCCTAGTTCAAATTCTAGCTCTACCATTTCCCAGTATAAACAAATTACTTCTCTGTTTCTGTTTTCTTATCTGTGGATTAATAGCCTTTCCACATATGGTTATGATGAGTACTGTATTATTAAATTAGAAAAACACATAAGATATAAGAAATGTACTGAGTAGTATAAACCTTTATTTTTTGATGCCTGTACCCCTTCTTCTTAAGCTGATTTTAGCGGTGGACTGGTTTCCTAGTTATTCTCTGACCTGTCCTTGGCAATTCCAGTTGTATCTAAGTTACTAAGAAGTAAATAGTATTTACTAAATATGAAAAACATGAAATCTCTTAATTTTACAAATGTACTTCTTAAATCACTGACTATGAGCTGAAATGTTAACACTTTGACAAGAAATAGTTTGACTTAAGGTATATAAGTAGACTTCTGCAACTTCAGTTTCTGGCATTATGCTGGATTAGGTAATATAAAAACTCTTCTGCTGTAAAACACCAGGACAATCCTAGATGAAATATAACTAGTTCTTTAAAGACATAACTGAGCTTCTGCAAGAACTAAAAGAAAATCCCCAGGGACCAAAAATGAAAAGTACACTGAAAGCCAGAGGTAAACATTTGAACTAAACTGCCCTGGAGAAGGATACTTGTCTTCCCTAGCCTAGGAAGTTGGATATAAACACCTACGTGGGGCCAGGAATCAGTAGAAAGGTAGAATTTTAAACATGATCTCATTTGATGCCAGGATTCTTCCATGAAAGGATGGACCAGGCTGGGCAGGGTGGTTCATGCCTGTAATCCCACTTTGGGAGGCCAAGGCAGGCAGATCACCTGAGGTCAGCAGTTTGAGATTAGCCTGGCCAATGTGGTAAAAACCCATCTCTACTAAAAATACAAAAAATTAGCTGGGTGTGGTGGTGTGCACCTGTAGTCCCAGCTACTCAGGGAGCTGAGGCAGGAGAATCGCTTGAGCTAGGGTGGCAGAGGTCACAGTGAGCTGAGATCACACCACTGCACTCTGGCCTGGGCAACAGAGTAAGATGCTGCTTCAAAAAAAGTGAGATCTGAGCAGTGGCTCACACCTGGAATGCCAGCATTTTGGGAGACTGAGGCAGGAGGATAAGTCCTTATTTATCAATAATAACATTGAATGTAAGTGAACTAAACTCTCCAATCAAAAGATATAGAATGACTGAATGGATTAAAAAAAAAAAGACCCAATGATCTGTTGACTATGAAAAACATACTTCACCTATAAAGATAACCATAGACTGAAAATAAAGAGATGGAAAAAGATATTTCATGCCAATGGAAACCAAAAAAGAGCCGGAGTCGCTATACTTATATCAGAAAAAATAGATTTCAAGACAAAAACTATAAGAAGAGACAAAGAAGGTCACTATATAATGATAAAGGGGTCAGTTCAGCAAGAAGATATAACAGTCTTAAATATATGTGCACCCAACACTGTAGAACCTAGATACATAAAGTAAACATTATTAGAGCTAAAAAGACAGATAGATTCCAATACAATAATAGCTAGAGACTTCAACACCCCATTTTCAGCATTGAACAGATCTTCCAGACAGAAAATCAGCACAGAAACATCAGCCTTAAACCACACTGTAGACCAAATGTATCTAATAGATACTCACAGAGCATTTCATCCAACAGCTGCAGAATATGCATTCTTCTCCTCAGCACATGGATCATTTTCAAGGACAGACCATATTTAGGTCACAAAATAAGCCTTAAAATATTTAAAAAATTGAAATAATATCAAGCATCTTCTCTGACCACAGTGGGGAAAAAAAACTAGAAATCAATAACTAGAAGAATTTTGGAAACTATACAAATACATGGAAATTAAACAATATGCTCCTGAATGACCAGTGAGTCAATGAAGAAATTAAGAAGAAAATTGAACATTTTCTTGAAACAAATGATAATGAAAACCTAACGTATCAAAACATATGGAATACAGTGAAAGCATTACTAAGAAGGAGGTTTATAGCTATAAGTGCACACATCAAAAAAGAAAGGACACCAAAAAAAAAAAAAAAAAATAGGTGTTCCAAGTTCATGGATTGAAAGAATCAATGCTTTTAAAATGTCCATACTACCCAAAGTAATCTACAGATTCAATGCAAAATACCAATGATATTCTTCACAGAAATATAAAAAATAAAATAAAATCTATATAGAACCTCAAAAGACCCAGAAGAGCCAAAGCTCAAAGCTGCCCTAAGCAAAAAGCACAAAACTGAAGAAATCATATTGCCTGACTTCAAATTATGCTACAGAGCTATGGTATCCAGAACAGCATGGTTCTGGCATAAAGACAGACACATAGATTAATTAAACAAAATAGAGAACCCAGAAACAAATCTACGTATCTATAGTGAACTCATTTTCGACAGAGGTGCTAAGAACATACACTGGGAAAAAGTCTCTTCAATAAAGGGTGCTGGGAAAACTGGATATCTATATGCAGAAGAATGAAACTAGACCCCTATCTCTCACCATATACAAAAATCAAATAAGAATGGATTAAAGACTTAAGCCTGTGACCTCAATCTATAAAACCACTACAAGAAAACATTGGAGAAAATCCCCAGGACATTGGTCTGGGCAAAAAATTCTTGGGTAGTACCCTACAAACACAAGCAACCAAAGCAAAAATGGACAAATAGATCACATCAAGTTAAAGAACTTCTGCACAGCAAAGCAAACAATCAACAAAGTGAGGTGATAGCTCACAGAATGGGAGAAAATATTTGCAAATTTACCCTCTGACAAGGCTTTAATAACCAGAATGTATAAGGAGCTCAAACAACTCTATAAGAGAAAAAACAATAATCTGATCAAAAAATGGGCAAAGGATTTGAATAGACTTTTCTCAAAAGAAGACATGCAAATGGCAAACAGGCATATAAAAAGGTCCTTGGGCTGAGCTCTTGCTTGTAATCCCAGCACTTTGGGAGGCCAAGGCGGGAGGATCCCTTGAGCCTAGGAGTTTCAGACCAGCCTGGACAACACAATGAGACCTTGTCTCTATAAATATAATAATTTAAAAATTAGCCTGGTGTGGTGGCATGCTCCTGTGCTCCCAGCTACTTGGGACGCTGAGGTGGGAGGATCACTTGAACCTGGGAGGTCGAGGCTGCAGTGAGCCACAGTTGTGTCACTGTACTCCATCCTGGGCAACAGAGCAAGACCCCATCTCCAAAAAAAAAAAAGGTGATAAAGATCTTTGATCATCAGAGAAATGCAAATCAAAACTACAATAAAATATCATCTCACCCCAATTAAAATGGCTTATATCTAATAGACAAGCTATAGCAAATGCTGGCAAGGATGTGGAGAAAAGGGATCCCTCATACACTGTTGGTGGGAATGTAAATTAGTACAACCACTATGAAGAATAATAGTTTGGAGATTCCTCAAAAAACATAAAATAAAAGTACCATATGGTCCAGCAATCCACTACTGGGTATATACCCAAAAGAAAGGAAATCGGTATATTGAAGAAATAGCTGCACTCCCATGCTAATTGCAGAACTGTTCACAATAGCCAAGATTTGGAAGCAACCTTAGGGTCCATCAACAGATGAATGTATGAAGACAATGTGGTACTTATACACAATGAAGTACTGTTCTGCCACAAAAAAATAATGAGATCCTGTCATTTGCAATAACATGGATGGAAGTGGAGATCATTATGTTAAATAAGGCAGGCACAGAAAGACATTGCATGTTTTCACTCATTTGTGGAATCTAAAAATCAAAACAATTGAACTCATGGAGATACAGAGTAGAAGGATGGTTACTAGAGGCTGGAAAGGGTAGTGGGGGGCAGGGGCAGGTGGGGATGGTTAATAGGTACAAAAAAATAGAATTTATAAGACCTAGTATTTGATAGCACAACAGGGTAACTATAGTCAATAACAATTTAATTGTACATTTGAAGATAACTAAAAGAGTATAATCAGATTGTTGGTAACACAAAGGATAAGTGCTTGAGGGGATAGATACCCCATTCTCCACGATGTGGTTATTATGCATCGCATGCCTGTATCAAAACATCTCATGTACCCCATAATATATATACCTACTATATACTCAAAAAATGAAAAATAATTTTTTGAAAAGGCTTTTTCAGGCTAGGTGCAGTGGCTCGTGCCTGTAATCCCAGCACTTTGGGAGGCCGAGACAGGCAAATTGATTGAGCCCAGGAGTTTGAGACCAGCCTGGGCAACATGGCGAAACCCTGTCTCTATGAAAAATACAAAAGTTAGCCAGGCGTGGTGGTTCACACCTGTAGCCCCAGCTACTCCAGCTGCTGAGGCGGTAGGATCGCTTGAGCCCGGGCGGCAGAGGTTGCAGTGAGCTGTGATCATGCCGCTGTACTTCAGCATCAGGCAACAGAGCAAGACCCTGTCTCAAAAAGGAAAAATAAAATGAACGATGCTTTTTCAAAGGAGGAAATTATTTCTTCCCCAAGTAATACCACACCACTTTATTCAGGTTTTTATTGTAATGATCTATTTATATGCCAGTTTTTTTCCACTAAACTGTGAACTCCTTAATAGCAGGTAAGAATTATATTCTTCCACTTTACTTTCAGAACCCATGGAACTCCCAGTAATTGCTTGATGGGTAAATTCATTTCATAAACGTTCATTTCATAAAACGTTCAATTAACATATTTTCTGTAGATTATTGACAAATACAGATTTTCTGACACACATCTTTATAGGTGAAATGGAAAGAGTTCTGGAGTTGAAATAAGAATCAGAGACCTAATCTTTAATCCTTCTTTAATCTTTGGTCAAATATAATTCAGCTTTGTGAATCTACATTTTCTTATATATAAATTCTAGTGATGGACTAATTACTAAAATCCTTCACATCTCCAACAGCTTTAAAAACCTGCCTTTCCATGAAGTTGATCATTTATCAATTTAATAGATACCTCTTTTTGGTATTAAGATCATTACATTTAGATTTTTGTATTCACTGAAGTTAATAATTGCTGTCTTGGCCAGGCATGGTGGCTCAGGCCTATAATCCCAGCACTTTGGGAGGCTGAGGCGGGCAGATCATTTGAGGTCAGGAGTTCAAGACCAGCCTGGTCAACATGGCAAAACCCCGTCTGTACTGAAAATGCAAATCTATCTACTAAAAATACAAAAATTAGCCAAGAGTGGTGACACACACCTGTAGTCCCAGCTACTCAGGAGACTGAGGTGGGAGAATCGCTTGAACCCGACAGGCAGAGGTTGCAATCACATCACTGAAGTCCAGCCGGGGCGACAGGGAGAGACCCTGTCTGAAAAAAATAAAAGACAAAGAAATTGGCAACCTGGTGTCGAACCCCTGACCTCAAGTGATCCGCCCAACTTGGCCTCCCAAAGTGCTGGGATTACAGGCATAAGCCACCAGGCCTGGCCAATAATTGCTGTCTTATAGCCATAAGCATGTAACCTTGGATCTACTTGTGAACAGTAGAACAACAGAAAATCAAACTACACTGCAAATTCTTACAAAAATAAAACCTTTTTTGCTTTCTACTTACAGGACATAAAGTAGCGTAAATTATCTTTTCCCATCTCATTTGGCTATTCTATAAACTGATCAAATCATTAAACCCTATCAGAGAATCACACAGTAGGGTGCGGTTTGGAGAGTTAAATGAGTCTTTGTTCATGAATAAAATTAAGCCTCGCATTAAAATGTTTTTGGAGCTACATGCACATATAGGAATATAATGCAGTATCGCTTTTTGCCCCACTTTCTTTTTTAGCACAGTGATAGTAGAAATGTCAGAGATCTGGCTTTGCCCGTAATTGTTATTGCTCTTAGACCTTTTAAAATGCTTCATTGTATATTTGAAGTTACAAAATATAAAGTTATACATAGAAAATATAAATTTATTAAATACTGGAATTCTTCATATTGTAAATATTTAGATATTATTTGTATAATTGACATTTGATCTTTAAATTTTTTTCTCTTTTCAGATGTTTAGTGCAAAAGAAGTTGAATTATATGTAACTGAAATAGAAAAGGAAAAGGAAGAAGCAGAGAAGAAAAAATCAAAGAAATCTGTCTAATTCTTAGGATGACCACTGGGAGCTCTTAATGTTTTGTTTTATTTTACTGCCTGAGGTTGTTTAGTGAAATTTTAGAGGAAAACAGTTACTTTGAAGCATTACATGTAGTACTCGTGTGATGTTTTGAAAATGCCAGATCGGTGGCTGTCTTCATTCTACTACATAGTCAAACATAGGTTTATGTGAAGATTTGCTTTGAAAGGGAATTTCAGTAATTGTTGAGAGCAGTCATAATTCCACATAAGCCTGAGACTCTATAATTTGTCCAGTGTCTTACTTATCTTCATATATGCAAATATAATTTTTAAAAATTTTTAATTAAAAAATTTAATAATTTGGTGATGTTTGAGTATTGACTACCAGTTAAGGACATAGCTATTCCAAATAAACTAAATATAATATGGAGTTGCATTTCTCAAAGAATGACAAAAGCATCCTTATTTAAGAACTGATGAGTTCTTAAAATTTTGTCAGAGCCTTCTTCATTTTACAATATTTCATTATTTTTATTTTACCTTTTTCATTTTACAAGTTGCAATATACTGTTTTGTTCATGGAACAAATGTAGGCCGAATTCAAACATGCAATTAAAGTATGAGAAGAGCTTCTAAGGGCATCTTAACAGGATGCTACATGAAAATAAGGAAATAAATTAATACATATAACTTTTAGTTTAGATTTTTATTTTATCTCAAGTATGTCCAGTGTGTTTGGTTTGTTACATGTTCCATGAAATATCTGAGTATTGGTATTATGGTAGGCTTACTGGGGGAGCAAGAAAAATATAAAAAGTGATCTCTGCCCACAGAGAGGATTTAATCCAAATGGTCCACAAAAGGAATGTGCTTAATTCCTATAGTGAGTTTATATTTTTGAAAATAAAGGCTAGTAAATATTATTTCTGTTGTTTTAATTAATTGTTTATTTATTTCAGAGGGGAGGTCTCACTATGTTGCCCAGGCTGGTCTCAAACTCCTGGCTTCAAGCAAACCTCCTACCTCCATCACCCAAAGTGCTTGGATTACAGGCTGAGCCACTGTACCCGGTCTTAACGTTCTTTTTTGAAAACAAGGAAAGAGGTTGACATTTTGCAGAGGAATGAAAATAGTAGGGGAAGGCCAGGCGTGGTGGCGTATACCTGTAATCCCAGCACTTTGGGAGGCTGAGGTTGGCGTATCACTGGAGGCCAGGAGTTCAGAACCAGCCTGGCCAACATGGCAAAACCCCTGGTGGGGTGGGGTTGGTTTTGGGATGAAACTGTTCCACCTCAGATCATCAGGCATTAGATTCTCATAAGGAGCCTGCAATCCCTCGCATGTGCAGTTCACAACAGGGTTCACACTCCGATGAGAATTTTGTTTGTTTGTTTGTTTGTTTGAGACAAGTCTCGCTCTGTCACCCAGGTTGAAGTCAGTGGCGCAACCTCGGCTCCCTGCAACCTCCGCCTCTTGGGTTCAAGTGATTCTCCTGCCTCAGCCTCTTAAGCAGCTGGAACTACAGGCATGTGCTATCACGACCAGCTAATTTTTGTATTTTTAGTAGAGGTGGGGATTTTGCCATGTTGGCCAGGCTGGTCTTAAACTCCTGGCCTCAGGTGATCCACCCGCCTCGGCCTCCCAAAGTGCTGGGATTACAGATGTGAGTCACCATGCCCGACCTCCTATAAGAATTGTTACTGCTGCCGCTGATGTCACGGGAGACAGAGCTCAGGTGGTAATGCTCGCTCCCCGCATACCCCACTCACCTCCTGCTGTGCAGCCGGGTTCCTAACAGGCCACGAACTGGTACTAACCCACGGCCCTGGGGTTGGGGACCCGCAATCTAAGGGATATGGTTGCAATTCCATCCCTTATTTTTTTACTTGACAAGTACTCATACAATACCACAGTCACTGCATGCCAGACACTGTTTAGATTTCTTTGCAAATATTAACATTTAATTATCTGAACAACTCTGAGACAAGTTTTACAATTTATGCCCATGGTGCTGATGCTTATAGTGCTTTGCCACCACAAGTGTCCATCAGAATGGAAACATTTCTCATTGCTCACCAGTCTCTCCCTCACAAGGATGTATCATGAGAAGGAAGAGGTTTTTTTGAATCTCACTAGCTTTATTACTCCTGTGACTCAGTTCTTCTTAGTTATCAGAGTCTAATTGGGTTTAGCTCAGCTGATTTATTCTACTTTGGAAATCATAGCATTATTTTGGTCGGGTTTCACTGATCCGTACAAAATGATTTTCTGTTTAATGTGAAGTTCTTTTGTTTGTTCGGTGTTTTGTTTGTTTTTAGATGAGGGCTCTGTCACCCAGGCTGCAGTAGAGTGATGCCAGCTTGGCTCACTGCAACTTCCGCCTCCCAGGTTCAAGCAATCCTCCCACCTCAGGCTCCTGAGTAGCTGGGACTACAGGTGCTTGCCACCACACCCTGTTAATTTTTTGTATTTTTAAAATAGAGACAGGGTTTTACTATGTTGCCCAGGCTGGACTCGAACTCCGGAAATCAAGAGATCCACCTAACTCGGCCTCCCAAAGTGCTGGGATTACAGGCATGAGCCACTGTGACCATACCTAATGTGAAGTGTGAACCAAAAAAAAAAAAAATTCAAACGTTATTGCTATTTAAAACGTTACTTTGGCCAGGCACGATGGCTCATGCCTATAATCCCAGCACTTTGGGAGGCCAAGGCGGGTGGATCACCTGAGGTCAGGAGTTCGCAACTAGCCTGACAAACGTGGTGAAACCCTGTCTCTACTAAAAATACAAAAAAAAAAAATTAGTCATGGCCAGGTGCAGTGGCTCACACCTGTAATCCCAGCACATTGGGAGGCCGAGGCGGGTGGATCACCTGAAGTCAGGAGTTCGAGACCAGCCTGACCAACATGGAGAAACCCTGTCTCTACTAATAATACAAAATTAGCCAGGCGTGGTGGCACATGCCTGTAATCCCAACTACTACGGAGGGTGAGGCAAGAGAATCTCTTGAACCTGGGAGGCGGAGGTTGTGGTGAGCCGAGATTGCGCCATTGCACTCCAACCTGGGCAACAAGAGTGAAACTTCACCTCAAAAAAAAAAAAAAGCCAGACGTGGTGGCGCATGCCTGTAATCCCAGCTTCTCAGGAGGCTGAGGCAGGAGAATAGCTTGAACTCAGGAGGTAGAGGTTGCAGTGAGCCGAGATTGCACCACTGCACTCCAGTCTGGGCAAAATGAGCGAAACTCCATCTGAAAAAAAAAAAAAAAATGTTTACTTTTACTGGCCAGGCAAAGTGGCTCATGCCTATAGTCCCGGCACTCTGGGAGGCCGAGGTGGGCAGATCGCTTGAGGTCAGGAGTTCAAGACCAGTCTGACGAACGTGGCAAAACCTCATCTCTACTAAAAATACAAAAAAATCAGGCAGGCGTGGTGCATACCTGTAGTCCCAGCCACTCAGGAGGCTGAAGCAGGAGAATTGCTTGAACACAGGAGGCGGAGGTTGCAATGAACCGAGATTGGGCCACTGTACTACAGCCTGGGTGAATAAGCGAGACTCTGTCTCAAAAAATAAAATAAGACAGGGTGCAGTGGCTCACGCCTGTAATCCAGCACTTTGGGAGGCTGACACGGGTGGATTACCTGAGATCAGGAGGTCAACACCAGCCTGGTCAACATGGCAAAACCCCATCTCTACTAAAAATTCAAAAAATTAGCTGGGCATGGTGGCGGGTGCCTGTAATCCCAGCTACTCAGGAGGCTGAGGCAGGATAATCGCTTGAACCCGGGAGGCAGAGGTTACAGTGAGCCGAGATCGCGCCACTGCACTCCAGCATGGGCTACAGAGTGAGACTGTCTCAAAAATTAATTAATTAATTAAATTAAATGTTACTTTTATTTTACCAAGAGAAAACCCCCCAATATTCAAGTACTTTATGTTTTTTCTCTCTCATGTTGCCACGGTGAGATGATCACAAACATTTGATTTTAGGAATTACCTAAACAACTTATCTTTCCAGCATTAGATTATGGTTAAGTAGGTAGACAGAAAAATATGTCACTACAGGTATGGAAATGCTGGATAACATCTAACAAATATGCTTTTAAATGCATAAGTAAGGCCAGGTGCAATGGATCACACCTGTAATCCCAGCACTTTGGGAGGCCAAGACAAGAGGATCGCTTGAGGCCAGGAGTTTGAGACCAGCCTGGGCAACATGGTGAGACTCTCATCTGCAAAAAAAATGTAAAAATTAGCTGGGTGTGGTGGTGCACATCTGTAGTTCCAGCTACTTGGGAGGCTGAGACAGGAGTATCACTTGAGCCCAGGAAGTGGCTGCAGTGAGCCATGAGCCTGCCACTGTACTCCAGTTCTGGGCAACAGAGTGAGACCCTGTCTCAAAAACATTGTAAATACATACAGACGTACATACGTATATATGTACATAGGTAAACTCACAAGAAGGGATGGGAAATCAGGGACTGAAAACAGATATGAAAATCAGAGAAGGCATCTGAGCAGATGCTGGTGCTGCTGTGGATACGGTTGTGTTGGCACAGGGAATAAGCATAATAGAGACTAGAAACACCCCGATGCTTACTGGATACTTGGTTTATGGCAGTTAGCATTGCATATCAGTGGGCAAAGGATAAGCTCTTCAATAAACAATGATAGGACAACTGGTTATTCATTTGAAAAGAAAGAAAATTGAACCTCTGGCTGTGCGCAGTGGCTCATGGCTATAATCGCAGCACTTTAGGAGGCCGAGGTAGATGGATCACCTGTGGTCAGGAGTTCGAGACCAGCCTGGCCAACATGGTGAAACCCCATCTCTACTAAAACTACAAAAATTAGCCGGGTTTGGTGGCAGGTGCTTGGAATCCCAGCTACTGGGGGGGCTGAGGCAGGGGAATCACTTGAACCCGGGAGGCGGAGGCTGCAGTGAGCTGAGATGGCGCCATTGCACTCCAGCCTGGGCGACAGAGCAAGACTCTGTCTCCAAAAAAAAAAGGAAAGGGCCGGGCGCGGTGGCTCACACCTGTAATCCCAGCACTTTGGCAGGCCAAGGCGGGCGGATCACGAGGTCAGGAGATTGAGACCATCCTGGCTAACATGGTGAAATCCCGTCTCTACTAAAAATACAAAAAATTAGCCAGGTGTGGTGGCGGGCGCCAGTAGTCCCAGCTACTCAGGAGGCTGAGGCAGGAGAATGGCGTGAACCCTGGAGGCGGAGCTTGCCATGTGCTGAGATCAAGCCACTGCACTCCAGCTTGGGCGACAGAGCGAGACTCCGTCTCAAAAAAAAAAAAAAAAAAAATTAACCTGTACTTAATACTATTTTTAAAAGTCAATTTCAGGTGGATTAAAGACCTAAATATAAAAAATAAAACTTTAAAACTTTAGAAGACAATATAGAAAAATATCTTTAAGATCCTGGAGGTAAGGATAGATTGTCTAAACAAGATGAAAAGTGTCAATACTTAAGGAAAAGATTGATAATTTAACTACCTAAAAATTAATGTAAATTTTTCTACATCGAAAGAGACCATAAAGCAAGTGAAAAGACAGGCTACAAATAGGAGATGTTTGTAACACATATAAATGACAAAAGATGTGTGTCTGGAATTATATAAAGAGCTGTTGATTGAAAAGAATACACTGTACAACAGAAAAATGACTCATGCCTGTAAACAGTTCACCTCTAACAGTTCAAACGTTATTCCTATTTAAAATGTTACTTTTACTCATTTTACTGAGAGAAAATCCCCAACACTCAAGTACTTTATGTTTTTTCTCTCTCATATCCCCAAGGTGAGATCATCACAAATACTCAGTTTTAGGAATTACCTTAACAACTCATCTTTGCAGCATTAGATTATGGTTAAGTAGGTAGAAAAAACTTTCACTACAGGTATAGAAATGCTGGATAAGATCTAACAAATATCCTTTTAAATGCATAGGTAAGGCCAGGTGCAGTGCCTCACACCTGTAATCCCAGCATGTTTAGAGGCCAAGGCAGGAGAAGAAAAAACCTAAATGATTTTCTCTTATGAGGATCCTATTAAATATTAAATGATGTTCTACCAGACTAATAAAGGAAATGTATATTTATACCTAGGGTGAGATACTATTTTACAGCCATCAGATTGACAAAAATTAAAATGACCGTATAAAGTGTTTGTGAGCATGTGGAGCCAAAAGAACTCTTATCTATTGCTGTTAGAATTGTAGACTAGGACAACTGCTTTTGGCAGCCTGTGAGTGATACCTAGCAAAGTCAAAGGGGTATGTGCCTTTTAGCTAGCAATCCGGCTCCCAGATATGTAAGGCTACAGAAATTTGCAAACTATCTCACACAACAACACAACAACAGTTAATACAAAAGACTCCTTGTGATCCCCAAATATGCGGGAATTTTCTCATCACCAGCAATCAAGCAATCAATTCTGCAGCAAACATCAGTTAGGCGTCCTCCAATTCCATTCCTACACTATCTACCTGGAAACAATATCAGATCCCACAGGTTGAGGGCTCAATCCCCAAGACTGCCCCCTCACCCCGTTCAGATACCAGTTGCAGTCCAGGCCTCCATAACTTCTGACCAACCCGTCAGATGTGGTTCCTGCAGCCCTCTCTTTGGGTTCCATTAATTTGCTAGAGTGGCTCACAGAACTCAGGGAAACGCTTCCTTACATTTAACGATTTGTTACTAAGTATATTTTAAGTATATTTAAGTATATTTTAAAGGATAAAGAACCAGATGAAGAGATACATAAGATGAGGGCTGGGTACAGCGACTCACAGCTGTAATCCCAGCACTTCCAGAGGCTGAGGCAGGCAGATCACTTGAAGTCAGAAGTTTGTGACCAGCCTGGGCAATATAGGGAAACCCCGGTCTCTACTGAAAATGCAAAAAATTAACTGGGTGTGGTGGCACAGACTTGTAATCCCAGCTACTCAGGATGCTGAGGCACAAGAATCACTTGAAACCCGGAGGCCGAGGCTGCAGTAAGCTGAGATCACACCACTGCACTCCAGCCGAGGTGACAGAGCAAAACTGTCTCCAAAAAAAAAAAAAAAAAAAAAAGGCCAGGTGCAGGGGCTCACTCCTGTAATCCCAACACTTTGAGAGGCTGAAGCAGGTGGATTACCTGAGGTCAGGAGTTCAAGACCAGCCTGACCTACGTGGTGACACCATGTCTCTACTAAAAATACAAAAATTAGCTGGGCGTGATGGTGGGCACCTGTAATCTCAGGTACTTGGGAGGCTGAGGCAGAAGAATCGCTTGAACCTGGCAGTGAGCCGAGATCGTGCCATTGATTGCACTCCCCGCCCCAGCTGACAGAGCGAGACTCCATCTCAAAAAAATAAAATAAAAAAAGAGAGAGACACATAGGATGAGGTCTGGGGGAAGGGGCGTGTACCATCTAGGAACCTCCATGTGCTCAGCTCCCCGGAAGCTCTCCAAACCCTATTATTTTGGGGTTTTATGGAGGCTTTATTACATAGGCAGGATTGATTAAACGGTTGGCCATGGTGATCAATTTAATCTTCAGCCCCCTCCCCTTCCTGGAGGTCATGTGGTAGGTCAGAAAGTCCCAATCCTCTCATCCTGCCTAGGTCTTTCTGGTGACCAGCTCCCATCCTGAAGCTGCCTAAGAGCTGCTAGCCATCAGTTCATCACTAGCATACAAAAAGATACCACTGTGGAGATTCCAAAGATTTTAGGAGTTGTACTCCAGAAAAGGAGATGAAGACCAAATATTTGACAGTATCACAGGAGGCATTCAGACACATAGCACCTACTTTGGAGGCTGAGGTGGGAGGATCACTTGAGCCCAAGAGATGAATACTGCAGTGAGCCAAGATCCCATTATTATGCTACAACCTGGGTGACAGAATGAGACATCTATCTCAAAAATAAAAATAACAAAATCCCAATATAGTTGTGCTTTTCATTTTTCTTACTGTATAGGTGATGTTCAGCATCTTTATGTTTGTGTGAAAGCCTTTGAATTCTCCTTCTGTTAGTGATTGATCTCATTTGTTTAATTTTCCTGTGAGTTTTTGGTCTTTTTCCTTATTGATTTGTAAGAGTTTCTTTTTTTTTTTTTTTTTTTTAATCCCTTTCTTTGTAAGAGCGTTTTATTTATTTGGGAAATTACCCTTTTGCCTATGTATTAAGGTAATGCTAGCTACTATAATAGATGAACCTACATAATAGAAGCTTATTTCTCAATATCAAATCCTATTGCTGATAGAACTCCTCTAAGTCAAAATCTAGGAAATGCTCTCCTTCGATTTTGTGGCTCTGCGATTCTCTCTCTTTTTTTTTTTTAAATGGAGCCTCGCTCTGTTCCCCAGGCTGAAGTGCATTGGCGCAATCTCAGCTCGCTGCAACCTCTGCCTCCCGGGTTCAAGCAATTCTCCTGCCTCAGCCTCCTGAGTAGCTGGTACTACAGGCACCGACCACCACGCCGGGCTATTTTTTTTTTTTCTTTCTTTCAGACGGAGTCTCGCTCTGTCGCCCAGGCCCGAGTGCAGTGGTGCAATCTCGGCTCACTGCAAGCTCCGCCTCCCGGGTTCACGCCATTCTCCTGCCTCAGCCTCCCAAGTCGTTGGGACTACAGGCGCCCGCCACCACGCCCGGTGATGTTTTTGTATTTTCAGTAGAGACAGGATTTCACCGCGTTAGCCAGGATGGTCTCGATCTGCTGACGTCGTGATCCGCCCGCGTTGGCCTGCCAAAGTGCTGGGATTACAGGCGTGAGCCACCGCACCCGGCCCTGGCTAATTTTTTGTATTTTTAGTAGAGACGGGGTTTCACCGTGTTAGCCAGGATGGTCTCAATCTCCTGACCTCGTGGTCTCCCCGCCTCGGCCTCCCAAAGTGCTAGGATTACAGGCATGAGCCATCGCTCCCGGCTCTGCCATTTTCACACACTCACGAGATTTCTGTGTCTATCTGCATTAAGCCACCAGATAGGAAAAGGCTTTGGAGGATCAATTGTGACTTAAACAAACAACAACAAAAACAAAAACAGCAAGTTAAAGAGAGAAGGGAACATCCTCAACATGATACAGTGCATTTTGGCAAGCCCGAAACTACCATCATACTCAATGGTGAAAAACTAAAAGCTTTTCCTATAAAATAAAGGATGCCTACTTTTGCCACTTTTATTCATCATAGTATATGAAAGAAGGAAGAAGAAAGAAGGAGAAGAAGAAGAGGAGGAGGAGGAGGAGGATTTTGATGATGAGGAAACTGAGGGAAAAGTGCCAGTGAATAAATATATATGAGATACTTCTGCCAAGAATGCATAAAATTCAAATCAAAATGGCAAAGACTCAAAAACCATCAACACCAAGATCAAAAAGACAAGAAGCTTTCAAAAAACAGGAAAAAAAAACCTCCTAAAACACCAGAAAACCTAGTTCTGTAAAAGACATTAAAGCAAAAATGCAGATATAGAAAAAGGTGGTTCTCTTTCCAAAGTCGAAGCCAAGTTCATCAATTATGTGAAGAATTGCTTCCAGAAGACTGACCAGGAGGCTATTCAAGATCTCTGGCAGTGGAGGAAGTCTCTTTAAGAAAATAGTTTAAACAGTTTTTTTTTATAAGTTTTCCATCTTATTTCACTTTTGTTAACAGTTGATATTTGGCTGTCCTTTTATAATGCAGAATGAGAACTTTCCCTACTGCATTAATAAATGTTGTCCAGGTTCCATTGCCAAGAATGTGTTGTCCAAAATGCCTGTTTAATTTTTGTTGTTGTTGTTGGTTTGTTTGTTTTTTGAGACGGAGTCTCGCCCTGTCGCCCAGGCTGGAGTGCAATGACGCCATCTTGGCTCACTCAACCTCTACCTCCTGAGTTCAAACTATTTTCCTGCCTCAGCCTCCTGAATAGCTGGGATTATAGGCACCCCCCACCACACCCAGCTAATTTTTGTATTTTTAGTAGAGACAGGGTTACACCATGTTGGCAAGGCTGGTCTTGAACTCCTGACCTCGTCATCCGCCCACCTCGGCCTCCCAAAGTGTTGGGATTACAAGTGTGAGCCACGTGCCCGGCCTAGTTTTTAAAGATGGAACTCCAGCCTTTACTTGGTTTTAAGTATGTATGGAATATTATGATAGGACATAGTAGTAGTGGGGGTCAGACATGGAAATGGTGGGGAGACAAAATTATACATATGAAATAAACTCAGTATTTTAATAAAGTAGCACATTTTCTATTGAAAAAAAAAAAAAGTTCCCCAAATAACATTTAGTTGGTGAAATACAATCCTTTCTATGAAATACATAAAACAGGTGAGCGATCATGCATGTGAGGTTGGCCTGGCTGCACTAGGAATTCAGGGACAATTCAAGGCCATCTAATTCAGGCACGGTACTTGCATTTTGCTGCATCATGTTTTCTCTATGCCTATTTCAGTTGAGATCTTTTGGTTGAAAGAAACAAAGGTTAACTCAAGTGACCTCAAGGACACAAGGAAATAAAGGTTCTTGTGAAGAAATACAAAACTGGGAACTGTGGCATTGTTTTGCCTGCTAGGAACTGGCAACCCTAGCAACCCTAGGAATGTCAGCATCAAGAGCTTTTGTATCTTAGCTGTATTATTGAAGCAATAGCTGGATTAGTTCCTTTCTACACATCTGTTCTGTTCTTCTCTCTTTACCATATCTGACTTTGTCAGCCTCATTTTATTTCTTTAACTTATTTCCTATGCCAACTCATAGCTTCTTCTTTTTATAACTTTCTAACATGTACATGTGCATTACGGTCTCTTTAGCTTCTATTTAAATTTTGATCATGTAGTTTCAGCTTTTTTTTTTTTTTTTTTTGAGACAGAATCTCACTGTGTTGCCCAGTCTGGAGTGCAATGGCACCATCTTAGCTCACTGCAACCTCTGCCTCCCAGGTTCAAGTGATTCTCCTGCCTTGGGCTCCTGAGTAGCCAGGATTACAGGCTCCCGCCACCAAGTCAGCTGATTTTTTTGTATTTTTAGTAGAGACAGGGTTTCACCTTGTTGGACAGGCTGGTCTGGAACTCTTGACCTCAGGTGATCCGCCCATCTTGGTCTCCCAAAGTGCTGAGATTACAGGTGTGAGCCACAAAACCCAGCCAACCTTTCATAGTTAACTTTCCTCCTCTTTCCAAAGTCTCCAGTTCCAATTCTGCAAAGAGTAAATGTGCTTAGACCGGCTGATTTTTTTTTTTTTTTTTTTTGAGACGGAGTCTTGCTCTGTCGCCCAGGGTGGAGTGCAGTGGCCGGATCTCAGCTCACTGCAAGCTCCGCCTCCCAGGTTTACGCCATTCTCCTGCCTCAGCCTCCTGAGTAGCTGGGACTACAGGCGCTCGCCACTACGCCCGGCTAGTTTTTTGTATTTTTAGTAGAGACGGGGTTTCACCGTGTTAGCCAGGATGATCTCGATCTCCTGACCTCGTGATCCGCCCGTCTTGGCCTCCCAAAGTGCTGGGATTACAGGCTTGAGCCACCACGCCCGGCCCGGCTGATATTTTTTGTATCAGTGTCACTGTGGTCAGTCAAAGGACTGGCTGTCCTTGGGACTGCATCCTGTTGTTTGTCCAGACAGCAGTGAGAGCAGTATAGGGTCAAGTGGTCCCAGCTGGGGATGTCTTTTGTGTCACTAAAACAGTTCTCTTGCAAGGGACTGTGGATGGGGCAGGCATCATGACTTACTTGTGTAGCACACACACATGCTTCTCTCGTTGAAAAGACTTTTCTCTTTCTTTCTTTCTTTTTTTTTTTTTTTTTTGAGACAAGGTCTCACTATGTCACCCATGTTGGAATGCAGTGGCATGATCACAGAATACTGCAGCCTCAACCTCCTGGGCTCAAGCAATCCTCCCACTTCAGCCTCTCAAATAGGACTACAGGTGTGCACCACATGCCCAGCTAATTTTGTTTATTTTCTGTAGAGACAAGTTTTCACTATGTTGCCCAGGCTCGTCTCTAGCTCCTGGACTCAAGTGATTCTCCTGCCTTGGCCTCCCAAAGTGCTGGGATTACAGGAGTGAGCTACCATGCCTGACCCTGAAAAGACTTTTTTTTCCTCTTCTTTTTATGAAGCCGACTGTGGAAATGTCTCATGACTCACCACAATAATTTTCCTCCAAGGTGCCTATTCTCAGGCTCAGTTAGAGGCCTGACCTCTTTATTGTAACCTGTATCACATTGTCTAGTAATCCTATCATCTTTGTGTCTCCTGTTAGATTGTGAGCATCTCACGCTCGGATCTGTAAACTTACAGTCTGTGGCCTCAGTGTATGATTACTAAAAAAGCAAGCTTTAACTTGATTGAAGTACTAGGCAGGGAGTATTATTCACTCCCTGAAGAAAAAGAAGGGAGTGGGGACGGATTATTCTTTTTGACAGTAAAGGTGTGCAGCCCAGTGACTCATGCCTGTAATCCCAGCACTTTGGGAGACTGAGGCGGGCAGATCACCTGAGGTCAGGAGTTCGAGACCAGCCTGGCCGACATGATGAAACCCCATCTCTATTAAAAATACAAACATTAGCTGGGCTTGGTGGGGCATGCCTGTGATCCCAGCTACTTGGGAGGCTGAGGCAAGAGAATCACTTGAACCTGGGGGTCGGAGGTTGCAGTTAGCCGAGAACGTGCCATTGTACTCCAGCCTGGGTGACAAGAGTGAAACTCTATCTCAAAAAAAAAAAAAAAAGTTATCCTTATTAAGAACTGGCTTTTTGGCCAGGTGCAGTGGCTCACGCTTGTAATCCCAGCACTTTGGGAGGCCAAGGCAGGCAGATCATCTGAGGTCAGGGGGTTCGAGACCAGCCTGGCCAACATGGCGAAACCCCATCTCTATTAAAATACAAAGATTAACTGGGCGTGTTGGCACACACCTGTAATCCCAGCTACCTGGGAGGCTGAGGTAGGCGAATCACTTGAACCCAGGAAATGGAGGTTGCAGTGTGCTGAGATCATGCCACTGCACTCCAGCCTGGGTAACAGCGTGAGACTCTGTCTCAAAAAGCAAACAAACAAAAAACAACTGGCTTTGGTGGGAAAATGTATGCTATTTGGCAAAGGAGCAGCCTCAGCAGTTTCCCAAAGCTTATCTTCCTAAAACTCCTTGCGCAATGTCATTTAATCAAATGTTCCTGGTTGGTGAAATTTGTAAAACATTGCCTTAAGGAAAGTAAAGCAGGCTGGGTGTGGTGGCTCATGCCTCTAGTTCCAGCTACTCTAAAGGCTGAAGTCAGAAGACGGCTTGAGCCCAAGACTTCCAGGCTGCACGAAGCCACCCAGCCTGGTCCATAGAGTGAGATCTTGTCTCAAAAAACAAAGCAAAGTAAAGCAGTTTTCTTTACTGTAGAGGTTATCAAAATGTGGTCTGTCTACCCCCAGGTGTCTGAGTTCATTTCATGAAGTACATGAGGGTCTTAATTATTTTCATATAATACTAAGATGTTTGCTTTTTTCACTATGTGGAAAAAACACTATGTGGTATTATACTTCTACTGATGGTATAAAGGCAATAGTGGTTTATATTGCTGGAGCTTTAGAACAGCAAGGTAGTGACACTATGATGGTTAGTTTCATTATTATTATTATTATTTTCTTTTTTTTGAGACAGAGTCTTGCTCTGTCACCCAGACTGGAGTGCAATGGCACGATCTCAGCTCACCGCAACCTCCGCCTCCTGTGTTCATACGATTCTCTGCCTCAGCCTCCCGAGTAGCTGGGATTACAGACATGTGCCACCACGCCTGGCTAATTTTGTATTTTTAGTAGAAATGGGGTTTCTCCATGTTGGTCAGGCTGGTCTCGAACTCCTGACCTCAGGTGATCTGCCCACATCGGCCTCCCAAAGTGCTGGAATTACAGGCGTGAGCCACCATGCCCAGCCCATTATTATTATTTTGAGACAAAGTCTTGCTTTGTTGTCCAGGCTGCAGTGCAGCGGCGTAATCACGACTCATTGTAGCCTTGACATCCTAGGCTCAAGCAATTCTCCTGCCTCAGCACCTCCACCCACCTACTGTCCCCACCCACATCCACCTTCAACAACTGCTGTGACTACAGGTGCGTGCCACCAAACCCAGCTAATTTTTAAAAACTTTTTTGTGGAGACGGGGTTTCATTATGTTGCCCAGACTGGTCTTGAACTCCTGGGCTCAAGTGATCCACTCACCTAGGCCTCCCAAAGTGCTGGGATTGTAGGCTTGAGCCACCGCGCCCAGCAATGGTTAATTTTAGATGTCAATTTGGCTAGGTGAAGGGAAGCCCAAATAGCTGATACACCATTTTTTATGGGTGTGTCTGTGAGCTGTTTCTGGAAAGAGATTAGCATTTGAATCAGTGGATTGAGTAAAGAAGATCTGCTCTCACCAATGTGGGTGGACACCATTCAACGGGCTGCAAATCAGATAGAACAAAAAGGCAGAGGAAAGGTGAATTCACTCTCCTCTGGAACTGGGACACTCTTCCGCTCCTGCCTTGGACATCTGAACTCCCAGTTATCGGGTCTTTGGACTCTGGGACTTGGAGCAGCAGCATCCCCAGGTTCTCAGGCCTTGAGCCTTAGATGGAGAGTTAACCCATTCTGAGGCCAGCTTGCGGGTGGCTATCATGGGACTTCTCATAGTTGTGTGAGCCAATTCCCCTAATAAATCCCTTCTTATCTATCTTTGATCTATCTATCTATCTACCTATCCAGCTATCTATATGCTATTGGTTCTTTCTCTCTGCAGAAACCTAATGCAGACACCAAACTTTACAGTAGTACTGCATATTGTACGTGTATAGTAGTAATTGTATTATTTACTGCCAACTACTCACAGTTTAAAAAGAGGCAGTTTTACTTTAAAATGTTCTCAATGAAGCAGTAAAAAATCATATCTTTTAAATATTCTGTGCAATATAGTGGGGAGCACACATAAAATAGTTCTACTCTTTACCACAATAAGATGATTGATATGAGGAAAGGCCTATGTGTGATTGTGTGAATTGCCATCTGAACTAACCACTTTTTCATGAACCGCTGTTTCTTACTTGAAAGAACAACCAACAAACTATTTTTGCTCATACTTGGTTACGTGGCAAACATTGACTCTAAAATGAAAATAATGAAACTCACTGTTAAGAAAACAGCTGATGGCATTTATTGCCAATGACAAGGTTCAAGATTTTAAGCAAAAATTAGAATTTTGGGAGACTTCTGTATACAACTGTGAGACTGACAGCTTCCCAAGACATAAAGCTGATGAGACCGATGGTGTTATTGAGAAAAATAAATTTTTGGTATTGTATAATGAAATATGTCAACCTTTGGAAGATCTGAATAACTCAGTGAATCAATATTTTCTGAAGACATGCAGAAGTCAATAAAACCATGCATGAGTAAAAGATCCAATCAGAGGTCTAATGTAATCAATGAACTCCAATGTGACAAAGTATGAAAAGTTAATAGATAGGATTTCAATTTCTACACTGGAACTCACCTTGAAGAAACTACCACTTGCCAAGCTTTGGTGTAACGTAAGGAAGAATATCATCCACAACAATCTGAAAAGGCTGTTAAAATACTCCTCCTTTTTCTAACTACCTCATCTGTGTGAGGCCACATTATCTTCAAATACTTGAACCAAAATAATATATTGCAACAGAGTAAATGCAGAATCAAGATGCACAATCCAGCTGTCTTCTACCAAGCCAGACATTAAAGATATTTGCAACAATGTCACTCTTTCACTGTTTTTTTTAAAAATTATAGTTATTTTTAATTAAAAATATTTATAAGGCTGGTTGTGGTGGCTCACACCAGTAATCTCAACACTTTGAGAGGTAGAGGCGAGAGGATTGCTTCAGTTCAATCGTTCGAGACCACCCTGGGCAACATGGTGCAACCCCATCTCTACAAATAATATGAAAAAACGAAAAAAAATTAGTCAGGCGTGGTGGCACACACCTGTAGTCCCCGCTACTTGGGAGGCTGAGGAAGGAGAATCACTTCAGCCCAGGAGTTAGAGGCTGCAGTGAGCTATGATTGCACCACACTGCATTCCAGCCTAGGTGACAGAGCCTGTCAGAAAAAGAAAAACAAAAACAAAAAACAGATTAAAAAAAAACAAGGCTGGGCATGGTGGCTCATGCCTGTAATCCCAGCACTTTGGGAGGCCGAGGTGGGCGGGTCAAGAAGTCAGGAGTTCAAGACCAGTCCAGCCAGCATAGTGAAACCCCATCTGTACTAAAAATACAAATCAGCCAGGTATGGTGGTATGTGCTTGTAATCCCAGCTACTCGGGAGGCTGAGGCAGGAGAATCAGGTGAATCCAGGAGGTGGAGGTTGCAGTGAACTGAGATTGTGCCATTGCACTCCAGCCTGGGTGACACTGCAAGACTCCATCTGAAACAAACAAACAAACAAAAATTAAACATATTTTTTGTGAAATGTTATAAAATATTGGTAATGTGTGTGCTAGTTATCAATTTCTTGTCTCTCAGCTATAAAGCCACCTTCCTTTGCTGTCCTTTGTAATAGTGGAGCCTAGACCCTGTCCTGATAACGTTTCTTTGCCCACTGGTGAAATGTGAAGTTGCGTCAACAGAAGTCACTGAAGTGTTTCATAGAGCGAGAGCAGTAGGTAGCTACTTGGCTTCTGGATTCTGGTACTCCATTATTATTTATTATTTAGTGCACATGAACCCCACTTACTCCCTCCAGCCAGCTTTCTCCATCTTCAATGGCTTTATAGACCTGCAATGGGCCATTATGTCTGGCAAATTTCTTCAGTCAGCCGGCTAGTATTCCAGGCTCTTTTCAAGAGGTCTAATCCTCAGCCCTGGGGAATGGCCCTCCGCCAGTCCTTGGTTTTACTTATTGTCCACTCTCCCTCTGGAGGGAGTATGTGCCTTTTTGTACCTGCCACTTCTTGATGCCTCGGGCTCCTCTTCTACCCTGTTTAGAGTTAATTGCCATCTACTAGCTAATCTTTTTTTTTTTTCTTTTTAAATACAAAGTCTCACTCTGTTGCCCAGGCTGGAGTGTAGTGGCATGATCTCAGCTCACTGCAACCTCCGCCTCCCGGGTTCAACCAATTCTCGTGCTTAGCTGGGATTATGGGTATGCGCCACCATGCCTGGCTAATTTTTGTATTTTTAGTAGAGATGGGGTTTCGCCATGTTGGGTAGGCTGGTCTTGAACTCCTGACCTCAAGTGATCCGCCCACCTTGGCCTCCCAAAGTGCTGGGATTATAGGCATGAGCCACCGTGCCCAGCTACCAGCTAACACTTCTTTATATTAAAATATCGCTCTTTAGATAACTAACGCAGTAACTGTCTCCTGACTGGATCCTAGCTATAGAACATGTAATGAGGCTTGTATAGTTATTTTAAAACAAACTAATTAAAAATTTATACTTTTCTCAGTTTTAATTTCTAACATGGTAAATAGTGATAGATATAGGCCATATAAAGAAAATATTTAACGCTTTTAAAAGTGTAAAAATAGGCCTGGTATGGTGGCTCATGCCTGTAATTCCAACGCTTTGGGAGGCCACGACAGGTGGATTAGGTCAAGAGTTCTAGACCAGCCGGGCCAACATGGTGAAACCCCATCTCTACTAAAAATACAACAAAAATATAGCCAGGCGTGGTGGCTCCTGCCTGTAATACTAGCTACTCGGGAGACTGAGGCAGAAGAACTGCTTGACCCCGGGAGGCAGAGGTTGCAGTGAACCGAGATCGCGCCACTGCACTCCAGCCTGGGTGATAGAGCGAGACTCCACATCTAAACAAATAAATATGTTTTAAAATAAATAAATAAAAGTGTAAAATTTTCACGAGATGAAAAAGTTTGAGGGGCGGGTCCAGTGGCTCATGCTTGTAATCCCAGCACTTTGGGAGGCTGAGGTGGGAGCTTTGCTTAGGCAAGCCAAGGAGTTCAAGACCAGCCTGTACAACAAGGTGAGACCTTGTCTCTCTTAAAAATAATAATAAAAAATAAAAATGTTGAGAACTGCCGCTTTACTGCAAGTCTTCTCTGAGTCTTTGATACACTAAAGCACATTGCAAATCTGAATTTATACCCAAGTCTAATATATATAAAGCTGTAGGAGGCAGTGAGGTTGACAACTTGTAAATCTTGAAAACTTGAAATCTTTCTTTTTCCTGGTTCAGAAGTTCCTCTTTAAAAAATAGAAGAAAGAGATCACACCTTATCAGATAACAATGTAATTAAAATGTAATATATTTGCTGGAATTACTTGACCGTGAAGGGAAGATATAATGGAAAGCTTGTTGATGCTTAAAAGGTGAAGTGTCTCTGGAGAGCAGTAGCTGGGAAAAAATAAAAGAGAGGTGATGGTAGGTGAGAGATTTTAGCCCAGTTACAATGAAACCTCACAGTAGTGTATCAGAAACTGCAAGTTAAACAGTAAAATAACCCAGGCCCTTTTGTTAAGGAACTTAAAGTGTCCTGGGAAGACAGGGAAGTAATGAATATACCAGGAAGTAATTAATATACACAATGAAGGACATTTGTTGGGAAGAGGGTCAAGGAAGACTTTCTTGGGAAAAGCTCTTCCGCTACCTCATTGCCTGGCAAGAGGCGCATGGTGTCATGAGGAGATCAGTGTGGGAAGACAGGGGTAGCTAGAGTGACGCCAAGCAGAGGTCACATCTCAGGACGGAACTTCTATTCTATATTAGGATTTTACTCTTGAGGCATTGGAAGCGTGTGGTAGGGTGTCTGAGGGGGCCACAAAAAGTTTTTGTTTGTTTGTTTTGTAGAGACAGGGTCTTGCTATGTTGCCCAGGCTGGTCCCCAACTCCTGGGCTCAAGGAATCCTTCTGCCCCGGCCTCCCAAAGTGCTAGAATTACAGGCATGCACCATGATGCTTGGCCAGAAAGTTTTTACCTACGGAAGAACAATTAAATGTTTCTTTTAGAGAGGCAAACAAACAATTAAACCACTTGAGAAACTACTGTATCAAGAACACGACTAGGAAGCATGTTATTGTTATTATTCAACATTTTTCTAATCAATACAATAATACTACAAAAACACATAATCTACAAATTTATTCATTCAAGGCTGGGCGTGGTGGCTTATGCCTATAATCTCAGCACTTTGGGAGGCCGAGGCGGGTGGAGCACCTGAGGTCAGGAGTTCGAGACCAGCCTGACTAACATAGTGAAACCCCATCTCTACTGAAAATACAAAATTAGCCAGGCGTGTAATTAGCTGCGCGTGGTGGTGGATGCCTCTAATCCCAGCTACTGCAGAGGCTGAGGCAGGAGAATCACTTGATCCCAGGAAGTGGAGGCTGCAGTGAGCTGAGATTGTGCCATTGCACTCCAGCTTGGGGAACAAGGGCAAAACCTCGTCTCAAAAAAAAGAAAAAATTCAGTCAGCCAGCAAATATTTATTAAGCACTTACTATGGGCCAGGCACTGTAAGAATACAGCAATCAGCAATGAACCACAGTAAGAAGATCCCTAGCTTCAGAAATAATCATTCTGGAAGAGAAAAAGTTGAAATCCTACTGGTCTGTCAGCATTTCATCTAGTAACTCTTTGATCTCGGCTTCCTGACTTCACTCCTTTTGCTTGTTTTCACCCACCTCTGCAGCCTCTCCTACTTCACTAGTTCCCTTTATTGACTTCTTTTTCTATGCTACTGCTAAATGCTGAGGTTTGATGTGGGTTCTTCTCTCTTCCCCACACCTTTTCTTTGTTAGTGATAACACTCAATCCCATCACTTTAAGTAACATCTATACTGTGTCAGGAGGTGCGGGCATCGGGGTAACGTAAAACCTCGACTGCATTTCGCTTTCAAGTTCCTTTTGATCTTTCCCATCAGAGCTGTTTCACCTCTAGTCTTCCCCATCACTGTGAATAAAATCATAAAATCACCCTCCCCCCAAGTTCTTAAGCAGGAAATGTTGGAGACGTTCATAACTGTTCACTCCCTCAGCTACTTTATTTAATCTACCGCTAAGATCCATAGGTTTTTACCTCTGTGGATTGTGCTTTTTGCACTGCAGTTTTGCATTGTTGAAATGTGCCATCTGAGTCAGGTGCGGTGGCTCACACCTGTAATCCCAGCACTTTGGGAGGCTGAGGCTGACACTTTGGGAGGCTGAGGCCAGGAGTTTGAGACCAGCCTGGACCACATGGCAAAATCCCATCTCTACTAAAAAGACAAAAATTAGCCAGGTGTGGTGATACACACCTGAAATCTCAGCTACTTGGGAGGCTGAGGCAGGAGGATCACTTGAACCTGGGAGGCGGAGGCTACAGTGAGCCGAGATTATGCCACTGCACTCCAGCCTGGATGACAGAGCAAGACTCCATCTCAAAAAAAAAATTTTTTTTTAGTCAGATTCTCATCCTGTTGCCCAGGTTGGAGTACAGTGGTGTGATCTTGGCTCACTGCAGCCTCAACCTCCCTGACTCAAGCGATCCTCCTGCCTCAGCTTCCTTAGTAGCTGGGACTACAGGCACATGCCACCACACTTGGCTAACTTTTTAAAATTTTATTGTGGAGATGGGGTTTTACTATCTTGTCCACGTTGGTCTCGAACTCCTGAGCTCAAGTGATCCGCCCACCTTGGCCTCCTAAAGTGCTGAGAATGTAGGCATGAGCCACCGCACTCTGCCGAAAACCATTTCTTCTAGTAGAATGGTAACTGACAATGTAAAAGAAATGAGTTAGAAAAATCACTATTTTGCAGCCATCATAGTGATAATTAATTCAGCTAAGAGTCATGAATGGATACTAAACTTAATAGGTGAAATCTTAATGAAGAACAGGGTATTTTCATAGTTGCAAATATGTTTCACATGTTTATTATTAATTACAGAGAGGAAAAATATAACTTTAAATAAGAATCCTGGCAGATATCATCACGAATAAATGGCTACGTTTAGTGTAAACGATGGTAAGATAGACCTACATCTTATGTTTCCTAATGTGATACAAAAGTCATAACATCATTTATATAGTATCCTGTCAAAATGCATAACCTCAACTGGGCATGGTGGCTCATGCCAATAATCCCAGCACTTTAGGAGGCTGAGGAAGGAGGATCACTTGAGTCCAGGAGTTTGAGAACAGCTTGGGCAACATAGCAAAACCCCATCTCTTAAATTAAAAAAAAAAAAAAAAATTAACTGGGCATGGTAGTGCACAACTGTAGTCCCAGCTACTTGGGTGGCTGAGATAAGAGGATTGCTTGAACCTGTGAGGTCAAAGCTGCAGTGAGCCATTATTGTGCCACTCTACTCCAGCCTGAAAGACAGAGCAAGCGAGATCCTGTCTCTTAAAAAAAAAAAAAAAAAAGTCTGGCGGGTGACTCACACCTGCAATCCCAGCACTTTGAGAGACTGAGGTGGGCAGATAACCTGAGGTCAGCAGTTCAAGATCAGCCTGTCCAACGTGGTGAAACCCCTTCTCGACCAAAAATATAAAAAATTATCTGGGTGTGGTGGTACACTCCTGTAATCCCAGCTACTCGGGAGGCTGAGGCAGAGAATCACTTGAACCCAGGAGGTGGAGGTTGCAGTGAGCCAAGATTGTGCTGCTGCACTTCAGCCTGGGCAACAGAGCGAAACTCCGTTTAAAAAAAAAAAAAAAAAAAAGATGTATATATTATCGAAGTATTTAGGGGTAAGGGAAGGGGCATGTCACAACTTATTTAAAAGTAGTTCAGGATCAAAGGTGTGTATAGAATTGGTTCTCATTATTTAAGGTAGTTATGTTCTTTAAAGGCACAACTAACACTGAATTAGCCAACACTGAACTGCTGCTCCTACAGGAAATACAGTTAAGCTCCTTCGAGCCTCTCGTCATGACATTTTTGACCACTGACCAATACCTGACCTTATTTCATGTGTGTTTCTGTTTAAAGACACTTTATTCAATATAGATTGTTGATTCCTTAACATTGAACTAAGTCAACAGCACTATAACTCATGCTTGAAGAAGCTTCTCTAACGTGTGCGTTATCTCTTTGTAAGCGCAGCTTCTTTGCACTTAGGAACACTAAACAGCTCTTCAACACTTTGCCTGGGGGCTGTTTTATACAACAAAATCACCAACAGAAAGCACAAAAATGTGACAAACATGCACTAAGTAGACTACCAAAAAAAGGCACTTGTTTACAGTATAAGAGTGAAAATAAGAGGCAGAGTGTTACCTTTTTCAGTCTCAGCTGGAAATATGCGGATCAGGCAACTCAAATTTGTATTGCTCTATGCATATCTACAAAACATAGCAAAAGTGCTTTGATGGATGATTGATTTGGGGGTTATGAATACATTTTAGCAAGTAGAAAAATTCACAAATACAGAATCTACAAATAATGAGGACTGAAGGTGTGTGTGTTTGTGTGTGTATACACCTACATACAGACACATATATACACATGGAAAGAGAGAGCAAGAGCAAGTGGTAAAACAAATCAAAATGTTAAGCATTAGTGAACCTGGGTGAAGGATATGTGAGAGTTGTAAGTAGTATTTATTTTTTGTGAGACAAAAATGTAAAGAACCTGGCACTAAATAGACTGCAAAAAAGGACACTTGTTTGCAGGGTCTCACTTTGTCACCCAAGCTGGAGTGCAGTAGTACGATCAGGGCTCACTGTAACTGATACCTCCTAGGCTCAAGTGATCCTTCCAACTCAGCCTCCTGAGTAGCTGGAGCTATAGGCACGTGCCACCACATCCAGCTAATTTTTAAAATGTTTTGCTATGTTGCCCAGGTTGGTCTCAAACTCCTGGGTTCAAGCAATCCTCCCCCCTTAGCCTCTCAAAGTGCTGGAATTACAGGTGTGAGCCATTGTGCCTAGCTGCAAGTAGGACCTCTTGCAACTCTTCTCTAAATTTGAAATTATTTGAAATGAAAAGTTTAAAAATTCAATAAATTCATATTACTCCTCAGCTTAAAATATTTAAATTGCTTTCACGTGCACATCACACATCCTTTAAGATCATGAAGAGTTCAGGCCCTTATCTGCCTCTCCAACATCATTCAGGCCACGGTTCCTCCAGCTTACTCTGACCAGTCTCAGAGGCTTTCTTTTAATTCCTGGAACACTTCCCTAGCTCCGTATCTAAATTAGATCCTGTTTATTATTCTCTTTCAAAGCACAGCATTTATCACAATTTGTAATTATACATGCAAACAATTATGTGTTCTTGTTTAATAAATGTTATGTATAAAATAATAATTATGAAGACATTTTAGAAATGGGGAATTATTTAGGTGACCTGATTTAAATGTTTAGGCATGGAAAATTATTTAGGTAAAGTTCTACATTACAAACAAAATTATTCATACACTGCACAGAGTAGCAAACATAAAATGGACAAGAATTAGAAATAATATGCAAATGCTTCATGTGATGGTTCATGCCTGTAATCCTAGCACTTTGAGAGGCCTCAAACAGGAGGATTGCTTGAGGCCAGGAGTTCGAGACCAGCTTGGGCAACAAAGCAAGAGCCCCACTGTCTGTACAAAAATAATAAAAATGAATGAAGTACTATACAAAAATGAGAATTCAGGAATAATGATGGAATTATAAACAGATGAAAATTAGTAAGTTTTTTAGGCTGCTTTTAGTAAGAGAGAAAAATAATACCACTTCAAAGACTGATTAATTACAATGTTAATGCTAAACAAATCTTTTTTTTTTTTTTTTTTTTGAGACGGAGTCCTGCTCTGTCACCCAGGCTGGAGTGCAGTGGCCGGATCTCAGCTCACTGCAAGCTCTGCCTCCCGGGTTCACACCATTCTCCTGCCTCAGCCTCCCGAGTAGCTGGGACTACAGGCGCCTGCCACCTCGCCCGGCTAAGTTTTTTTTGTATTTTTTAGTAGAGACGAGGTTTCACTGTGTTAGCCAGGATGGTCTCGATCTCCTGACCTCGTGATCCGCCCGTCTCGGCCTCCCAAAGTGCTGGGATTACAGGCTTGAGCCACCGCGCCCGGCCGCTAAACAAATATTTTAAATAAAAATCTCTGGCCAGCCATGGTGGTTTGGCCCTGTAATCCCAACACTTTGGGAGGCCAAGGCAGGAGGATCATTTGAGGTCAGAAGTTTGAGACCAGCCTGGGTAACATGAGATACTGTGTCTACAAACCAAACCAAAAAATTAGGTGGATGTGGTGGTGTGAACCCTGTAGTCCCAGCTACTTGGGAGGCTGAGGTGGGTGATTGCTTGAACCCAGGATTTTGAGGGTGGAGTGAGCTATCATGGCACTACTGTTCTCCAGCCTAAGAGACAGAGAAAGACTCTGCGTCTAAAAAATAAAATAAAATAAAATAAAAAATAGACTAGAGTATAGAATGAAGAAGGAGCAAGGCTGGTGGTGTGGAGGGAACCCAGTTAGAATAATTCAAGTGAGCATTCTTGGGTATGAATTAAGAGCGTGGCAGTGGGAATGAGAGACTGATGGATTCCGGGGATATTACAGATTTGATTAAGAGATTGACAGGATCTAATGACTGATTGAAACAAGTGAAGAATGGGAAAAACTCAAGGTCATTTTTTTTTTTTTTTTTTTTTTTGAGACAGTATCCCTCTGTCGCCCAGGCTGGAGTGCAGTGGTTCGATTTCGGATCACTGCAACCTCTGCCTCCTGCGTTCAAGCAATTCTCCCTGCCTCAGCCTTCGGAGTAGCTGGGATTACAGGTGCCTGCCACCACGCCCCACCAAATTTTGTATATTTAGTAGAGCCGGGGTTTGGCCATGTTGGCCAGGCCGATCTCCAACTCTTGACCTCAGGTGATCCGCCCTCCTAGGCCTCCTAAAGTGCTGGGATTACAGGCGTGAGCCACCGCGCCTAACCTCAAGGTCAATTCTTTTTTTTGAGACAGAGTCTAGCTCTGTTGCCCAGGCTGGAGTGCAGTGGCGCAGTCTCAGCTCACTGCAAGCTCTGCCTTCCGGGTTCACGCCATTCTCCTGCGTCAGCCTCCTGAGTAGCTGCGATTGCAGGCGCCCGCCACCACGCCAGGCTAATTTTGGTCAATTCTTAATTTTACATTTTGGGTCACTGGAGGGAGGTTGATCTAGTTCACTGAAATAGGGACCATAGGAGAAAACGCAGGTTTGAAGATGAGACACAGCCGGCTTTCTGTATCCTTGGGCTGCATATCTGCAGAGTCAACCAAGTGCGGGTTGAAATCTGCATATATGGAGAGGCAACTGCTGACCAAACGTTAGGTTGAACTTGTGGGACACCCAGGTGCAGACACTAGGCAGTTGTTTGTATAGGTCTTAAGGCCAGGAGAGAAATCTGGGGTCAAAGATATAGAAAGTCAAAAACATATAGATAGAAATTAAGCCATGGAAGTAAATGTCATCACCCAAGAAAAATATAGACTGAGAAAAGAAAGCTGAAATATTTAAGCCCCTATTACTATACGAAGAATTGTAGGAGGCACCAGGGGTACACAGACAGGACAAAATTTCTGTCTCTGAGGTGCTAAAGCTTGGGAGTGGGATAGGAAAGGGTCAGATAAGTGCTTTTTGTCAGGTATCTACTAAGCATTCGGTTCTCTCTTCTCCTCCTCAAATTAACATGACACAGCCCACTAAACTATGGGAGAGGATAGGCAAGAAAAACTTGAATAACAATATAATGAGTGCTATGATAATGTGCTATGGGATGGGGAAGAGAGGCTTAGGTTATTGACTTTTGAAGCCAGATAGGAATTGGCCAGGTAGAACATGGGGAAGGTCTTTGAAGAAAAGTAAAATAATATATGCAAAGTCATGAAGTCAAGAGAGACCTTGGGATATTGGCAAAATTCCTGTACTTCCCTATGCTGCCATTACAAGGTGCCCATGGCTACATGGCAGAGTAGAATTGATTGGACAATTTAATAGGTGCCAGATCATAATGAACATTGTATGCCATGCTACTTGAGATTTTATCCTGTGGGTAACAGGTGGATGTTAAGAAGTGGTATGTAGGAGAGTTGTAAAATTAGATTTGCATTTTAGGAAGATTGTCCTAGAAACAGTGGGAGACATAGATTGGTTTGGAGGAAGGGAGAATGATCAGAAAGGAATTTACACAAGTTCCCACCACCACAAATATCCATCTACCAGTGTCTATGGCCAAGAACTCTGCCTTCCCTTCTCTTGCCATAGATGAATGGTCTATGGCTCCTATCAAAGCTCAACCCCTCCACTTGTGCACCTAGATTAAAAAAAAATTTTTTTAGAGATGGGGGTCTCACTATGTTGCACCAGCTACAGTGCAGTTGCTAATCACAGGCAGAATTATAGTGCACTACAACCTCAAAGTCCTCAAGTGATCCTCTACCTCAGCTTCCCAAGGAGCTGGGACTACAGGCGCACATTTGTGCACTAGATTTTGTCCCTTTCTTTGCCTTCAAGGACATGGTTCCAACAATTCAAATATTCCTCTTTATTCCTCTATCAGCAGTTTTCCCTCCCTACTGGAACACTGCCATCAGCATACAAACATGTAGTTATTGCAAAGAAAATCTCTTTCTTGACCTCATCTCTTCTCCCATGGCCCCATTTTTTTCTCCCTTACTTTGCATTATAACTTTACATTTCCATCCATTCGTTCATGAACGTGCTTTAAATAGGCTTTCATGCCCACATTCCACAGGACTACTCTTGTCAAGGTTACCAGTGACGCCCACATGGTGTTGCTCTATTGAACAGGCACTCCCTAGTCCTCATTTTATTTGGCCTATCTGCTGCATTTGATACAGTTGATCACTCTCTTCTCTAAAGTTAACTTTTTTGGTTTTTTTTGAGACAGAGTCTTACTGTGTTACAGGCTGGAGTGCAGTGGCATGATCTTGGCTCACTGAAACCTCTGCCTCCTGGGTTTAAGGGATTCCTGTGCCTCTGCCTCCCAAGTAGCTGGAACTGCAGGCACATGCCACCACATCAGGCTAATTTTTGTATTTTTTGTAAAGATGGGGTTTCTCCATGTTGCCCAGGCTCTTCTTAAACTCCTGGCCTCAAGTGACCCACCCGCCTCGGCCTCCCAAAGTGTTGGTATTACAGGCATGAGTCACTGTGCCCAGCCTGACTGATGTATTCTTTATTGCCAAGCTTATAGTAAGCACTCAATAAATGTTACATAGATGAATGACTGAAGGTAGGTAGAGAGGAGAGGCTTTTGAAAATAATATAATTCAAGAAAATTGGTGTTATAATACAAAATATAAAGTTCAGTGTTTGCAGAATCTTTTACAAAATAAATATTATTTTGGCGATTTTTGGCTCTTGAACAGTCTTATTACTTTTTCCACACTTACTGTGAAGTGAAAAGAAATGATTACACACTGAGAAAATAGCCTGTCTTCTTAAGGTTAAGACAGTATTTGTAATAAGCTTCTGCTTGGCCTAGCTTCAGCAAGCTACCATACTTGTCCAGGTTCATGAGATCCATTAAAGGTACTTGGATGCTATGTTGAGGAGACTGGAGAGTATTTAGCTGTGCTTACAGATTTCAATTCTCACTAAGAATATATATTTTAAGAAAAAGTTTGTCTTAATTTTTGGTTATGCAAATACGACACATTTACTGCAGGAAAATTTAAAAATGCAGAGAGACAAAAATGATCACTTAGAATGTCTCTAAATAGAAATATCTTCCATTAATAGTTTTGTGTGTAATCTAATTTTTTATGAGTATCTGTTTATTGGCTAATAATTGTTTTTTTCTTTTTCTTATCTTTTTTTTTCTTTTGAGATGGAGTCTTGCTCTGTCACCCAGGCTAGAGTGCAGCAGTGCGATCTCAGCTCACTGCAACCTCCGTCTTCCAGGTTCAAGCGATTCTCCTACCTCAGCCTCCCAAGTAGCTGGGATTACAAGCACGCACCACCACACCCAGCTAATTTTTGTATTTTTGATAGAGATGGGGTTTCACCATGTTGGCCAGGCTGGTCTTGAACTCCTGGCCTCAAGCAGTCCTCCTGCTTGAGACCTCTCAAAGTGCTAGGATTAGAGGCAGGAACCACCACATCAGGAATTTGCATATCATAAACAATTATAAGAAAAATGCGAGGCTCACGCCTGTAATCCCAGCACTTTGGGAGGCTGAGGCAGGAGGATCACTTGAGTCCAAGAATTTGAAATCAGCCTTAATAACATGTTGCCAAAATTACTTTTGCACCAACCTAATAGTTAGACCCTTGTCATTGCAAAACAAACAAAAAAACAAACAAGCAAAATTAGCTAGGCATGGTGGCCTGTGGTCCCCAGCCACTTGGGAGGCTGAGGTGAAAGGATTTCTTGAGCCCAGGAGGTTGAAGCTGCAAGTGAGCCATGATGCCCTCACTGAACTACCCTGGGTGACAGAGACAGGGATACCCTGTTCTCCCTTGCACAACCCCACACCCACCCCGCCCTGCCCTGCCGAAACACACACACACACATGCACTCACACACACACGTACTCACACACGCCAGAGAAAGAGAGAGAGAGAAATGCATAAGGTTAACTTTACGAAAACATATAGTTCCCCAACCAAGTCTCTTTGTAATTTGATGGTGGAGGTTAATTACCTATCTACACAAAGTATGTGAGTTGAGGGTGGGGGTCTAGTGGAAATTTAGAAAGGGAGAGTCCTCGGAACAAACTTTGATCCTTCCGTAGCCAAGTAACTACTATATGGAGGGGAAAAGAAATCAGGGATAATTTGCCCATTTAATGAAGAACATATCTAAGATTCAAATACACTACACTATTTTGCTTCACTGAAAATGTTGCATAACTTCATTCAATTCATTACCTTAGCAAATATTTATTAAATGCCTTTTATGCTCAGGGCATTTTGCCAAGGGCACTGTGGGATACATGATTAATCAGACGTTTTTGGAGTAATGGAAAGAGATGTACTTTGGCATCATACTGACGAGTTTGAATTCCAGCTTCTTGGAAATACTACTCTTTTAACTGCAGTTTTTAAGTTTGTAAAATGAAGGAGTTAGAAAAAGGAAATGCATCTTTCACAGGAGGTGCTCAATAAATTGAGTTTTTCTCTCCCCAACTCCACTTTGAGGCATCTGCTAGAAGGTAAGTGATCAGGGAATTCACCACAGAAAGGGAGGGAGTGTGATTGATTTGGGTCATGAGATGGATTTAGACTCGTCAAGAAGTGAGAGACAGTACAGGTGGTAAGTGTGTGGACTTTACTAGATCTTGTGAGTAGATCTTATCTAAACGTGCCGGCACACGTTTACAGAGAGGTAGAAAAGCAGGAGCTGTAACTGTCAGGTTGCCTGCTATTTTAGTTCACTTGGGCTTCTATAATGAAATATCATAAACTGGGTAGCTTATAAAAAGAGAAGTTTATGTCCCATAATTCCAGAGTTTGGGAAGTTCAAGATCAAGGCAGATACGGTATCTGAGAGTCTTGCTTCCTAGACAGCAGTCTCTTTACTAAAACCTCACATGCTGGAAGGGGTAAGGGATCTTTCTGAGGTTTCTTCAAAAAAAAAAAAAAAATTTATTTAATGTATTTAACTGACAAATAATAATTGTATGTATTTATGAGGTATCATGTGATGTTTTCATGTGTCATGAAATAATTAAATCAAACTAACAGATTCATCACTTTAACATGATTTGTCCTGAATGGAATCCCATTCAGGAGGGCCCCACCCTTATGATCTAACCACCTTTAAAGGTCCCACCCTGTAATACTATCAACTTCAGCTTTAGCATTTTAACAGTCAGTTGAGGGTATAATCCCAACACTTTGGGAGGCCCAGGCAGGAGTTCAGGAATTGGAGACCAGCCTGAACTACATAAGGAGACCCCGTTTGTCCTAGGCACAGTGGCGCTCCCCTGTAGTTCCAGCTACTCGGGAGTCTGAGGTAGGAGAATAGGAGGATCACTTGAGCCCAGGAGGTGGAGGCTGCAATCAGCCAATGGTGCCACTGCACTCCAGCCTGGGTGACAGAGTTAGATCCTGTTTCCAAAACAAAACAAAAAACACAACAGCATTCAGATCATAGCATCTGCCTACTTGTAAAATCTCCTTGCAGTGCAGTGTTGGTTCGTACAAACATACAATATTATGACTTTAGCTTGAAATTAAGGCATCTTCTCTGACTGCATTACAAAGAAGCAAGTTTTTTCATATCGATTCAGTCAACACCTTTTATTTATCCAGATAATGTCTAGGATCGCACTTAATATCTAAGTGCTAGAATCTAATTATATAGGTATTAAAAAGCATTAAGTTTTGAAGACAGACACACAATTTTAATGTTTAGAGGTGACAGAGACATCTACAGCAGCACCAGAGAAGAAAAGATTTTCCATTTAAGATTTTAGGTAGTTTAACTCTAAAATGTGAAAATAGGCACATCTCACACACTATAAAACTATACACCATTTTAATTTTTACAACGTCAATTCTAATTACTAATTTTGGCAACGCTTCAGTAACGCTTCAGTGTGAAGACACCAGAGAAAATCAGTGAAAATGCGTGATTGAACTCTTATTGAGTCACTCTTCTCGGAAATCAGTCCTCCCCATTTTCTCCTTAAAAAATAGAATCCTGGAGATAGTCTAGTCCTGGCTTTTCGAGGAACAAACAACGGGGGACACAGAGAAACACGGATGCCGCAGTTTTCCAAGTGCGGCTTGCCCCTCCCACGTGATAGGTTTCTGGTATCGCCCCTCCTTGCTGGGGATTCAGGGGAAAATTCTAACGCTCCGTGGAGCCGTCCCCAGTGACGTCACGGGCGCGGCTCCGCTCCTTGACCAATCACGCGGCTGGATCCCGGGGAAGCCCGGGGCGGCGGCGGCGGCCTGGGCGCGTGCGCGAGGTCTCCGCGTGGCTATATAAACATGGCTGGCGTGGCTGCGCGGAGGGGCCGTGCCAAACGCGCGTAGGGGGCTATGGGCGCTCTGTGTTCGTAGTTTTGAAATTTCTGGCGGGGGAGCCGCTGCGCAGAGTTAGGCTCGAGGTGCGAGCTACGACCTTCCGGGAGCCGCACGTCCAGGCTCCGCAGCAGCGGGACCCGAGCGTGAGGCGCCGGGCTGAGGCAGCGCACGTGTGAGCGCCGCTGAGGAAGCTGCGAGAGGTCGGGCGGGTGTCGCTCCGGGGGCAGCCCAGGCTCGCGCGGACGGGAGGAAGGTCCGGGACGCGCGTGTCCTGCTGGGCAGCCGGCGCCCGTCACTGGTTTCGCTGCTGCGGCCCCCGCGCCTCTCTCCAGCGATGCTGTGGAGCCCGAACCGCACCGGAGTCGGCTGCCACGCGCCAAGCCTCCCCTCACCTCTGCTCCTGGAACCGCAGCGCCGCAGCTGCTGCTGAGCCCCTGGGGGATGCCCGCCGGCCTCACCGAACCCGCCGGCGCCGCTTCCCCGGCTGCTGTGAGCGCCTCGGGGACCGTGACCATGGCCCCGGCCGGGGCGCTGCCGGTGCGGGTGGAGAGCACTCCTGTGGCCCTGGGCGCCGTGACTAAGGCTCCTGTCAGCGTCTGCGTGGAGCCCACGGCGTCCCAGCCCCTGCAGTCCCCCGTGGGGACCCTGGTGACCAAAGTGGCTCCGGTCAGCGCCCCTCCTAAACTCAGCAGCGGCCCTAGGCTGCCTGCTCCTCAGATAGTCGCCGTGAAAACCCCCAACACCACGACGATCCAGTTTCCTGCTAATTTGCAGCTTCCTCCAGGTATGTTGATCACCCTTTCCAGCCTCGTCTGTCGGTCCAGCTGGCGGTGATGGGAAAAGTCGTAGCCCCAGATTGCTCCTAAAAAAACCTCTGAGCCACGGGAACCTTTCATAATCTTGACTTTACAGGGAACACATTCTTTTTGTGTCATTACTGCATGGTTTTTCTTTTCATATTTAAGGAAAGAATCTTTTCACCTAAGTCACACAGTAAAAAGCTGTATCAAACTAATTTTCGGGGGAGGGCTTTCAGGCACTGACTCTTAGGTGGGGGAGATAATATAGCTAAAGTTAATTTCCATGTGGAGGAAGGACCAGTTTGTACCGTGGATTTCCATACGCTTAGATGTCGAAGTGCGTTGTACTTATTTTATTAATTATGAATGAATGAATGAACGAATGAGGTATGGTTTCGCTCTGTTGCCCAGTCTGGAGTGCAGTGACGCGATCACGGCTCACTGGAACCTCGAACTCCTGGGCCCAATCGATCCTCCCGCCTTGGCCTCCCAAAGTGCTGGGATTGCAGGCGTGAGCCACCGGGCACGGCCTAACGGTGAAGTTCTTGTGTATTAAAACTGAAAGAGATTTTTAAATTTAACCAAGTCAGGATAGTTTTACCGCTTTCTAGTACCAAGTACGAATAATGCTGTTCCTGCACAATCTTTAAATGTCTTAATGATTCTAACTTTCAATTAGCAGAATCCCTGACTGGGAACACGTGCCACAGTTGTCAAACAGATCAGAGTCACGCAATTGTTACAGTTGCAATTGAAGCCGTCCGACGAATGCTACTGTTAATGAGTCTTTCACTACTTTCTATCCTAAGGCTTTTTACTCTGTTGGGCTGTATTTCATGATTTCTCTAAAGGTTTTGCTTTGTGATAATTTACGTATTGTAAATATGCTGAATGATTTTGGGGTGTTCAGTCTTACTTTACTGAAAGTCTCTTGGAATTTGCTTTCTATTAATTTTGTTTAGCAGTTATTGGAACTCTGACCTGCAAAGATGGTAAAAAAAAAAAAAGGGGAAGCATTGATTCAAAAGATTCTATAACCCTTAATAAAATGGCAGGGGTCCTTTTTGTATGTAATGTTGTTGTTAGTCATACACGTTGTGAATAGATTATGTTTTTCACTTTTTATGAAGTTCTATTTCAGTTTTATATGGTATACAAGGTATGTAAAACTGTTAAGGCAGTGTTACAGCAGTGTGCAGCACCTAATACATTATTTGGCAGTTCTAAATTGTTACTCTACGTTGTTATTCTGCATATATGTTTATAAATTAGTTCTGAATGTGTTAGAATGAAATCACCCCCTAATATGTTAAACTGTAAATCCTATCTAGTCACTGAAGTTTATTTATAAATAATCAAAAAAAAAAAAACTATTAAGAAAGAACTGTCGGAAAGGCTAAGGCACGAGAATTGCTTGAACCTGGGAGGTGGAGGTTGCAGTAAGCCAAGATACCTTGCCAGTGCACTCCAGCCTGGGCAACAGAGCGAAACTCTGTCCCTCCCCATCCCTTCCCACCCCCCACAAAGAAAGAACTGTCAAGAGTGAAAACTTTCTGGTAAGTGAGAGTGAATCACTTACTGGAGGATTGGGGCCTTACCATGCTAAGCACTTTTAACAAATTATTTATATTCTTTTATTTGTTGGTCATAATAGACAGGTAGCAAATAAGGAAAGAGGTATCTAAGAGTAAATAATTTGTCCAATGCCAGGCAACCCATAGGTGTCAGGGGGAGTTTTAGCTCAGGTCTGTTTAACTCTATTCTTTCCACAACTCTATGCTTATTTTTTTACTTGTATGTGTACGGTATGCGTCATTGAGTGTCAGTAATGAAAGGTGATTCAGAGAACTTTAGATTTCAGTCTTTCATTTTATATACCAAGGAATCAAAACTGAAACTTGGCAGAGTTAAATAGTAGCAAACTAGGACCGTAGTCTAATTATGTTCATGGCACTGTATTAAATCATTGCATGCTGTTTACCTCTGAGAAACCCCTACAAAAGAGAGAAAGAAGATAATTTGTCTTTAGGAACTGGTCGTTATAGAGGAAGTGGGGTTTTGCTTTTGGGAATTTCTGCTGATGTGTGGCAGAAGGGTGTACTAATTACATCTGTGCTCTTATTGGGCAGGATGAGACAAACAATAATTGAAGAATGAAATGGAAAGACTGATTAAAGTAACTTTTTAAAAACATTATGAATCTTGTACTATTTCTTTTCTTTCTTTCTTTCTTTTTTTTTTTTTTCCTGAGACAGAGTGTCACTCTGTTGCCCAGGCTGGAGTGCAGTCGCATGATCTAGGCTTACTGCAACCTCTGCCTCCCAGGTTCAAGCGATTCTCCCGTCTCAGCCTCTCGAGTAGCTGGGATTATAGGCACACACCACCAGGCTCAGCTAATTTCTATATTTTTAGTAGAGCTAGGGTTATACCATGTTGGCTAGGCTGGTCTCGAACTCCTGACCTCAAGTGATCTGCCTGCTTTGGCCTCTCAAAGTATTGGGATTACAGGCGTGAGCCACTGCGCCGGCCTGAATCTCGTACTATTTCTTTTGCATACCAAGAATTAGTGCTTGATTACACAAGGGTGCTTATATATGTCAGTTCCTCATTTTCCAAGATAATGAATACTTTAAGTATTTGATTCTCTTTACTTCAGAATTTCATCTATGAACAGAACTGGTTTAAAAATATATATATATATATGTGTGCACCACAGGTTTTTCTAGGGAGCAGGAACTGGAAATAAAAAGTATGCACAAGAGGGTGTTTGAGGAAATATTAATAAAAGGTTTTCAGTAATTTCTTCAATCTTCTCTTTTGTGAACATGTGGGGTTTTAGGCTGAACTGTGGTTCTTTCTCTTCTTGATATTCTTCATCTTGTCTATCACCTGTTTGAGAATGATAAGCAAGGACTTGATTCCTTCTTTTAGGTCATCAACTGGGATAAATTCCGCATGATAATTGTACTGTGCAAAGATGTGAAAGTTACTTATGAAGCACTGAGGTCCCTTTTCATCAGCCTGTCTTCATGCTGAGACAGGGCATAGAATTTGCATCTCCTTTCCCAACTTAGAGATCCAGTCCTTGGATAAGTTCTTTGTATCCACTCTGTCTTTATCAAAGGGATACAGTGTACATGATCACCACCTCCACAGTTGTCACAGTGCTGCTGGGCTTCATGAAATGAGGGGTATTCTTTTCAGTGTTCACACACCATCCACTGGTTGATTTTTAGACTGTAGAGTCAGCGTAAAGTGATAGTGGCCATGGCGTTATTCTGTCGGTAGTCAGCCCTCAGGAGAAAGTGCTGGTGCTCCTCTCCTAAGGCTCTTCCTCAAGGCGAGGTTAGGTTCTGTTACGTGTTTCCATTTGGGTGCCATGCTTTCACCCTCATAGTACTCCCACACTTTGTTTTCTTTTTGATTACAAGGTCCACAGAAGCAGGGACTTTCTGTCACTGTTATTCTCAGGGCCTAGTAAGTTGCACACAGAGAAGGCACTTAAGTATTTGAATGTAGGCATATGTGGAGAGAGTAGGGGGCAATAGGGCTGTAGCCCCTAACGGATTCTGAGGGCCATCACACACATCAGTGTGTTGAGTTTTGATTTCTTTGCTTATTCTACTTACAAAAGCAGTATATATTCATGTGAAAATCACTAAAATGTAATTTCCACTTCAAAGTATTATAATTAACAAACTTGTGGTGTGTTTTTTTGCCTTTTTTTTTTTTTTTTTTTTTGACGGAGTTTCGCTCTTGTTGCCCAGGCTGGAGTGCAATGGTGCGATTTGGCTCACCACAACCTTTGCCTCCCGGGTTCAAGTGATTCTCCTGCCTCAGCCTCCTGAGTACCTGGGATTACAGGCATGCGCCACTACGCTCGGCTAATTTTTGTATTTTTTGTAGAGATGAGGTTTCTTTATGTTGGTCAGGCTGGTCTTGAACTCCCGACCTCAAGTTATCTGCCTGCCTCGACCTCCCAAAATGCTGAGATTACAAGTGTGAGCTGCCCAGCCACTTGTTTTTTTTGGAGACAGAGTCTCACTCTGTTGCCCAGGTTGGAGTGCAGTGGCACGATCTCAGCTCACTGCAACCTCTGCCTCCCAGGTTCAAGCAATTCTCATGTCTTAGCTGCCAAGTAGCTGGGATTACAGGTGTGTGCCACCGCACCAGGCTAATTTTTTTCTTTTTAGTAGAGACAGGATTTTGCTATGTTGGCCAGGCTGATCTTTGAATTCCTGGCCTCAAGTGATGTGCTGATCTCAGCCTCCCAAACTGCTGAGACTACAGACATGAGCCCCTGCGCCCGGCCTATTGTGTCTTTTAAGTGTTAGTGTGTCTGGAGTTGGTTCCTTCTGGTGGGTTTGTGATCTCGCTGACTTCAAGAATGAAGCTATGACCTTCGTGGTGAGTGTTACAGCTCTTACAGATGGCACAGACCCAAAGAGTGAGCGGTAGCAAGGTTTATTTTGAAGAGCGAAAGAACATAGCTTCCACGGCGTGGAAGGGGACCCGAGCAGGTTGCCGCTGCTGGCTGGGGTGGCCAGCTTTTATTCCCTTATTGGCCCCTCGCATGTTCTGTTTCTTTCCTATCGGAGTGCCCTTTTTTCAGTTCTCCCTGTGATTCGCTACTTCTAGGATCCTGCTGATTGGTGCATTTTGCATTTTACAGAGTGCTGATTGGTGCCTTTTACAGAACTGTGATTGGTGCATTTTACAGAGCGCTGATTGGTGCATTTTACAGTCCTCTTGCTAGCTACAGAGCGCTGATTGGTGTGTTTTTACAGAACACTGATTGGTACATTTTACAATCCTCTTGTAAGACAGAAAAGTTATCCAAGTCCGCACTCGACCTAGGAAGTCCAGCAGGCTTCACCTCTCAATCCCCCCTCTAAACAGGACACCCCAACTGCTGTTGGGAATTGGGCCATGACCGCTCTAGTTACTTCCTGCTGGATAGGGGCGAAAAAGGGGCCCTGCAGTTGTAGTGTCCTTCAGAGGTGAACTCTCTAGGCCAGTCAAAGGGCCAGTGGGTTGGTCCAGGGGTCCTCAGTAGAAGTTGTGAGTTGAGCTCATTTGGGGTTCCATTTGTAAGACCATCTGTAGCTTGATGACCTCGATCCTGGAGGAAACAAATTGACAAGGAGGTTAAAAACACAGGTCCCGAAGGCGAGTAATAGCAAGATGGCTGTCACAGGACCTAGAAAGGGGAGAAGCCATGTCGCCCAACTCCAGAGTTTGCGATGAGTTTGAAAGGCATTGTTTGATTTCAGAAGCCTTTTCCTGTAAATGCTGGGTGGCATCTCATACTGGTTAGTATAAAAGCAACACTTCCCCTAAGAAGGTGCAAAGTCCTCATTTCTCAGTAGTGAGGAGGTCTAGGCCTCAGTGGTTTTGGAGAGTCCCTGCTGCCAAAGAGTCTATTTGGGATTGTAGAGTAAGGATAGATTTTGTTATTTTTTGCAAACTGTCTGAGAAATCCTTTGAGAGTGTGTGGTATAGGATAATGAAGTAGATAAACTGGCTATTCTGGTTCCTGTAGCGGTGGCCATTCCTAACCCTATAAGTAGCGGTATTAGTTGTATGGCCCTGCGCTGACGGACTTGAATTTTGAGGGGCACTGATAGGGTCTGATTTTCTGGGGCAATGTCAATGTTGGGACTTAGAAAGACTAAACTGCAGGTGCCTGTCTAGTTGGGAGGCAGATATAGGTTGAAGATCCACATAAGAATAATATGGCTTGGCTGGGTAGACAGAACTGGTTGTGTATGTTAAAAAGGTATATGAATTTGTTGTTTTCATTTTCCCATACTGCTAAAGTACTTGCCAAGGTAGCTCCGGTGAGTGGCTGGAAAGGGGTGTTGGGAGCAAACTGAGTGGCTCCCTGTGTTCTATTTTCCCACTGGAGAAAAAACTATTTTGTATCTACTAGGAAGCATTCAAGAGAGTAATTGAAAGAGGAGATGAGAAGGCATTCACTAGTGGTGGGGGCACTGCCGCAGGGGGTCCAGAGGTGAATGGTCATGCAGGGAGTATGTTTGCCATTACAAAACCTGAACTGTTTGTTAAGCAGGGAGGAAGTGATGACTTTGGGAGGCCCTGAGAAGCAGACAAACCATCTGAATGGAGCTGTTTGGGTGACTTGGAAGTTGCTATGATCAGTTGGGGCTTGAAGTTGTAGGGTGTAATTATGCTGATGGGATAGTAGGTGCCCCAGGGCCAGGCCTGATAACAGGTTGCGCTGGATGCATAAAGGGGCTTGGAAAGTTAAGATGGTATTTGTGGTTACAGGGCCGTGTATGGGCTTTTAATTGCTCGTGTGAATTATTTCATGAATTAGGACTTTAACCACTTCCTCAGCCTTCTCTGTCTTGCAGTGGAAGGCTTCTGTCCAATTTATAAAGGTATCAGCACAGATCAACAAGTATTGAAATCCCCTTGACTTAGGCATATGGGTGAAGTCTGACTGCCAGTCCTCTCCAGAATAGTGCCCTATTCTTTGTTCCCCCAGAGGGGCCTTATGATGGACCAAGGGATTATTCCTTTGGCACACCTCACAGACTTTGAGTACTTGCTGGATGGTCTGGAGGAGATTGGGCCCTGTAAATAGGGATTTGGCCATTTGATGAGTGTTCTCAATACCTATATGAAAAGTTTGGTGGAGGGTCTTAAGTATTTTCCACTGGCTCACTTTGGGTCTGAATACCTTTCCCCCTTCTGTCATTAACCACCCCGAGGGTAGAAAACTGTGCCCTGGTGAAAGTCCCCATTCTGTTTCAGTCGGAGAATTCTGGGGCTTAATCTCTTGGAGAGGGTTGTTCCATACCAAGGGTCCTTCCATAGGTATTCCTAACAGGAGGTTCTGCCTGGCAGCAGTTTTGGCCTCAGAGTCTGCCCGACGATTTCCTTCTGCCTTTTTTCCTTCCCCTTTTTGATGGCTTTGGCAGTGTAAGAGTGCCACCTCCCTGGGTTTTTGCACTGCGTGCAATAACTTCATGATTTCCTTGAGGTATTTAATGGGGGTTCCCTCAGAGGTTAGGAACTCCCTTTCTTTCCATATTGCAGCATGGGCATGTAGGATTAGATAAGCATACTTGCTATCTGTATACACATTTATTCTTTTTTCCTTTCCCAGTTCTAAGGCTTGGGTAAGTGCCACTAGTTCTGCTAACTGGGTGCTGGTCCCTTGGGGAAGAGGCTTACTTTCAAGTACTGTTACATCACTAACTGTGGCATAACTTGCCCTTCGTATCCCATTCTCCACAAATGGACTTCGTCGATATATAGGTTAAGGTCAGGATTAGCTAAGGGGACTTAAAAGAGATCCTCTTGGGCAGCATAGGTCTGGGCCACAATTTGTTGGCAGTCATGCTCGATTGGTTCTCCATCCTCTGGGAGAAAAGTAGCAGGGTTGAGGGCTGCACACATACATATTTGAAGCACTGGTCCCTTAAGGAGTAGCGCCTGATATCTAAGCGGGCGGTTGTCTGATAGCCATAAACTTCCTTTGGCACCTAGTATGCCATTTACATCATGAGTAGTACAGACAGTGAGATCCTTTCCTTGTATTATTTTGATAGCCTCTGATACTAAGATGGTCACCACCACAACTACCTGTAAACAGTGAGACCAGTCTTTTAGTACTACATCAATTTCCATACTTAGGTGTGCCACTGGTTGTGAGATTGTCCCATGAGTTTGAGTAAGTGCTCCAAGAGCTATTCCCACTCTCTGTGGCGTATAAAGAGCAGCTTTGTCCTGTGGGAAGGCTTAAGGCTGGAGCTTGTAGGGCCTGCTTTAAGGTTTTGAAGGCTATTTTTGCCTCTGGTTCCCATTCTACTAGATACAGTATTTGCCCTCTGGGTCTCCTTGATTAGTGTATGGAGTGGCCTGGCCATCTTGCTGTAGCCAGGGATCTGTAGTTGGCAAAAGCTGGTGATCCCACGGAACCCCTGCAACTGTTTTAATGTCCTAGGGCAAGGATAAGCCAGTATAGGTTGTATTCGTTCCTTGCTGAGGGCCCTGGTTGCTCTGGCTAAGATTAGGCTTAGATATTTGACTTGTTGTAGGCAGAGCTGAGCCTTCAATTTAGACGCCTTGTACCCTTGCTTAGCTAGAAAGTTCAAGAGATCTAGAGTAGCCTGCTGGCATGAGGCTTCTGAACTGGTAGCCAAAAGTAAATCATCCACATACTGAGGGACCAGAGTGCCCGGACTTGAGAAGTGGCCTAGGTCTTGTGCCAGTGCCTGACCAAACAGATGAGGGGTATCCCTAAACCGTTGAGGCAAGACTGTCCACGTAAGTTGGGATGTGTGGTCTGTGGGATCCTCAAAGGCAAAGAGAAACTGGGAGTCAGAGTGCAGGGGAATGCAGAAGAAGGCATCCTTGAGGTCCAGAACAGTGAACCATTCTGCTTCCTCTGGTATTTGAGAGAGCAGAGTATGGGGTTGGGTACAACTGCATATAGAGGAATTACTGCCTCATTGATGAGTTTAAGATCTTGCACTAGTCTCCACTGACCGTTTGGTTTTTGTACTCCTAGAATTGTGGTGTTGCAGGGACTGCTGCATTTTCTTACGAAGCCTTGAGCTTTTAAATGTCTAACAATATCCTGTAATCCTTTATGAGCTTCAGGCCTTAAGGGATACTGCCTTTGATAAGGAAAAGTGGTGGGGTCTTTTAGCCTGATTTGGACTGAGTGGGCATTTTTTGTCCTTCAAATTGTCCTTCCAATGCCCGGATTTCAGGGTTTGATTCCCTCCTCAAGTAGGGGACAACAAATGGGTTACTGGTTTCCCATATTCATGCAGATAATAACTCCAGCTTTGGCTAATATGTCCCTCCCTAATAAGGGTGTGGGACTTTCAGGCATAACAAGAAAGGCATGTGAAAAGAGCAAAGTCTCCCAATTACAACTGAGCAGGTGGGAGAAATACCTGGTTACAGGCTCTCCCAGGATTCCTCAGATGGTAACGGACCTTGAGGTTGGCTGCTTGGGGCAGGAGATTAACACTGAGAAGGCTGCGCTGGTGTCCAGGAGGAAGTCAATTTCCTGGTCCTTGATGGTTAAATTTACCGGGGCTCAGTGAGGTTGATGATGTGAGCTGGTGCTTGCCCTGAGCACCCTGAGTCCTGTTGTTGGATCATCTGGTTGGGGGCTCCTGTCTCAGAGAACCTTTGTTTTCTAGGGCAGTGTGCCTTCCAGGGATTGCCTTGGCATAGTGGACATGAGTGAGGGGGCAGCTTGTTTCTCGTTGGACAATGTTTTTTACAGTGTCCTTGCAAACCACACTGATAACAAGCCCTACCGGGTTATTGCCCTGCTCCATTTTCTGTCCTCCGTGAACCATCAAGGTTTGTTTGTCTGAGGGCCATGACTAAGGCTGCGGCCTTTCTCTTATCTCGCTTTTCCTTTTCGTCCTGTTCCTCTTGGTCCCTATTATAGAACACTGAGGTTGCCAGGTTTAATAATGCCTCCAGATTTTGTTCAGGGCCCAGGGGTCGCTTTTGGAGCTTTCTCCTGATATCTGCAGCTGATTGCATAATAAACTTACCTTTGAGGATGAATTAACCCTCGAGGGAGTTGGGTGACAGGGGTGTATATTTTCTTAAGGCCTCCCATAGCTGCTTTCGGAAGGCAGTAAGATTTTCTTCCTTTTCCTGAATTATGGTGGACATCATTGAATAATTCATGGGCTTTTTCCTAATTCTCCTTAGTCCTTCTAGAACACGGGTCAACAGATGTTTGTGATTCCAGTCCCCATGATCTGAGTCTAGATCCCAGTGGGGATCCATACTGGGGATGGCTTGCTGACCGGTAGGGAATTTGTCCCTTTCTTTGGCTGTCATTCTATCATTTACTTGACTAAGAGACCAGGTATCTCCAAACTCTCGGGCTGCAGCTAAAGCACATTCTTCTCATTAAAGGCCAGGGTTTGATCTAACAATAGCATGACATCTCTCCAAGTGAAGTTGAAGGTTTGCCCTAGACCCTGTAGGACATCTATATACCTATCAGGATAATCTGAAAACTTCCCCAGGTCTACCTTGATCTGCTTTAAATCAGAGAGGGAGAAGGGACGTGTACCTGGGTTGGGCCAAATTCCCCTCCCCCTACAGCTTGAAGGGGACATAACTGATAGCCTGGGGGTTTTTGTGGTCCCTTGGAGATTTCTTGCTGTTTCCTTCTGGGTGGGGGAGATTAGAGGAGGCTTATCATTAATAGGAAGGGGAGCTGTAGGGAGGCTAGGATATGGAGGTAAGCTGAGAGGTCCTCCTGTGGGATGTGGATTGCAAGCTTTGCATAGTTGTGGATTATCCTTCAATGAAAAGAAAGCTTGAACATAAGGTGTTTCACTCCATTTGCCTTCCCTCTTACAGAAAAGGTCAAACTGCGGGATAGTATTGTAATTTATACTTCCCTCAGTTGGCCATTTTTTCCCCATCAGAGAGAGAATATTGGGGCCAGGCGTAGTGCAGAAAAAAATAAGCCACTTCTTTTTCAGGGTTTTTGGGTCAAATTGGTTCCAATGGCGTAGGATACATTTTAAGGGTGAGCCTGTTGATGCCTGAGTGTTTTCCGTCTGAAAGAAAAAACCGCCCGTGTATTTTTTTTTTTTTTCTCCCCCTACCCAAGACCCACACGGTCCCTGGACCCTGCTGTTTGGAATAGTTGCGCTCACCGAAGCAACAGCGGAAACACTGGTTTTCCTCCTAGACCACAAAGGGGACCAAGGAAGGTCGGATTTAGTGGCATTCTCGAAAACCTGTACCCTTGCCTTTCCTCTTAGACCACAAAGAGGACCAAGAAAAATCGGATTTAGTGGCCTTTACTGACACATTCTCGAAAACCTGTTAGAGTCCTAAGCATTTTCTCTTGTTGGTATTGGGACCTTACTCTTGTCCTATGAAGATGATATGCCTCAAAATGGAGTGGAGGGTCATACCCCGAGGGAGGGAAGGGATCTCCAGGGTTGGAAGAGTGACGCTTTTTGTCCTCTCTTCTTATCATATGAATAGGAAGGATATAATTTCTGAGGCTCTCCATATCCTAGCTTCGGAAATAGCCTTTGTTAGGTCTGCTAGTCTGAGGAGGGATCTTAAAATTCCAGATAGTCCCCCCTCTGTGAAGGGGCTTTGGGCAAAAATTATGTCTTTGATCGGTGAGCCCGCGTGTCTAAAGAAGGGAACAGAGTCCTGAAATTAATTAATTTATTATGAATAATGAACTAATATTTATACCTTTTTTAAATTACACTTTAAGTTCTAGGGTACATGTGCACAACGTGCAGGTTTGTTACTTACGCATACATGTGCCATGTTGGTGTGCTGCACCCATTAACTCGTCATTTATGTTAGGTATATCTCCTAATGCTATCCCTCCCACCTCCTTCCACTCCACGACAGGTCCCAGTGTGTAATGTTCTCCACCCTGTGTCCAAGGGTTCTCATTGTTTAATTCCCACCTATGAATGAGAATATGCAGTGTTTGGTTTTCTGTCCTCATGAAATTTTGCTCAGAATGATGGTTTCCAGCTTCATCCATGTCCCTACAAAGGACATGAACTCATCCTTTTTTATGACTGCATAGTATTCCATGGTGGATATGTGCCACATTTTCTTAATCTGGTCTATCATTGATGGACATTTGGGTTGGTTCCAAGTTTTTGCTATTGTGAATAGTGCTGCAATAAACATAACGTGTGCATGTGTCTATATAGCAGCATGATTTATAATCCTTTGAGTATATACCCAGTAATGGGAAGACTGGGTCAATGGTATTTCTAGTTCTAGATCCTTGAGGAATCGCTACACTGTCTTCCACAATGGTTGAACTAGTTTACAGTTCCACCAACAGTGTAAACGTGTTCCTATTTCTCCACATCCTTTCCAGCACCTGTTGTTTCCTGACTTTTTGATGATCGCCATTTTAACTGCTGTGAGATGGTATCTCATTGTGGTTTTGATTTGCATTTCTCTGATGGCCAGTGATGATGAGCATTTTTTCATGTGTCTGTTGGCTGCATAAATGTCTTCTTTTGAGAAGTGTCTGTTCATATCCTTTGCCCACTTTTTGGTGGGGTTGTTTGATTTTTTCTTGTAAATTTATTTTAAGTTCTTTGTAGATTCTGGATATTAACCCTTTGTCAGATGGGTAGATTGTGAAAATTTTCTCCCATTCTGTAGGTTCACTCTGATGGTAGTTTCTTTTGCTGTGCAGAAACTCTTTAGTTTAATTAGATTCCATTTGTCAATTTTGGCTTTTGTTGCAATTGCTTTTGGTGTTTTAGACATGAAGTCCTTGCCCATGCCTATGTCCTGAATGGTATTGCCTAGGTTTTCTTCTAGGGTTTTTATGGTTTTAAGTCTTTAATCCATCTTGAATTAATTTTTGTATAAGGTGTAAGGAAGGGATCCAATTTCAGCTTTCTACATATGGCTAGCCAGTTTTCTCAGCACCGTTTATTAAATAGGGAATCCTTTCCTCATTTCTTTTTTTTGTCAGGTTTGTCAAAGATCTGATGGTTGTAGATGTGTGGTATTATTTCTGAGGGCTCTGTTCTGTTCCATTGGTCTGTATCTCTGTTTTGGTACCAGTACCATGCTGTTTTGGTTACTGTAGCCTTGTAGTATAGTTTGAAGTCAGGTAGTGTGATGCCTATAGCTTTGTTCTTTTGGCTTAGGATTGTCTTGGCAATGTGGGCTCTTTTTTAGTTCCATATGAACTTTAAAGTAGTTTTTCCAATTCTGTGAAGAAAGTCACTGGTAGCTTGATGGGGATGGAATTGAATCTACAAATTACTTTGGGCAGTATGACCATTTTCATGATATTGATTCTTCCTATCCATGAGCATGGAATGTTCTTCCATTTGTTTGTATCCTCTTTTATTTCATTGAGCAGTGGTTTGTAGTTCTCCTTGAAGAGGTCCTTCACATCCCTTGTAAGTTGGATTCCTAGTATTTTATTCTCCTTGAAGCAATTGTGAATGGGAGTTCACTCACAATTTGGCTCTCTGTCTGTTATTGGTATACAGGAATGCTTGTGATTTTTGCACATTGATTTTGTATCCTAAGACTTTGCTGAAGTTGCTTATCAGCTTAAGGAGATTTTGGGCTGAGACGATGGAGTTTTCTAAATATACGATCATGTCATCTGCAAACAGGGACAATTTGACTTCCTCTTTTCCTAATTGAATACCCTTTATTTCTTTCTCTTGCCTGATTGCTCTGGCCAGAACTTCCAACACTGTGTTGAATAGGAGTGGTGAGAGAGGGCATCCCTGTCTTGTGCCAGTTTTCAAAGGGAATGCTTCCAGTTTTTGCCCATTCAGTATGGTATTGGCTGTGGGTTTGTCATAAATAGTTCTTATTATTTTGAGATACATCCCATAAATACCTCTCAATACAATTATTGAGAGATTTTTAGCATGAAGGACTTTTGAAATTTAAGGTCTTTTCTGCATCCATTGAGATAATCATATGGTTTTTGTCTTTGGTTCTGTTTATATGCTGGATTATGTTTATTGATTGGCCTATGTTGAACCAGCCTTGCATCCCAGGTATGAAACCAACTTGATCGTGGTGGATAAGCTTTTTGATGTGCTGCTGGATTCGGTTTGCCAGTATTTTATTGAGGATTTCTGCATTGATGTTCATCAGGGATATTGGTCTAAAATTCTTTTTTTGTTGTGTCTCTGCCAGGCTTTGGTATCAGGATAATGCTGGTCTCATAAAATGCGTTAGGGAGGATTCCGTCTTTTTCTGTTGATTGGAATAGTTTTAGAAGGAATGGTGCCAGCTCCTCTTTGTACCTCTGGTAGAATTCAGCTGTGAATCCGTCTGGTCCTGGACTTTTTTTGGTTGGCAGGCTATTAATTATTGCCTCAATTTCAGAGCCTGTTATTGGTCTATTCAGGGATTCAACTTCCTGGTTTAGTCTTGGGAGGGTGTATGTGTCCAGGAATTTATCCATTTCTTCTGGATTTTCTAGTTTATTTGTGTAGAGGTGTTTATAGTATTTTCTGATGGTAGTTTGTATTTCTGTGGGATCGGTGGTGTTATACCCTTTATCATTTTTTATTGCATCTATTTGATTCTTCTCTCTTTTCTTCTTTATTAGTCTTGCTAGAGGTCTCTCAATTTTGTTGATCTTTTCAAAAAACCAGCTCCTGGATTCATTGATTTTTTGAAGGGTTTTTTGTGTCTCTATCTCCTTCAGTTCAGCTCTGATCTTATTTCATGCCTTCTGCTAGCTTTTGAACGTGTTTGCTCTTGCTTCTCTAGTTCTTTTAATTGTGATGTTAGGGTGTGGTGTCAATTTTAGATCTTTCCTGCTTTCTCTTGTGGGCATTTAGTGCTATAAATTTCCCTCTACACACTGCTTTAAATGTGTCCCAGAGATTCTGGTATGTTGTGTCTTTGTTCTTCTTAGTTTCAAAGAACATCTTTATTTCTGCCTTCATTTCGTTATGTACCCAGTAGTCATTCAGGAGCAGGTTGTTCAGTTTCCATGCAGTTGAGCGGTTTTGATTGAGTTTCTTAATCCTGAGTTCTAGTTTGATTGCACTGTGGTCTGCGAGACAGTTTGTTATAATTTCTGTTCTTTTACGTTTGCTGAGGAGTGCTTTACTTCCAACTATGTGGTCAATTTTGGAATGAGTGTGATGTGTATATGCTGTTGATTTGGGTTAGAGAGTTCTGTAGATGTCTGTCAGATCCGCTTGATATAGAACTGAGTTCAATTCCTGGATATCCTTGTTAACGTTCTGTCTTGTTGATCTGTCTAATGTTGACAGTGGGGTGTTAAAGTTTCCCATTATTATTGTGTGGGAGTCAAAGTCTCTTTGTAGGTCTCTAAGGACTTGCTTTATGAATCTGGGTGTTCCTGTATTGGGTGCATATATATTTAGGTTAGCTCTTCTTGTTTAATTGATCCCTTTACCATTATGTAATGGCTTTCTTTGTCTCTTTTGATCTTTGTTGGTTTAAAGTCTGTTTTATCAGAGACTAGGATTGCAACCCCTGCCTTTTTTTGTTTTCCATTTGCTTGGTAGATCTTCCTGCATCCCATTATTTTGAGCCTATGTGTGTCTCTACACGTGAGATGGGTCTCCTGAATACAGCAAACTGATAGTCTTGACTCTTTATCCAATTTGCCAGTCTCTGTCTTTTCATTGGAGCATTTAGCCCGTTTACATTTAAGGTTAATACTGTTATGTGTGAACTTGATCCTGTCGTGATGTTAGCTGGTTATTTTGCTCGTTAGTTGATGCAGTTTCTTCCTTGCATCGATGGTCTTTAAAATTTGGCATGTTTTTGCAGTGGCTGGTACCGGTTTTTCCTTTCCATGTTTAGTGCTTCCTTCAGGAGCTCTTGTAGGGTGGGCCTGGTGGTGACAAAATCTCTCATCATTTGCTTGTCTGTAAAGGATTTTATTTCTCCTTCACTTAGGAAGCTTAGTTTAGCTGGATATGAAATTCTGGGTTGAAAATTCCTTTCTTTAAAAATGTCGAATATTGGCCCCTACTCTCTTCTGGCTTGTAGAGTTTCTGCCGAGAGATCCACTGTTATTCTGATGGGCTTCCCTTTTTGGGTAACCCGACCTTTCTCTCTGGCTGCCCTTAACATTTTTTCCTTCATTTCAACTTTGGTGAATCTGACAATTATGTGTCTTGGAGTTGCTCTTCTCGAGGAGTATCTTGGTGGCATTCTCTGTATTTCCTGAATTTGAATGTTGATCTGCCTTGCTAGGTTGGGGAAGTTCTCCTGGATAATATCCTGCAGAGTGTTTTCTCACTTGGTTCCATTCTCCCCGTCACTTTCAGGTACACCAATCAGACATAGAATTTGTCTTTTCACATAGTCCCATATTTCTCAGAGGCTTTGTTCATTTCTTTTTACTCTTTTTTTCTCTAAACTTCTCTTCTGGCTTCATTTTATTCATTTGATCTTTAATCACTGATAGTCTTTCTACCACTTGATTGAATCAGCTACTGAAGCCTGTGCATGCGTCACATAGTTCTTGTGCCATGGTTTTCCGCTCCACCAGGTCGTTTATGGTCTTCTCTACGCTGTTTATTCTAGTTAGCCCCTCATGTAATCTTTTTTCAAGGTTTTTGGGTTCTTTGTGATGGGTTCGAACATCCTCCTTTAGCTCAAAGAAGTTTGTTATTACTGATCGTCTGAAGCCTCCTTCTCTCAACTCGTCAAAGTCATTCTCTGTCCAGCTTCGTTCCGTTGCTGGCGAGGAGCTGCATTCCTTTGGAGGAGAAGAGGTGCTCTTAATTTTAGAATTTTCAGAGCTCTTCTGCTCTAGTTTCTCCCCATCTTTGTGGTTTTATCTACCTTTGGTCTTTGATGATGGTGACGTACATATGGGGTTTTGGTGTGGATGTCCTTTCTGTTTGTTAGTTTTCTTTCTAACAGTCAGGACCCGCAGCTGCAGGTCTGTTGGAGTTTGCTGGAGGTCCACTGCAGACCCTGTTTGCCTGAGTATCACCAGTGGAGGTTGCAGAATGGCAAATATTGCAGAACGGCAAATATTGCTGCCTGATCCTTCCTCTGGAAGCTTCGTCTCAGAGGGGCACACAGCTGTATGAGGTTTCAGTCGGCCCCTACTGGGAAGTGCCTCTGAGTTAGGCTACTCGGGGATCAGGGACCCACTTGAGGAGGCAGTCTGTCTGCTCTCAGATCTCAAACTCCGTGCTGGGAGAACCACTACTCTCTTCAAAGCTGTCAGACAGGGACGTTTTAAGTCTGCAGAAGTTTCTGATACCTTTTGTTCCGCCATGCCCTGCCCCCAGAGGTGGAGTCTACAGAGGCAGGTGGGCCTCCTTGAGCTGTGGTGGGCTCCTCCCAGTTCAAGCCGCTTTGTTTACCTACTCAAACCTCAGCAATGGCAAACGCCCCTCCCCCAGCCTTGCTGCTGCCTGACAGCAATTTTTTTAGGCCAGTGTTTGAGGTTTGTTCTGACCCAAGGAGGACCCTTCTTAGTTGTTTCTTTGGTTTTCTTTGGTAAACTAGTAGACTTATGGTTTAGCTTGTATGTCTCATGAAGCTACAGCCTCCTCTTAATTGCTACTTTGTTTTTGAGGGTGCCTTTAGCCTTGAACTTCTCCACTCTGTTTAACGTAAAGACATTTCATTTAGGGAGATATTGGGAGCAGAGGTCGGGACTGTGGCTTTCTTCTCTCTGAGTAATGTCCCTGCTCTAGGAATAGGGTACTGGGTGTGGGCAGTACTCAGGTCTTTTCTGCTCACCTCTCTCAACATGGAACCTCCACCTTATGAAAGAGCTGGGATGAGACACTTGAGTTCTAAGTGTTCTCAGTGTGCTGTCCTTGAAGGACAGATTTCCTTTTATGAATGGGAATGGGTGAAAGAAGGGAGACTTAAACCTCTAGGATGTGCCTGTCTCAAGTTTATCCTCTTCAATATGTAGCTGGGATGGGGGTGAGGATTGGTAGATGAGAAATGCAACTGACCTGCTCCTCCCAGGAAGATACTATACATAGCCTTAGATTGGGAGGTTAGGAGAGAGGGAGCCCTGCCTGTGTTCTTGGCCACACTCCCTGGAATGGAATTTCTGTCATGTTGAGGTGAGAAGGGAAAGAGGGGAGTTGGTTGCAGCTCAAAGGCCACATACTCTTGTTATTCTTACTGAGTTTTAGCAGATCTCCAATAACTGTAGTCATTTTCTGTATGCCTTAGGACAGTTTCCAAACGCTTTTTTTTTTGAGACAGAATCTCTCTGTGTCGCCCAGGCTGAAGTGCAGTGGCATGATCTCGACTCACTGTAATCTCCGCCTCTCAGGTTCAAGTGATTCTCGTGCTTCAACCTCCTGAGTAGTAGCTGGGATTACAGGTGCCTGCCACCACACTCGGCTGATTTTTGTCTTTTTCAGTAGAGACGGGGATTCACAATGTTTGCCAGGCTGGTCTCAAACTCCTGGCCTCAAGTGATCTGCCTGCCTTGGCCTCCCAAAGTGCTGGGATTACAAGTGTGAGCTACCATGCCTGGCCAGTTTCCAAAAACTTTGAATGGTTGTTTTATAAAAATAATTTTCACCAGTTACGCCTATTTTACTGGGAAACAGGGTTGTAGAGATCCTCTTGCCACCATTCTGAAAGTGGAACTCCAGCTATGAATATTTTTGTTTGTGCCTCCTTTTGACACAAAAGACTTTTTAAAAAAGATTTTATTTATATTAAGACACAGTGTTGTGCTCTGTCACCTAGGCGGAAGCACAGTGGCACCATCATAGCTTGCTGCATCCTTGAACTTTTGGGCTCAAGTGAGCCTCCTGCCTCAGTCTGTTGAGTAGCTGGGACTACAGGCACACACCCACTGCATTTGGCTAATTAAAAAATTTTTTTTTGTAGAGACAGGGTCTCACTTTGTTGCCCAGGATAGTCTCAAACCCCAGGTCTCAAGAGATCTTCCTGCCTTAGCCTGCCAAAGTGTTGGGATTACAGGCGTGAGCCACCAAGCCTGGCCAAGAATTACTTTAGGTTAGAAATACTGAGTTACAGGATACGCAAACGGAAATAAATTTTGCACAGTCATGTAAAATTGAAGAAAGTAGTTAGTTGTACCAAATTGTACTGCTACCACCAAGATATTAGAATTCCTGTTGATACACTTTTCTCTAACCCTTGGTATTGCCATTGGTCATCTTAATCTTTGCTTGTCTATGTAGATAGGAAGTGATATTTCAGTGTGCTCTTAATTTACCTTTCCTTGTCCTTGGCGTCTGTGTTTCTTTTGTGCATTTTGGATACTCATCCTTTGAATATATGTGAACCAAAATTTTACTTCATTACCTGATGGTGTCTTTTGCTGAGTAACAGTTTTTACTTTTAATGTAGTTGAGTTTATCAAACTTTAAGAAATTCTTCCCTATCCCAATTTCAGAAAGTCCTTTCTCTGTCTCTCTCTCTCTTTCTCTCTTTTGAGAAGGTTCTTGCTCTGTGTCCCAGGCTGGAGTGTAGGCACGATCATAGCTCACTGCAGCCTTGAGCTCCTGGGCTCAGGCTATCCTCCTGCCTCAGTGATTGTCCCAAGTAGCTGGGACTACAGGCATGCAGAAAGATAATTTTCTACGTTGTCTAAGAGTTTAAAAATCTTTACCTTTTACTTTTATATTCTTAATGCACCTGGTTTTTGTGAATATGTGTGAAATAGGCATCTGAAAGGTCAACCTAAAAGAAAGAAGCTGAGGCAAAATTAATATAGTGAGTTTTTTTTTTTTTTTTTTTTTTTTTGAATGGGGGTCTCTCTGTTTCCCCCGCTGGGGTGCGGTGGCCGGACCTCGGCTCCCTGCAGGCTCCGCTCCCCGGTTTTTACCCATTCTCCTGCCTCAGCCTCCGAGTAGCTGGGACTACAGGCGCCCACCACCACGCCCGGCTAGTTTTTTGTATTTTTAGTAGAGACGGGGTTTCACCATGTTAGCCAGGATGGTCTCGATCTCCTGACCTCGTGATCCACCTGCCTCGGCCTCCCAAAGTGCTGGGATTACAGGTTTGAGCCACCGCGCCCGGCCAATATAGTGAGTTTGTTTGGGCAACGTTGAGTACAGCTGCCCAGGACACACAAATTATCTTGGGGAGTGCCTTTGTAACAAACAGGTTTTTAAAAGCAAAAAAGGGGATAAAGAGTGGGTTGATTAAAACGTTACTTGTCAGCCAGGTGTGGTGGCTCACACCTGTAATCCAGCACTTTGGGAGGCTGAGGTGGGAGGATCACTTGAGGTCAGGAGTTTGAGACCAGCCTGGCCAACATGGCAAAACCCCATCTCTACTAAAAATATAAAAAAATTAGCCGGATATGGTTATGCATGCCTGTAATCCCAGCTACTTGGGAGGGTAAGTCAGGAGAATCTCTTGAACCTGGGAGGCAGAGGTTGCAGTGAGCCCAGTGAGCCACCTAGGCGACAGAGCGAGACTCTGTCTCAAAAAAAAAAAAAAAAAAAAAAAGAGTTACTTGTCAGGAATCCTCATTGGTTTGCAGAAATAACACTGATTGATTATACCTTGTTGAACTATAGAGTGTGGTTTATGTTATCTGGCATGTGGCGTTGTTAGGTTACTTTAAAGTTACTTGTGGCTACAGCAAGCAGTTTCAAGAGAGGATTGATTACATAGCAAAGGGGAGTAAGACCTAATTGCTGTCTCATTTTAATGCCTCTCTGGGGGAGATAATTTTAAAGGGCTCACATTTATATATATTTTTCTTTCTCAAATTTTATCTTTTCCATATAGACCAGCTAATTGACCAGCCCCATTTACTGAATAGTCTCTCCTTTCCTCATGAATCTACAGAGCCTTTTAGGAAAATGTGATATGACATATCTGCATGAGTTGATTTGGGGGTTCTCTATTCTATTCCAGTGGTCAGCTTATTCAGTCTTATGCCGTTAACCCCACCATCTTAATTACTGTAGCTTTATAGATAGTTTTGATGTCATGAAGGAAAAGTGTTTTGCTTTCTTCAGGAACATCTCATTGTATTCATAGATTTTACATTTTTAAATAGCTTGGAGTAAAAACATTTGTTCATCTTTGTATATAAGTAGCAGACATGAAATTCACTAAGTACTGAAGACATCATTTTAAAGTGTTGAAAGAAATGGGAGAAGAAAATATGTGATGGTTATGCTGTATTTATTGGCTCAGAGGTCACTTTTTTTTTCCTTTTTTAAATATAGGAACCGTGTTGATTAAAAGTAACAGTGGTCAGCTGATGTTGGTATCTCCTCAGCAAGCTGTAACAAGAGCCGAGACGACAAGTAACATAACCTCAAGGCCAGCAGTACCAGCGAATCCTCAAACAGTCAAAATCTGTACAGTGCCGGTAATATACCTTAAATATTTTTCATCTTTCTTTCTCAGCTGTAATTTTCATATAAACGTTGTGTATATGTTTGCTAGTAAACAATAATGTAAGACATGATTCTGCTTAGCTTTTTAAGTCAGCTTCCCTTGAGTATGTCAATTTAATAAAGATTTTTGGTTTTGTCCTCTGATAATTGCCAAAATAGTAAATTCAGTCTTCATATTCAGATTTTATGTCCTCAAAGGAATGTTCAGAGGGTTCTTTCCATCTTTTTTGAGACAGGGTCTCACTCTGTCTCCCAGGCTGGAGTATAGTTGCGTGAACATGGCTCAGTTGGTTCACTGCAGCCTCAAACTCCCGAGCTCAGGTAATGCCTCAGGCTCCCATGTAGCTGGGACCACAACTGCATACCACCATGCCCGCCTAATTTTACTTTTTGCAGAGACAGTGTGTCACTTTGTTGCTCAGGCTGGTCTTGAACTCTTGGGCTCATGACAATCCTTTTGCCTTGGCCTCCCAAAGTGCTGTGATTACAGATGTGAGCCACTGCACCTGGCCTATTTGCATCTTAAATGGAAAGAATATAATAGTTCTGCCTCCCGAGTAGCTGGGATTACAGGTGCCTGCCACCACGCCCGACTAAGTTTTGTGTTTTCAGTAGGGACACGGTTTTGCCATGCTAGCCAGGCTGGTTTTGAACTCCTGACCTCAGGTGATCTGCCTTCCTCAGCCTCAAAGTGCTGGGATTACAGGTGTAAGCCACTGTGCTTACTTTGTTCTACTTTAATTTTAATTTTTGATAAAATAGTAATTTTTTTTTTTTTGAGACAGAGTTTCTCTCTTGTTACCCAGGTTGGAGTGCAATGTCACGATCTCGGCTCACTGCAGCCTCCGCCTCCAAGGTTCAAGTGATTCTCCTGCCTCAGCCTCCTGAGTAGCTGGGATTACAGGCATGTGCTACCATACCTGGCTAATTTTGTATTTTTCGTAGAGATGGGGTTTCTCCATGTTGGTCAGGCTGGTCTCGAACTCCTGGCCTCAGGTGATCTGCCCACCTTGGCCTCCCAAAGTGCTGGGATTACAGGTGTGAGTCACCATACCCGGCCTATAGTATTCATTTTTATTTGTATCTTATAGAAGTTATCTTTAAGAAGTACAGATATCTGCTGCATTTCATTAACTTGGCATTGTTAGAACCACTTATTTTACATTCATGGTGATCTTTGTAGATAACTGAAGCTTACCATGTTTGATAGAGTTAAAAGCATTTTTATGGAGCCGGGCACGGTGGCTCATGCCTGTAATCCCAGCACTTTGGGAGGCCGAGGTGGGTGGATCAGGAGATCGAGACCATCCTGGCTAACACGGTGAAACCCTGTCTCTACTAAAAATACAAAATACTTACCCTGGCATGGTGGCGGGCACCTGTAATCCCAGCTACTCGGGAGGCTGAGGCAGGAGAATGGCGTGAACCCAGGAAGCAGAGCTTGCAGTGAGCCGAGATCACACCATTGTACCCCAACCTGGGTGACAGACAGAGACTCTGTCTCAAAAAAAAATACATATATATATCTATGTGTGTGTATATATATATATATTTTTTTTTTTAAATGGGTATTTTACTTAAATAAAAAATGCTGAATGTAGTTTAGCATTTTCTTGATGACTCAGACTCATTGTAATGACAGATTGCATTGTTTTTTGTTGTAATAATCATTCTCTGCCAGTTTTTTTCATTTTTGTGCCCTACTAATTTGATTCTAGGTCCTGAAACAGTCATTTTCTCTGTTACCATATCTGTCAATAATAGCTACTCCTTCCCTTTGTAGTTTGGTTTAATGACTGTGGGTTGAGAATAGAGGTTAGCAGGTTTTTGTTTATAATTAAATATTACATAAGAATCTGTAGTTTTTCTGTATGAACCAGAGTCAAGATTAATATTTTAATGTTGAATACTGTAATATTTATTTAGTTTGAAATTTCAGATAAATGGGTTATTTATTGAATCAGTTGCCACCTTAGAAATAGGAAATGAGTGTCATCTGGGCAGCTGATCAGTTCCGTTAGGTTTGTAGTACAGAATGTGCATAAAACACATAAGGTTATAATGCCAGTAATAACAAATACATTTGCTGTCATAAAGTGTTCTAACGTTCACTGTAGTACTGATTTTAAATTACTAACGCTAATGACTTTGTTATCTTGCTCCCCTCCACCGCCAAGAACTCTAGCTCACAATTAATCAAGAAAGTGGCAGTGACACCTGTTAAAAAATTGGCACAAATAGGAACTACTGTGGTAACCACTGTTCCGAAGCCTTCCTCAGTACAAGTAAGTTTTACTGGCCATTCGTGCACTGGTTATTCTCTTAACTTAAAAAAAAAATCATTTAGTTATTTCCTGTTAGATATATAAGTTACTATGTGACATTGAAGATAGCAATTCAGTGATATATGATGGCACTTATCAAACTGGGAACTGTTGGAGGTTTGGGAAACAAGATAAACATGGTGTATATTCTTGGAATACCAGTTTTACTTAAGTGTATTAAATTAATACAAATCTGCCTAATAGCCATGTGTTGCAGTATCTGGAAGCAGGTGCTGAGATGAAATTTGGGATATATAGGGATAAATACCCATGGAAGGAAAGGAGAGTAGGTAAGAGTTTGAACTAGATGCAGGCCCAATAAAGCCTTAGCCAACCTAGTGGAGAACTTTGGAGCATATATGGCCTGTCAGCATTGTCCCACTATGGGCTAACATGTTTGGCTGGGTTTAATTCCTACTCTCTGTTCAGTCATTGCATGTGGACTTTCCTGGGAAAGTTACCTTTGGGCAAGGTGATCCTCTGCAGCTGAGGGAAGCCTGAGGGAACTGATAAATGGAGGCTGTCTAATATCATTCCTAGCAGCTAGTTAGGACAGTACATATCACTCCTTGTCGTGGTTCATCACAGGCTACTCCTTGCATCACTTGGATCTGTTTCTTCATACATGTTGGAGATCAGCTGTTCTGGGATTCTCATGGTTTTCTTCTTTGGGGAAACAAAGAGGAGGTTAATACGATGAACTACAGTCCCCACTGCTGCAGCTGGTTTCTGGTGGCACCTGATACTAATTATTACCCTCTTCCACTCTCCCTTCCTAGATTCTGTTCACCCTCAACTACCAGCTATACTGGTCTTCATTAACTTAAGTGATAACGTGACCAGACCCTCATCCCTGAGGGATCTGTGGTCTTAATAACCATCTTCATTTGAGGTCAGGGTTGCTACATTTGTCTATTTATCATTACAATTGGGCAAGGAAATATAAGGAGGCATTTAAGTGAATCTTCTGAATCACATGGATTCACCACATACTTCTTTTTGCCTCCATTGTGTAATAGCGACCCTACCTCCTCCAGATGATGGGAATCAATTACTCTTCTGAAGATAATTACTCTTCTCTTTCCTGCTGGATCATGGTTATAAGGAACCAGAGTGCAGCCATAGTGTCTATTTTATTTTATTTTATTTTATTTTATTTTATTTATTTTTGAGGACAGAGTCTTGCTGTATTGCCCAGGCTGGAGCACAGTGGTGCGATCTTGGCTCACTGCAACCTCTACCCCCTGGGTTCCAGTGATTCTCCTGCCTCAGCCTCCCAAGTAGCTGGGATTATAGGCATGTGCCACCACGCCCAGCCGATTTTTTGTATTTTTAGTAGGGACGGGGTTTCACCATGTTGGTCAGGCTGGTCTTGAACTCCTGACCAAGTAATCCATCTACCTCAGCCTCCCAACGTCCTGGGATTACAGGCATGAGCCACCACACCCAACTCTTAGTGTCTGTTTTTAGTGTCTGTAGGAACTCTTGCTTTGTCCTCTGGTGGAAGTGTTTGCTTCCTGTGGGCAGAAATGGGAAACAAAATGTCCTCTGGTGAGTCTTTGTTGTGAGTGATGATAAGTGGGGCCATTCATGCTGCTTCTCCTTGATTCCTTGATCTATGGGTTTGTCTTATTGGGGACATAGTACCATATGGAAATTTTTGATTCAATTAGTATGCTGAGTCTTGGAGGATGGAATCCCATATTCATAGAGTATTGCCTCTATGTTTGTACTTCACCTGTACCTCTTGCAGGTTGTTCTAAAATTTTACTAGACTCCTGGTTTCTGAGTCAAGATACGTGATAAAACCAGTGGATCCAATAGTCCTGGGACTATGCATCTTCTTGGAGCATGCTATGTGGAATCCCATGCTAGCGGATCAGACCCTCTTTTGGTGTTACAAACTTTAACCATACTGCTCACATTGTTTTCTTCTAACAAATGATGAGCAGTGAATCTGATTTTAAACATAGTATTTTTCTACTAATACCATTTGTTGGCACTTAACATGCTTGACACTTTTTTAGGTGCCTTACATTCATCATCTCGTTTCATCCTTTTGACTATACTATAAGGAAGTGTTATCTCCATTTTATATGAAGATTAAGAAGCTTGCCTGATTTCTGCTAGTATGTGGCAGAGTGAGGATTTGAGCCTTTATCTGACTCTGGAAACTGTTCTTAATGACCTATGTACTGATTATCTCAAAACCTACTGTATTTTTTTTCCTTAGGATAAATTCTAAGGAGATTATTGAGCCAAATAATATAAATTTAGGCCTATTGATAGCTACTATTATATTGTTTTATGAAGAAGTTAACCACTTTAGACTATCAGTACTTCGAGTATATCAGTTTTTCATTGGATATAGTTCTTAAAGATTCAGTACATAAATAACACCACAGGTTAAAAAAATATATTGCAGAGAGAAAACATACTTAGCAACATGATCTTAGGTACTTAAGATTGCCATTTGTACATTATGGCTCTTCAGGACACAGAGAGCAAATTACGTTGTGCTGGGATAACTGAAGGAACTCCACTACACTACTTCTTCAGGGCCCTTTTGGGAGCCAGTTTAGTGGTAAAGTGTGTTTCTTGGATATTACTTCTTAGAGTGTATCAGGGATTCTCCACATCCATGGACTTTAATCTGTCCCCTGCCAGCTACAGCCACAATTCTATTTCTGTGCTCTCTAAATATTCGTTGAAGTCTTAATAGTTCTAGAACGTGAACGCTTGTGTTCATTTACTTAGTAATCATAGTCAGTGAACACTAATTATATTTGTAGTTTTTAAAAAAATTACTTTATTTAAAAAATAGAGATGAGGTCTTACTCTGTTGCCCAGGCTGTTCTTGAACTACTGGGGCTCAGGCAAATCCTCCTGCCTCTGCCTTGCAAAATGCTGGGATTATAAGGATCAGCCATTGCACCCAGCCTATATTAGTAGTTTTTATAAAAGAGACAACCTGGAGTCTGAATTCAGATGAGGGGGAAAATCTTTACTAAGCTTTAGCTAAAACTTAGAATTTCTTTCAGCTATGAATGTAGGCTTCAAACTATGGAACTATGGAGTATTACATTGTGTTAGTACATACCTGTGACTTTGTCACAATAGAAATAATTGAAATTTGTGTGTTTCCTCATGTCCGTAGGTATCTTAAAATGCTCATGCTAATCTGTCATTGATGTTTTTGTGTGAACCATTTATTTTTCCTAATTTAGGTTGATGCATATTTTAAGTTGGGCTACTCATTAGTGGTAACCTAGAGCAGTGGAAATTAGTAAAGAATGAAGTTAATGATACCTGTCCACTTTAAGGGATAAGCGTCTCAGTTTTAGGCATGGAAATAAGGAGCTAGAACTTAAAAATGAAAGAAGATACAACTCCTTGTACTTGATTGATTGTCAGACTGTAAAGGCAAATGTGTGTGTTAAGAAATTTTGGAAGTGTTTTCCTATTAGGCTTAGTCTAATAAATATAACACAAGGACTAGTTAGAAATCTTGTGTTCACTTTTATGTTGTATTTGATGAAGATGTAGTTTGGCTCATTGTTAGGTTGGAATCTAATGTGCAAATGAATAGTATTTCTAATTAAATATGAACATACCTAAAGTGATTGCTCTTTCAGACAGGTACAGAAAATGACCCTCCTTAAAATGCTATTTCATCTTCTCAATTTCCATACAACTCATTTTATCGGCTCTGTGTAGAATTGATTTTCACACGTTTATTTCACATATACTTCAGTCCGTTTTCCTCCTGTCCTCAAAACATGCCTAGTCAGTCAGTGCAGCTTTGCAAAGCATTGAAGTTACTATTGGCTGGTCTATTGAGTCAAAGGCAGAGTTGTGATTGAGTTTAAGACACTTTGGGCTGGGCACGGTGGGTCACACCTGTAATCCCAGCTCTTTGGGAGGCCTAGATGGGTGGATCACCTGAGATCAGGAGTTCGAGACCAGCTTGGCCATCATGGTGAAACCCTGTCTCTACTAAGAGTTCAAAAATGAGCCGGGTGTAGTGGTGGGCGCCTGTAATCCCAGCTATTGAGGAGGCTGAGACAGGAGAATCGTTTGAACCAGGGAGTTGGAGATTACAGTGAGCCGAGATCGCACCACTGCACTTCAGCCTGGGTGACAGAGCAACACTGCGTCTCAAACAAAACAAAACAAAACAAAACAAAAACACTTTGAAGGATGAGGGGAAATGGAATTTATTAGGCAAAAAGAAAAAAAAAAAACTCAGCAAAGCCAGAGGGGTTCCCGTTAACAGGCCCCCATCTCACAAATTGAATCTCGGGGTCACCACACAGGAACAGGAGAGGCCAGGCTCCTCCCCCTTGCAAAGGGCATGATCTTCCCGAGGCTCCACCCCTCCTCCCAGTGGGCAGGCGTGTGGGCGATTCTTCTGGGACCTTCACCGTGTCTACCGGGTTGCGTCTATCAAGATCATCAGGCATTAGATTCTCACGAGGAGAGTGCAGCTTAAATCCCCTGCATGCGCAGTTCACGAGAGGGTTCCCGCTGCTATGAGATTGCAATGGCGCCGCCGATCTGACAGGAGGCAAAGCTCAGGCAATAATGCTCACTTGCCTCTGTGTGTCCGGGTTCTTAACAGGCCACAGACCCATACCCGCCCGCGGCACGGGGGTTGGGGACCACTGTGGTGAGATACAAGTAGTAGCTATACTAGAAAGTGTTATGAAGGACAGATTTTTTTTTTACCGGAGACAGGATAAAAAGAATTCCATAAATGTTCCCTCTTCTTATAAATGATAGGACGTTTTTCCTAAACTCACATTTCAGTTGGACTTTAGCTTGCTTCCTGAGGGAGGGGGACAGTACGCCCCCATGAAACCTCTCCCATCAGTCCTCAGAGGTGATCATAACCACCAGCTAAAATTCCAGATTACACTTTCTTAATTATGGAGAGAGTTAATGACTGATTATAAGACAGACTAAAGAAAGAGGCTTATTTACTGTACAGAAAACTAAAAATGTATTAGAAAATCTCCGCAAGAATTCAGAAGCAGCTGCATGGTCGTTGTCTCTGGAGAGCAGGACTAAGGATATGAAAAGGAGGGCGACTTCCTTTTGAATGTTGCCTTTGAGGCGCTATCTATATTTAACAAAATTGTATTAAGGTGTAATTTTTAATTTTTTCTCTTTTGTTAAAAACTTTATTGTTAGTTCTAGTCCTCATCATTAATCAGTAATTTAAAAATCTTATTAAAGTTTTTGCCAGATGAGCTTTTAGTTTACTTTTCTTCTATTATCCTTATTCAGTATTGAAATATGTTACAGCCTTTGTCATAAAATGAACTGAACAGCTTTCCTTATTCTGTTTTTCTGGAACATGTTGTCTAAGACAGGAGTTAGGCAAAAGTGTGGAAAAATCACATGGAAAGTATCTGAGTCTGGAGACTTGAGGGAGGGAGGTCTTTTTGGTTATCATTTCAATATCTTTTATTTGTCTATTCTAGTTTCTGTGTTTTGTGCTAATTTTGTCACTTCATGTTTTTCCAAAAACCCTTTTGGTTTTGTTTCAAATGTATTAGTATATGGTATTTAATATTTTTATTATGCATTAATATGAAATATACATGCAAACAAAAGACTACATGTAATATGTACACATACGTAATATGTTTGCTTTTGAAAAAAATAATAGTAAAATGAAGGCCCATATATCCCAAACCCACCTTAGGGCTACCATGTGTCCCCACCCCTCTCCTGTCAATTCTCAGCATTTTAAATGTTCTCCCCGTTTGTAAAGGAAATTTTTTCCTGGAGACAGGGTCTTGTTATGTTGCCCAGACTGGTCTCAAACTCCTGTCCTCAGGCACTCCTCCTGGCTCAGCCTTCCAAAGTGCTGGTGTTGTAAGTGTGAGCCACTGCACTTGTCCTCCTTCCCATTTGTTACCCTCAGAACATTCTTGTCTAATATATGTTCCAGTCTCTCTAATGTGGGAGATTTTGTTGTACATTCAAATTCACTTATCTTGACTATTATAGAAGGAAGTTTTCTTGAAGGTGATAGCAACTTGACCTTTTAGAGTTGCATGCTTGTAGAACATAGACATTTAAATTAAATGATGGTGCATTTTTCAGTTTTCTGTGTGAATTGTATGTAAATACTATTCCTTATTCCTGATCCCAAACTTTTATTATGTTCTTAACTTTTAGTGTTTGTCTTTAAAATAAGATTGTTGCTTTATCTCAATGTGATTTTCTAAATTACTACCTGACTTGTGATTTCTTGTATGAGGTTTTTGTCCTGTAGGTGGTGCTAGAGTCACACCTCATTTTGATAGAAGGTAGAGGAAACAACTGAAATTCTTTTCAGTGTGAACATACCACATTTTGTAATATTCTTCATGCTTACTTTAATAGTCTACATAAAAGCAGTTTATCTGAATGTTAGATAATAAGTAGATTGCTCTGCTCTGTTCTTAAGAGAAAGCAGAGTATTCTATGTTCTCATAAAGACTTTCAAATACTTCTTGGAGTGTTAATAGTATTTTTTGAGGACTTATTTGCTTTAGCACTGTTTTTCACAAAAAATCCTAGGACAGCAGGTACCGTTCCTATCCCTGTTTTTGCAGAGAGTAATCAGGATTACCAGGATTAAGTAACTTGCCTACAGTCAACACTTGGTAGGTGGTAATGAAATAGTAGATAGATGTGGTGAGAATGAAACCCAGATCTGCTAGACTCAAGAATTCCTAGAACTGTGTTATATTACCTTAGACTAGTAGAGCATAACATAAAACCACAGATGTCAAAATTAACTTGTCTGATGAGTGTGAAATGAGGCACCCACTAATGTGTCATAGTAATACATGCCTAAATATTTAATACCTTTAATTTCAGTCTGTGACTGTGCCAACCAGTGTCGTCACAGTTACTCCTGGAAAGCCGTTGAATACTGTAACTACCCTGAAGCCTTCAAGTTTGGGAGCATCATCCACTCCTTCAAATGAGCCCAATCTTAAAGCAGAGAACTCAGCAGCTGTTCAGGTTAATCTTTCTCCGGTAAGCTCTTACTTGCACCTTATATAAATCTTGTTCCTTGCAAGATTTTTTGAGTTGTTTGCTCACTAACACTTGTGTTTGCTTATATTTACATTTTCATATTTAGACAATGCTAGAAAATGTGAAGAAATGCAAGAACTTCCTTGCAATGTTAATAAAACTAGCATGTAGTGGATCACAGTCCCCAGAAATGGGACAAAATGTGAAGAAGCTGGTGGAACAACTTTTGGTAAGTAGTGCTATAAAATCCTGCAGGTTCTGGTAGAATCCATATAACATGTTTTAATTGGGAAATGCATATTTTTAAATGATATTTATTTAAATTAATTAATTAATTTTTTTGAGACAGAGTCTTGCTCTGTTGCCCAAGCTGGAGTGCAGTGGCGTGATCTCGACTCACTGCAACCTCTGCCTCCTGGGTTCAAACGATTCTTGTGCCTCAGCTTCTCGAGTAGGTGGGATTACAGGTGTGCACCACCACACTCTGCTAATTTTTGTATTTTTAGTAGAGACGGAGTTTTGCCATGTTGACCAGGCTGGTCTCAAACTCCCTGGCTTCAAGTGATGCACTCGCCCTGACTTCCCAAAGTGCTGGGATAACAGGCATGAGCCACCAAGCCCGGCCTGAGATTTATTTTAAATGTAGTTCTTGATAAATTTTGTTTTTTGCCTCTTGAAAGCTTTGTAAAGATTATTAATCTTGGCTAGATAAACCTATTGTATATTTCTTTTTAAAATTTACCTTTTTAAAAATTGTTTATGTTTAAGATATGCAACATGATGTTTTGATATATATATTATTTCTGTTCATCAGTCTTGCCTCGCTTACCATACAGAGGGCCTCGGAGAGAAGGTTCATTATTTAGTCAATAGGAAATTGTTAGAATTATGAAATCTTGCCTGGGTGCAGTGGCTCATGTCTGTAATCCCAGCACTTTGTGAGGCCGAGGCAGGTGGATCGCCTGAGGTCAGGTGTTTGAGACCAGACTGGCCAACATGGTAAAACCTTGTCTCTACTAAAAATACAAAAATTAGCCAGGTGTGGTGGCACATGGCTGTAATCCCAGCTACTTGGGAGGCTGAGGCAGGAGAATCGCTTGAACCTGGGAGGCGGAGGTTGCAGTAAGCTGAGATTGCACCACTGCACCCTAGCCTGGGCAGCAGAGCAAGACTCTGTCTCCAAAAAAAAAAAAAAAAAAAAAGAATTATGAAATCTCAGAAAGCCAGGCTATCAATAGATAACGAAATTCAGTTCTCATATGTCCGACAGACGTGAAGCTTTGGGACCACAAAAGTTAGTTAATGCTCTTAGGCCTCACTTTCCTTATCTATAAGATTCTCATCTTACAGATGAGAATGTTAAACATGATGATCATTGATATTTTTATGAATGCCAAGGTGCTATGTCTTTTAGCCACCAAATTATATGCCTTTGGTTTCTTACGTCCTCTTTCAGGTAAAATATATAGGTACACTAAAAAGAGTGAAGGTGGAAGTTAGCAAATATTTCATATTATATGCTTAAGGCATGCTGAGGACGTAACAGACAAATGGATTTGGATTTTTTGAACTACTATAATATACAGATTTCTCTCACCACGTAATTAGAATTATATTTTTCACATAAAAATTGTCCTTTTTTCCCCAGTAGAAAATGTGTATATTTCAATTATTATACAGCAAAAACAAGCATAGTTTATAAATATTAAAATACCTTCTTTACTACTGTTTTTAATGCTGCCTGTAAGATGTTAGAAATAAAGCACACTTGAAATGGTTAGTTTTTCATTTGGGAAGATGTTTTTATTTCGGATGTCTAAAATACGTCATACTAACAAATTTTTAATTCAACTTTTGGGTGTCTTTTTAAAAGTAAACATTGAGCTTTTGATCTTCCCTTTTCAAGGTTTGCTAGTTTTGAAAGGGGATATGATGACTTGTTTCTCTGAAATGGAATACTCTAGATGAAGAGACATGATGGAAAGGAACACATATCCCATAAAATATTAAAGACTTTTTAACCACAAAACATGGGTGAATTTTATGGACAGATAGGAGCAGTTAGGAGCAATATTGCCTCTGGTTTTAAGATCTGTTTACTTTAGAATGACTAAACAGCAGTTCTAAAATAATTTGGTTTCAGGATACCTTTATATTCTGAAAACTTGAGGACTCCCCAAGGCATTTTGTTTTTGTGGAGTTAACATTAAAACTGAAAAATGTTTAACATTTTTGTATTAAAAAAATTTTTTTTGAGGTAGGGTCTTACTCTGTCACCCAGGCTGGAGTGCAGTGGCATGAACAAGGCTCCCTGCTGTCCTGACCCTCCTGGGATCAAGCAGTCCTACCACCTCAACCTCCCAGGTAACTGGGACCACTGACATGTGCCACCACTTCTGGCTCATTTTTTAAATTTTTTTGTAGAGAGAGGGTCTTGCTATGTTGCCCAGGCTGATCTCAAACTCCTGAGCTCAAGTAATCGTCCCATCTCGGCCTGGCAAAGTGCTAGAATTACAGACGTGAGCCACCGTGCCCAGCTTGTTTATTAAAAAATAACAGTAAACACATTAAGCGTTAACATAACTAGCATTTAAGTGAAAACCGAGTTTCCAAAACAACAACAAAATTGAATGAGAAGAGTGGCATTGCTATACCAATTTTGCAAATCTCCTTAGTGGCTGACCTAATGGAAAACAGCTGGATTCTCATATGTTCTTCTGCATTTAGTCTGTTTTGTGATGTGTTATTTTTTTGGAAGTATTTGGAGAATATCTGGTCTTGTGAAGAGAGGTGGTTGGAATAGTGATTATCTTATTAAAATAGCTTTTCTCCAGATCATGGTGGATAGTCTTTAGAGTCTACTGGTTTATTTTGCACCCTGAATGGATCTTTTACCCACGTATGATTTTTGTAATGACATTCATTGTTCATTGGGAAAAATACTGGTTCACTGAGTTATGCAGATCTTTCAAATGTTTCCAGTTTTATTATTTAAGATATCAAAATAACATGCGCATTAAATTCACCAACCTTATTAGAAAATTCTTATACCAGGAAGCTATCAAGCTCAGAATAGTTGTTATACATTTTTCAAAATTGTAATTTTGGCTTGAGAGCTTTAATTTTTATCATTAGCAATAAATACTCTCAATTATTTTCCTCACTATTAGAGGTTTAGTTTGTTCTTGAGAAAATATCTAACAAATACCCAAGTCTGAATAACCACAATTGCTTTGCCATTCTTTTCAGTAAAAATGGGAAAAAGTGGCTAGTTTAGCTAGTGACTCAATTACAGTACTTTTCCTAGATTCTCTTACTTTGATCTGCAACAGAAATGCTTTATGTTTGGTTTCTATTTTGTTATACACAATTAAAGAGGTTTCTACTGCAGAGTTGAGATTTAGTAAAGTTAATTTTTACTGCTTCATCCAAGGATGTTTCAAAGCGAAATTGGCTCTATTTTTTTTATTTTTACTTTTTAGAGCAAGAGTCTTGCTCTGTTGCTCAGGCTGGAGTGCAGTGGTATGATACTAGCTCACTGCAGCCTCAAACTTAGGGCTCAAGGGCTCCTTCCACTTCACCCTCCAAAAGCTAGGACTAGAGGTGTGTGCCATCATGCCCAGCTAATTTTAAAATATTTTTTTTGTAGTGATAGGGTCTCACTGTGTTGCCCAGGGTAGTCTCCCAACTCCTGGCCTCAAGTGATCCTGCACCCTTGGCCCTCCAAAGTACTGGGATTACAGGTGTGAGCCACTGTGCTTGGCCTTCTTCTTCTTCTTTTTTTTTTTTCCCTCCAAGCACATAGCACTGTAGAATGTGATGACGGCTGTTTCACTTTGCCATTGCCTTTCTTGCCAGTAGTTTAACCCATTATTGCCTTTGCACCATCTGTGCAAATATTAGCTTAGTGAAAAAGGCTTTCTCTCCAAGATATTAGTATTAATGGAAAATAATATAGACCACACATACTCCTGAAATGCTTAATAGTGTAAGCAATGTGTAAGTTCCTCAGTTCTTTGGAACTGCTGTTATGGATTTACAGTGTCATTCTGAAAATAGTCTTGCAGATCCATAGCCAATATCATACTGAATGAGCAAAAGCTTGAACCATTTCCGTTGAGAATTGGAACAAGACAAGGTCTCACCATTCCTATTTAACATGATACTGGAAGTTCTAGCCAGAGCAGTCAGGCAAGAGAAAGAAATAAAAGGCCTCCAGATAGGAAAAAAAGGAGTAAAACTCTGTCTTCACTGATGATATGATTCTATGCCTAGAAAATCCTAAAGACTCTGCCAAAAGGATTCTAGAACTGATAAACGACTTTAGTAAAGTTTCAGGGTATAAAATCAGTGTTCAAAAATCAGTAGCATTTCTATACACCAAAAACGTTCTAGCTAAGAGCCAAATCAAGAGCACAGTCCCATTTACAATAGCCACACACACAAAAATGAAGTACCTGGGAATACAGCTAACCAAGGACGTGAAAGATCTCTACAAGGAGAAATACAAAACACTGCTGAAAATTCATGCTTATGGATTGAAAGAATTGATATCATTAAAATAGCCATACTACCCAAAGCAATTTACAGATTCAGTGTTATTCCTGTCAAACTATAAATGTCATTTTTCACAGAATTAGAGAAAACTGTTTTAAAATTCATGTAGGACCAAAAAAGAGCCTGAATAGCCAAAATAATTCTAAGCAAAAAGAACAAAGCCAAGTGGCATCACATTACCTGACTTCAAACTATGCTATAAGGCTACAGTGACCCAAACAGCATGGCACTGATACAAAAATAGACACATAGAACAATTGAACAGAATAGAGAACCCAGAAATAAAGCTGCACACCTACAACTATCTAATCTTTGACAGTGTCGACAAAAATAAGTAATGGGGCCTGGCCACAGTGGCTCATACCTATTATAATCCCAGCACTTTGGGAGGCTGAGGCAGGCGGATCACTTGTGGTCAGGAGGTTGAGACCAGTATGGCCAACATGGCGAAACCCCATCTCTACTAAAAAAATATAAAAATAAGCTGGATGTGGTGGCATATGCCTATAGTCCCAGCTACTCAGGAGGCCGAGGCAGGGGAATTGCCTGAACCCAGGAGGGGGAGGTTGCAGTGGGCCAAGATCTTGCCACTGCACTACAGCCTAGGTGACACAGTGAGACTCCATCTAAAAAAAAAAAAAAGTAGTGGGAAAAGGACTGATTCTTCAAATGGTGCCGGGATAACTGGTTATCTATGTGCAGAAGAATGAAACTGGACCCCTACTTTTCACCATATATAAAAATTAACTTGAGATGGATTAAAGATTTAAATGTAAGACCTCAAATTGTAAAAGTCCTAGAAGAAAACCCAGGAAATACCCTTCCTGACATTGGCCTTGGCAAAGGATTTGTGGCTAACTCTCCAAAAGAAGTTGCAACAAAAACAAAAAATGACAAGTGGAACCTAAACTAAGAGCTTCTGCACAGCAGAAGATACTGTCAACATAGTAAACAGACCACCTACAGAATGGAAGAAAATATTTGCGAACTATATATCTGACAAAGGTCTAATATACAGAAAAAATCAGAAACTTAAACAAAAATCAACAAGAAAAAAACAACCCCATTAAAAAATGGGTAAAGGACATGAACAGACACTTCTGAAAAGAAGACATACAAGCAGCCAACAAACATGAAAAGATGCTCATCATCACTAATCATCAGAGAAATGCAAATCAGAACCACAGTGAGATACCATCCATGCTAGTCAAAATGGCTGTTATTAAGAAGTGGAAAAACAGATGCTGGTGGGGCTGTGGAGAAAAGCGAACACTTATATGCTGTTGGTGGGAATGTAAATTAATTTGGCCATTGTGGAAAACAGTTTGAAGATTTCTTAAAGAACTAAAAATAGAACTACCATTTGACCCAGCAATGCCATTACTGGGTATATATCCAAGGGAAAATAAATCATTCTATAAAAAACATACGCTCTTGTATGTTTATTGCAGCACTACTCAGAACAGCCAAGACATGGAATCAGCAGGGGTGTTCATTGACAGTGGGATGGATAAATAAAAAGTGGTACATATACACCATGGAATACTACACAGCCATAAAAAAGAACAAGATCATGTCTTTTGTAGCAGCATAAATGGCCATTATCCTAAGCAAATTAATGCAGGAATAGAAAACCAGATACTACATGTTCTCACTTATAAGTGGGAGCTAAACATTAAGTACACATGGACATAAAGATGGCAACAGTAGACACTGAGAACTACTAGAAAGTGGGAGTGAGGGGGTGTGAGGGCTGAAAAACTACTTCCCAGATAACTGTGCTCACTACCTGGGTGACGAGTGTACCTGGTACACTACCTGTACCCCAAACTTGTACCTCCTGATTCTAAAATAAAAGCTGAATTTTTTTTTTTTTTTAAATCTAAGGTCATAGTTACCTTTACTTGAATGCTCCTTCCATGACTTCATGAAGAACAAACCAGATGTTCTCTGTCACCACACAATTACAATCTTTATTAAGTATAAAATATGTCCTAGTAGGCAAAATTTTAAAAACTATATATATTTGAAAAGAATAAGATAATTCAATCAGCTACATCTTACACATTATCACTGGCATCAGGGTATTTTGGAAATACTTCTACTAATTCTGGAAATGTTGTCCCTGACTCTTGTGTGCAAAGAACAGCAGCAAGCTAGCAGATTAATTTCCAAATTGTTTTAGAGAACTTAAACATCAAGGTCTCCAAACTGAGTAACTTCCTGTTCCCTACCCTAAGAAATTTAAGACACCTGTGCCTTCACTTCTTAATTGTTCTTAACAGATTGTAATAATGTACTATTACTCGGCCTGTCAGCTCTTCTCTTTGCTTCCTGGGATCTTTAAAAGAAAAAAAAATCACCCCTTCATTGTATTCTGTATGAATAAACATCTCTATTATTTATGCTTACACATTTCATAGCTGGCATGAAAAAAGGCCTATATTTAATTGACTTTATCATTTGTGAAAAGTTTGCTATATCTACAATCCTGAATTACATACTTTGTCTCTTTTAAAATATTTGTAGACTTAAAATTGTTTCTGTTTCTCCCATCCCTCAGGATGCAAAAATCGAAGCAGAAGAATTTACTAGGAAACTGTATGTTGAACTCAAGTCTTCACCTCAGCCTCACCTGGTTCCTTTTCTTAAGGTAGAGTTATGTTTCACTTAGAAGAAATAATTTGGATTAGATTACTGTAAAATAATTAAAAACTGGACTATTTCAATATGACAGCAGTTGAATATGAAGATACTGACAGTGTGGGAGAAACCTGAGTTTTTTTTTTTTTTTTGTAAGTGTTTTTGTAAGCTGTAAAGCATATTCATAGTATTCTTTTAATTTGAACACTTTGAAAAAAGAAGTAACATTTTATTCATGAACATAAGTTCATGATTATATTGTTTAATGCTTATATAAGAATATACAGACATACCACAGAGATATTGCAGGTTTGGTTTCAGACCACCATAAGAAAGCTAGTATCACAATAAAGTGAGTCATATAAAATTTTTGGTTTCCAAATGCATATAAAACCTTTTATGGTATGCTTTATTAGGTTTATAATAGCATTATATTTGAAAAAACAATTACATAGGTGAATTAAAAATACTTTATTGCTAAAAAGTGCTGACAATCATCTGAACCTTCAGCAAGTTATAATATTTTGATGGTAAAGAGTCTTACCTCAATGTTGATGGCTTTTGACTGGTCAAGGTGGTGGTCACTGAAGGTGGTCACACCCAGCTGTGGCAATGTCTTAAATTAAGACAACAGTGCAATTTGTGTCATCAGTTGATCCTTCCCTTCACAAAATATTTCTCTGTAGCATGCAGTGCTGTCTGATAGCATTTCACACACAGCAGAACTTCTTTCAAAATTGGAGTCAATTCTCTCATACCCTGCCATTGCTTTATTAACTAAGTTGTTGTCATATTCTGAATTCTTTGTTACCATCCTAACAACATTTATAACATTTGGCCAGGAGTAGCTTCCATTTCAAGAAACCACTTTCTTTGCTCATCTGTAAGAAGCAACTCCTCATCTCTTCCAGTTTTATCATGAGATTGCAGCAATTCGGTCACATCTTCAGGTTCCACTTCTAACTGTGGTTCTCTTGCTGTTTCTGCCATATCTGCAGTGACTTCCTCCACTGAAGTTCTGAACCCCTGAAAGTCATCCATGAGGATGGGGATCCACTTCTTATAAACTCCTGTTAGTGTTGATATTTTGATCTCCTGCCATGACTCACAAATATACTTAATGGCATCTAGAATGGTGAATCTTTTCCAGAAAGTTTTCAGTTGACTTTGCCCCCAAATTGATCAGAGGAATCACTGTCTGTGACAGCTGTAGTCTTACAAAATCTATTTCTTAAATAATACTTGAAAGTAAAAATTACTCCTTGATGTATGTGGACTGCAGAATGGATGTGTTAGCAGACAGGAAACCAATATTGATCTCCTTGTACATCTCCATCAGAATTTTCGGGTGACGAGGTGTATTGTCAATGAGTGGTAATATTTTGAAAAGAATTGCCCCCCCCCCCCCCCAGCCTGAGCAGTAGTTCTCAACAGTGGGCTTAAAATATTCAGTAAACCATGCTGTGGATAGATGTGCTGTCATCCATACTTTGTTCATTGATAGAGCACAGGCAGAGTAGATATAGCATAATTCTTAAGAGTCCTAGGATTTTTGGAATAGTAAATGAGCATTGGCTTCCACTTGAAGTCACCAGCTACATTAGCCCCTAACAAGTAAGTCAGCCTGTCCTTTGAAGCCTTGAAGCCATGCGTTGACTTTTCCTCAGCAAAAAGCTATGAAAGACCTAGCTTCCTTCAATAGAAGGTTGTTTTTGTCTCCATTGGAAATCTGTTGTTGGCCAGGCGTGGTGGCTCATGCCTATAATCCCAGCACTTTGGGAGGCTGAGGTGGGCAGATCACCTGAGATTAGGAGTTTGAGACCAGCCTGGCCAACATGGAGAAACCCTAACTCTACTGAAAAAAGTTAAAAAATTAGCTGGGCATGGTAGTGCATGCCTATAGTCCCAGCTACTTGGGAGGCCGAGGCAGGATAATTGCTTGAACCCGGAAGACAGAGGTTGCAGTGAGCCAAGATCGTGCCATTGCACTGTAGCCTGGGTGACAAGAGCGAGACTCCGTCTCAAAAAAAAAAAAAAAAAAAAAAAGCTAGATCTTCTGTATGATTTGCTGCAGTTTCTGCATCAGTACTTGCAGCTTTACCTTGCACTTTCATGGTAGTTATCAAGAGAGCTTCTTTCCTAAACCTCATGAGCCAGCCTCTCCTAACTTCATACTTTTCTTCTGTAGCTTCCTCATTTTTCAGCCTTCATAGAATTGAAGAGTTAGTGCTATACTCTGGTTTAGACTTTTGCTTAAGGGAATGTTGTGGCTGGTTTGATCTTCTGTCCACACCACTCAAACTTTCCATGTCACCAATAAGGTTGTTTCGTTTTCTTACCATTTATGTGTCACATGGAGTAGCTCTTTGAAGTTCCTTTAAGAACTTTTCCTTTGCATTCACAACTTGGCTGTTTGATACAAGAGCCCTAGCTTTCCATCTCTGTTGGCTAAACAAATGAAAACTCCAGGGATGAAAAGGCAGAGCCTACGAGTTTTTAGTTGGAACTGCCTTTACTCTTTAAGTAGGATACAAAGATGGATGCTGACAGTCAGAAAGTGTGCTTGGGTGGGTGTGGTGGCTCACACCTGTAATCCCAGCACTTTGGGAGGCTGAGGTTGGCGAATCACCTGAGGCAAGGAGATGGAGACCAGCTGGACTAACACGGTTGTCTCTACTAAAAAATACAAAAATTAGCCAGTGGTGGCATGTGCCTGTAGTCCCTGCTACTCAGGAGGCTGGAGAATCGCTTGAACTTGGGAGTCAGAGGTTGCAGAGAGCTGAGATTGCACCGCTGCACTCCAGCCTGGGCAACAGAGTGAGACTCCGTCTCAATAAAAAAAAAAAGAAAATATGCTAGCTCAGTTCTTTCAGATCGTAAAATTCACTTTGTATTTAATTTTGTTTTGATTTAAATATATGTCTTTGTTTTTATTAAAAAAAATTTTTTTTTTGAGATGAGGTTTTGCTCTGTCACCCAGGCTGGGGTGTAGTCATGTGATCACAGCTCTCTGCAACTTCAACCTCCCGGGCCCAAGTGATCCTCCCACCTCAGCCCCTGCAGCAGCTGGGACTACAGGCATGCACCACTATGCCCTGCTAGTTTTTGTATTTTTTGTAGGGACAGGGTTTTACCATGTTGCCCAGGCTTTTAAAGACTATTTCTTCCTTTCCTTTTTTTTTTTTTTTTTTTTGAGATGGGGTTTTACTCTGCCACCCAGGCTGGAGTGCAGTGGCATGATCTCAGCTCACTGCAACCTCTACCTCCCGAGTAGCTGGGACTACAGGTGTGTGCCCACCATGCCTGACTAATTTTTGTATATTTTGTATAGATGGGGTTTTGCCATGTTGCCTAGGCTGATCTCAAACTCCTGGCCTCAAGTGATTGCTTGCTTTGGACTCTCAGAGTGCTGGGATTACAGGCATGAGCCACTGCACCTATTTCTATCCAAAGTTTGAAAGTTACTTAATGAAGAGACCTAGATTCTGCTGTGGTTTAAATAAACTTACAAATGCTGAAGTTGTTAATGATCTGTTATAGGGTTTAGATGATTATAGAAAAGTATCATACATGTTGTACCAAATTGATATTGAGGGAATACAAATAAGTTTAATACTGAGATATAGTCATTTCATATTGGAAAACAAGCACTTTTGAGCTTCAAATTGATTGTATCCTGGATATTGACAGGATATAAGTAAGTGATACCAGCTGTCTTCAACTGAAATACTTGATACACTTTTGATTGGTTTTAAGTTGTAAAGGTATGAAATACCACATTTTGTTTTACACGTAGCTGATTTGTTAGCAGTGTTTTTTTCCATTCCTCTACGTTTCCAGAAAAGCGTGGTTGCCTTACGACAACTTCTGCCTAACTCCCAGAGCTTCATCCAGCAATGTGTTCAGCAGACCTCTAGTGAGATCGTCATTGCTACCTGTACTACAACAGTAACAACTTCTCCTGTGGTGACAACAACAGTGTCCTCAAGCCAGTCTGAAAAGTCCTTTATTGTTTCTGGAGCAACAGCACCCAGAACTGTGTCAGTGCAAGCTTTGAACCCACTTGCTGGTCCAGTGGGAGCAAAAGCTGGAGTTGTGACACTTCATTCTGTGGGCCCAGCTGCTGCAACAGGAGGAACAACAGCTGGAACTGTTTTGCTTCAGACTTCAAAACCACTTGTGACATCTGTACCAAACACAGTGACCACGGTCTCACTGCAACCTGAAAAGCCGGTTGTCTCTGGAACAGCAGTAACACTGTCCCTTCCAGCAGTAACTTTTGGAGAAACTTCAGGTGCAGCTATTTGTCTACCATCTGTGAAACCTGTTGTTACTTCTGCTGGGACCACATCTGACAAGCCTGTTATTGGGACTCCAATTCAAATCAAACTTGCCCAGCCAGGCCCTGTCCTTTCACAACCAGCTGGGATTCCACAGGCAGTTCAAGTCAAGCAACTAGTGAGTAACATTTTGTTTCTTCCTCAGTTATTTATTTTGAAAATTTTGAACATTCGGAAAACTGGTAAGACTAGTAAAAAAACTGGGAAGACTGTATACTGTTTATGGGTTTAACCAATTAAATTTTTTTTTTTTAACCTCATTTGCTTTGTTTTCCTCTTTCTACTCATACCTATAAACACACATGTAAGTCTTTTTTTGTTTTGTTTTGTTTAAGATAGAGAGAGTCTCACTCTGTCGCCCAGGCTGGAGTGCAGTGGCAGTGGCACAATCTTGGCTCACTGTAACCTCCGCCTCCCAGGTTCAGGCAATTCTCATGCCTCATCCTCCTGAGTAGCTGGGATTACCGGTGTGCACCACCGTGCTGGCTAATTTTTGTATTTTTGTTAGAGATGGAGTTTCTCCATGTTGGCCAGGCTAGTCTTGAACTCCTGGCCTTAAGTGATCCACCCACCTTGGCCTTCCAAAGCACTGGGATTACAGACAGGCATGAGCCACCACACCCAGCAGCAAACACATAAGTCTTTACTGAACCATCTGAGAGTGGTTGCAAAAATTATGACAATGCACAGTGTATGTATCTCCTAAAAGGTTTTTTTTTTGTAAAACATAACCACAACATACCTATTGTCACACACAGGAAATTAATATTGGTACAGTATTTCTGTAATTGTCCCAATAACGTCTTTTAACTTTTATTTTTTTGTAGAGAGAGGGTCTTGCCATGTTGCCCAGGCTCTTGGCCTCAAGTGATCCTCTCGACTTCGACCTCCCAAAGTGTTGGGATTACAGGCAGGAGCCACTGTACCCGGCTCATTTAATCTAGAATACTTTTCTAGCTTTTTGTGGTTGTTCATTATATTGTAGTGTTTTAAGTGCCCAGAATATCTGCAGAATATTCCTTTGTTTTGTCTGATTGTTGTGTTTTTTTCCCTCAACTTAGTAGGTTGGGAGGTTCTTGGGTGAAAGAAGGAAATTTTAGCTGTTTGTCGATTAGTGTTTAGAATGTTCTTCTTAATTTAAGAAAAGATAAGTTTTACCAAAAAACTATGAAAGTATTGTTAACTCATGGGGGATACTACATGGTGCATTAATTAAAAATCATAATGTTTTTAGTAAAGTTCTTCCCTATCTTCTATGATAACAGAGCTTGCTCTTCTTTTGGTGAATGTCCTTTTTCTCTTTTGTAATGCTTTGCATTAGAGGCTGTGTTTTAAATCTCTGTTTTGATTCATTCTGCTTCTTGTGTAGCCTTTCCAGCCTTGTTTGTGTTATCAGAATAAGAAGTATCTGAGTGATTGCCATCTGAGGCAACAGGGCAGCCTTGGACATAGAACCAAAGGGGTTGATCAGTGACCAGAATTGGAGAGTAGTTGAACTCTTGAGCAGACAGAGTGATGGTCATTTTCTGGGCACTAATCTTTTCTCATCCCTTCCCACTCTGCATCTCATTTTCGAATGGAGAAATGTAACTGCCTTGCAGGATTTCTCTTGGGTGCCTGAATTTAATCTCAGAGATGAAACAACATTTTTAGAAGCAATGATTCTGGGCAGCCAGGTTGGAGAACCACTGGAATAGAGGAGTTGCCCCAAGGAAAGGCCTCTTTTTGGTAGTACTGAACAGAATTGAAATCCTCTTTATGTGTCATAATTGATTCTTGAATCAATGCTAATCTTTATTGAGCATCTATAGCATATAGGTCCCTAGGGTGAAATAATACTTTATAGCTACATAGTTTTAAAATCATGTCATTATGTGCTATGGATTTTAAAATAATTTTATGATAAAAAGGTTGGGAGAAAACTAAGAATCCAGAAATTCTGAGCTGACTCATGCAGTAACAGTCAAGTGGCCGGGCATGGCAGCTCATGCCTGTAATCTCAGCACTTTGGGAGGCCAAGGTGGGCAGATCACCTGAGATCAGGAGTTTGAGACCAGCCTGCCCAACACGGTGAAGCCCCGTCTCTACTAAAAATACAAAAATTAGCCGAGTGTGGTGGCGGGCACCTGTAATCCCAGCTACTTGGGAGGCTGAGGCAGGAGAACGACTTGAACCCGGGAGGCAGAGGTTGCAGTGAGCCGAGATCGTGCCACAGCACTCCAGCCTGGGTGACAATAGCGAAACTCCGTCTCAAAAAAACAAAAGCAAAACAAAACAAAAAACAGTCAAGTAATGGATCTCAGACTAGAACCCAGATGATCTCTCCATTACGGTATGGTGCTCTGAGAACTTCTCGGTTTCTGGAATGTCCTGAAGCAGGAGCTGTCTCATGATAATATCTTGACAGCATTTTCGTTTGTAGGTTTGACTTGTTATACATTATAAATCATTTCAATAAAGAAATAATGCAAAAAAAATCTGATGGTAAATTTTAGGGTTTTTTTTACTTCCTACCCTACCTTCATTTTTAATAATTTAATTCTCCCTGTGAATTCTACTTTCTTGTTTGTCCTTTGTTTCAAGTTTAGCCAGTAAACTTAATGTTAGTATTTATACCTACCTATTTAAAGTGGCAAGAGCCCGAGTGGCCAGACACTGAAGATGGATTGTAATTTATTTCACAACAGATTTACCTGGAGCAAAACAACATAAACCATTCTATATGGTAATGCCATAGAGAGGATTGAACTAGGGCATTCTTTCAAACTAAGTTAGAAAATTAATACTACTCGAGTTTGAAAGTTAATTAAGGAATATCATCATTGAATCCATTATAAACCATAGTCCAATTTAATCCTAGTTCTAAGTGAGGAGAAAAACACTCATGTTGCTATAAAATAACATATTCTATGCAGCTTATAAGAAATATAGCAAATAATCATTTAAAATATAAGAATTGCTGCACTGGATCAAATCTGGGGTTAATCTAACTGAAGAATACATACATTTCTTTTAATAATCATAGATTTAAAAATTCCTTTTTAATGTTTCTCATTTGTGTGTGTGTGTGTGTGTGTGTGTGTGTGTGTGTGTGTGTGTGTTTGAGACAGTGTCTCACTTCTGTCACCCAGGTTAGAGTGCATGATCATGGCTCACTGCAGTTTTGACTTTGCGGGCTCAGATGATCTTGCCACCTCAGCCTCCTGACTAGCTGGGACTGCAGGAGCAGGCCATCACACCCGGCTAATTTTCTTGTGCTTTTAGTAGAGACAGGGTTTCACCATGTTGCCCAGGCTAGTCTCGAACTCCTGAGCTGAAATGATCTGCTGAGTACTGTGGTTTTATGTGGTACTTTCTTTGAAAGAACATTAATGAATTCTCTTACATTATCACTCATTTTGTTTTTCCTAGCAGATGTTCAGGAGTATGCCTCTCATATTTTTGTTAGACTAGACACATATATTGTTCCAGGTGTTAGAGTCATTAAGATGAGAAGTGATGGGGATATAAGGTTGTTAAGTCCCAACTCAAAACTTTGTGTTATATTTTTGTGTCCCCATCAAAAATGATATGAAGACTAACTGGTGTCAGCCTAAATAACAAAGAGATTCTTTAAAAGAATAGGATATGTAATTGGAAATGGAGCATTGCAGTTGGAATACAGGTACCAAGTAAACTGTGTATTCAGGGAGATAAAGGAAGACAAAGGTTTTTTTTTATTTTTAATTTTTAAAGACTCAGGGTTTCATTTTGTTGCCTAGCCTGAAGTGCAGTGGTGCCATCGTGGCTCACTGCAGCCTCGATCTCCTGGGCTCAAGCAATCCTCCTTCCTCAGCCTCCTGAGTAGCTAGGACTACAGGTGCATGCCATTGTGCCTGGCTAATTAAAAACTTTTTATTATGGTTAGAGACAGGGTCTTGCTATATTGCCCAGTCAGGTCTCAAAAGCCTGGCCTCAAGTAGTCTTCCTGAGTAAAGGAGGACAGATTTTAAAAGGAAAAATGAGAAGAATTACATAGTTGTTTTGAAATGATTATCCTTGACTACAAAGCTCAGTAACAAGGGTGACACCAGTCCAGGTTTAAATAGGCAGTTGCTGAGCAGATGATGTCCTTGCAGAAGTATTTTTTGTGTACTGTTGCTGTGGCCTTTGTGCAAGGTTGTGGTTTTGGCGGTCTATTGGGATAGTGTTTGTAATCAGGCATACAAGCATGAGAACCCTCTCTTCTTAGTCTTCCTTCCCTAGCTCTATTTGTTAGAGTTTTGTTTTTTGTTTTCTTTCAAACACAAGTGACTTCATTTTGATTCTGACAACTTTCACACTGCTAAACAATTTTTGAATATTACTGTCTTTCATAATTAAAATACTGACAGGAATACCTAATAAGGAGCATCAAGAAGGACAGAGCAGATAACCAGAAAATAAGCTGGGAGTGTTTCTCTTGAGTTTCAGTCTGAATGCATAAAATGGTACCTGTATATTACTTTGTATAATTTAAGCCTGATCCTTAGAACTACAGTACATGAATATGATCTCAGCTTCATTGAAATGTATCATTTTTAAAAGAGTTCTTGTCTGTTCTCAAAGAATAAAGGCAATTGAATTATTCTGACTAATATTTCTTCTCTAGGGACATTAGTTACTGTATGATTACTTACCAGGACATGTTGTGTTTCTTGTTACTTTTTTAAAGTAATACACATAAGTTGAATAAATTGAACTTCAAAAATTCTGTTTAAAACTCTGTCTTTTGGCAAGACCATGGCACATTTATATTTGCCATATATAGTCTAAGTTCACTATCAATAGCTGGCTCAAATGCATGATGACTGTTTTCCTACCTGTTTTGTTTTGTCTCAAAAAACCAGGGTCTCACTCTGTCACCCAGGCTGGAGTGCAGTGGTGCAATCTCGGCTCACTGCAGCCTCTACCTCCTGCTTTCAAGCGATGGTTTAAGAAAATAATTTAGTCTGGGTGTGCTGGCTCACACGCCCTGTGTGATCCCCGCTGGGATTACAGGTGTAATCCCAGCACTTTGGGAGGCTGAGGTGGGCGGATCGCTTGAGGTCAGGAGTTCGAGACCAGCCTGGCTAATATAGTGAAACCTAGTCTCTACTAAAAACACAAAAATTAGCCAGGCATGGTGGCGCATGCCTGTAATCCCAGCTACTCAGGAGGCTGAGGCATGAGAATCACTTGAACCTGGGAGGCAGAGGTTTGCAGTGAGCCAAGATGGTGCCACTGCACTGCAACCTGGGTGACAGAGCAATATTCTCTCTAAAAAAAAAAAAAAGAAAAGAAAAGAAAATACTTTGTTAAAATGGCACATAAAAAGTCCTTATCTTTTAAAGATATATTTGGAAATATTTATGGATAAAGCGATATATCTGAGATTTGCCTTAAAATAATTGAGAGTGGCAGGGAAGTGGGTAGGGGTGTAGATTGAAACAAGATTGATCAAGAATTAATCATTGTTGAAGCTGGGTAATGGTATAGGTGGTTTTGTTTTATCCTGTCTATTTTTATATATGCTTTAAATTTTTCACTGTAATTAACAATTGGAAATAGATTTATAGGGAGATTTAAATTGAGCATGGTGAAATAAAATTTTAAATTCCATTTTAAAAATAATGTATGTGAAATAGTAATGTTTTTTACTTTTGAACAGGATAATTTTGCTTTGTACAAATTTAAAGTAGGCATTCTTGTTATGTTAAGATAAAGGTATATTTATGGCTGGGTGAACACAGTCTGTTGTTTAAAACCTGAAATCTTATCATTTTCTAAAGCCTTAAGTTGAACGACTATATTGATAGTTCTTATTGTTTCAGGTAGTTCAGCAGCCTTCAGGAGGCAATGAAAAGCAAGTGACCACACTTTCACATTCCTCAACATTGACCATTCAGAAATGTGGACAGAAGACGATGCCAGTGAATACCGTAATACCTACCAGTCAGTTTCCTCCAGGTAGATGCTGGTCCATCTTAGTCCCATCACGCTGGGTTAGAACGTAGAGGGGTTTTGTATAACTTTTTTGTTGCTATGTTAAGTGAAGACAGGCTTGGTCTTTTAAAGTTGGCACCTATTGAAAGAAAACAGAAAGATAATGATTAGATTTCTCTCCCCAGACAGAGTCTTGCTCTGTTGCCCAGGCTGGAGTACAGTGGTACAATCTCAGCTCAGTGAACCTCCACCTCCCAGGTTTAATCAGTTCTCGTGTTCTCAGCCTCCTGAGTAGCTGGGATTACATGCGTGCACCACCACAGCTGGCTAATTTTTGTAGTTTTAGTAGAGACTGGGTTTTACCAGGTTGGCCAAGCTGGTCTCAAACTCCTGATCTCAAGTGGTCGATCCACCAACCTTGGCCTCCCAAAGTGCTGGGATTACAGGCGTGAGCCACTGCGCCCAGTTATGATTACATTTCTTTTTACATACATGTAAACTTTTTAGGGTTATATGTTGTTTTGGAATAAAAAAAACAACTATTCATGGTATTCTGTAATTTGATAAAACAATCTATTAGTAAATAAGGACTTATTTAACTTATAAAATTTGCTATAGAATATTTCTTCTTAAAATGTAGTTCTTTCTCTACATACATACTTGTATGCATGTACATCCATACATATGTGTGGAAATCAGTCTTACCCAAGTCAGGTAGACTGGGAAATCAGTCTTACCAATGTCAGGTAGAGCTTTATGTATTTTTAAAATACACCAATAGAAGCAGTGTATTATTAACATGTTTCAGGTGCCTTTTACTTCATGATATTTTTGTAATACTGCTAATTCCATAGACTATCTAAAAAGAAATGGAAATATTCTTATTTTATACGATTATTTCTTATTCAGGGAACAAATTCATTGTCATGTTTGAATTTAAGCATAGTTCTAGGGAAACTTGGAATTTTCTTTGATTATTCTATATATATTAAAAACTGTTGTCCTGGATTTTTCCTAATGTGACATGATTGCTTTTTTTGTATTCTATTTTTTTCTTGTTTTGTTTTTATAGCTTCCATTCTAAAGCAAATTACTCTGCCTGGAAATAAAATTCTGTCGCTTCAAGCATCTCCTACTCAGAAAAATAAAATAAAAGAGAATGGAACATCATGCTTCCGGTAAGAAAATAAATAGTTAAATTTGGTTTAAGGAAGTAATATTTTTTTAAAAAAGGAGAGATGACAGAATAATACCTTAATAAAATAGATATACTGATGCCTTTTTACAAAGCTAACAGCATTTTATTGAGTATAATTTATAAACAATAAAGTGCACAACTATTAAATGTATAGCTCAGTGAATTTTGTCAAATATATATACCTGTGTAATCATCATGCCGATCAAGATACTGAACATATTCATCACCTTTATGCACCTTTGAAATCAATTACCCTTATCCCTTGCCTCTGGCAGCTACTGTTCTTATGTCCATCATGATAGATTATTTTTGTCTATTCTTGAACTTCACATAAATGGAGTTTTATGTTGTCATGTACCCTTTTGCATCAGACTTTTTAACTCAGCATTTTTTTTAGATAATCTGTGTCATTTTGAATATTAGACGATGGTTTTTTTGCATTGCCGAGAAGCATTTTATTTTATGAAATTAAATTTGATCTTTTTTGCTTTTGATGGACATTTGGGTGGTTTCCAGTTTTTCTGATGATAATATAATAAAGCTTCACGTACAGAATTTTGCGTGAACATATGCTTTTGCTATCTAGAAATATGACTGATGAGTCATTAGATAAGTGTAAACTTTGGTAAGGAAATTACCAAATTCTTTATCAAAATGACTGTGTCATTTTGCATTTCTGTCATTGATGATGAGAGTTCCAGTTCCTGTCCAACTTTGTGAGCATTTGGTAATTCTCAGTTCTTTTGATTTTTTAAAATCCATTTTAATAGGTGTGTAAGTGGTTATTATTGTGGTTTTAGTTTGCATTTTTCTAATGGCTAAAGATGTTGATCATCTGTTTTTGTGCTTATTTGTTATTTATATATCTTTGGTGAAGTGTGTGTTTAAATTTTTGGCCCGTTTTTGTTTCTTGTGTTGGTTTCTTACGATCAAGAGTTTTTTTTTTTTTTTTTTTTTTTTTGAGACGGAGTCTCGCTCTGTAGCCCAGGCTGGAGTGCAGTGGCCGGATCTCAGCTCACTGCAAGCTCCGCCTCCTGGGTTCACGCCATTCTCCGGCCTCAGCCTCCCGAGTAGCTGGGACTACAGGCGCCCGCCATCTCGCCCGGCTATTTTTTGTATTTCTTAGTAGAGACGGGGTTTCACTGTGTTCGCCAGGATGGTCTCGATGTCCTGACCTCGTGATCCGCCCATCTCGGCCTCCCAAAGTGCTGGGATTACAGGCTTGAGCCACCGCGCCCGGCGATCAAGAGTTTTTAAGAGTTTATATATGTATAAACAAATGTTATACAAATGTTATATTTGTATATGTATTTATATACAATATATACAATTTTATACAATAAAAATGTATATTGTATATATATTTTATATATACAAATATATAAAGCAAATTTTTATATACATTCCTTTTTGCATTTTTATATATACAAATATATGAAAAATATATACAGACATAACGTGTATATATATTTGTATAATATATTTTTATATGAATATATTAAAAATATATTTGTATATATACACAAATATAACATTTGTATATATAGAAATTATGCAGTTAAAGTGGGGGAAAGCAGAGAAAATAGAACATGTACACAATAGTTTTTATACAGGTAATAGATGGGAATTAAAGGATGACGATTAAGAGAAAGGGCAATCCTGAAACTGGAGATCTTCTGAAACAAAGCATAGGAGAAAATCTTTGTAACCTTGGGTTACACACATTTCTTAGATCACACATGAAAAGAGCGATCTACAAGAGGAAAAATTAATGAACTGGAATTCAGAAAATTAAAAAACTTTTGTTCTGTGAAAGACACTGTCAAGGAAATGAATAAACATGCCACAAGGAAAATATTTCCAAATTGTTTATCTGGCAAACACTTGGATCTTAAATATTTATAATATATATTATATATATGTATATATTAAATATATATATTTTAATTGCATAATTTATATATATTTTAATATAACATTTGTATAAAATTTGTACCTTAATCTTCCTTCCTCATCCCTATGTACATTTTATTTGTAGGTATACTTTTATATACATATATTAAAATGTTCACCTTTGGTCTTTTTTTCTGACATGTTCTGTCATCTCTTGGTTGAACTTGAATGAAGTTCATCTGCTGGTAAATTCCTCAGAAAAGGCTCATGGGTGTAGAATTCCCTAAGTCGTTAGTCCCTAACGTTTTTGGCACCAGGGACTGATTTCATGGAAGTCAATTTTTCCACAGACCAGGATTGAGGGGGAGGGGATAGTTTCAAGATGAAACTATTCCACTTCAGATCATCAGACATTAGATTCTCATAAGGAGCGCACAACCTAGATCTCTCAAATGTGCAGTTCACAGTAGGGTTTGTGCTGCTATGAGAATCTAATGCTACCGCTGATCTGACAGGAGGTGGAGCTCAGGCAGTAATGCTCGCTTGTGCACCTCTCACCTCTTCCTGTGCAGTCCAGTTTCTGGGGATCCCTGTCCTAAATTGTTGTATGTTAAAACTATTTTTCAGTGTCTTTGATACTTGAAGGACAGCTTGGCTGGCTGTGAAATCAACACTTTCTGTATTACATTTTTTTTAAATGTTGCCCCATCATTGTCTTGTTAAATCTTTGATTTATGGGAACACCTTTTTAGCATTTTCTGACTTGGGATGTATTTAGTCTTATGCCCACCACTGGGTCTGCCCTGTCTCTGTTTTCTGCAGGTTTTTTTTTTTTCCCCATCTCTTTTTGCCTATAGCAAGCCTTGAGGCACGGGGTGGGGTGGGGTGGGGTGGGGAAGGGGAGATGAGATTGAGAAAACGAAAAAGTTTGCATGGGATTTATTGTTTTTTTCCCTTTATAGTTTGGAGTTTGGGTATTCTGGAAGACAGTAATCTAGGCAGTCATCATCATATTCCAGTTTAATGACGCGACATAAAGCTAAATCCATGTACCAACTATCACTGTCAGGATACATGGAATATTTTCAATACCCCAAAAAGGTTCCTCTGCATTCCTTATCACCCGGTCCCCACATTACACCTCAGATTCTGGACAACCGTTGACTTGCTTTCTATCATCGTAGATTGGATTTGTATTTGTCCTTCTAGAGTTTTGCGTAAGTGGCATCTGTCAAAGTCAAATTAAAAATGTAGAGGTAGGCTGGGCACAGTGGCTCATGCCTGTAATCCCAGCACTTTGGGAGGCTGAGGCAGGTGGATCACTTGATGTCAGGAGTTCGAGACCAGCCTGGCTAACATGGGGAAACTCTGTCTCTACTAACAATACAAAAATTAGCAGGGTATGGTGGTGCACGTCTGTAGTCTCAGCTACTTGGGATGCTGAGACAGGAGAATCAGTTGAACCCTGGGAGATTGCAGTGAGCTGAGATTGTGCAACTGCACTCCAGCCTGGGAGACAGAGCGAGACTCTTGTCTCATTTTTTAAAAAAATGTAGAAGTGAATCTCTAAATTTAACATTTTATTTGGGAAGAAAGAATTGCAGTTCAAAGCATACACACAGACCAGATAGTCTCTGGTATGTCCGAAGAACAAAGAGAAGGCTGGAGGTTAAAAAAGAGACATGACATGAATTGCTCTTCGAGAAAATTCATTGGCACTGTTAAGGTTCTGGGAAGCTGGTCAGCTCTGATTGACATGTGAAGGTGGCAGGAAAAATAGTTCTGGGTTGCAACAAGTTGTCTCAGCAGTTGTAGATTAAACTGGTCTCAGGTTACAACAGGCAGTTTCAGCAGCTGGACTCACAGAGAATTACATTTCTAGAGCAATGTTTTGTGCCCTGCTTGCTTTCCCCCCCCGGCTTCTCTACTCTGTTTTAGTTGGGTATGACATGGGTGACCCAATTCATATCATCAATTTTCACACATCATACAGTTCATATTCTTGTGTCTGGCTTCTTTTGCTAGCATAATGTGTTAGATATACAACATGTTGTATGTATCAATAGTTGCATTTTTTACTGCTGAGTAATATTATAGAGGTATATTGCTTTTGTTTGCACTGAATTTTCACTTTATCTGTGGATGAATATTTGGGTTTTTTACAGTTTTTGGTAATGATAAAGCTTGCTGGGAACACTTGTGTCTGTATCTTTGTATGGACATAGATTTTCTTTTGTATAAATTCATAGGAACAGAATTGCTGAGTCATATGGTAGGTATATAAGCATATGTTTAACTCTATGAGAAGCCACCACACTATTTTCCTAAATGGTTATACTCCATTCCCACCAACAAAGTATGAGATTTTGTTCTAGTTGCTTCACATCCTTGCTAACAATTCATACTGCAGTTTTACTTTGTCTCTGCCCCCCCAATTTTAGCCATTCTGGTTTGGTATGTAGTGGTAGCTCGTTGTGACTTTAATTTGCATTTCCTTAGTGACTAATGATGTTGCATGTTGCATGTCCTCACTGCCCATTTATGCAACTTCTTTTGTGAAATACCTGTTCAAATATTTTGACTGTTGGTTTGTTTGTTTGTTTATGTATTTATTTATTTATTTGGAGACGGAGTCTCGCTCTGTTGCCCAGGCTGCCAGGCTGGAGTTCAGTGGCAGGATCTTGGCTCACTGCAAGCTCTGCCTCCTGGGTTCACGCCATTCTGCTGCCTCAGCCTCCCGAGCAGCTGGAACTACAGGCACCCGCCACCACACTCAGCTAATTTTGTTTTTGTATTTTTAGTAGAGACGGGTTTTCACCATGTTAGCCAGGATGGTCTCCATCTCCTGACCTCGTGATCCGCCCTTCTCGGCCTCCCGAAGTGTTGGGATTACAGGTGTGAGCCACTGTGCCTGGCCTGTTTTTGTTTTATTTTAAGAAACAAGGTCTTGCTCTGTTGCCTAGGCTGGGGTGCAGAGGTGCAGTCCTAGCTCACTGCATCCTCACATTCCTGAGCTTAAGCGACCCACCTGCCTCAGGCTCTCAAGTAGCTAGGACTACAGGTGTACATTACCATGCCCAAATAATTTTTTTTTTTTTTATTTCCATGTTTTGTAGAGACAGGGATTTCACTATGTTTCTCAGGCTGGTCTTGAACTCCTGGCCTCATGAGATCCTCCCACCTCAGCCTCCCAAAGTGCTGGGATTACAGGCATGAGCCACCATGCCCAGCCTATTGCCTTTTTTTTTTTTTTTGAGACGAAGTTTTCCTCTTGTTGCCCAGGCCGGAGTGCAATGGCGTGATCTTGGGCTCACCGCAACCTCCACCTCCTGGATTCAAGCAATTCTCCTGTCTCAGCCCCCCGAGTAGCTAGGATTACAGGCATGTGCCACCATGCGCAGCTAATTTTGTATTTTTAGTAGAGACAACGGGGTTTCTCCATGTTGGTCAGGCTGGTCTCGAACTCCTGACCTCAGGTGATCTGCCTGCCTCGTCCTCCCAAAGTGCTGGGATTATAGGCCTGAGCCACCGTGCTCAGCCTTTTTTTTTTTTTTTTTTTTTTTTTTTTGAGACACAGTGCTCTACATGTTCAGAGAAACTTCTCTAGTAAAGAACTATAGAAATGATCCCCGAAAGTATAGTCTTCCTATTGCCTGTTTTTAAACTGAGTGCTTTTGTCGTGAGCTTTTTCTGCATCTATTTAAGGTGGTCATTGATTTTTCTTATTATTCTGGGATTGTGAATTACACTGATTTTTAAATTTTTGAATGTTCTTGTATTCCTGGGGTATTAGCCTTTTCATTTATTGCTGCATTGATTAATGTGTTGTAAGGGTTTTGTGTTGATATTCATGAGGGATTCGGTCTATAGTTTTTGGTTCTTAGAGTGTGTTTGCTAGGATTTGGTATCTGTGATTATATTAGCTTTAAAAAAATGAGTAATAAAGTCCTTCCCCCTCCTTTGTTTTGAGCTTTTGTGTAGAATTGACATGATTTCTTCCTTAAATGTATGAATGAATTTACCATTGAAACTAGATAGATCTGTTGTTTTCTTAGGGAGAATGTTTTTCGACAAAGTCATTTTCATTGATAGATAGAGAGGTATTTAAATTTTCTATTTCATCTTAATGCCGGTTTCATGAAGTTGTATTTTTTTTTAAAGTTTTTGTACATTTCATCTTGATTTTCAGATTTATCAGCAAGAAATTGTTCCTAAACTTTTCTTCGGAATGTGTATAGATGCTTTAATGGTAGTCTAGTGTATGCATTTTTCAAGGATTTTATTTTTGTAGTTGACTTTTTCAGGCATGAAATTGTTAATTTTATTTCTTTATCCTTTTAATGTCTATAAAATATGTAGTCTCCTTCTTTTCATTAGTAGGCTTTTATCAGTTTTGTTAATTTTTTTGTTGTTGAGACAGAGTCTCACTCTGTTGCCCAGATTAGAGTGCAGTAGCACAATTATGGCTACTGTCACCTCAAACTCGTGGGCTCAAGCCATCTTCCCGGCTCAGCCACATGAACAGCTGGGACTACAGGTGCGCATCACCATGCCCGGCTAATTTTTTTAATTTTTATTTTTTTGTAACGATGAGGTTTCACTATGTTGCCCATGCTGGTCTTGAACTCTTGGGCCCAAGCAGTCCTCCCACCTTGGCCTCCCAAAGTGCTGGGATTATAGGCATGAGTCACCATGCCTGGCTTGTTTTCTAATGTAAGCATTTATCATTATTATTATTATTATTAATGTAAGCATTTAAAATTATACATTTCCTCATTTGAGCTGAGGCTACAAGATAAAAACAACAACAACAACAAAAAATCCTATCAATTTCTCCCTAAATACTGATTTAGCACCCAACTGATAATAGGATTTTTTTTTTTTTTTGGCTTTCCATTCATGTCAAGATAGTTTTCTTTTTTTAATTTACTGGTACAAATATTTGGTGCTTTTCTGGAATATTTTGTTTGTTTTCTAATGTAGTTTTGTGATCAGAGAACATATTCTTGAACATATAATTTCAATTTTATTAAATTTATTGAGACTCCTCAGTGTGTCTAATTTTGATTAATATCTCGTGAGCACTTGGGAGAAAATATATATTATTCAGTTTGGGGAAGTAGTTTTTTGTGGCTACATCAGTTTGGTGAAGGTGGGTGACAGTGTTCACATCTTCTATATCCTGGGCTTTTATTTTTTGGTTTTATTTTTCAGACTGTTTCCATCACTTATTTAGTGTGAGTATTAAAATCTCCAATTCTGATTTTTTTTTCTTTGTTTTTCCTTTAGTTCTGTCGATTTTTATATTATGTATTTGAAGCTCTGTTATCAGGACATCTCAAGCCACTAGTCATGTGGCTGCATAGACTAGGGAGTACTTTTAGACCAAAAGACATAAACTCACAAATTTTACCCATTATTGTTCCCATCATCCAAGGGTTGACTGACCTCTGTTTTCTGCCTGCTTTTATTAAGTCTCCAAATGATTGTCTTTTAAAAACTGTTATTTTGTAATTGTTATTGATCAAGCTATTGTGGTATTACTAGAATCCACGACCATTATTTCTTTTTTAATGGATTATTGTCCTATGGTATAATTATCTATTTTTGCCTCTATGTTCTTGAACAGTTAATTGTAGTTATTTTATTGTGTGCATGTGTGGTTTTCTTTGGTTGTTGTTGTTTTTCTGTTTTCCGCCTTTTTTTTTTTTTTTTTTTTTTTTGAGACAGTCTTGCTCTTTTGCCCAGGTTGAAGTACAGTGGCACAATCATAGCTCACTGCAGCCTTGAACTCCTAGGCACCAGTGATGCTCCTGCCTCAGCCTCCCAAGTAGCTGGGACTACAGGCACATGCCACCATGCCTAGCTAACTTTTTTTTTTTTTTTTTTAGTTTTCATAGAGGTAGGGTCTTGCTATGTCTCCCAGGCCGGTCTTGAACTCCAGGTCTTGAGTGATCCTCCTGACTCAGCCTTCCAAAGCACTGGGATTATAGACATGAGCCGCCACACCCTGCCACTTGTGATTATTCTAAAGTCAAATGCTTAATATTTCCAATGTCCGGGTTACCTGTGACTCTGTTTCTGTTATCTGCCTTTTTAATCCTGTTTCTTTGCTGCACTTGGTAATATTTAATTAAGTGTCAGATCTGTATGAAAAAAATTGGTAAATGCCTCACTTATTTGTGAGGCATTTACCAATGGTCCATTCATCCCTCAAGTTCTGGAAGCCTTGGACCTCAACTTCCTGTCTCTCTCTCCTCATGAGATTGCCTAATGCTCTGTTGGCTTTTCTGCCTCTTAGCAGCTGCTGTCTCTGGCTTCTTAGTGTCTTGTTCCACATCAAGAATCAACATGTGCCCAGAGGAAAAACAACATGGAGAAAATTGGGGTTACTTCAGTGAGGTTCTCTTCTCTCAGGGCTGTCGTCCCTCAAGACCTGGCTCCCTTGGCAGCTCTTTGATGCCTTCAAATAAACTTAAAATTGTTCTGGCTTTATTAGTTTCTTGTCCTCAAAACAATTGTCTGATATGAGTAATGGTCTGTAACAGAAGCAGAAGTCCTTTTGTAATTCTTTATACTTTTTTATGTTACAAATATCTACTAGAGTTAGTGTTTTGCAATTTACTTTCTTTTACGGTATATTTTGATGAGCAGAAATTCTTAATTTTAAAGTTGTTGAATTTGGCAGTTTCTTTTATGATTAATACTTATGCCTTCTTTTAAGAGATCCTTCTGGAGACCACAAAGATAGTTTCCTATATTGTCTTCTAAAAGGTTTGAAGTTTCATATTAAATTTTTTTTTTTTTGAGAAATGATCTCTGTCACCTAGGCTGGAGTACATTGAGTGGCACTATCGTGCCTCACTGCAACCTCAATTTCCTGGGCTCAAACAAGCCTCCAGAGTAGCTAAGACAACAGGTACACGCCACAACAGTCGGCTAGTTTTTAAATTTTTTTGTAGAGATGGGGGTCTTGCTTTGTTGTCCAGGCTGGTCTCAAACTGGTAGCCTCAAGTGATCCTCCTGCCTCATCCTCCCAGAGTGCTGGGATTACAGGTGTGAGCCATCATGCTCAGCCTATTTGAGTATCTTTTTGTCTTCAGGAGTTAAAATTTGGTTTTTGGTTTTTCCTATGGTTTGGAGGTTTAGGGATCCTAATTCACTTTTCCCCATATAGGAAACCGCTCGTTTCAGCAGCATTATTGAACAATTTGTCCTTCCTCAGTGATCTGTAATGTCTCCTATGTCATATACATATGGGTCTTCTCTTTTTTTTAATCTTTCTTTTTTGTAAATGCCTCTAATCAAGTTATTTTTTATCTCTATTTTCTTTTATTGGCTAATTTTAAAATTTCCGATAGCATACAGTTAGTTTACTATAGTTTCAAAAGAAGTTTTATATTTGGTAATGCATATTTTCTACCTACTTCTCCTTCTCTTTTATTTCCTTTTCTTCCTCCACTTTCGTACTCCCTTTCCCCTCTTTGATTTCCTTGGCTCTACTTGAGCTTTTGCTCTTCCCTATAAATTTAACAATCAACTTGTTAAATTCCACCAGTAATCTGTTAGAATTTGAATTGGCATGGCCTGAGTCCATAGGCACACTGTCTTCCAGCTGATTGATTATAATTTGGATCCTTCTATGAACATGATTTATATCTTCATTATATATACCCTTTTAAATATCTTTCAATCAAGTAGTATAATTTTATTTATATAGATTCTGCACGATTTGTTGCATATATCTGTTAGGTTTATTCCTAGATACCTTATCTTTTTTGTTAGTATTATATTTTGGTAACTGCCTTTTCTTTTATTAGCATAGAGAAATTCAGGACTTAAATCATATACCAACAGCCTTGTTACTATTTCTAATAATTTCTAGATGATTTTAGATTATTTGTATAGACAATGTCAAGATTGAGATTAGAATTATAGGTTGACTGTTTTGTCTTTTTGCTTTGAAGATGTTAGTCCATTGTTTTTGGGTGTTCATATAAAATATATGTTCACATTTAAAGATAAACATGCAAGGAAGTATCCTTGAGTCAAGCCACAGGGAAACATTAATACATTTGGAATTCCAGTGACTTCAAACATAGGATGATGAAATAGTAAGTGTTAAAAACTAGTATAAAGTATTTAAAAATAAAATACGGAATCTCAAAATGGTGCAAGAAGCAATTTATTTTAAAAAATAACTGCAAATACTTGAAAAAGAACCAAATAGGACTTTTAGGAGTAAAAAATGTAGTCAGTAAATCTAAAACTTTGTTGTACAGGTAAATCAGATTAAACCTGAGGGTCTAAACTGAGTTTGCTTTCTTCCAGAGAGGATTTGTGACTGTTTCTAGTAGACTCAAGGATTACTATTGACTTGGAACCACTTTAGTCTTGTTCCAGGGAACCTGACTTACCCAGGAGCCTCAGATTTTCCCGCTGTAATCAAGAACTAGTGCTAGCCACAGTCATATGCCCTTGAGGCAATTCTTCCTTTAGGCTATGCTCATTGCTTACTTTTTTTTATTTTTTATTTTTGAGACGGAGTCTTGCGCTGTTGTCCAGGCTGGAGTGCAGTGGCGCGATCTCGGCTCACTGCAAGCTCCGCCTCCCGGGTTCATGCCATTCTCCTGCCTCAGCCTCCCGAGTAGCTGGGACTACAGGTGCCCGCCACCACACCTGGCTAATTTTTTGTATTTTTAGTAGAGACGGGGTTTCACCGTGTTGGCAAGGATGGTTTCGATCTCCTGACCTCATGATCCGCCCATCTAGGCCTCCCAAAGTGCTGGGATTACAGGCGTGAGCTACCGCGCCCAGCCTCATTGCTTGTTTATACTGACACCTTTTTTTGACAGGTCCTGTGAACCAAACAATGGAATGAAAATGTCTTATGCTGTGTAATTGCTCCTCAGTAAATCTAGTCCACTTACTGCCTGAAGCAAAAATGTCACTGTTAGTATTTTCTTTGGGAAATTTCTGACTTGTTACTTTCGCTTATTTATCTGTTGACTACTTATTGCTTTCCAGGCTTATGTACATATGCTGGACAGTAGTAATTCTTTGATGTATATATTGTAAGTATTTTTCTCCTAGTTTTTTGTTTAACTTGGAAATTTGTTTTTAGTGTTTCATATATGGAAATTTTAAATTACAGTATAAAGTTTAGCAGTCTCTTTATGGCTTTTGAATTCTAATGTATCCTTTCGTATTATGAGCCCAGAATGATGTGCTTCTGTATTTTCTTCTAAGATATCTGTATGCACTTACCTCAAATATAGATATTTACCTTTACATCTTCAATAATTCTTGATTTTGTTTTTGTAAATGTGTGAGGCAGAGATTAAATTTTCCTCAAATGAATTGTCTCAGCAATAGTAAAGAGTTCATCATCTTTACCTTTCTTATTTGTAATGCCACCTTTATCTTATAGTAAATTCCCATTTATAAAAGGGCAAATTTAATTTTAGTAATATGTTTTTGTTTTATTTTATTTTTTGAGAAATTTTTTGAGATACAGTTTCAACTCTGTTTTATTTTTTGAGATACAGTTTCACTCTGTTGCCCAGGCTGTGGCACGATCTCGGCTCACCACAACCTACACCTGCCGGGTTCAAGCGATTCTCGTGCCTCAGCTTCTCGAGTAGCTGGAACTACAGGTGCACGCCACCACGCTCAGCTTATTTTTGTATTTTTAGTAGAGACGGGGTTTTGCCATATTGGCCAGGCCGGTCTCAAACTCCCGACCTCAGGTGATCCACCTGCCTCAGCCTCCCAAATATTTGTTTTATTTTAATGTTACTATTTTGGTGTTTTCGATTGTTATAACATCTTTATTTATTTTTCTAGCCCATAGTTAAAATAAGTCCTTTTTGTATATTCCTTTTTATCGAAGGTATTTTAATTTTACTCGTTATTTTTCTCTTGTGCATGAATTTTAGAATCAGCATGAATTTTAGAGTCAGCATGGCAGTTCCATGAAGTTTGTATCGAATTGTGTGATTAGGTTAATTTGGGTCGTGGGGGCCGAGAATTGGCTTAAACATTTTTCTTTTTATGATATAGAAGATTCCCATCTGAAATTTTTTAAAAATTTAATATTTGTTAGAATTTGGTAAGGTTGTAGGTAACAGAAAAACTGAAAAGCCATTGCATAAGCAAGTTATCTTTCATATTCAGAAAAACTGAATTGCAAGGATCACAGTCTGTGGTGTTGGGGATCCGTGCTCCTTGTTTACCTCCTTTCTGTTCTTCAGACACACTAGTCATGGTCCCACTGTACAGTTTTATTTATTTATTATTTTCTTTAATGTTTTTAATGTTTAATTTTTGGGGGTACATAGGTGTATATTAATGGGGTACATGAGATTTTGATAAAACCCACTGTACAGTTTTCTGTGTGGTATGCACTGAAAGCTGTCCCTCGGTCTTCATATGACATGGTCTTTCATATTTCAAATCTACCTCCTTAGAGAGGTAAATTTTGCCTGACCAACCAATATAAAGTAGCTTCCACAGTCATATCTGCTGTCTTGAGGTACTTATCTAAAATTATTTTGTTCATTCATTTGTTTACCCTTGCCTCCGTGTATTTCCCACTTCTTAATTGTCTATGAAAGCTTATAATAATGATTGTTTGCCACTGTATGTATACCGAGTGTTTGGAACAATGCCTGTTTCATAATAATCACTCAAATATTTGTTGAAATGGTGAATTTTGAAAAAGGAGTATTTATAATCTCAGCTATTTCTTAGATATTTTTGTACAAAGATACACTTTTCATTTTTGTACAGTACTTTCTAGTAATTCACAATCACACATGACTCTATATATATCTTTTCATAGTGATTTTTTTAAAATTTAATTTTGCTTCCATGGATACTTACTATCACTTCAGTTATTTATTTATTGTTTTTGAGACGGAGTCTCACTCTGTCTCCCAGGCTGGAGTGCAGTGGCATGATCTCGGCTCACTGCAAGCTCCGCCTCCTGGGTTCAGGCCATTCTCCTGCCTCAGCCTCCTAAATAGCTGGGACTACAGGCGCCCGTCACCACGCCCGGCTAGTTTTTTATATATTTTTTTAGTAGAGATGGAGTTTCACAGTGTTAACCAGGATGGTCTTGATCTCCTGACCTCGTGATCCACCTGCCTCGGCCTCCCAAAGTGCTGGAATTACAGGCGTGAGCCACTGTGCCCGGCCCTACTTCAGTTACTTTTTAAATGAAACTGATAATAGACCCTCGATGTTGGCTCTTTTGTTAAAGAAGAAGAAATAGTAGTGAATAGTATTAGCTCTTATCTTGACCAAACTGTATGACATTTAATAATATAGAATGATATTTTCATAGTTTTTCAAAACTATTTTGTTAACTTATACTTTTTGGGGGGATTCATTTGTGACTTTTTCTGCTAAGAAGATTCTGTTTTCTATTCTGCTTGTCAGTATAGCTGGGGCGAATATGGGAAGCTGTATTATGCTTAAACACCAGAGGGTGCCAGAGATTCATGTCGTTTCCATCATACTTCAGAATCAGAAGTGGCAAACAGGATAGTACCTCTGCATGTTTGCGTAACTGTATTTCAACTGAAGATGTGATGATAATAAGGAATTAATATGAATATTTTTATGTGATAATTTATTTTAAGTCCTTATATTTTAGAGATACATAATAAAATATTTATGGATAATATGTATATATTATATCTGGTAGTGAAGGTGTTCTAACAACTAGGGGCTTTAGTGTGATTTTGTGATTTTTACTACTTTAGAAAGACACTCTTGGAAAATAATATAGGACCAGATTATGTGCTATTTGCATAGATGATATTACTCTACCAATTTTAATGTCCATTTTTTCCCTACTACAGGAATTAGATTCTCTAGTGTATATTAGCTTATTTTAACTTTCATCATATATAATTCATTGTTTCATGTGTTACGAGTCTGTTTGTCCTTGTGTGTGCTCACACCTGTAATCCCAGCACTTTGGGAGGCTGAGGTGGGAAGATCACCTGAGGTCAGGAGTTCGAGACCAGCCTGACCAACATGGCGAAACTCCATCTCTACTGAAAATACAAAAATGAGCCAGGTGTGGTGGTGCGCCTGTGGTCCCAGCTACTTGGGAGGCTGAGGCAGGGAGAATTCGGGTGGCAGAGGTTGCAGTGAGCCGAGATGGAGCCATTGCACTCCAGCCAAAAACAAACAAAACAAACAAACAAAAAACCCCAAAATTAGCTGCGCATGGTGGCGCATGCCTGTAATGCCAGCTACTTGGGAGGCTGAGGCAGGAGAATCACCTGAGCTCTGGGAGTGAAGGCTACAGAAAGCTGAGATTGCACCACTAGACTCCATCCTGGGTGTCTTAATAAAAAAGAGAGAGAAAAAAAGAAATGAGGTTGTTGAACAAAACTTATATCTATTACCATGAGTTTGACAGCTTTCCAGTAGTTATATTTTCTGATCTGATTGGTCGAGATACATGTAATTTTGGATTATGTATTAGAATCTAAATTTGGAAGAACTGTATAACTCTGTGAACCAGTATTTTCCATATTACCAATGAATGATGTTGCACAGCCATGCCTGAGTAACAGATCCCATTCAAAATGCAGGAGGACCAGTGGATTTTAAAAAGATTTGTGAAAATAGAAGGTAGTACCACTCTTGTTCTATTTTAAAATTTTGGTATGTTAATTTTTCATTAAAGTATGTTATTTATGGTAATATATATTTGTTATTTTTAAAATGAATAAATAATACCAATTTTTAGTTTCTGATGCAGTTTTAGTTTCTAATACAGTTTTCATACAAAATTACATGAGAGGGTCATTTTCACTCCCATTTTACAGATAAAAGGGGATCGATGAATAGAGGTGGTAAGAAACTTGTCCATGGTCATCCTATTAATAATTTTTATTTATTTATTTATTTATTTATTTATTTGAGATGAAGTCTCACTCTGTAGCCCAGGCTGGAGTGCAGTGGCATGATCTCAGTGCACTGCAACCTCTGCCTCCCGGGTTCAAGCAATTCTCCTGCCTCAGCCTCCCGAGTAGCTGGGACTAGAGGCATGCAACCACGCCCAGCTCATTGTTGTATTTTTAGTAGAGACGGGGTTTCACCATATTGGCCAGGTTGTTGCTGAACCCCTGACCTCAGGAGACCCGTCCACCTCGGGCTCCCAAAGTGCTGGGATTACAGGTGTGAACCACTGCACCCAGCCATCCTATTATTAATGGTCAGAACAGGTACTGAAACCTTGACCTCTTTAGAATCAGTATTCTTAATTTTTATAAAGCAGTATTTTTCCTAGTGTGGTCCTTAGACCATTTGTATCATGATCATCTAAGTGTGCCTGATAGAAAACTCCAAATCCCTGGTCTCCATCATAGGCCTACCAAATGAGAATCATGTGTACTGTTTGGATGTGTGTTTGACATTGAGACCTGCATCTTAAATATACTTTCTAGGTGTTTCCTAAAAACACTGTTGTTTGAGAAGTACCGCAGTATGCTACGCTACATTTGAGTTAATAAGAAGACAGGGAAATTCCCATGAGAAAAACAACTTTAAAGCATAGAAGAAGGAATAAGCAGGATATTGTGTGAATTTACTGACTCACTGGTAGAGAGGCTGTGCTTGAGAGAGGTGAAAAAAGAATATCGAAGGCAAACTTATTTTATTACAGATTTAGTAATCTAAGGAAATAACTAGATCTTAAAATAAATTTTTGTGTGTGTGTGTGTGTGTATATATGTGTGTGTGTGTGTGTATATATATATATATATATTTTTTTTCCGAGACAGAGTCTTGCTCTGTCGCCCAGGCTGGAGTGCAGTGGCGTGATCTCAGCTCACTGCAAGCTCCGCCTCCCAAGTTCATGCCATTCTCCTGCCTCAGCCTCCCGGGTAGCTGGGACTACAGGCGCCTGCCACGCCCAACTAATTTTTTGTATTTTTAGTAGAGATGAGGTTTCACCACGTGATCCAGAATGGTCTCAATCTCCTGACCTTGTGATCCGCCCTCCTTGGCCTCCCAAAGTGGTGGGATTACAGACGTGAGCCACAACGCCCCGCCGTTTTGTTTATATTTTAAAAACTCATTTATTTGACTAGGTAATGTGAACATTTTACACAAAATTCATAAGGTACAAAAAGGTATGCAATGGGAAAAGTGAGGGTTCCCCTCACTTCTTTATCCCCCTGTTACCCACGTTCCCAGCCTAGAGCCAACCAGTTACCACTTTTTTTTAGTTTCTTATGTATTGTTCTAAGTATAGTATTTTTTTTTCTTGGGTCCAGTGTACTTTATTGATGGTACAGGAGAAGATAGAGCCCCCCAGATATAGTATTCAACACAGATGGTAATATATAATACATACATAATGTTTTGCTTTTTTTTTTTAACCACTTAATAGTAATCTCGGAGATTGTCTCATCAGTACATATTCACTGTGATTTTGATATTTTTAACAAAGTTCCATAATGATGGACATTTAGGTTGTTTCCATCGTTTCATAAGTGGAATGAATGGTAGAGTACACTGGGGACAGCTGATGGACTTTTAACCATCTTGGATGAAAAGAAAGATGTCTGTTTTCATTACTTTGTCTTTCATTGCAGAGGATTTATGGACGACTTGGTGTAACTCCAAATGCCTCTTGGTGTTTCTCATTTGCCAGAATGAGAGAGGGAAAGTTGGGACCTAGAAGACAAAGTTACTTCTGATTCATCCTTCTGTTATTAAATATACATTGGTGGTTAGAGACACTGTAATTACTTTCAAAAGCTTACAGGGAAAGATAGCCGTTCTTCACTTCTCTTGATTGGATGAATTAAGTAAAGTAATGCCGTTAGTTACAAGGAGAGACCTCTAATTCTTTTGCTCTCTGAAACCTCTCTTTTTCCCCCTCCCCCGCCTCAAACACACACACACACACACACACACACACACACACACACACAACCTAAAACCTCTAACTTCTTTTTTCTATTAGAGATGAAGATGACATCAATGATGTGACTTCTATGGCAGGGGTCAACCTTAATGAAGAAAATGCCTGCATCTTAGCAACAAACTCTGAATTGGTTGGCACACTCATTCAGTCATGTAAAGATGAACCATTTCTTTTTATTGGAGCTCTACAGAAGAGAATTTTAGACATCGGTAAGTGTAGAGTTATGATTATTGACCTGATAGACATGTCTGTTTGAGGGAAAATATTATCAAAAGAGACAATCTGGGTTGGTTGTCCTGGAACTCTGAGACTTAAATAAGATTCTAGAAATCAAGATTTCATGGGCTTTACAGAAAGAAGTACTTTATTTTAAAAATTATTAATATAACATGGTTTTGGGTTTGGTTAATATTTTACTCATATTTCTTAATGGAGGAATAGTTGAATGTATTTTTGCATGAATATATAATATAGTATACTATTTTTTTTCCATCCTATTCCTTCCACAGTTGGACTTTTGGCATATATGTGTACTAATGCACACTTATGTTACATGTTTGTGTTTATGAAATACAGGGACATCCAAAGAAAGTAACTCCCTTTCCCTTTTCTTAACCATGAAATTTAAACCCATTCTTACTTTGAAAGAACTAGATTAGAGTCTTAGGGTCCTCTCTAGGTCCGGGAGTAGTTGTTAGATGGCTGCAGTATGAAAGAAAATGTAAGAAAACACGGCCAGACACAGTGTCTCATGCCTGTAATCCTAGCACTTTCGGAGGCCAAGGTGGGCGGATCACCTGAGGTCAGGAGTTCGAGACTAGCCTGGCCAACATGGTGAAACCTTGTCTCTACTAAAAATACAGAAAATTAGCCCGGTGTGGTGGGGTGCCCCTGTAGTCTCAGCTACTCAGGAGGCTGAGGCACGAGAATCACTTGAACCCAGGAGGCGTCTTCACCTGTGTCAAATTTTGGGGGCCAGTACTAATGAACTTCAAATATACTTAAGTAAGACCTTTATATTTTATAATGAAGGCTTGATACAAAAATGTGAAGGTTTCTGATTTTTATAGACCTATGGTATAAGAACTACGAAGTTCGTTATTATTACAATTTTTAGGTCTACTTCACAGGTTCTCAGTAAATAAATATTTTAACTACTGTATGCTATATAAATGACTAGGGTTTTCTTCTTTTTTTTTTTTTTCCTCAAGATGGAGTCTCATTCTTGTCACCCAGGCTGGAGTGCAGTGGCGCCATCTTGGCTTACTGCAACCTCTGCTTCCCAGGTTCAAGTGATTCTCCTGCCTCAGCCTCTTGAGTAGCTGGGATTACAGGTGCCCACCACCATGCCCAGCTAATTTTGGAATTTTTAGTACAGACAGGGTTTTGCCATGTTAGCCAGGCTGGTCTTGAGCTCCTCACTTCAGGTGATCCACCCGTCTCCCAAAGTGCTGGGATTATAGGCGTGAGCCACCATGCCTGGCCTACATTTCTAATTTAAATTGCGAATACATTATTATGAAAAACTAGAGCTTTCAAGCCAAGAAGAGCTGATTGTAAAATGTGTTTGTTTTCTCTTTGCTCGTGTTTCCCTCCCTCCCTGTCTTCCTTCATTCCTTCACTTCTTCCATTTTCTTCTTTGCATGTGTATTTTGTATTACATAGAAACCAGTTCCTTAATTTGGGAACAAGTCTCGTCTCTAAACCTTCCTGTGATGGCCTGGGAAATCTATTGGTAGCTTAACTCCTTATTGCCATATAATTATCTAGTGCTTTGGTGAAATATAAATAGATACTTAGTTTTATCAGTTACCCTCCCTTCCCACTTTTTTTTTTTTTTTTTTGGAGACTGAGTTTCATTCTTGTCGCCCAGGCTGCAGTGCAGTGGCGCAATCTTGGTTCACTGTAACCTCCGCCTCCCGGGTTCAAGCAATTCTCCTGCCTCAACCTCCTGAGTAGCTGGGATTACAGGCGCCCACTACCATGCCTGGCTAATTTTTTGTATTTTTAGTTGAGATGGGGTTTTACCATTTTGGCCAGGCTGGTCTCGAACTCCTGACATCAGGTCATCCAAAATGCTGGCCTCCCAAAATGCTGGAGTTACAGTCATGAGCCACTATGCCCAGCCTCCTTCCAAATTTTATTTCCAGTTTGGTTTAAACCTTGATTATAAAACAGAAAATTTTTTGGCATTAAAAGCATTTTTGATCACTTAGGACAGGGATAAGCAACTTTTTCCTTCAAAGGGCCGATAATATTTGCCACTTTTGTAGGTGATATGGTTTCTGTCACAATTGCTCAATTAGGCTGTCATAGTACAAAAGCAGCCATAGACAATATGTAAACAAATGGACACAGTTATCGTCTTAGTCATGTTGGACTGCTGTAACAAAATACCATAAATTGGATGGCTTAAACAGCAAATGTTTATTTCTCATAGTTCTGGAGGTTGGCCATTTGAGATCAGGGTGCTAGCACGGTTGGATTGTTGGTGAAGGCCGCCTTTCTGGTATTCAGACAGCCATCTTGCTTGTTTTCACATGGCAGAAGGAAAACTAGCTAGCTCTCTGATCTCTTCTTAGGGTGAAGGCAGTACCTTTATGACCTAACTGTCTCCCAAAGGCGCCAATTCCAAATACCATCTCACTGGCATTAGAGCTTCAACATGAATGGCTTTTGGGGAGATGCAAACATTTAGTCCATGAAACTTTATTCCCATAAAACTTCACTTACAAAGAGTGAACAGATTTGGCCTGTTAGCCATAGTTTGGTGACCTCTAATTTAACACAATAAGGGAATAACTATTTGCATTTTTACTTCTTTTTTTTTTAAAAAAAAAATTATTTTTGGGATGTGGTCTTGCTCTGTTGCCCAGGCTGGAGTGCAGTGGTGCTATCACAACTCACTGCAGCCCCAACTTCCCAGGCTCAAGTGATCCTCCTGCCTCAACCTTTTGAAGTAGCTGGGACTACAGGCGCGCACTACTAAATCTGGCTAATTTTTGTATTTTTCTGTAGAGACAGGGTCTCACTATGTTGCCCAGGTTGATCTTGAACTCCTGGGCTTAAATCGTTTTCAGTTCTTAGTGATGAAGTACAAACTTGTCAAATAATATGGAAAACTTCAAGAATTCTTTCTTCTGAATTATCTAAGCCTTTCTTTTTTTTTTTTAAAGTAAGGTCATAGAGTGAATGCAGTTACATATTTCTAGGGATGTTTTCCATTTATAATAAAATTCTGTCCTTGTAGAATGGTTCAGAACCAAGGCTATTTCTTAAAAATAGAAATTACAAATTTACCCAAAGATTTTGTTTTTGGAAAAAGGATTTTTCTACTTGAATAGTGTTAACAGATAAAATGGCAGTTTTTTTTTTTTTTTCCTAATTACTTAAATTAAATTGCACAGACATTCAGTAAAGTCACATAACCGGTGTGCAAGCACCAACTAGATCTTAATCAGTTTTGTTGATTTTGTTAAAAAGGGTGTTTTGTTTTAAAATGGGAATTTTTCTACAGTATTTTACTTTGTAATTTTTAAGTTGTATTTTATTACCAATTTAATGAAGACATTACAACATTTGCTTGTTCCCTAAACCCTGGAATTGTTTAATCTCAGTACTTGTTTATTTCTAATATTTAAAAGATATGTATATTTTTATGTTGGATGAATTACCTCTGTTTTATGAGTACATATGAAATTATTTTCAGAGGTTCCTCTTCAAACACTAAGGTGCCTTGTACCTGTAATCCCAGCACTTTGGGAGGCTGAGGCAGGAGGATTGCTTGAGCCCAGAAGCTAGAGACCAGCCTGGGCAACATAGTGAGACCCAATCTCTTCAAAAACCTAAAGAAATTAGCTAGGCCTGTTGGCACATGCCTGTGCTTCTAGCTACTCAGCAGGCTGAGGTGGGAGGATTGCTTGAGCCTGGAAGGTCGAAGTTGCAGTGGGCTGTGATTGTTCCACTGCATTCCAGCCTGGTTGACAGAGTGAGACCCTGTCTCAAAAATAATAATAATAGGCCGGGTGCGGTGGCTTACACCTGTAATCCCAGCACTTTGGGAAGCTGAGGTGGGCAGATCACTTGAGATCAGGAGTTTGAGACTAGCCTGGCCAACATGGTAAAACCCCAACTCTACTAAAAATACAAAAAAAAAAAAAAAAAAATCAGCCAGGTGTGATGGCGCACGCCTGTAAGTAATCCCAGCTACTTGGGAGCCTGAGGAAGGAGAGTTGCTTGAACCTGGGAGGCAGAGGTTGCAGTGAGTGGAGATTGCACCGCTGCACTCCAGCCTGGATGACAGAGCAAGACTCCATCTCAAAAAATAAAAAAAATAAAAATAAAAATAATATAAAAAATAAGATTGTACTTTTTCTTTTATAGAAGACCCCACTATTTGTTTATGCTGAGGGTTTTATTTTAATTTTTATTTTTTTCGAGACGCAGTTTTGCTCATGTTGCCCAGGCTGGAGAGCAATGGTGTGATCTTGGCTCACTTCAACTTCTGCCTCCCAGGTACAAGCGATTCTCCTGTCTCAGCCTCCCATGTAGCTCGGATTTCAGGCATGCACCACCACGTCCAGCTATTTTTTTTGTATTTAGTAGAGACGGGGTTTCACCATGTTAGTCAGGCTGGTCTTGAACTCCTGACCTCAGGTGATCCACCTGCCTTGCCCTCCCAAAGTGCTGGGGTTATAGGCGTGTGCCATCATGCCTGGCCTATGCTGAGGGTTTTATTAAAGTAGAGTTGACTTTGTATAATTTTTTTCCCTGCCTGAATCTGAGATTAGAGAGGAATTCAGCTTTGTTACAGGTAATGACTTACATTTTGAAAGGCTGGTTTAGGAGAAGTTGATTAATTTTGTGTCTTCCTATTTGCTTCATTATATAATATCAAAGAATGTATGTGAGTTGTTGACTTTTAATTCAAGCATATTTTTTTCTGTAGCTCACCCTTTGAAGAGAATATGAGTATATTTCAGATAAATTAAAATATAAAATCAAACTATAATATTTTAAAAATTCATGGGTATATGTTGAAAACAATCACAGCAGTGCTTTTTAAAAAGCCCATTTAAAATAGATTACCTAATTGCCTGTATCTTTAGATTTAGGCCTTTGTTGATGTAAGTGGTTTCACTGGGCTGAGAAGTACTATTTAAATACTGATAAGGTTGATTTATAAATGAACTTCTGACTCTGAGTATGTGGTCCAAATTGTTTTCCTGAAACTTTCTTGCTAGTTAGCAGAAGGAAGAAGTTTGGTTTATTCATGGAAAGGAAATCTAGTGAGAGAGAAGTTATTCAGCTAGGTAGGTGAAACGATGAGGTTTTGAACCCATTTGAACTTGTAAATTGACTACTAAGTGGATATATCAGAACATCAGTTAGTGCAAAGTAAGCATGATTGGTAATAGACAAAAGGAATATAGGTATGTCCTGTAGACAAGGCATTAACAGAGACTCACAATCTGAATTCATTTAAATAAATGTCATAAATTGTTAACAGTGTCAAACAGGGCGAAATGTAATTTTCTATTTTTTTAATTACTAAAATTAACAGAATATGGTACTAATTTCTGCAGTTACCATTTTCCTCCCTGAACAGTAGACTTGATTTGTGTTCTTATTAACTTTGTCCTATAAATGACCTTGCAAGGAGAATGATTCTAGAGGCTAAGTGAAACAATGTCTATATTTTCTAAGGCTTCAGGCTAGGTTTTATTAATGTAATGTCTAAGATCTTTGAAGTTGTGACTTTACTAGGAAAATCATAATCTCCAAACCTTTATTCGTAATGGGTATGACTTCCAGGGGGAACAGAATACCTGCTGTGCTAATTATTTCAATTATCAGCCACTACTAAAACACGTAATGGATTTTCTCTGCTTCCGCAGGTAAAAAGCATGACATTACAGAACTTAACTCTGATGCTGTGAACTTGATCTCCCATGCAACACAGGAACGACTACGAGGCCTTCTAGAAAAACTGACTGCAATTGCTCAGCATCGAATGACTACTTACAAGGTAAAGGAAATCGTTAAAGAAGTATAAACTCTCGAGTGTTATAGGTAGTCTTTTGGGTGTGGATTGATATTCTAAACACATTTTTAAAGGAATGGTTGAGACTTGTATTTCGTATTAGTAGAAAAATCAAAGTCTCATTCTTGTCTTATTTAGATATGCTTACATGACAAATACAATTAAAATGGAATTCAGAATGATATTAAAAGCTTCTATGTCACTGTAGATTGAAATATGTATCTGTTCTGCCCGAGGCTTCTCTTTCTTAAGCTTTTGATGGGGAAGGAAAGATGCGTTAGAATGGAATATCGGCTACCTGTGCTCTCTTCAGTGTTCTGCACTCTCCTAGCATTCCTGTGCCTTTTTTTCTTTTTTTTGCCTTTCAGTTTTGCAGAGATTTATTTATTTTAAAATAAATTTTATTGTATATATTAATATTTAAGGTATACAACGTGTTATAAGATACACATATATAGTAAAATTATTACTATTTAGTTGAACAAATTAACATTTTCATTATCTCAAATATACCCATTTTCTCCCCTGTGGCAAAAGCAGCTATAATCTACTCATTTAGCAGAAATCCTGAAAACAATATATTACTAACTATAGTCCTTATGTTCTACATTAGATGTTTCCACTTGTTCATCCTCTGTTCCTTTTAATAAGTTAAATGATTGCATTGAGTGCTCATATTGATGCTACTTAGTGTTATTGGTTACTTTTATTAAAAAAACTAAATGCAGGAATAGCTTGTATCCCTAGTGGTAGGAACCAAATGACTTGCTGTTATCAAGGTAAAAGCACTTCATGTAGTGTTGGAGGAGAGCGAATATATTGGGTGATTAGGGATGAAAAGAGAAGGTAACGTGAGATGAAAATAAATAAATAAATAAGATAACTGTTTCTCTTTTTTCAAGAAATGTTTATAGCTAGATTTTGAACAAGATGGTATGTAGGTAACCTTAAGAGATTTTGAATTTGAAAGAATAGTCATTGCCGTGATATCCTAGTCAAAGGTTAAGGGAAACTAGGAAATTGTCAGCTACTACACCACCAGTAAGTTCCCTAGAGGAATCATATTATTATTTTTTTTTCCTTTCTGCTTCATTTAGAATGTTGGAAAAACTACATATGATTGCTGAGGTCCTCACTTCCATAAATCTTTGTGAAAATTTGCTGGACTGACTTAGGAATATGTGATCAACAGGATAAAAAGCTATGACAAAAACAAAACATTAATATCAGTATTTTATAATTCCTAGAAACACACAAAAATAAAGATATTAATTTTGTGTTTCTAGGAATTTTTTCATTTCGCCTAGGTTATCTAATTTGTTGGCATAGGACTGTTAATAATACTTTCTTGTAACCTTTTATTTCTGTAAGGTCAATAGTAATGATCTCCCTTACATTACTGATTTTTGTTATTTGCATCTTCTGTCTTTTTCTTCTTTGCTAGTAAAGCGAATGATGTGTTGATTTTGTTGAGCTTTTCAAAGAAGCAACTTTTGGTTTTATTAATTTTCTCTTTCGTTTATCTATTTTCGATTTCATGTATCTCCACTCTAGTTTTTATATTATTTTGTTCTTTCTAAGCTTCAGGCTTAGTTTGCTCCTTTTTTTTTTTTTAGTTTCATAAGATGTAAAGTTAGGTCTTTTATTTGAGATCTTTCTTTTATAATGTAGGCATTTACTGCTATACATTTCCCTCTGAGTACTGCTTTCACTGCATTCCATAAATTTTGGTATGTTGTGTTGTCGTTTTCATTTATCTTTAAATATTTTCTCATTTCTTTTGAGATTTATTGATGCTTTGTGACTGTTTAAGAGTATGTTGTTTAATGTCCAAATATTTGGGAATTTTCCAGTTTTCCTTTTGTTGTTGGTTTCTAGCTGCATTCAGTTGTGGTCAGAGAAGATAATTGGTATGAATCATTCATTTAAAATTTATTGAGGCTTGTTTTATGACTTAACATACATTGTATCCTGGAGAATGTTTCATGTGCACTTGAGAAGAATGTGTATTCTGCTCGTTTCATAGATGTCTGATAGATATAGTTGGTTTATCCAACTGTTTCCTTAAGTCCTCTGTTTCCTTATTGACCATCCATCTGGATGTTCTATTCATTATTGAAAGTGCGGTATTAAAATCTTCAACTATTGTGGAACTCTTTTTTTCTTTTTGTTTTAGAGACAGGGTCTCACTCTGTCACCCAGGCTGGAGTGCAGTGGTGCAATCATAGGTCATTGCAACCTCGAACTCCTGGGCTCAAGCCACCCTCCCACCGCAGGCCACCCTCCCACCTCAGCTTCTCCAGTAGCTAAGACTAACAGGCATGTGCCACCATCCCAACTAATTGTTTTTTTTTTTTGAAACTGGGACTCACTCTGTTGCCCATGCTGTGGAACTGTTTTTAAAACAAAATTCTGTCAATGTTTGTTTGCTTTGTATATTTGAGAACTCTGGTTTGATGTATCTTCTTGATGAATTGACCTTTTTCTCAATATATAATAATTTCTTTGTCTCTTTTAACAGTTTTGTACTTAAAGTCTATACTGTCTGATATTACTTTCTTTTGTTACTTGCATGGAATATCTTTTTCCATCCTTTCACTTTCAACATATTGATATGGTTTCAACTAAACTGTAGACAGCATATAGTTTGATCATTTTTAAAAATTCATTCTGCTAGTCTCTTTGAAGAGCTTAATCCATTTACATTTAAAATGTAATTACTGATAAGAAGTAACTTCTATTTTGCTGTTTGTTTTCTGTATGCCTTATAAGTTTTGTGTTCCTCACTTCATCTGCTTCTTATGTTTAATTGATTGTTTTTGTTTTGTTCCATCTTGATCCCCTTCTCATTTCGTTTTGGATGTATTTAGATATCTTCTTAGCCATTACCATAGAGATTACAATTAACATCCTAAATCTACAATCTAGTTTGGATTGTTATCAGCTTAGCTGTAATTTTGTGCTGTGGGAAAATTATAGACATATTTTTGACTTATTACTTTAACTTTTTAAACTATCTTACAGTTTTTCAAACTTGTATTCTCCCTACTTCTGCCTTAATCACACTGCTGTTTCAGAGATACACGAATACCTTTTTCAGTAGGGATGGGGTTTCGCCATGTTGGCCAGGCTGGTCTCAAACTCCTGGCCTCAAGCAATCCACCCGCCTTGACCTCCCAAAGTGTTGGGATTACAAGTGTGAGTCACCGTGCCTGGCCACATGAGTACATCTTGATTTATAGTAGGCAGTTTCTATATAAAACATAATAAGTATAATTTACAATGGAATAGAATTTTTTAAAGTAATATTTATTGAATGGCATTCAAAGCTCTATTGTGTATAGCTTTCACCTGGAATTCTTTTGTTGTATATCAGTAGCATATTTCCAAACATTTAGTTGTAGTAGACAAAATGGATAGTATCTTCCCCACCTAGAAGACCTCACTAAGTTAGCTTAAAGCTAACACCTCCTTAACTTGCTGTCTTGTATACTACCTATTCTGACTGATTTTCCTGAGCTTTCCTTTTCCTACACTCATTCGTTAATACAGCTGATGCCGCCGTCTACCTTTGCATATATAGAAAATAACAAAAGATTATCAGCCCTTTTAAGTCAAAATAATTATCATTTGGTTATATTTGGATTCAGTTTGAAATAACTGTTATTTTTTAATCTTTGTTTGTAATAATCTTTATGTCCCAGCTTTATCCCTGTCCTTGTAGTTCAGTTCATCCCTGATAGGATTTATTTTTATCTGTACAGTGTAGGAAATTCTACCCCATAGATTTTATAAAAGTGAGTTACTGTTATTAAAAAAGTGAAATCCCCCATCTCTTTCCACTCTGGAACATCCATTTACTTTTGATCATCTTTCACCTGGTTTGATATAATTCTTTAATTAATCATTAGTCATAAACTGAGATCTAAGTAAATAAGTAGAAAGTGACTTGTAGTACAGAGCTTTTGATCTGGGTACCAGGTGTTTTCCCACTGAAGATATATTATAGTCGCCTGTATGCCTATGGCCATGGAGAAGCTTCATTCAGAGTTTTCCAGTTGAAAGGTATATACTGGTTGCTTTAGATGGGATTCATTTGATGGTGCTGATATCATTTGGTCTGGGTCATTACATTACATTTTCATGGCTAAACCATTTAATAGGCAGTGGCCTTAACATTGTAAAGCCCTACTCTGTTGGTGCGTGAAGTCTTCAGTTAGGCCAGCTAGGTATACAGGAAGCAACATAAGATTGGGGTTACTGTTGTTTAAATAAGGTTATAGACTTAATATGAATAGGGAAGGCACTCATTTGTTTATAGACTTAATGTGAATAGGGAAGGCACTTAATATGAATAGGGAAGGCACTCATTGTAATATGGAAGAGAAAAGGATGCGAATGTCAGAGGTCGTTGTATATGAGTTGGGGGAGAGAGAGGAAGGAATCTTAGCATGGGAATATGATTGGGCTAAAATTTAAAAAGTCTGTGCCCCTTTTTAATTTAGTATTTGCTGTCCCTTTTAAATTAAATCCCATCATTAAACTATTTCCAGAATGTCTAAACACAAAAATGGTAAAGATTAAGTATTTAGGAAACCACTGGTTATTATATTTAACCTCTATGGTTAGCTTATAATGTATTCCATATTCTATCTTGTGTTATTTAACTTTAAAAACAGTTGAGAATTCTTTTTGTATTAAACATGAAGTAAAATAAGTAGCACTAATATATCCTTGTTCCTTAAACTATGTAATACTCTTTTGATCTAGTTAAATACCAACAATAAAAATTTAATTTAAAAAGAATCTTGGGCATATGAAATCCCTCAGTCCCAGTTAATTGAATCAGCCATAAGCAGGGGGATAAAACAAAGATAGGAGTGGTATGGTACTCATGATTTCCAGGCCAGGCACTGACTGTTGTTTAAAGACCTTTGATTTTTCTACTATACAGTTTCTCTTGAATATCTGAATTATTGAGATGAGTAGATGGCAAGATGTCTTAAACATTGATTAGAAAGTTCTCCCTGTCCCATCACCTCCCCTAACCCCATCCCCCACTCCTGCCTATACACACTCATAGAGGAGAAAGAGGCAGCTATATAGGTGAAGAAAATTAGAAAATATTTAGGTGGGAAAGCACTGTTTTACACACACAGAATAAATTGAGCAATTTGCATTTTATCATTTTATGGAATAATTAAGATAATTTATATGTCTGTTATGGCTCTCATTTATAAATTGTATACTAAATTTCTTTGACCACAGCTTCTGTCCAAATTCACACCTCTGAGTAATCCTCAAAATAGCATTTCAAGATTTTAATGTTTGCCATCTTAACTTGGGTTGTATTTTGATAGCAGTTATGTTCGGTTGTCAAGGTTAAACCAATCTAACCATGGTAACCAAGGTGATAACTGTCATCTTTGGTGTATTTTTCAGTGAGGTGATTGTTTCTTGCTTTTTGTCTTTCACAAAACTAAGATTTAATTACTTATATTAATTTCTGCTGAGGTAGATAATAATCTTAAAGATTTAGGTTACTGGTGAATAGAACACTCTTTAGTTTCTACTTCCTATTGTTGGAAGGATCTGCTTGGCTTAATTCCTCCCCCTGCACCCTGCAATGATGTTTACTAGCAAAGTTCTTTGAAACATAACTGGTTAATCATCTCTCAAATTTTAAGGATGATTAAAGTTTCTTTTCTGGTGGAGTGGGTATGGGGGGATGTTTGCTTAATAGAAACAAAATCATTACCTTCTGAAAGTTTAGCTTCCTATTTATGTTGGTATTCCTGTCTTTAGCGGGTTTATGCAGTACCTAATGTAGAATGTGCGGCCCACGATCAAGACTTTCTGTTTTCTTTTTTTTTCCCAGGCAAGTGAAAATTACATCCTGTGTAGTGATACCAGGTCACAGCTCAAATTTCTTGAAAAGCTGGATCAATTGGAGAAGCAGAGAAAGGATTTAGAAGAAAGAGAAATGTTACTTAAGGCAGCCAAGGTAAGGGCCAGTGTGATTTATGAGTGAACGTGGCCTGGCAATGTGGTCAGAGGTGGCTTTATCATTGGTTGACTGTCTTGGTTTTATTAGGCCTTTAGATTTCTCCAGAGGATTTCCTAAAATGAAATTACTAATAGGATGTCTCACAGCCAGGATGGTGTGGTGGCTTTCAGTTCATTTAGTTTAATGAATCATAATCTTTTGTCTTCTCACATTTCCTATGTGCTCTCCCTATCCTCAACCCCAGGTGAAATGTTTTGTAAAATTTCAGGGTCTTTTTAGGAATCCAATTTAATACATGCCAAGTTGAAGTTAAGAAAGGAAAGTAGACAGGAAGGTGATGGGTAAAATTAGTAATTTGGAACAAAATACAGGCTGGGTGGAAATAGAGTAAAAGAGTGGTGAGGCTTATTTATTTTATTTTATTTTTGGAGGCAGAGTCTTGTGCTGTCACCCAGGCTGAAATGCAGTGGCATGATCTCGGCTTACTGCAACCTCTGCCTCCTGGGTTTAAGCAGTTCTCTGCCTCAACCTCCTGAGTAGCTGGGAATACAGGTACTTGCAACCATGCCTGGCTAATTGTGTGTGTGTGTGTGTGTGTTTTAGTAGAGACAGGGTTTCACCATGTTGGCCAGGTTGGTCTTGGAACTCCTGACCTTGGGTGATCCGCCTTCCTTGGCCTCCCAAAGTGCTGGGATTACAGGCGTGAGCCACCGCCTGGCCGAGGCTATTTATTTCCCTTCTCCCTTACTTAAATGTTTACCTGGGCTGTTAGTGTCAGATGAGGTAAAAGCTAATTCCACTACAGTTTCCATTTTGAAGCTCCACATTTCTTCATAGGCTTGGGGCCATTGTGAGAAATCTTAAAGGCTGAGCACTGGCATCTTAATTTTTGTTTTAAGCACATTTGTTTTAATTTCTAGTGTTGCTGATAGCTTCCCTTTTTAGAGTATTTGTTCCTAATCACACAGCAATTGCTTTTTTAAAAACTAATTCATTTTGAGGCCGGGCACAGTGGCTCATGTCTGTAATCCCAGCACTTTGGGAGGCTGAGGTGGGTGGATCACGAGGTCAGGAGATTGAGACCATCCTGGCCAACATGGTGAAACCCCATCTCTACTAAAAATACAAATATTAGCCGGGTGTGATGGTACATGCCTGTAGTCTCAACTACTCGGGAGGCTGAGGCAGGGGAATCGCTTGAACCCCGGAAGGCGGAGATTGCAGTGAGCTGAGATTGCGCCACTACACTACAGCCTGGTGACAGAGCAAGACTCCATCTCCAATAAGTAAATAAATAAATAAATCAAACAAACAAACAAAAAAAACTGATTTATTTTGAAATTATTTAATACAGAAAAAGTTGCCGAAACTGTACAAAGTACTCTCAGCCCCCTTTTCCAGATTCCCCCAATTTTAACATTTTACTGCATTTGCTTCATCTCTACCCTTTTTGTTTTATTTTTTGTTTTTTGAGACACTCTCATTCTGTAGCTCAAGCTAGAGTGCAGTGGCATGATCTCGGCTCACTGCAACCTTTGCCTCCCAGCCTCCAGCAATTCTCCTGTCTAAGCCTCCTGAGTAGCTAGGACTATAGGCGCCCACCACCATGCCCAGCGAATTTTTTTGTATATTAGTAGAGACAGGGTTTCAGCATGTTGCCCAAGGTGGTCTCCAACTCCTGAGCTTGATCTGCCTGCCTCAGCCTCCCTAAGTGCTGAGATTACAGGAATGAGCCACTGCATCCGGCCTTATCTCTGCCCTTTTCATTACCCTTTCTATACACACAATCATTAATCCTCTCCCTCTGTTCCTCTCTTCTTCCCTTCCCCACTTTCTCTCTTCCTCCCTTTCTTTCTTCCTCTCCCCTCCTACCTTTCTTTCCTCTTTCTCTTTCCTTTTCTTTTGTTTTTCTTTTTCTTTTTGAGACAGAGTCTCACTCTGTCACTAGGCTGGAGTACAGTGACTTGCTGCAGCGTTCACCTCTCAGGCTCAAGCAATCCTCCCACCTCAGCTTCTTAAGTAGCTGGGACTACAGGCACACACCGCCACGCCTGGCTAAATTTTGATTTTTTTGTAGAGACAGGATCTCCCTACAATGCTCAAGCTGGTCTCAAATTCCTAGACTCAAGCAGTCCTCCTGCCTCAGCCTCCCAAGGTGCTGGAATTACAGGCATGAGACACTGTGCCCAGCCATTTTTCTTTTCTTAAGTTTTTTGAAAGTAGTCTTCAGACATCATGTACCCCCACTCCTGAACGTCTTCATATGTAACACTATCATCTAATGCACAGCACCCATTCTGATTTCACTAGCTGGCTCAACCATGTCTCTCTTTCATGGTCCGTTTTCCCATTCAGGAATTTGTGTTTCATATAGTTGTCATCTCATTTCAGATTCTTTCAGGGTTTCTCAGTCTTTCTCTTTTATGCCCTTGACAGTTGTCAGTAGTATAAGCCTAACTTTCTGTAGGATGACCTTCAACCAGGGCTCGTCTGATATTTCCTTATGATTTGACTTAGGTCAAGCATGCTTGGCAGGAATGCACAGAAATGCTACACTCTTCCAAGCTGATCATATCAAAAGGGTCATATTGGTACCTACTAGTTCTCTCCATTTTAAACTTGCCGTCTCCCACACTTCTTGTTTTTTATTTTTTTGAGACAGGGTCTCGCTTTGTTGCCCAGACTAGAGTGCAGTGGTGTGATCACTGCTCACTGCAGCCTTGACCTCTTGGGCTTAAGCAATCCTCCCATCTTAGCCCCCCAAGTAGTTGGGACTACAGGCACATGCCACCACACCTGGATAAATTTTTTAGTTTTTTAGAGATAGAGTCTCACTATATTGCCCAGCCTCATTTTTCCCTTTGTAATCAATTAGTTTTTCATAGGAAGGCATTCTAAGATCATGCCAATATCCAGTTCCTCATCAAACCTCCATTTGTTAACCATAGCATCTGTTGTGATGTCTGCCTAAATCAGCTACCTCTGTCATGGTTGCAAAATGTCAAATCTTTATTCCCATCAACTCTCCTCCTTTTATTAGCACCCTACCATGTGGAAGAGCTTTCTTTCTTTATTCATATTAGTATAGGCTCATGATTTCTCTTTGTCTTACTAGGTTATAATTCATTACTGTCATTTATTTTGTTGCTCAAATTGCCCCTGAGTGGGAGACCCTTTCATCTGGCCCTTCTATCCCTTAGTCATCCATCTTCTGTCCCTCCATCCATCACTCACTTTCAGGCACAAGGCACTCCAGGCCCAGCTTATACTTTTCATGCTTTAGCCCTGAAATCAGCCATTTCTCTAAGAAGCCTGCCTTCTTTTCAGTTGAGGATGACATTCAGAAACCAACCTTAGGTCATACAGTATCCTCATTGCTAAAAGGGTGTCATTACATGTAAGCCCTTCTCAGTGGACAGATCTAGGAAATGTGTATATGGTATGTGTATATGTACACATATTTATATATACACACAAATGTCCATCTGTAACTATTTGTATATCTATGTATGTATTATAAAACCGTGAGTTCATATGGATACCTGCAACTCCAATCCAGTGCCTCAGAGTTCTTTCTACCCTTAATCTCTCCCTGTTTGTAAAAACGTTCTCCAGTCTTGAGAAACTTGGCTCCCATTATCCTTGATATATTTAACTTATGTTCTCTATCAGTTATTTAATTGATGTGACTAATCTCTCAACTAGCCATGCTGGCTGACTCCTCTGTCTGCTATTACTAAATTCCCCACCCCATTTCATTGTCTGTGTAATTGGCCACCACGCTCACAGACCCATTGCTTGATGAGACCTCCACTCCCTCACCACCTTGTATTCTTCACCACTGGCCTATACCTTCACATGCCCCAGCTCCCCGTAAGGATATGGGGCACCACAGCCTTGTCACTGTGCTGCTTCCTGCTGTCCCACATACTCAGTCCCCACATTGACACCCACTGCACTGGGAAGAGCAGCAAGATGGGACAGAAAGATGCTCTTTCTTGAGCCTTCAAGTGTTATAAGTAAGCACTTAGTCGTTGTAATGAGGTGGATTATTGGTATTTTATTTCCACTTACTGTGTTGTAAACAAGGTCATAAACTATTAAATACTAGTTTAGTTATTATTGACTATAATAATGTATTATACTTGCTCTTTATCTCCTTTGGCTTTTCCTTCTTTACCAGACGTCTAAATGTTGGATTTAGTAGCCTTCAATCTTATGCCACCTTCTCTGTCTTCATTCCCTCTTAAGTTTGTATCTCCATTTCAGCGTGCATTACGAAAATCTGGACTCATACCATTAACTCCCCACTTGACATGACTTCATTGGCTAATAGTTACTTCAAAATTAATATGTCTAAAACAGCTCCTGTTATTCTTCCCCCCTAAATACCTTTTACTCTTATAGATTTTCTTGACTCAATAAATGACACCACCGTCTTCCCAGACATTCAAGCTGAAAAACATAGGCATCATCTTTAACTCTATTCTGTGTCTCCTCTCTCCCCACATCCAAACTACCTCCTATATTATTTATAAAATGTATCCAACTTTTCTTCATCACTATTGTCATTACTCTAGTCTAATTCATCTTTCACTTGGACTTTTATACTATCTTCTAAGTAACCTTCTTTTCCTTCTACAATCCATTCTTCTATTTCTCCTACTATGGTCAGAATGTTTTTATAACAAATCATGTGTGTCTCTTTTGCTTAAAAGCTTTCAGTGGCTTCCTGTTGCACTTAAAATGTAAACTTCCCACCAAATTTTAAAAGGCCTTATGTTATTTGGCACCCACCTACCTCTCTGAGCTTGCCTTGTCACCTACTCTGCTCCAGGCACACTGACCTTTCTGATCCTTGAATGTGCCAAACTTGTGCCCAACTTAGGATATTAGACTTCTAACTAGGCATGTTGAATTGACCATTGAGTTCTCTTCCCCTAAATCTGCTTTTTCTTAGATCTCTACACTCTTAGAAAGTTGCAGTTACCATCCTCCAAGATGCTTGGGCCAAAATCCCAGGAGTCATCCTTGATTCCTCTCTTTACTTCATCACCGACATCCATCCTGTCAACAAATCTGATCAGTTTTACCTGCAACGATATGTTTAGAATGCAACCATTTATTATCTTCTGTGCTTTGATGCTAGTCCACGCTGCCCTTATCTTTCCGGTCAGCCTCTTCTTCACAACAGTTGTTTTAGGGCAGTCTACAAATTGCTCTGTGTGCCTTTGCGTTCAATCTTGGATCCCTACAGTGCATTCTCTACAGAGTGGCCAGAGCCTTTTTTTTTTTTTAAAGTGTTACATCAGTGGCATCTCACCCCTGTGCTCCTAACACACCAGTGAATTTTTGTTGTTGTTGTTGTTTTCGAGATGGAGTTTTGCTGTTGTTGCCCAGCCCAGGCTAGAGTGCAATGGCGTGGTCTTGGCTCACTCCTACCTCCGCCTCCCGAGTTCAAGCATTTCTCCTGCCTCAGCTTCCCGAGTAGCTGGGATTACAGGCACCCGCCACCATGCCTGGCTACTTTTTGTATTTTTAGTAGAGACGGGGTTTCACCATGTTGGCCAGGGTGGTCTCGAACTCCTGACCTTTGGTGATCTGCCTGCCTCAGCCTCCCAAAGTGCTGGGATTACAGGCGTGAGCCACCGTGCCCAGCCCAGTGGATTGTTTTTATAGCTAGAATTAAACCCCCAATTCCTTATCATGGCCTACAAGGCAACACATGATCTCCAGCCTTTCTCTTTCAACTTTTTTCTATGCTTCAACCACATGGGCCATCTTTCTTTCCTCGAGTATGTTCTCATTTTAAGGCTTTAGCAATTACTGTCCCTTCTGCTTGGAATGTTTTCCTCCAGATCTTTGCATGACTATATCTTTTTTGTCATTTAGATCTCTACTCAAATATCACTTCTCATAGATGTCTTCCTTACCATCCTAGCTAAAGAAGTACACACCACACTTATCTTTCCATCACATTATTCTATTTTCTTTATTTTTGTTTTTAATTTGATTTTTAAATTATATATATTTTATTTTTAAATTGTTATTATTATTATCTTTTTTTTTTTTTGGAGATAGGGTCTGGCTCTGTTACCCAGGCTGGAGTGCAATGGCCCCATCTCAGCTCACTGCAACCTCTGCCTCCTGGGTTCAAACGATTCTTGGGTCTCAGCCTCCCAAGTAGCTGGGACTACAGATGCATGCCACCATGCCCAAATTAAATTTATTTTATTTTGAAACAGGGTCTCATTCAGTTGCCCAGGCTGGAATGCAGTGGCATGATAATAGTTCTCTGCAGGCCTTGATCTCCCAGGCTCAAGCAGTCTACCCACCCACCTCAGCCTGCCGAGTAGCTGGGACTGTAGGCACGAGTCACTACGCCTGGCTAATTTTTTTAATTTTTAGTAGAAATGGGGTCTTGCTGCATTACACAGGCTGGTCTTGAACTTGAGCTCAAACAGTTCTCCCACCTTGGCCTCCCAAAGTACTGGGATTACAGATGTGAGCCACTGCCTCTGGCCTATTTAATTTCCTTTACAGCACTTAACAGTGTCAGCAATTATTTGTTTTGTATTTTTGCCCATCACTAATATTTTGCATATCATAATGTGTTTCATTTTTATAAAATTATTTATTTTTCTCTTCTTAAAATGTAAGTTACTTGAGTTACTACAGTTCCTTTATCATCTGTCTCCAAGGGCTAGAACAGTGGCATACAGAGTAGAATCTGTACTATGGATGACCAGTATAAATATTGGATTGACTGACAAAGGCTTGATATCGAAATGTGCCCATTTTATGTTGGGGCAAAATATTATATACACACCCACATATATGTATATACATAATGCATATTTTAATATAAATACATATATACACAGACTCATTCTCTGGTGAGACTATAACTAGAATAATAAAAGGGTTTATCGTTGGCTTGAAATGAAATTTTCTTAGTAGATTGGGAACTAAAATGAAGAAAAATTTTACCAGCTTTGGGTTGAATTTTGTGTAGATATTTAAGATTTTTGAAATTAGTAGGCACTCAAATTAAAGATTGTCTCTTATATTTTCCTTTAACCAAAGGTTCTGGTAAATCAATAAATGTATCAGGTAAACTTAGTAAATATGAAAATACTTTTAGCTTTTATTTAGTTAGCTATCTAGTTAATAGGTTAGTTAGCTAAGGTTGCATTTTATGGAACAAATATTCAGATTTATAAGCAGTAAATAACTTTGTCATGATGAGAAAAAAGAATATGCATATCCTAAACATGTTTTCCAGTAGACTGATGTTCATGGTGTCAGAAATAAAGTTCCTTACCCTTTGTTCCATCATAGCTTGATATATAGAAAGCAACTCTCTTTTTATGCCAGTCCTGTACTATGGAAGGCGACATCCAATAAACAATTATTGGACATGGTGCACAGCATTCTATTAAGTGCTATAGAGGACCCAAATATGATAAGATATTTTAATTAAATTACTGAGATGTATTTTCTACTTACAATTTTAGAAATTATACCTTTAAAGAGAGAGATTTCGTTCAAGGTTAGTCAGGTTCTTGATTTTAGTAGTCCTTGAAATACCGTGTGTTTTCCCAAATGGCTTCACCCGAAGATCAGCCAGTATTGATTGTTTTTATTCATTTAAACCAACAATTTTTCTTTTTTTCTTTTCCTTCATCTGTACCACCAATTTTTTAGTTTTCAGTGTTCCTACAAGAACAACGTCATGCCTCAACTGGACCTGACTGACATTGTTAGCATCATTTTCAGTATAAGCTTCCTCCAGGCTAGAACTGCAGCAGCCAGCCCAGATGATGAGGGGGCGGGGGAAACCAGGGTGGGAGTGCAGCTAGACTGGATTGAGGCATTTTCCCCTGGAGCTAAGATATTCAATCACAAGAGAAAATTGTCGTTTATTAAATATTTAATGGCAGCTTTGGTGTTTAGATACTAGTAATTTCTACTAAAATTTTCTTTTCCTTTGATAGAGTCGTTCTAATAAAGAAGATCCAGAACAGCTGAGATTAAAGCAGAAAGCCAAAGAGGTAGGACTTTCAAGTTACCATGCTTGTCTTTGTGTTTGAGGGAAGGTTGGCAGCTCTCTCCTGGCAATTAGGTCAGGGTTTATTTTGCTGTTGCATACCATTTGCAGAAGCCTTGGGGAAGGACAGGAACTGCTAAAGGCAAGGGCAGTACTTCAAATGAGGTCAATGAGTTATGTGCTCTCTTTTTAAAATTTATTTTCAAGGCTTAGGCCTGTCTCGAAATGGGTCTTTGTAAACTACAGCAGTATACTTAGAGGAATATAATGTGAGATTTTAAAAAAAAAGAAACTTTTGAGATTTAGCATCTGGGATTGTACAATAGGCTACATTTTTCCAGGGTAATTGTTCGTTTTGTAAATCTGATACTGCTTATAATTCTTTGGCTGGGAGGCGGTACTGGGATTTAGTTTTAAATGGAAAATGCCTCTGGCTTTTAATTTTCTAGGCCCAGCAGTTTTCTGTTCTGGAATGGAGCCCTTGTTTCACACAGTTCATGTTTAGCTGCAGGGGTTTTAGTTTATAGCTTAGACTGGTTAAGCTTTTACTCCCAGAGGCCTCTGCATAGCAACTGTAGAAATCAACAAATAAGTTCATTTATGTCTGCAGCCTCCTCTCAGTAGCTGACTTTTTACATTTCCCAATATCCATTTCCTGACTTTTCTAGCCCCAGAGAAAAAAGCTCCACTAATTGGAGCTTATTTTAATTGAGCCTTAATATTGGATCTCACTGGAGTTGCCCCCAGAGCTGCTGAGAACAGAATGAAATGAAAGTACCTAAGGTTGAAGATGCGGTGTGTGTATGGGTGTGTGTGTGAAATTTTTCACTTGACCTACAGATTCTTTTCCCTCCTGAATAAATCATCAAGCCTGTTCACATTTCTGATTAAGGATCTGACAGCAGACGATAATAAAGACAATTGAGGTGTGAGACGTGTGATATGGAGCTGAAGAAATTGGTTTCTATAGTTACTTCACTGATTTCATGCAATTTTTAAGGATCTTTGTGCTAAATAAGAGTGATTTTCTGAGCAACCTTTTCCCTTAACTGTGCCTCTTGAACTATGAAATCTGTTGTTGCTTAACATTGCTGCATTTGGCTCCTAGGTGCCAGCAGCAGCAGGTTATTTATGAATGTTTTAAAGGCCCTTATTGTTTGGATTGATGTAGGAACTGAGGCAAAACAAGTGGAAATCTAGTAAGATTCTTACAATCAGTGTGGTGTGTTTTCATTAACAGAGAGAAGGAAAATACTTGAACTCTGGGTGGAGGGATTTCAGGATTGGGACAGGGAACGCTGGAAAGGGAGAAGGCTTTAAAAAGTTGAAAGGAGAAACATTTTATTTTCAGCAACAAAATATTCCTCATACTGATGTCTTTCCAGTGGAAAATATATCTAAAAATATTAGTATGAGAACTGTACCGATAATTCTCTTTAAGCAAACCTGGCATGCAGATATTAGGGATGGGCAACCTAACGTTGCTCTGAATCATGGGTATCCCACCTTGTTTTAATTAAGGACTGACTAGATGCTTATCTTCTAATTGCATTCCCTTTTTGGAAAATATGCAACAGAAAGCTTACCCTTTTAACCTTACCCTGTTTGTCCCTCCTTCGTAAACCTTCATAAGCATCTGAATCTTAGATTAATTTTTCCTTCGACTTTGTATGGGATGGTTTTGTTTTTGTTTGCGTTTTATTTTAGTATGTTGTTTAATAATTCCCTAAGGGATGAATAGGTGGACAACATTTTTCAAAGAAAACTGTGAGAGGAAATGTACCAAAAAAATGCCTGTCTTAATGAGAACAGGTGGTAGCAAACCTGTGTTTTTCTCTTCCTTTGCACCTCCATTTATTTCTTTTTCCAAGCAAGATTAAAGGAACTCAATGTAACTTCTTTCCAAAATATTTTAAAAGTTTTCTAGTTGCTTCCTATCATAAATCCTCTTTGATCAAAAAAAGGAATCAAATACATTGGCCCCTTTCCAAGAACAGAGCCACTCTGTATTGCAAATGTTTGGTGAAAGTCAAATATTGTCATTTTTGTCATCCTTCTGACCCCTCGAGTTCTTAATAACTTGAGTGTTCTAAGGGGCTCTAGTTCAGAATCAAATACACAGTGATAGTGTATTTTGTTTGATTGCATAAATACTGACCTTTTTTTTTTTTTTTTTTTTATATGAGATGGAGTCTTGCTTTGTCGCCCAGGCTGGAGTGCAGTGGCATGATCTCAGCTCAGGCAACCTCTGCCTCCCAGGTTCAGGTGATTCTCTGGCCTCAGCCTCCCGAGTAGCTGGGATTAGAGGCACGTACCGCTGCATCCAGCTAATTTTTGTATTTTTAGTAGAGATGGGGTTTCACCATGTTGGCCAGGCTGGTCTGAAACTCCTGAACTCAGGTGATCTACCTGCCTCAGCCTCCCAAAGGGCTGGAATTACAGGAGTGAGCCACCGTGCCCGGCTGACCATATCTTAATAGAGAGTTGGATTGCTTGCTTGTATGGTAATTTGTGAGGTTAGCATTTAGGATGCATTAATCACTATCATGCTGGTATAAACTATGATGCTTTGGTGTATGAATTTTTGGTAGTTGGCTGTCTGAGAAGTTTTCTTTTTTTTTTTTTTTTTTTTTTTTTTGAGGCCGGGTCTGGCTCTGTAAAGCCCAGGCTGGAGTGCAGTGGCAGGATCTCCAGCTCACTGCAAGCTCCTTCTCAGGTTCCATGTTCTCCTGCCTCCAGCCTCCCGGTAGCTGAGGTTCTGAAACCCCTGGCAGCCCGGCTAATTTTTTGTATTTTTAGTAGAGACGGGGTTTCACCGTGGTCTCGATCTCCTGACCTTGTGATCCGCCCGCCTCGGCCTCCCAAAGTGCTGGGATTACAGGCGTGAGCCACCGCGCCCGGCCGAGAAGTTTTCTTTGTTCCCTCATGAATTTTTTTTTTTAGCACAACAGCCTTATGCTTGCTTGATTTAGAACTGATTTGTTTTCCCTTTCAAACCTACCTACCAGGCTTGTCATAGAAAAAAGATTACTGGCTATCTTATAAATGCAGAACTTCGAAGAACTGTTTACAGAAGCTGTAGGGTTTCTTTATGCTGAGAAATGTTTCAGCAATGATATTTCTCATATAAATATTAAAAATCACAATCTGAATCCCCTTCATTCGTAATCTTATCCATATTTGCTTTCAACTGACTAGAATTCTTAAGCCATGTGTAGTGGCTTACACCTGTAATCCTATCACTTTGGGAGGCTGACGTGGGCGGATCACCTGAGCTTAGGAGTTCAAGACCAGCCTGGGCAACATGGTGAAACCCTGTCTTTACTAAAAATATGAAAAATTAGCTGGACTTGGTGGCGCACACCTGTAATCCCAGTAACTTGGGAGTCTGAGACATAAGAATCGCTTGAATCTGGGTGGCAGAGGTTGCAGTGAGCTGACATGGTGCCACTGAACTGACTCCAGCCTGGGTGACAGAGTGAGACTCTGTCTCAGAAAAAAGTAACTAGAATTTTTTTTTTTCTTTTTTTTTTTTTTTGTGAGACGGAATTTCACTCTTGTTGCCCAGGCTAGAGTGCAAGGGCACGATCTCGGCTCACTGCAACCTCTGCCTCCCAGGTTCAAGAGAGTCTCCTGCCTCAGCCTCCCGAGTAGCTGAGATTACAGGCATGTGCCACCATGCCTGACTAATTTTGTATTTTTAGTAGAGATGAGGTTTTTCCATGTTGGTCGGGCTGGTTTTGAACTCCCGACTTCAGGTGATTCTCCTGCCTCAGCCTCCCAAAGTGCTGGGATTACAGGCATGAGCTACTGCACCCGGATCATTTCTCCTGTAGTTTTTCTTTCCTCTGGTAAAGTTTTAGAGGCTCTTCATCTTTGCATTCCAGATGTAAGGACAAATTGTGTTAAACTGGACAGGTTTTTAAAAAGTATCAAATAATTTCTTTTCATTCTTCCTATCAACTTCTTCTGATTTTGTCATTCTCATTTGGCACTTAAAAACAGACTGCCTTTGGACTGGCCTCCAACCCAGTCTTACTCCATTGAAGAAGTCCCTGCTGCATGGTGCTCCTATTGACCTGACAGGTTTTCTGTCTATTTGAAAACCAGCTGATATGTCTGTGGATATTCCTGTAATTCAAACGTTTTATTTTCAACTTAGAGAGACTGTCTTCTTTCCCTTTCTCTGTTGCCTGAAAAAACATAAGCATCCTTTCTCTTTTTCTCGCTATTATAACTTTATATTTTCTATACTAGCCCTTTCAAATTCTGAAATTTTTATGATTTTTCTAGATACTTTTCCTAAAATATAAGTACTGGCATTCTTCCATTTTGCCATCTCTTTGTGAAAGTTTTTTTAGTTGGTTTGTTTTTGGTTTTGTTTTTGAGAAGGGTCTCACTCTGTCACCCAGGCTGGAGTGCAGTGACGCAATCTGAGCTCACTGCGGCTTTGACCTCTCGGGCTCAAGCGCTCCTCCTCCCTCAGCCTACCAAGTGTTTGAGACCACAGGCACATGCCACCACACCTGGCTAATTTTTAAAATTTTTTGGAGAGTCAGGGTCTCCCAGTGTTGTCTAGGCTGATCTCGATCTTGTGACCTGAAGATTTGGCCTCTTGAACTGCCATAGTTCATTTATCATCCAATTATCATTCATTAGGTTCTCTTGGAACCATGAAAGCCTCACTAGGTTTCCTTCATGGGTATTTTTACAAGATAACTTTAATGGTAGTATTTCTTTACTGGTATACCTTAAATGGAAAAGGAAGTATCAGAGATCCATAAGAAGATTGCATGCATACTTTTTTTTTTGATGTGTAGGATCTGTGTGTTTTGAGAGACTTATTACTCTCTTAGTAGAAAGATGCCTATTTAAAAAAATATAGCATTGAACTGGAAGTAAAGTATCTTGGATTCTAGATTCAGCCTGCCATTATCGAGAGCTTGTTTTGGGGAAAGTTACTTTAATTCTTTGAACTTACCTCTGTTTCCTTGTATTTAAAATGAATTTAACAATTCCTGCTCTGCTTATATTACAAGATTGTCATAATTTAGGGGAAGGCGAGGCATAAAAGAAAAAAACAGTAGCTTATAAACATTAACTGTAGGAACATTTAAGGTAGATGTCATTGAGCTCTTAGACTTAAGTTTGAGATAGACCATGAATATGTTATTTCTTTCTTTCCAGAGGACTGAAAAGAAAATGAGAAGAAAAAAGAGTGTAAGGGTGACAACTGAAAAAAAATTTTTTGTAATACAGAATAACTGTAGCACATTAATATTTTACACAATTTATAAATCAAATGTTATTGGTTTAAGTTAAAGAGAGAAGGTGGCTAATTGAGATTATGAGGAATATACTTTTTTTTTTTTTCCAGGAAGGTAGGGATGAATGAGTAGTGTTGACCAACAAGGCACCAGAGTTTACATATCAAATTCCAGGAATCTCAGATGTTCTGGACAGTGCCCTGGTATTGTAATAACCAGCCTTAGTGGTTGGGAGAAAAAAAAAAAAAGATTCTAAACTGTTTGATTTGGTGGAATGACTGCTAATAATTGTCTTTGAGGGCTTAAAAAAGATCTTGTATTTCGGTTGTGGTATCCTTGAAATTAAGATAAGGTGGAATGGTGATTTTTTAAAAATTTGCAACTTGCTTTTTGGTTCCCTTGACTTAAGATTCAGCTGTTAATATTTAGGAGTTGTTTTGTTTTTTTTTTCCCTGTTTGTTTTGTTTATTTTAGCATTTAACCTTACATTCCCTGGTAAACTTGTTCTTTTAAGTAATGATTCAGATGTAATTATAAGCATTGTTAAGAATTTTAGAGTTTGATCCATGAAATTTTCCAAAGGGTATCTAATTCAATTTAAAGTTTTACTATTTAAAACGTTTCCACTGTTTGGTGTTAGGGTTTTATTGTTACCTCTGTGTGTACTTAACTTTCATTGTGAAATCTAAGCAAGACATTATTCTTAGTTCTTTGTATCCTGAGTTCAAAACCTGGTGTGATATACTTTGTTTCTCTTATTTGTTTAGATTTTTTCATACATTCCTATTCGGTGGTGTGATTATTTTCATTGCTACTAACACTTTCCTTAAGCAGAAAAAGAAACACATTTTTTGATTTCCCATATTGTCTATGTCATAACTATCTAGATAAATTTGGTTCTTCCTGTTAAATGTGTCCCTGTTCCTGTCCAGCCTGTCAGCTGATATGAAACTTGGTTTATTCTTTCTTCGGCTAGGGCCTCTGATTCTGCTTAATCTTTTGGTTTCTGTTGTCAATTTTCCTTTTGTTCTTGAAAATTATGTGCTTAGCATCAAGAAGTACCTCTATTGAACTTTACCTCTGAGAACTTGTGTGATCTTCAAAGTAATTTCTTAATGTTATTTGGGTCTTGATTAAAGGCTGTACTAACATGAGTTGTACTTATAAATGAAGAGATGAGTACTTAACACCAGAAATAAAATAATCTTCAATTACTGTTGCTTAGTTGCCTTCTAGGGCACTATCTTGAATTTTAGAGATTTCTACTTCCTATCATAGAGACTGTGAAAAGAGAAATGAAGGCTTCTGCCTTTTTCATTACCCATAAAGGAAATAGTGAGCATATTCTTAAAAGAGAACCTCCCAAACCTGTTTGGTCTCTTTGGAACAAGGTGTTTGTTGCTGGTGTTGGTGAGCAAGCAAGCTTACATTTTATTAAACAAAGGCTAGTTGGTATGTAATATAACAGAAACCAATTGTCAGAATTCTGGCTAAACTATCTTTAAAGAGTTCCAGTTAAGATGGAGTAAAAACACTTCATATTTTCTCTCCCACTGAATACAACTATAAAATCTGGACAGAATGCATGGAGCAGCTATTTGAGGACATTGAAAGTTAAATAGTAAACAGATTGGGGAAGAAGATAAGAATTCAAAATACTATTTGAACTGGTGGTGAGGTTGCCACCCTCCATCCCTTACCCCCATTCTTCCTACTGCTTGATTCTAGACCTGGATACAGTCACAGAAGTGGGTGGGAAAGTGGGCTGAATCCCCAGCTGTCTGGCCAGGAGGGGCTCCAGGGAACCCGAAATTACTGGGAAGATGACAGAGAGGGAGGAGCTCAGGAAAGCAACCCCATGGATTGTGTTAAACTCCTAGACGTACTCCTGAACTACACATTTGCCATATGTGGATCTTGTTCTAATGAGCATACCAAAGCCTTTAAGAACTGGACCAACAAACCACCACCAGATCCCAGATTGACCACTGGGGGATGCACAGGGCAGATCCAGATAACATCGCGAAAGCTTTGAAAACTGAGCTGATGTTGTAGCCACAGACCACAGAAGTCACCTTGGAACCTGTGGCTTGAACCTGTGTTGATTGCATGCTAAAACAAAGGAATTAACATTCTCCAAAGGATATGTAGAATACCCAGAGCTTCATAACATAATACAGTTGACATAGGTTTGAAGTGTACTAGTCCACTTATGTGGATTTTTTTCAACCACTTGTGGATGGAAAATACACTATTTGCAGGATGCGAAACCCATGTATGTGGAGGGGCTGACTTTTCATATACACAAGTTCTGCAGGGCCAACTGAGAACTGAATATACATGGATTTTGGTGTACTTCGGCATCCTGGAATCAGTCCTCCATGTATACCAAGGGATGACTGTATTCAAAATATTCAGGATACAATACAAAATCACTTGACATGAAGGACCAAGAATATTTCAACTCCCATAGGAAGAGACAATCAACAGGTACCAGCCCCAAGATAACATAGATGTTGGAATTATCTGACAAACACTTAAACTACTATAAAAATGTTCCAAGAAGCAAATTATAAACACTCTTGAAATGATTGGAAAAATAGAAACTCCTAGCAAAGGGCTAGAAAATATAAAGAATAAAGTTATAAAATGGAAATTTAGGAACTGAAAATGACAATAACCAAAATAAAACACATTCAGCTGAATGAGCTGAATAGCAGGATAGAAATGACAAGAGTCAATTAACCCAGTCAAACCCAGGTTCAACTCACATGATAATCAATCTCTGAAAACTATATAGATGTAGAAAATAAAAATTTTGAAAATAACCAAGGAAAAGGACACATGTCAATAGAAGAACAATAATTGCAATAACTAGATTTCTCATTAGAAAGCAAATAGAAAAACTTTTTTTTTTTAAAGAAAAAGGGAGGAAAAAACGAGATCAGAAGAAAGTAGAGAAAAAGGAACTGTAAACTTAAAATCTTATATATCATGAAAATATCCTGCAGGAATGAAAGTGAAGAAATAAAGAAATTTTCTGGTGAAGGAAAAGGAAGAAAATTCACTGCCAACAGAGTTGCTATAAGACAATTAAGGATATTATTCACAATGAAGTCAGATGATACCAAAGGGAAACTGAACTTCAGCAATGAAGAAAGCACAACAGAAATGGAAAGCATAATAGACTATTCTGCTTTTGAATTAAAGTATGTTTAAGTAAAAGCAGATTTGAGGACTGACATTGGCGAGATGACTGACTAGAGATGCCTGGTGCTTGTCTCTTCTACAAAAAAGGACTGAGGCAATGAATAAACAGATAGGATTTGACTAGAATATCAGAGAGAGTGCTGGAGTGCAGTGGGTGAATGGAGACACACCTGTAAATGATTGGAAATCCAGGAGGGCAGCATGAGGGTACCTAGCATCTGCAGTCCTGTCTTCCCCACCTGGATTGGATCTGGAGTCAAGAGAGACTTCCCATTGCAGGGAAAAGGCAATCAGAATAACCTAGCCAGTCCTTGTTGCCACCACAAACACGTACAGTCGTTACTACAGGAGAATCCCACAGTCCTCAAAAGCCCTGAACCCAGTTTGGAGAGCTACCGTGAATTCACACAGCTGCATTGCCCTGAATTAGGAACACCAAGGTCAGCACTCCCAAGCTTCCATCCAGCCACTGTGAGCCAATGTGCTGCAGCACAGCACCATCTTGAGAACAGGGCTACTTCTGGAGTGTTGCCTCCACAAGGAGTCAGTAGGCACTGCACCTCTCCAGCACTGGGGCTCCATCTTCATTGCACCAAGCCCACACTCATGACTCTGAGTGCCAAAACCCCAGCAGCGTGGAGCCTGGGCCCAGGATTGGCTGTCACTGGTCCTGCACAGAAGAGAAGCCAACTCATGCTGCCCTCACTTCCAGCTAGAGGGATAGTCTGGCAGTCCCACCCAAGGCGAACCTGTTCTTGAGCTGGCCAAACTGCTGCATGCCCACCCCTTAGTGGGAGAGGCCTTCAAAGCCTCTGAGCAGCTGACAGGCGTCTATGCTAGTGGTGTAGCTACCTTCCTGTGCTCAGAGCTTGAGAAACAGCCCTGCAGTGTCCTACCCTCCACATATAAGCCTCTGGTCTGCCCAGCAGCCCTGCGCCCACAATCAGGGTCTGCAAAGCTGCTCCACTGGCAGCCACACTCAAAGGCCTGCTGAACAACCGTGAGCCCACATCTTGGGCCTGAGAGACTGAGCCATCCTCACCAGACATGCCTTTAGGCCAGTCAGGCAGCTGTGCACCTGTGTTTTCAGCAAGAGTAACAGCCCTGTGGGCTGCTTCTTGCAGGCATGTCCTCGGGCCAGCTGAGCAACCATGTGTATGTCCTCCTGCCCAGAATAAGAGCCCTGTAGCCCAAATCCAAGCACCGAGTTGGTGGACCCACCATTTGTATGTATATGCCCCTGACCTGAGAAACAGCCCAGTGAGCCCACACCCAGCAAAACTGCACCACCTCCACCACAAACTCAGCCCAGGCCACTGAGACATTTGCATATGTCACTAGTATGGATTACAGCTGAAGAAACTATACTACTGTGTCTACCTAGAACTCAACAAACGGACACCCCAACACCCATTCATACGAGTAAGTCTTTCTCTGTGAAACCTACTCTATAAAATTGGAAGAGGCGACTTTTCTACCACATGAATGGAAATCAGTGTAGGGATACATCAAACATGAAAAACCACAGATAAATATCCATGAAAAGGAACACAATAATTTTCCAATAACAGAGGCTAATCATAGGGAAGTATATAAAATGCTAGAAAAAGAATTCAGAATAATAATCTTAAGTAAACTCTGTGAGATACAGAATACTGATGAATATTCAGTGAAATCAGGAAAACGATTCACAATTTGAATAGAGAAAATTTTATTTTTATTTGTGTCTTTTTTAGAGACAAGGTTTTATTTACCCAGGCTGGAGTGCAGTGTTTTGAGCATAGCTTACTGTAACTTTGAAGTTCTGGGCTCAAGCCATCCTCCCACCTCAGCTTCCTGGGTATCTGAGACTAGAAGCATGTGCCACCATGCTCCAGCTAAGTGAATGAGAAATTTAATAACAAGATAGATATCATAATAAAGAACCAAACAGAAATCCTACAGCTGTAGAATTCAATGAATGAAATAAAAAATACAGTTGAGACCTTCAACAATACACTACACCAAGCAGAAAAAAGAATTTTTGAACTTGAAGAGATTGAATCTACACAGGCAGACCAAAAACAAAAACAAAAACAAAAACAAAAACAAAAGAAAAGAAGAAGAAAGCTACAGGATTTATGGGACACCATGAAGCAAACAAATATTCACATTATGGGCATTCCAGAAGGAGAAAAGAAGTGAAAAGATGTAGAAAACCTATTTAATGAAATAATAGCTGAAAATTTCTCAAGTATTTGTAGAGAGATATCCAGGTTCAGGAAGCTGGAAGAACCCCAGGTAGATTCATCCCAAACAAGTCCTCTCCTAGGTGCATTATAGTCAAATTGTCAAGTCAAAGTCAATTCTAAAAGCGGTAAAGGAAAAATGTCTATTCACAAATAAAGGTACTCTTATCAGATTAACAGTAGATTTCTCAGCAGAAACTATACAGGCTAGGAGAGAATGGGATACTATATTCAAAGTACTGAAAGGGAAAATTTTAAAAAACTGCCAACCAAGAATATATATATATGTGTGTGTGTGTGTGTGTATATATATATATATTTTATATATATACTTTATATATATACTTTTTGGTTTTTTTTGAGATGGACTCTCGCTCTGTCGCCCAGGCTGAAGTGCAGTGGCATAATCTCAGCTCACTGCAACCTCCGCCTCCCGGGTTCATGCCGTTCTCCTGCCTCAGCCTCCCAAGTAGCTGGGACTAGAGGCGCCCACTACCATGCCCGGCTAATTTTTTGTATTTTCAGTAGAGATGGGGTTTCACCGTGTTAGCCAGGATCGTCTCTATCTCCTGACCTTGTGATCTGCCCGCCTCTGCCTCCCAAAGTGCTGGGATTACAGGCATGAGCCATCACGCCTGGCCCAGCCAAGAATATTATACCCAGCAAAACTATCCTTCAGAAATGAAGGAGAAATAAAATGTCTCACAGATAATCAAAAAATAAGGGAATTCATCACCATTAGACCAGCCCGACAAGAGATACTCAGGAGTTTTACATTTGAAAGTGAAGAAATGACAACCACCATCATGAAAGCATGTGAAGCTATAAAACTCACTGGTAGAACCAATACAGAAAAGAGAAAGAGAGAGGAATCAAACCTTATCACTACAGAAAAAGATCCACCTACACAAATAAACACTAAAAGATGAAGAAAGGAACAATGGATATACAAAACAACCAGAAAACAATCAATAAAATGACAGCAATAAGTCTGCACCTATCAGTAATAATCCTGTGTGTAAACAGATTAAGTTCCCCATTTTAAAGATACAGACTAGTCAAATGGTTAAATAAACAAGACTCAACTGTAAGGTGCCGACGATAAATTCACTTCAGCTGTAAAGTCATACATAGACTGAAAGTGAAGAACAGAAAAAGACATTTCCACAAACAGAAACGAAAAGCTAGCAGGAGTAGCTATACTTACGTGAGACAAAACAGACTTAAAGTCAAAATGGTAAAGAGACAAAGAAAGACATTATACAATAAGGGATTAATTTGGCAAGAACATATAACAATTGTGAATACATATGTGTACCCCACACTGGACCACTGAGATATATAAAGTAAATATTATTAGATCTAAAGGGAAAGATGGACCCCAATACAATAATAGTTGGAGACTTCAACATTCCATTCTTAGCATTGGACAGATCATGTAGACAGAAAATCAACGAAGAAACATTGGATTTAAACTGTACCATAGACCAACTGGACTTAGCAGGCATTTATGGAACATTTCACCCAACAGCTGCAGAATACATATTCTTTCCAGAAATACATGGAATATTCTCCAGTATTGACCATATGTTAGGACACAAAACAAGCCTCAAACATTTTAAAATGTCAAAATCATATCCTAAGTATCTTACCTGACCACTATGGAATAAAAGTAGAAATAAGAGGAATATTCAAAACTGTACAATTAAGCAACAGTCTCCTGGACAACCAATGAGTGAAGGGAGAAATTTCCAGGCCTTACTAACCATCAGGTAATTCATATTGGAGAGAAACCTTATGAATGGAATGAATGTAACAAGGTCTCTAGTTATGTCATATATTTGAAAGGCATCTGAGAAGTCATACTGGAGAGAAGCCTTACAGATGTAATAACTGTGGAAAAGTCTTTACTGAGTGTGCAAGCCATACTAAACATCATGTAATCCGTCTGGAGATAAACCTTACAAATGTGGCTGTGGGAAATTTTGTCTACTGTAGTCATATCTCACTAGATATTAGTCCATCCATACTGGAGAGACACCTTACAAATGTAATAAGTGTGTCAGTGCCTTTAGTGAGCATTCAAGCATTACTAAATATCAGGTAATCCATAGCGGAGAGAAACCATACAAATATAATGAAAGTGGTAAGTCCTTGTCTTGGCAACCAAACTTCAGCAGACATCAGATAATCCATACTGAAGAGAAACCTTACAACTGCAATGAATGTGGCAAGATCTTCAGTCGAAATTTACACCATGCACAGCATCAGAGAACTTACACTTGAGAGAAAGCTTCCAAATGTAATGAGTGTGGCAAATCCTTAATCATTTGTTTAAGCATTAATCTACCTCAGAGCGGCCATACTAAAGAGAAACCCCGTAACTGTAATATATGTGGCAGTGGCTTCTTCCAGGCCTCAAAACTCTAGGCACCTATATATATGTCTTTGAGTTAACCAAATAAACAATGTGCATGCTAAGACCTTGACCCAAGGATCAAAACTGTTCAATAACAAAGGATTTTTACAGGTTTGTAACATGATTATATTGCATGATGCTGAAGTTTGGGGTACGATTGATCCCAGCTCCCACGTAGTGAGAATAGTACCCAGTAGTTAGTTTTTCAACACTTTTTCCTCTGTTCCTTCTTTCCCATTCCAGAAGTCCCCAGTGTCTATTGTTGCCATCTCAAAGGATTCTTATTGACTACCAATGCAATAAATGCATACAGCTCTTTGTTTAAAAAAAAAAAAAAAATCAGTAGTGTTCCTTACACAATGAACTAGCTGAAAAAACAAAATCAAGAAGGCAATCCCTGCCAAACAAACAAACAAAACCACCTGGAAATAATTTAACCCAGGAGATGAAAGAACTCTGCAAGGAAAGTTATAAAACACTAATGAAAGAAACTGAAGAAGATACAAGCAAATGTACAAACATCTCATGCTCATGGATCAGAAGAATTAATACTGTTTTTTTCTTTTTCTTTTTCTTTTTTTTTTTGAGACGAGTCTCGCTTTGTCATCCAGGCTGGAGTGCAGTGGCGTGATCTCGGCTCACTGCAAGCTCCATCTTCCGGGTTCACGCCATTCTCCTGCCTCAGCCTCCCGAGTAGCTGGGACTACAGGCACCATGCCCAGCTAATTTTTTGTATTTTTAGTAGAGACAGGGTTTCACCGTGTTAGCCAGGATGGTCTTGATCTCCTGACCTTGTGATCCACCCGCCTCGGCCTCCCAAAGTGCTGGGATTACAGGCGTGAGCCACTGTGCCCGGCCAAATTAATATTGTTAAAACGACCATACTACCCAAGGCAATAAACAGATTCAGTGCAATCTCTATCAAAATACCAAGGGCATTCTTCACAGAAATAGGAAAAATAAATTTGAAAATTCATATGGAACTGCAAAAGACCTCAAATAGCCAAAGCCATCAATGAGCAAAAAGAACAAAGCTGGAGGCATGACACTACCAGACTTCAAAATATACTACAAAACTGTAGCCACCAAAATAGCATGCGACTGGCATAAAAACAAAAACATAAACATAGACCGATGGAACAGAATAGGGAATACAAAAGTTAATCAAGGTGTCTACAGCCAACATATTTTTGACAAAGGTGCCAGGAACATACACTGGGGAAAGCATGTTCTCAAAAATATGGTGCTGGGAAAACGGATATCCATATGCAGAAGAGTAAATGTAGACCTCCGCCTCTTACCCTATTAAAAAATCAAGTCAAAATGGTTCAAAGATCTAAGTGTAAAACCTGAAACTATAAAGCTACTAGAAGAAAACAGAGGAAATGCTTCAGGACATATTTTATGTCAGGAAAATATTTTATGAATAAGACCTCAAAAGTGCATGTAACAAAAGCAAAAATGGATTATGTTAAATGAAAAACTTTTGCATAGCAAAGGAAACAATCCACAGAGTAAAAAAAATAGACTACAGAATGGGGAGAAATATTTACAAACCATTCATCTGATAGTGGATTAATATCCAGAATATACAAAGAACTCAAGCATCTCAACAGCAAAAAAATCAGTCTGATTAACAGATTGGCAAATGAGCCAGGTGCAATGGATTATGCCTGTACTCTCAACACTTCGGAAGGAAGAGGTAGGAGGATCACTTGGAGCCAGGAGTTTGAGATCAGCCTGGGCAACCTCGTGAGACCCCATCTCTACAGAAAATTTAAAACTGAAGGTTAGCCATGTATGGTGGCATAGGCCTGTAGTCCTAGCTACTTGGAAGGCGTAAGTAGTGTGATCACTTGAGCGTAGGAGGTTGAGGCTGCTGTGAGCCATGATCATGGTACTACATTCTATCCTGGGTAATAGAGTGAGACCCTGTCTCTAGAAAAAAAAAAAATTAAAAACAAACAAATGAGCAAATGATCAGAATAGACATTTCTCAGAAGAAGACATGCAAACAGCCAATAGGTATAGGAAGAAATGTTCTATGCCACTAATCATCAGAGAAATGAAAATTAAAACCACAACTAGGTATCATTCGACCCCAGTGAAGATGGCTGTTACCAAAAAGACAAAAAATGAGAAATGCCATCGAGGATCCAGGGAAAAGGGAATTCGGTGAGAATGTAAACTAGTATAGCCACTGTGGAGAATGGCATGGAGGTTCCTCTTTAAACTACAAATAGAACTACCGTATGATCCAGCAATCCCAGTACTGAGAAAGGAAAAGAAATCAGTATGTCACAGAGACATCTGTACTCCCATGTTCATTTCAGCACTAATTGTATTAATAATTGCCAATATATAGAATCAACCCAGGTGCTCAACAGCAGATGAATGGATAAAGAAAATGTGCCATATATACACAGTAGAATACTATTCAGCTATAAAAAAGAATGATATCTTGTCATTTATGACAACATGGATGGAACCTGGAGGGACATATGTTAAGTGTTCCAGGAAAAATTAAACACTGTATGTTTTCACTGATCTGTGAAAACTAAAACAAAGTTGGTCTCATAGAAGTAAAAAGGAGAACAGAATAGTAGAGGATGGAAAAGGTCTGGGGGAAAAGGGGATAAGGAAAGATTTGTTAAAGGCTACAAAATTACAGCTAGATAGGAGAAATAAGTTCTACAGCACTGTAGGATGACTATAGTTAATAATACATAGTTTCAAGTAGCTACAAGGAGGCTAATACATGTTGTTAACATAAAAATATAAATATTTGAGGTGATGGATATACTAATTACCCTCATCTGATCACTGTATATTTATTGCAATATCACTAAGTACCCATAAATATGTACAATTATGTGTCAGACTTAGTAAAAATTAAATTAATATTCAGTAATCAGCTATAGTTTTAAACACCAGCAACAAACAAGATAAAATAAATAAGATATTAAAGGATCATAAATCTAACATATGCAAATAAAGGTTTAATGAAATATATATGATTGATGTAAAAGATGATGATTGGTGAAATTCATTAAGGATAAATTGAGATTCACCATATGTATGGATTAGAAAAATTAACACCAGAGATTTTCTTTTTTTTTTTTTTTTTTTTTTTTTTGAGACAGAGTCTCACTCTATTACCCAGGCTGGAGTGCAGTGGCCGCGATCTCAGCTCACTGCAAGCTCCGCCTCCCAGGTTCACACCATTCTCCGGCCTCAGCCTCCCGAGTAGCTGGGACTACAGGCGCCCGCCACCTCGCCCGGCTAGTTTTTTGTATTTCTTAATAGAGACGAGGTTTCACCGTGTTAGCCAGGATGGTCTCGATCTCCTGACCTCGTGATCTGCCCGTCTCGGCCTCCCAAAGTGCTGGGATTACAGGCTTGAGCCACCGCGCCCGGCCAACACCAGAGATTTTCAATGTATGTACAAGTAATATATAAGACAACTACAGCAAAATATGGAGGATAAAGAGCCATATATATGGCCAAGGCTTTTATATTCCACTTGAAGTGGTAAAATATTGATGCTGAGCAGACTGAAAATTTAAATATGTATGTTGTAATCCCTAGAGCCACCACTAAAATTGATATAAAACACTTAGAGTTAATATAAAATACAGTAGATAAATTAAAATGTTAAAAAGTTTGAAATAATTCCAAATAGAAAAAGGGAAACAGAGAAATGAAAAACAGAGGGAACATACAGAAAACAAAATGATAGACCTAAATCTAATCATTAATTGTTACATGAAGTGTAAATGATTCAAATATACCAATTAAAAGATAGAGACTCTCGGGGTGGATTAAAAATCTGTAATGGAACTTTAAGCAACTCAAATCACAGGTAATGATATAGGTAAGCTAAAGTAACAAGATGGGAGAAAATGCTTACATTAGAAAAGAAGAAAGACCTCAAATCAATAATTTAAACTTCCTTGAGAAACTGGAATAGGAAGAGCAATATAGACCCAAACCAAGCAGAAGGAAGCACATATCTTTGAGTACTCATCAATGACTTTAGAAAAAACTTCCCAAAAACTGCTTCTTTGATCAACAATATCGACAACTTTTCGTAAGACTGAGAAAGGAAAAAACAAAGAAGAGAAATCACTAATATTGCTCTGTTGCCCAGGCTGTAATGCAGTGGTGAGATGTCAGCTCACTGCAGCTCCCATCCTCCAGAGTTGAGATCCCATAAGCCCAGGAGGTAAAGGTTGCAGTAAGATGAGATCGCATCACTGCACTCCAGCCTAGATAACAGAGTGAGACCCTGTCCCCCTGCCGCACCCCTCTCCCCAAAAGCAAATATAGCACATAACTTTGCAGAAGTTTGGCAACTTAGATAGATTAAATGACCAATACCTCAAAAAGCACAAACTGTCAAAACTTAGCCAAGATGATATGGTTCTGTAATCTTTTTTATTTTTTTAGTTCTGTAATTATTAAACAAATTGAATTTGTAATTAAAACCTTCTAAGAGAGATACCGGCACAGATTTTTAGTAAATTCTACCGAACATTTACGGAAGAATTAATACCACTTCTACACAGCCTCTTCCAGAAAATGGAAGAGACAGAAACACTTCCAGTTCATTTTATGAGGTCATTGTTGCCCTAACAGTTAAACCCACAAAGATGTTACAAAACAAGAAAACTGCAGGCTAATATCTCTTACGAACATAGATATAAACATCCCAAACAAAATGTTAGCAAATCAAATCTAGTTTAGATTTGATATAAAAAGAATGTATTGATATTTGACATATAAAAGAATAATATACCATGACTATGTATATTATATTCCAGAAATGAAAAGCTGCTTTAATATTTGAAAATCAGTCAATATAATCTATCATATTAATAGTCTAAGAAACACCATGTGATCCTATCAATTAATTTAGAAATATGTTTGATAAAATTTAAAATCCATTAATGACTGAAAACTCTCAGGAATCTAAGAATAGAAGAGACTTCCTTGGCTGGACATGATGGCTCATGCCTGTAATCCCGGCACTTTGGGAGGCCAAGGCCGGTCTCCTTGAGACCAGGAGTTCAAGACCAGCCTGGGAAACATAGCGAGATTCCTGTCTCTATTAAAGTAAGAAATTTTAAAAAGGAAGAGGTTTCCTCAGGCTGATAAAGGATAGCTTTAAAAACCCTGCTAATATCGTTCTTAATGGTGACTGAATGCTTTCTTCCAGTGATTAGGAAAAAGGCAAAGATACTTGCTTTTACCACTACTATTCAGCATTATAGTTTAAGTCCTTATCAGTACAATGAGGCAAGAAAGACAAATAGATTGGAGACATGGAAATAAAGTAGCTTGTCCTTTAATTCTTTTAAGTGTGTTTTCCATAGAGCAAAAGTTTTAAATTTTGATGCAGTCCAATTTGTCAGTTTTTTCTCTTATAGATGTACATTGGGTGTCATGTTCAAGGACTCTTTGCTGGACCCCAAGTCATGTTCTCCTATGGTTTTTTCCTATACATTTTTATAGTTTTACATTTGTATTTTAAGTTATTTTTTGTATAAGGTGTGAGGTTTGGATCCAGACTGATTTTTAAAAATTTTTTTGCACGTGAATATTCAGTTGTTCCAACAACATTTGATGTTTGTTTGTGATGGAGTCGGACTGTGTTGCCCAAGTTGGAGTGCACTGGCACGATCTCGTCTGACTGCAGCCTCCACTTCTTGGGTTCAAGCAATTCTCCTGCCTCAGCCTCCCAAGTAGCTGGGATTACAGGCGTGCCCACCATGCCCAGCTACTTTCTGTATTTTTAGTAGAGACGGGGTTTTAACCATGTCGGCCAGGCTGGTGTCGAACTCCTGACCTCAAGTGATCCGCCCACCTTGAACTCTCAAAATATTGGGATTACAGGCATGAGCCACAGCGCCCAGCCCCACAACTTTTGTGTAAAAGACTATGCCAGACACTAAAGTGGTAAGAATAGACTTTAATCAGCTGCTGCCTTTCCATAGAGGCTGTAAGATGGGGCCTTATCGTCAGATGTTGGATGGAACAAATAGTAAATTCTTCTGGCAAACTTGAGTTTTTTCAGTTAGGCTCTGTAAGGAAGTTAAGACCATCCTACAATGGTGACCTTGAGCTGTTAGAAACTGTGTTAATGTTTTTTAGGCCAAGGTTCAGGCCTAATTGAAAAGAGGATTCAGAAGTTTAGTCAAGGAGAGAATTTTTGTCATTTCTCAACTGCATTCCTTTCCCACCTGGCCAAAAATCAATTGGCCATATTTATATACATCTTATTTGTGGATTCTCTGTTTTGTTCTGTTAACCTGTTTGTCTTTCCCTTTGCCAGTATTACATTATTTTGATTACTGTAGCCTTACAAGAAGTCTTAAAATTGCATGGTGTTATTCTTCCAATTTTGTCCTTCTTAAAAAAATGATTTTAGCTATTCTAGTTCGTTTTTCTTTCCATATAAACTTTAGAATCAACTTATCCATATCTGCAACAAAATTTTATTAGAATTGTGTTAAGTCTGTGGATAAATTTGGAGAGAATTGAAATCTTTGTTGAGTCTTACAAGCCTGGACACCGTATGTCTCTCTATTTATTTATTTATTTATTTATTATTTCTTTCATAGGCATTTCGTGATTTATAGCGTAGAAATACCTGTATGTGTTAGATTTATATCTCAGTATTTCATTTGGGAGAGAGCAATTATAAATGACATTTAAAAATTTAAGTTTCCAATTGTACCTTAATGGTGTTTAGAACTTACTTATTGCATGTGTCAACCTTGCATCTTGTAATATTGCTAAACTCACTTATCAGTCTTAGGAGGATTTTTTTTATATATAGATAACTTAGGGTTTTCTGGATACATAATCATATCATTTGCAATCCTGTTTCCACAGGCAAGCCTCTAACTCAATGGCTATTTTTATTGAACTGAGGTTACTATTGTAGTCTTTATTCTCGATAAATGCCAGTTTTGCATTAATGCTCAGAACTTCCTCCTTTTCTGGTTAAAAGTACCTGGTTTTACTCTTTTGTGCTTGCCAAGATACATTGGTTTTGAGAAAGCTTGTTATAAATACAGGGCCAATGAAAACTATGGTCAGTTTCCATTTTTGTTAGATTTTTGCGAAATTTTCTGAAATTTTGTGTGAGAGACTTCAGAAAACCAAAATATAATTTGCAGAATGGGAGAAAATGTTACACTACACATAGGGGAATTTGAAGACAGTGGTCAGTTTAAAAATCTTTTCTCTGGTGTGGCTATCTTTTAGATGCCATTTCTCTACAGGGAAGGACTTTAAAATATAGCTTGTTTGATTTGTACTGCAGGGTAGATTAACTAAAATCATTATTTTGTCACCTAGAAGTTCTGAATTGTGGCAGCATTAGACTCTAAAACTGTATTTTTTAGTAAAAAGGCCAGCAGCAACAAAAGATTTTAGAACTTATGAAAACACTTTTCTAACAGTTTATTTATAAGTAAACACAAAGTTTAAAAGGATTTCTGTCCTGTAATTTGTGGAGCAAGTGGAAAATGGTTCTTAGTTCATTTTCTTTGATTAATGGTTGTCTTAGTTCATTCGGGCTGTTATAATGAAATATCTTAGACTGGGTAGCTTATAAACAACAGAATTTTGTTTCTCACAGTTCTAGAGGCTAGGAAGTCCAAGATCAAGGTGCCAGCAGATTCGGTGTCTGGTTAGAGCCTACTTTTACTTCACTATGTTCTCACCTGGTGGAAGGGGCGAGGGGTTTCTCTTTAAGTCTCTTTTATAAGGATACTAAGTCTCCACCCTCATAATTTAATCACCTTCCAGAGGCCCCATCTCTTAATAGCAGTCACCCTGGGTGTTAGAATTTCAACATTAGAAGTTTGGAGGGATACAGACGTTCAGAACGTAGCAATTATTTTCTGCTTTACTAAAGATTCAGTTACCTTTTCAGTTATTCATTCTTTCCCCTAATATTAAAACAATTTGAAGTAATCTTAAAGTGGAATTTATGTACTTGGTATCTCCTTAAGACTGACCATTTCACCACAAACTACTTTTTGTTTTCAACCTGCTCTATTTTTAAACACGTGCTAAAAAATTTTGGTTAGTACTCTTTTGAAAGAATATTCTCGATATATGTATAGGGTTTCTCAACAGGTTACTTTCAGTTGACTGTCTTGATCTTGTTTGAATATGTGACTGTCAGCCGGCCCCAGATTCTTTCCTCTTTTCCCTCCATAGTATTAATAATAACATTTTGATGGGAACTGAACATTATTCCTCTCTTCTGAAAAAGCTTAGGGATTTATCTAGTGGTGTTCTATTTTGACTTTCTCACCTTGGTGTTGTTATTATTATTATTATTTTTTAAATAGAATACCTAATTTGACACTCAGTTGCCTCAATGAAATAATGCAGTTTCTGCCTTTTAATAGGACAACTTTCATGCACACCCCTGTATAGTTTTGCCCACATACGAAAAGATTATACCCTATAGAGTTGGGCATTCTTGATTAAGTATGACGAAAGGTGTACAACAAAACAGTACTAAATCACTTTAGAATTTTGCCATGAAGATTATAGAGTAAATTGAAGACTTTTGTTTGCAAATGAGAAAGTGTGATGTACTAAAGAGGTTTTTAATGAGAGCATTTTGCTCCACGTGCTGTTTCCACCACTTACTACTTGTGTGGTGCCTTTTATGAAGTTGCGCTAACCTCTTAGAGCCTTACTGTCTCCATTAATAAAAATAGGATGATGTATAATTTTTATATTATAGTAATCACCTTTCAATATGATTGTGAGAGTTAAGAAAGTGCCTTGTAAATTATATAGCATAGTAGAACTATGTGCTATAATGTACAAAAACTGTCTTTATTTTAAAGTAAAGTAAATTTAGTCTGAAATAGTTGACTATAGTTTGACCAATCTCTCTCTAACTTACTGTTCAACTTATTCTTCAGGCATTTCTCATCTGTGGTTATACTGGGAGAAATTAAGCTTTAGATGCCTTTCTTCTTTTCTGTACTTCTCCTTTACCTGAGGTCTGCCTCTTCCATATAGAGATTAAGAACTAAAGAGTTTGTTGGAGTAAAAGAATCAGAAAATGTGCCCTTGGCTGTTATGGGAATCTAATGTTTATTTTATATTGTAACTTTATTTGGTGAATGCAGAAATAGGCTTAGTAATCAGTTTCTTTTTCCCTCTGAGCATGAATGTGTATAAACATTGATTTTTTTTTTCTTCTGTCTTCTAGTTACAGCAATTGGAACTTGCACAGATACAGCATAGAGATGCTAATCTCACAGCTCTTGCAGCTATTGGACCAAGGAAGAAGAGACCACTAGAATCTGGAATTGAGGTATTGAAATAATGTTCATTATTTTATTTTTAATGTCAAGAAAGCAAGCCAAAAAGAAGCAAAGACTTAAAAATAGTTTACCCTGTTATGCACGTTGTTGCTGCCAGACACTTCTTAAAATTCATCTTTTCCAATTTTATAAAATCTTAATTTTTGCCAGGTTTTAAAGATGTGTATAACCTTGAACTTGTTACTTATTTCATACTTTTTCTTCCCCCATCTCCAGTCATATTGAGTCTTCCAGTATTTAATTTTTTTTATTTCTGTACATTGTTTCTAGTGTTTTTATGCAATCATGTTCCCTCTGTCTAAATCTGGCTAATCTTGTGAGACTGAATCTGCCCTCTTATTTCTTCCATAAACCCTGACTCTTCATTCCCATACCAGCTTCTCTTTTTCTGAGTACATGTGTTTGCATGGCATTAATTGTTTCCTTGTATGAACATTTTCTCTTCTGTTAGATTATAAACTTTTTGAGCAAGGACTATAATATTAGTCTTTTGTATTCCCCATAGAATAGGCCCATGTCTACTCAATAAATAACCTTAATTATTTGGTTAACACCAAGAAAGGATCTTACTTACATCTTCAGAGTAATTATTTAAGATAATATTAGGGACGGGCGTGGTGGCTGACACCTGTAATCCCAGCACTTTGGGAGGCCAAGGCGGGGCGGATCATGAGGTCAGGAGATTGAGACCATCCTGGCTAACACAGTGAATCCCCGTCTCTACTAAAAACATAAAAAATTAGCCGGGCGTGGTGGCGGGCATCTGTAGTTCCAGCTACTCAGGAGGCTGAGGCAGGAGAATGGTGTGAACCCAGGAGGCGGAGCTTGCAATGAGCCGAGATTGCGCCACTGCACTCCAGCCTGGGCAACAGAGTGAGACTCCATCTCAAAAAAAAAAAAAAAAAAAAGATAATATTAGCCTTTTGGCTTTAGGAGCAATCATCAGGGCTGAGATATAAATGAACGCCACTCACCTTAATAGATGAAAGATTTAAAAATTCTAGTTCTTTTTCATTTTAAATGTAACGTGAAATATTCTCCCCCTCTCCTGCCTCACCGGATGGAACCACTGTTAAGCTTTTCGCCTGTCCTTCCAGGAATTTGTTATGAATATGGGCACATATATGACATGCATTCACAAATCTACATGTGTGGTTTTGTTTTTAGTTAAAAGTGATCAAACTGTATCTATTATTATGCCCTTAATATTTTCCCCCTTTCCACAGTCTACCTCATGTAATTTACTTCCATACTTCTTAAGGGTGTATGACATTACTGTATTTAAACCATAATTTATTCAACCAACCCTCCAGTGGACATTTAGGTTGTTTCCAGGTTTTTGCCTTTATTGCCTCAGATAACATTTTTGTACTTACATTGTTGTGTGCTTGTACAATGTAAGTACAGGCAAAATTCGTAGAAATGGAATTCCTGACTTAAAGGGTATGAACATTAGGAAAAACTCTATGGGAAAAAATTCAAATATATACAAAGGTAGAGAAAGCAGTATAATGAACCCTCATATGGTTGTGAAAGTTAAGAAAGGACTTTGTAAATTATATAACATAGTAGAACTGTGTCTTACTGCCTTTATTTTAAAGTAATTTTCTTTATATCTGAAATGGTTGACTGTAGCTTGACCAATCTCTCTCATACTATTCAACTTATTCTTCAAGTATTTCTTATCTGTGCTTATACTGTTATATATAGCACTACCCTGCTCTAGCGACCATCAATTATTTTTTTTTATGTATGTATGTATGTATGTATGTAGAGATAGGTCTTGTTCTGTCACCCATGATGGAGTGGCACAATCTTGGCTCACTGCAGCCTCAACTTTCCGGGCTCAAGCAATCATGTCACCTCTCACCCACCCAAGTAGCTGACCTACAGGCACACACCACCATGCCTGGCTAATTTTTTTTTCTTTTTTTTGGGTAGAGACGGAGTTTTCCCATGTTGCCTAGCTTGGTCTCGAACTCCTGAGCTCGAGCAATTCACCCGCCTTGGTCTCCCAAAGTGCTAGGACTGTAGGTGTGAGCCACCTCACCTGGATAGGACCATCAATATATGCTTAATCTTGTTTCATTTTATGTGCACCAACTTTCTTAGATTAAAATTTTCATCCCTTGGATTATTTTAAAGTCATTCCCACACTCAGCGTTATTTAATACATAAATATTATTTGTTGCTCATGATTTTTATTAACTATTTAAAAATTACCCTCTAAGTTGAATCAGTTTTTATATTCATTAATGTGCCTATCTCACCACACTCCCATTAACACTGGGAACTATCTTTGCCATCTCATGACTGAAAATGCAAGTTTTTATAGAGTGTTAAGTTATGAGTAAGTTGAGCAGCTTTTCATGTATAAATAGGCATTTTCAATTTTTCTTTTTCCCATGGAGTTGTATTTTTCAATCTATTAAGGAAATAGAACAACTCATTTTCCCTAGCCCCATTTTCTTTTTTATTTATTTATTTACTTTATTTTTATTTTTTATTATACTTTATGTTCTAGGGTACATGTGCACAACATGCAGGTTTGTTACATATGTATACATGTGCCATGTTGGTGTGCTGCATCCATTAACTCGTCATTTACATTAGGTATATCTCCTAATGCTATCCTTCCCCCCTTCCCCCACCCCACAACAGGCCCCGGCATGTGATGTTCCCCTTCCTGTGTCCAAGTCATCTCATTGTTCAATTCCCACCTATGAGTGAGAACATGCAGTGTTTAGTTTTCTGTTCTTGTGATAGTTTGCTGAGAATGATGGTTTCCAGCTGCATCCATGTCCCTACAAAGGACGTGAACTCATCTGTTTTTATGGCTGCATAGTATTCCATGGTGTATATGTGCCACATTTTCTTAATCCAGTGTGTCACTGATGGACATTTGGGTTGGTTCCAAGTCTTTGCTATTGTGAATAGTGCCGCAATAAACATACGTGTGCATATGTCTTTATAGCAGCATGATTTATAACCCTTTGGGTATATACCCAGTAGTGGGATGACTGGGTCACATGGTATTTCTAGTTCTAGATCCTTGAGGAATTGCCACACTGTCTTCTACAATGGTTGAACTAGTTTACAGTCCCACCAACAGTGTAAAAGTGTTCCTAGTTCTCCACATCCTCTCCAGCACCTGTTGTTTCCTGACTTTTTAATGATTGCCATTCTAACTGATGTGAGATGGTATCTCACTGTGGTTTTGATTTGCATTTCTCTGATGGCTAGTGATAATGAGCATTTTTTCATGTGTCTGTTGACTACGTAAATTTCTTCTTTTGAGAAGTGTTCATATCCTTTGCCCACTTTTTGATGGGGTTGTTTGTTTTTTTCTTGTAAATTTGTTTGAGTTCTTTGTAGATTCTGGATATTAGCCCTTTGTCAAATGAGTAGATTGCAAAAATTTTCTCCCATTCTGTAGGTTGCCTGTTCACTCTGATGGTAGTTTCTTTTGCTGTGCAGAAGCTCTTTAGTTTAATTAGATCCCATTTGTCAATTTTGGCTTTTGTTGCCATTGCTTTTGGTGTTTTAGACATGAAGTCCTTGCCCATTCCTATGTCCTGAATGATATTGCCTAGGTTTTCTTCTAGGGTTTTTATGGTTTTATGTCTAACATTTAAGTCTCTAATCCATCTTGAATTAATTTTCATATAAGGAGTAAGGGAAGGATCCAGTTTCAGCTTTCTACTTACGGCTAGCCAGTTTTCCCAGCACCATTTATTAAATAGAGAACCCTTTCCCCATTTCTTGTTTTTGTCAGGTTTGTCAAAGATCAGATGGCTGTAGATGTGTGGTATTATTTCTGAGGACTCTGTTCTGTTCCTTTGGTCTATATCTCTGTTTTGGTACCAGTACCATGCTGTTTTGGTTACTGTAGCCTTGTAGTATAGTTTGAAGTCAGGTAGTGTGATGCCTCCAGCTTTGTTCTTTTGACTTAGATTATTGTCTTGGCAATGCGGGCTCTTTTTTGGTTCCATATGACGTTTAAAGTAGTTTTTTCCAATTCTGTGAAGAAAGTCATTGGTAGCTTAATGGGGACGACATTGAATCTATAAATTACCTTGGACAGTATGGCCATTTTCACAATATTGATTCTTCCTATCCATGAGCATGGAATGTTCTTCCATTTGTGTCCTCTTTTATTTCATTGAGCAGTGGTTTGTAGTTCTCCTTGAAAGAGGTCCTTCACATCTCTTGTAAGTTGGATTCCTGGTTATGTTATTCTCTTTGAAGCTATTGTGAATGGGAGTTCATTTATGATTTGGCTCTCTGTTTGTCTGTTATTGGTGTATAAGAATGCTTGTGATTTTTGCACATTGATTTTGTATCCCGAGACTTTGCTGAAGTTGCTTATCAGCTTAAGGAGATTTTGGTACCTAGCCCTATTTTCTTTCAGTTTGTCTGGACTTCATTCATCTGAAAGTTTTTATTTTTTCTTTAAAGAATGCCACAGTCTTTCATTTTTTATTTTTGTCTTTTGGGTTTATATTCTATTTAGAAGGCCCTTTCTTAATTAGAATTATGTGCTACTACTTTTATCATTTCACTTTTTTTTTTTTTTTTTTGAGATGGAGTCTCGCTCTGTTGCCCAGGCTGGAGTGCAGTGGCGCGATCTCGGCTCACTGCAAGCTCTGCCTCCCGGGTTCACGCCATTCTCCTGCCTCAGCCTCCTGAGTAGCTGGGACTACAGGTGCCCACCACCACACCTGGCTAATTTTTTTTTTTTTTGTATTTTTAGTAAGCATAAATCTTTGATTCATAATGAACTCGAGTAAGAGTTGACGTGTGGATTTAGCTTTAGTCCCTCAGTCCTGTCTCATTTTCCCTTAGGCTAGCTAATTGTCCCAACACCATTTACTCAGTAATTCTTTCCCTGCTAATTTGAAATGCTACCTTTATCACACACAATTGTATATGAAAAATACAAGTTCTCATATGTATTTGCGTCTGTTTCTGTATACTCTGAACCAGTGTTATCTAATAGAACTTTGTATGATTTTGAAAATGTTTGTGTCTGCAGTGTCCTGAGTAGCCAGATATGGCTGTTGAGATCTTGAAATGTGGCTAGTGAGACTAGAATAAATTTTTAATTTTTTAGTTTAATATAAATTTTAATAGTCATATGCTGCTAGTGGCCACTATATTGGGCAGCACTGCAGGACTGCCCAATATAGTAGCCCTGTATAGTTCTGTTTATGACTATTTATATATTAGTATCAAACATTTTTTTAACCATCTTATTTTTATGTGTATAATTAAGTAGTGTTAAACACATTCACATTGTTGAAAAGACCTCCAAAACCTTCTCATCTTGTAAAACTAAAATTCTGTACCCGGTAAACAATTCCACATTTCTTCACCAGCCTCTGGTAACCACCATTCTACTTTCTGTTTCTATGAGTTTGATTACTTAAGTACCTGAGATTAATTTTAATTTTTTTTTTTTTTTTTTTGTAGAGACAAGGGTCTCACTATGTTGCCTAGGCTGGCCTTGAACTCCTGGCCTCAAACAGTCCTCCCACTTCTGCCTCCCAAAGTGCTGGAATTATAGGCATGAACCATACTGTTGGCCCCAAATCTTAATGTAATATGTTTAAAAGTATGGAAAAACTGGCCAGGCATGATGGTTCACACCTGTAATCCCAGCACATTGGGAGGCTGAGGTGGGCAGATTGCTTGAGGTCAGGAGTTTGAGACCAGCCTGTCCAACATGGTGAAATCGTGTCTCTACTAAAAATACAAAAAGTAGCTGGGCATGGTGGCACATGCCTGTAGTCCCAGCTACTTGTGGGGGTTGAGGCAGGAGAATCACTTGAACCTGGGAGGCAGAGGTTGCTGTGAGCTGAGATCACATCACTCCATTCCAGCCTGGGCGACAGAGTGAGACTCTTATCTCAAAAAAAAAAGAAAGTATGGAAAAACTAGTTCAGCACAGAACTTATCTTTCTACTAGAAACAACTCTACTGAGTTGTTCTAGTACAGAAAAACTCACTGCCCTTTGTTTTTGGTCCATTTGTATATGATGTGTATAAATATTTTATTTAAATTGGGGTGTGCTATTTCATCATTAAGTATATTCCTATAAATATGCCTTGTTAGCATACATTTTCTTTTGTGGCAAGAAGAGTTATTTGTAACTTTTTTTCCTCCATATATTTATAATATTATAATTCCTTTGAGAGTGAATTATAGGCATGTCTAAGTTCTTGACTTACTTGTCTACCATAGTAACGTTATACAACACATTCTGTTAAATGTCTGCTTTGTGAGGAATCATCAGAGCACATGGGATAAGTACATGTGCTTTGAACTCACAAAAATCTGGGTTTGCTTCTTGCCTCTGTTAAGCTTTGTAACCTTGAATGAATTCTTTAAACCCCATACCTGTCTTATCCCCACCTGTAAAATGGGCATATTGCCTGTCTTAAGGATTGGTTTATGTGAAGTACTTAATTAGTGCCTGGCCTCAAATAAGTGCTTAATGAATTGTCATGTTTGTAATCGTAGTAATAATGCCATTATTTCAGCTTTTAATAGTATTTTATCAGTAGCATTAATGGCCCATAGTGAATTTGAAATGTTAATCATTAATCTCTTCTGAGCATCAATTCTTATTCTCATTTGAATTTGTCACAAATTTTAGAGAATACTTTCTAATTTAAAGTAAACAGAGATTTTTAGGTGTTTTTATTTATTATGTGTTTTAATCTGAGAAAATCCATTGGTTAGGGAGAAAACTGAATGTGCTATTTGTGTTCAAAACAATGATAAAAACCATTATGTGATTTCTCTACAATAAAATGCAAAATTATTTAATTTTTAGTTTCAAATCAGATGTTTACTAACTTGGATATGGATATATTGAATTGTCTGTCACTTGGTGCTTCTTTAGTTTTGAGAACTCAGGCATGCATATTTTCCCCTGTACTTCCTGGACTTTAAGCTGAGATACTGGTCAGATACTTTTAAGTATAATCAGTCCTTTGTATCTGTGGGTTCTGTCCACATCTGTGTATTCAACCAACTGCAGATCAAAATTATTCGGGGGAAAAAACACCACATAATAAAAAATAACACTACAACAATTAAAAACTAGACTAAGTTTAAAAATACAGTCTTACACTATTTATATAGCATTTACGTTGTATTATTTAGTATAAGTAATCCAGAAGTGATTTCAAGTTTACGGTAAGATGTGCGTAGGTTACATGCAAATATTATGCCATTTTATATCAGGGACTTGAGTGTCTTTGGTTTTTGGTATCTATATCTTGGTGCCAGTCCCCCAAGGATACCAAGGGATGACTATAATGTCAACTTGAATTGAAAATACATGTTTCTTTAATCAGCTGGTGACATTTTTAGTACAATTCTTATTTTGAAATTAGCTGAACACTAGTTTCCTTGTTGTTGATTTTTTATTCATGGTGTTTTAACTTTAAAGGCATTTTTCTTTTCAAAATGAGAGACAGGCTGTGTGCAGTGGCTCATGCCTGTAATCCCAGCATTTTGAGAGACTGAGGAGGGTGGGTCACAAAACCCTGTCTCTACAAAAAAAAAAAGAAGAAAAGAAAAAAAAACCACAGTGCCTGGTGGTGTGCGCCTATAGTTCCAGCTATTTGGGGGGTTTAGGAGGGAGGATAGCTTGGCCCAGAAGGTCAAGGCTGCAATGAGCTGTGATCAGGCCACTGCACTCCAGCCTGGGTGACACAGCAAGACCCTGCCTAAGAAAAAAATAAAAGAAAAAAGGAGAGAGCCTTATTGCATGCTCTTTCAAAGTTTAGGTAAACTGCTGATTTGCATTAGTTACAATTGTTAAAAACCCTTTATTCACTTGCTTTATTTCTTCACAAATAACACAAAAATGATGTATGAAACCATTTTTACTTTCAATATTCTGTACTCTGGAAACAAAGGCTTTGCTTTTTGTTTGCTTCTTTCTTTATCAATGGGAACCTGAAATCTTAACATGTTTGAGTTAAATTCTTTAGAATCAGCATATAATCCCAGAGGGAAGTGAGAGTAGAATCTAGTTCTTCAGAGGGTAACTCTTTAGTTTTAATGCAGGTTTTTTCCTACTAAAAGGGAGCACTCTCAGTTGGGAAGACTGAATGGAATGATGGTAGTTTTTTAAAAAATGTAACATTTAAAAACATAGTGTCTTAGCATTTGAAGATTACCTTTATTGTTGCTAAGGGATTGGAGAAATTAGTTTTAGACCTTTGTCCTTGAGTATTTTTTGTTATGATAAAGCAAAACTTTTCTCATTAAACATCTATTTGTATAATTTATATATTAACCTAGCCTTTGGAAATTTACACTTGATATTCTCTGAAGTCTTGTTAAAATTGAATAGCATCTGCCACTATCTCCTCATGTTATCTTGACAAAAGAGCAGCAAGTATCAATTACAATTTTGAATAAAGATATTTATACCATAAGCTTATTGGCTAGTGGGTCACAGGAGGGTGGAGAAATAGTTAAAATGTACTATTTGGGAGTGCTTTGAAATGTGTCCTTTTCTTTTACTTCTGTGGCTTGAAGTTATATGTATGAGATTAGTTTTTAAATTAATGTAGGCCATACAGATATTGATACAGTAAAATAACACCTACTTTAAGATTTTTAGAGGATTTGTATGTGTGTGTTGTGTATGTGTATTACATCGGTGATGTGTTTGGGGTTCTTTGGAATTTTAAAACATTAATCACTTTACTTCCTGTGTTAATTAGAGATCCTTGGATTAGAAAGGATCTCTTTTTCCCCATTACCTATACTTTCAAATATTTTGCATGCCTTATTGATAATCCAACAAGAATAACAATGTTTGTTTATTTATTTATTTATTTTTTTGAGACGAAGTCTCGCTCTGTCGCCCAGGCTGGAGTGCAGTGGCGCAATCTCGCTCACTGCAAGCTCCGCCTCCCAGGTTCATGCCATTCTCCTGCGTCAGCCTCCTGAGTAGCTGGGACTACAGGCGCCTGCCACCACGCCTGGCTAATTTTTTTTTCAAAGATAAGTTGTACTTTAACCTTACATAATACCATGTCTAAAAAATTGTACAAAATCAATTTTTGGAGCTATGAAAGTATACTACATGAATCTGATTTTCAGCAGGCAGCAGAAGCTTCCTGCTTGTAACCAAAAAGTAAGTCTGGGAAGCTAGAAGGGAGTGTCTTGTAGAGGAGGGATGGTACTGGAGAGGGGTCTGTCCATGAACAGTAGGAACTCTGATGGTTGACATGTGTGTCATGGTAAGAGGAAAAAGCAGGAGGCAGAGTGAGACAGAGTCCATAGCTTTGTCATCTTCAGAGAACGTGGTAGTAGCAATTTGTGGACTTAATTATTTTCTACACTATTTTCTTACCATGAATCACTTCAGCATGTAGTAAGATAGGGCTTCCAAAGCAGCAGACTTGTGGTGGTCTTCTCGAACTCAGTGCTGTACATAGTTCTTTGACTGTACCTGATAGAATGTTTTTGGTTTTGTCTTTTTTGAGATGGGGTCTTGCTTTATCACCCAGGCTGGAGAGCAGTGGTGCAATCTCCGCTCACTGTAACCTCCACCTCCCAGGCTCACACCATCCTCCCACCTCAACCTCCTGAGTTACTGGAACCACAGGCACATGCCACCTCACCTGATGCCACTGCTGATTTGCATTAGTTACAATTGTTAAAAACCCTTTATTCACTTGCTTTATTTCTTCACAAATAACACAAAAATGATATATGATCATCATTTTTGATGATCATCAAAAAATTACAGAATTTTTTGTATTTTTAGTTGCGACCAAGTTTCACCATGTTACCCAGGCTGGTCTCAAATTCCTGAACTCAGATGATCTGCTGCCTCGGCCTCCTAAAGTACTTGAATTACAGCTGTGAGCCACTGCGCCTGGCCTATTATTTTATTTTTATTTCTTAACTTCTTTATTTCCACTCATTTTATAAAGGAAGAGTTATAGAATTATTGAAACCAGATCTCTTTGGATTGTAATATTTAGAGTAGATTTGAGGAATAACTTCCTGACAGTGTTTAAACTAGCATGAATTTACCTAAGTGTACAATCTCCAACATGTTTTCCAACGCCAACATTTTATGAAATATATGTAAAAATGTGGAATGCTTCATTAATTTGCTTGTTATCTTGTGCAGGGGCCATGCTAATCTTCTCTGTATCATTCCAGTTTTAGTATATGTGCTGCCAAAGTGAGCACACCAGCATTCTTTAAGTTTCTCTAAAATGATGTGGAATCTCCCTAGAAGAGTAATAAAAGAAGATAGATTGCTCAATCAACAAATGATTATTGATTTAGGGGGAAAGGAAGGGGGATCTCCTATGTCTGCCATGCTTTTAAGATAGTACTGCTTAAAGCAAGGGATATAGATAGCTTTTTATTTGAGAGGAGGGAATGTTTAACTATTTTCACATTTAAAATGTCCAAGTGGTATAGAAGAGTATTTTTCCCTTGTAAGGAAACAATAGAAGAATATTTAAAACAGCTTTTCCTTGGATATTCTTTCTGAAAATTTCCATGCATATATTAGGTTAAACCATATGAACTTGCCGTTTTTTTAGGTGAACAGTTGTTAATTAAGTATTGGCAGTTTCAGATAGTTAACCTAATACAATCATTTTATATATGTGCTTTTAAAATATATATGTAATAATCACAGTTTACCTTTATCGCAATTAGAATGTATTATCTTCATTAGTCCTCATAATTCCTCTGTAAGATCATACTATTGTTTTCCTCAAATGAAAAAATTGTGATATAGAGAGGATTAGTTGCTTACCCGAAGTTCTATAATTAGTAAGTAGAAGAACCCAAGTACATGTCCAAAGAAATGTGTGCTTTTAAGTACTATAATGGGATCATCCTAAAAGCACTATTCTATAATTTGTGGGACAATGTGTCTTGGACATTAATAGGATTCTCCAGAAGGAGCATAACAGTAGGATATACATATATACATGTATGTACAGGGATATTAAAAATGAGAATTGGCTCACATGATTATGGAAGCTGAGAAGTCTCATGCTATGCTGTCTACAACCTGGAGACCCAGGTAAGTTGTTGGTATAATTCTGTCTGAATGTGAAGTCCTGAGAAACAGGGGAGCCAGTGGTATGGTGTAACTGTCAGTCCAGGGCGGAAGGCCTGAGAATGGGGATGGGGAATTAACTGGAGGTGGGTCACTGGTGTAAATACTGGAATGAGAACCTGGAGCTCTGATGTCTGAAGGCAGAAGATGCATGTACGAGCTCTAGAAGAGAGAGTGAGTTTGCCCTTTCTTTACCTTTTCGTTCTATCCAAGTCCTCAACTGATTGGGTCATGCATCCTTATATTGGTAAGGGTGGTTCTTTATTCAGTCTACTGATTCGAACGCTAATCTCTTCCCAAAACACTCTTATAGACACACAGAAACAATGTTTTGCCAGCTATCTGGGTAACCCTTAGCCCAGTCAAGTTGGCACATAAAATTAACCGTCATAGACATTTTCCCATACTGGTACATATCCATTGATAGACATTTAGAATATTTTCATTTGTTTATTATAAATAATGAGCATCCTGTTTTATCTTCATGTAATCATTTGTTTTACAGGATTGATTTCTAGAAGTGGAACTTCTAGGTCCATTGATATGCACAAAATTTAATAGACACTCATAATGCTTACCAAAAGCATTCCAAAAGTTTCCACTGCTGATTGAGTGCCTGTTTCTCCATTTTCTTGCTAGTGATAGATATGATCAATCATTTAAGAATGTTTGTCACTGCAATTTTTTATTTATTGCATCTCTACTATTCCTTTGTGCTCTCTTCAAAGGTCAAAGTTCTGTTTTTACATGGAAACATGGTGTAGAAGTGTTGAACAACCTCTAAAATACCCTATATGAGAAATACTTAGATTTTAAAACATTTATTTAAGTATTAAAATCATTTAGGGATAGTTTTTTTTATAACTTGGAAATATGTACATTTTCAAATAGAGAACCAGGTTGAATTCTTATGGATATTTAAATGATCTTAAGTAGGTGTCATTTTCTTTACCATATTTGCTAGTTTTCATCATTTGAGGATAGGGTTAGGTTATAATTGAAATACTAAGCCAGAAATTATTTTGGAAAGCCCAAAGGCTTAAAACCTTTTGGGGACAAACAGTATTTCTTAAAGATAATTGTCTGTTTCTTGTTGTTGTCACAGGTGATTCTTCCCTCTGAAAAGGTACATAAGTAATTTAACTAAAAGTCTATTCACGTGAAAGGCCCAGCTTTAATTTGCATTTCCTTAAGGGGCACAGGTAGCAATTGCTCTTCACCTCCATTCCCTTCCACTAGGTTACAGGGGACCGTAGTTTTCTGAAGGGTTCCTTATTTATTTATAGCTGACTTATTAGATGTTTAAACAGATTTATTATCATCTAACTCTTTTGATAAATACATAGATTCAGCAGAATTTAGAACGTGCTGTTACCTTAGACAAAGTAGCTCCTTATATTTTAAGATTTTTTTTTTTTTTTTACATTCTGTTTTATTCACACTTCATGAACAAATCTGCCTTGCTATTCATAAATGACCTAAACATAAATCTGAATTTTAGTTGGGTCTTTAAAATTTTCCAAAGACTTAAAAGTTGACGGTTTGTCGGCTATCTTTATGGACTTACTGTGAAATATGTTAAACTCCATATTATTGGCTTATTGTTTCTTCACAAGTCCCACATAAATGAGAGGCTGAAAACATATATTAACAAAAATAATGAAGAAAGGAGAAAAATGGCAGTAAGGGTATTCAGTAGAATTTGAAAGTTGATTCAAACTAGTGACTAGAGGCATTCATTCTGAGAAAAATAACTAGCCTAAGAGAGGAGAGAGGAAGCCTGAAATACTAATAGTCAGGTGCATTACTTCTAAATAGCAACAGATTGGCAAGGATCACCTGATATTTGAGGAAAAACCTTTATGTGAAAGATAAAAGGGAGAATATGGAAGAAAAGGCATGAAGCAGAAGGAAACTGAAAAAGGGAAAAGAAAGGAAATGGAATATTTTGCAACCATTACACTAGACTAGAAGGCTATTTGAAAGAAAAGCAGTTGGGGAAAATGAAATACCCTGTTGGAAATGTAAGGTATAGTGAAAGAAATAAGCAATGATAGAAGAGTTAGAAGTTAAAACTCGGGACTGCTCCAAGAAAGTTGTTTGTTTTTAAGACAAAGATGGTGTGCTGGACTTGTATTGTGTCAAACTAGCTAAGCTGGAACTGTTTCCCAGATTTCTTTTTTCTTTCTTTCTTTTGCATTGTTAGCAAGGGCCGTGAAGCATTTTGACTTGGAAAGGTAAATGTGAAATTGCAGACATATTCTTATGCTTAGAAGATCAGGGAGAGGACAACAGATGCTGTTGCAGCTCAAAGGCGTTGCTGGCATGGGCTGGCATAGGCATTGCCCAGCAGCTGGGCTCCTTAGCTCCTCTTCTCTCTTGGCTCCTCTGAACCCTGGGCCAGACCTAGCACCAGATGCAGAGTTACAGCTGAACATGAACTGTTTAACTAGGTTAACAATTACACCTGGCCAAATCTCTGATAATGCCATATTTTGTATCATTTCTAGTCTTCTCTGGTCAAATGCTAACTAATACAGGGCTTTGTACCATTGGTAGCTGCGGAGGACTAGCACCTTAAAAGATGGTTCTCTGGTCTAATCAGATCTAACAGCAATAATGATCCTGTCTCTAGTGGCAAAAGGGACACTGGTGGTCTGTGGCATGCAGTGGCAAAACAGTTAATTATCACTTGTAGACAGTAGAAATTAAATGCCCTTAGAAGGCAAGGCTTTGGGAGAAGAAGTATTTATTACCACATAACATTTTAGTGACAATAATAATGAGATAGATTGGTTCCTTCAAAATATACTGGAGAACTTAAGGAAGAAAAGGGCTGTAAATTCTGAGCTCAGCGTCCACATAAGGGAGTGAAATCATCTGTGATTGCCCTAAAAGAAATCCTTATCTCTTGTAGCCAAAGGCAGAGATTTCTAGACACCAAATCCAAAGTCTTTTCCTGCAGGTGGCTGAATTACAGTGCAAACTGAACTTCCAATCTTGTAAGATCTCTTGGGTTAAAGCGTACATTTGTTGGGAAAGAGTGGAAAATTGGGATGAGAGATATGAGCAGATTCTGATGAAACTGGGTACCTTGAACTCCTCAGTTCTAATTCTATTGAACCTCCCTTTCCAGTCCTTCTACCCCTGTCTGTCTGAAGGAGGTTAGTCTCCTGTAGCACCCGTATTGGCTTCCCTTAAGGAATTTGCCTTAACATGGGACTACTGATCTTCCTCAGGACCTATCCTCACCACCTCTCATTGCTTCTATACCTAGAATCAGCCTCAAGTTCCAGCAGCCCCCAGAGAATGAGGTACTAAGTGTCACCCATAATAAGGCAGGATGCCATGCACACTGAGTGAAGCACCTGATTTTGCTTGCAGTTACCTGGGGGGATGGTGTGGGAATGGATCCTAAGGGTGTAGGTTCAGAGTAGAAGGAATGTAAAGTTGGATCAGGCTGAAGTTACTGATATGGACTCACCAATAGAGATACTAGACAGAAGATATTAGATGAGAGAGAAGGCTAGGAGTGGCTTTAACAGTTAATTCAGTTGGTTGACTTAAAGCTAGATCAGAAGGTGGCCTGAAAGTGAAATTGAGATAGATGATAGAACTTTATTTGTATATTATAAATATTTGTATCCAAAGGCTTGGAGAAATTGGGATGCTAGAGTGGATTTATCATGTAGGTCCTGATCACACATGTGGGTCCAGAGGATATTCATTTTATCAAAGCTATGAGAAATTAGGAATTCTCAAAAAAAGACCCAATTAAAATTCAGATTTATGTTTAGGTCATTATATGAATAAGTGAGGCAGATTTGTTCATGAAGCTTGAACAAAACAGAATGTTAAAAAAAAAATCTTAAAATGTAAGGAGTTGCTTTGTCTAAAGTAACAGCATGCTCTAAATTCTACTGAATTGACATCATATTTATAAAAAGTGTTAGATGACAATAAATCTGTTTAAACATTTAACAAGTCAGCTATAATAAGTAAATAAGGAACTCTTCAAAAAACTGCGGTCCCCTGTAGCCTGGTGGAAGAGAATGGAGGTAAAGACCTATGCTCCTAATTCTTACAGTTTCCTTATTTCTCTATTCATGAGGGGAGCCTCACCACCCTTGAGGAGCTCTGTTGGCTATTCGCTTTAAGTTAGTAATGACAGGGGAACTGCTGACCTTAAACTGGGCTCCTGGAATTCATTGGGAATGATAGGATCCCAGGTGGCAGTGGCAAGTAGTGTCATTTAATTGCTAAAGACAAGGTGAGTGTGGTTACTGTAATAGTCCACAAAGTCAGTGCAGTAATCAGAATAGTCTGAGCTGCAGAGATCTTTGATATTGGCTAGGTGATCATGGTGTCCCTAGAACGGAAATAGATGGGCAATCTATTTAGTCTTCCTTGATTTGTATAAACATATAAGCTCTAGGTCTGATAAACAGATATGTGACTTCGATGATCTCGATAAAGAATTATACACCCACAACCAGTCCCCAGATTTAAGCCAGTTTACAGACCAAGACCTTTGAATGAAGGAAAAGCCAGGTCCTCTTGAGGAAAGACCCTGCCTCACAGTGAGAAATTCTACTGTGAATTTCTTTCTAGCCTTTCCTCAGAGGGCCTGCAGCCATTTGCCAGGTGATTGTGCACTGGGGAAGGGGAAATAATTAGACACTTTAGGGATTGGTAGACACTGGGGCTCAGTGTATAGGAAATCTAGGAGACCCAAAACACCATTGTTTTCCATTAGTTAATGGAGTTTTGGCATAGGTCTACCTCACAATGGACCCTGAACCCACAGCATGGTTATTTCCACATTCCTGGAATGGGGAATTGGAATAGACATACTCAGCAACTAACAGCGTTCCCACACTGGTTTCCTGACCCATGGGAGTGAGAGAAAGTAAAATGGAAGCCACTAGAATGGTGTCTACCTACCAAAATAGTAAACTGTTTCCTGGAGGAGTTGCAGAGCTACCATAAAGGATTTGAAAAACGCAAGAGTGGTGATTCTTATTACATTCCCATTCCCCTTGCCTCTTTGTCTTGGGAGAATGACAGTGGATTACCATAAACTTAATCAAGGTGATTTCAATTGCAGGTATTTTTTCCAGATGTGCTTTTGTTGCTAGAGCAAATCTATACAAATCCTGACTTTTGGTATGCAGATATTGATCTGGCATACACTTCTTTTCTGTATACCTATTAGTAAAGACCATCAGAATCAGTTTACTTTTGACTGGCAAGGTTTGCATTACACTCTTAGTAACCTACCTCAAGGCTGTATTAAGCCTTATGACGTATTAAGTCGTATGCAAAGGACCTGGATAGCCTCTTCCTTCCACATATTTTGCCTATCCGTTATATTAGTACCATGCTGATTGACCTGGTGATCAAAAAGTAACAACACCTTACTAAACTTGACAGTTTAGTAAGGTGTGTGCATACCAGAGGGTGAGCAATGAGTCCCACAGAAATGTAGGGGCCTACTATCTTGGTGAACTTTCTAGGGCTTCAGTAGTTTGGAGCTTTTTGAGAAACCCTTTCTAAGGAAAGACAACTTGTGTCAGCCCCTCTCCCTTCACAAAGAGAGAGACACGTTTGGATTTTAAAGGCAACATGCACCTCATTTAATCTGAAGTGGGGATTGACCCCCTTTCCATGAGCCTTGCTCCGCCTTGTTGTCCTAGTCAGGAGCTCCAAAGCTTCCCCTCTTCTCTTACACTTAGTGTGTGGAATCTGTCCTCCCCCTTTCTCTTAGTGTTTTATCTCCAGTGGGCTTTTCACTGTCAGCTCTTCCCAGGTCCCCTTCCTGTTATTGTCACTCATACCTTTTGATTCCTCAGACTGGTGATTTCTCTTAGCTCCTGCCTTCCTCTTTAATGTGAATTTTTAAATTTCAAATGTTTATATTAATCAAAATCAATGTATGTATATTGTAGAAAATATAAAAAGAAATTAAAAGTTATCTAAAAAAAAATGTATTGCCAATTGCTTTCCTCTTAAAGTGAACTAGTTTACATTCCTACCAGTGTTGTATGAAAGTGTTTATTAGCATCTCAATACTGGATATTATTATTTTAAAAAACAATCCATGATGGCATTTGTCATCTCTCAGTCTTTTGAATTGAATTGGTAATCTTTCCATCCTTTATTTAGGAGTCGTAATATACTTGTTGAGATGGCATTCGTATTCATTCATTCATTCATTCATTCATTCATTTATTCATTCCTCCCTCCCTCCCTTTGTTCAACTAGCGTTACTAAGTGCAATAGCTAGGTCTCAGCTTCCTTGGAATTTAGTAGTCCAAACAATTAGCTTTCTTTATCATAGCAGTGCTCGATTTATGCCACTATGGCCTTTTCCACCTTAACACAAAGCATGATTAGAAGTGTATGAGGGCAGTCCATAATGCACCTTGTTAGCATGGTGGCCATGATATTAAACTGAAAATTTTTTATCAGTTTATTATTAGCAAAATATTGAGCTCACAGAATTTAAGATTCCCATGTCTTCCTCAAGTATTTTTAGTGTTGCATTCCACTGTCCTATTAAGTATTCCAGTTACTATTCTTCCCAGGGCAAATTGTGTGTTGATGGTGTTTTATATGTAATATTTGAGGCTTTACATGGTATTTTTTCTTCAAATCACTTTAATTATAGTTAGCCTAATCATGAACTTATGCTAAGAAAGTTTTTTTTTTTAAAAGACTGTCCAGCTTTAAGATAATTTCTATGAGTTTTTGAAACACTCCGTCTGCCTGCTTCTTCTGTAATTTAGAGTACCATTACTCTCCTTATGTTGTAGTGTTCTCACAGGTCCAGTTATATTGTTATTATTCCATAATGTTGTACGTGTCTCTTTCTGCCTTTATGCAGCTCTTTGGTTTACACTTCAGTGACTATGAGAAGCATGAATTGCCTGTTATATAGGATTGCCTATAATAAGTATCAGTCAGGTCCTAGAGGGTTTTCCAAAGTGATCGATGAGTGCTGATTAACAACAAACCAATGTTTATGGGAAAAGTGGTTGGTAACTCTATTACCTTTCCATAGTTTAAATGATGGTTAATTTCTCTGTGAAATTTGTCCCAGTTAGATGTTCAGATTTTCAATGAACGTTACCCACAATACTGAGTTTACATGAAAAACAATGAATTGTTTAAGTATACCTTATAATAATATTTAGTGTACCCTATTTAGCTTCTGTTTACATATGCATTTTTCTCAAGAATTCCATGAACTATTGAAGGAAAAGTAAACATAGGTTGATTTTGAAGTGTTTATTTGAACGTGTTTTGGCTTGTCAGGTGTGTGCCAACTTCTTTTTTCATCGAGATATAATTTATGTACAATAAATTCACTTTTGTAAAGTGCCCAATCCAGCTCTTTTTAGTATATTCAGAGGACTGCGTAATCATCCCCACTATTTAATCCCAGAACATTTTCATTACCCTGCAAAGACATAGCTTGTTTCTTTAGCCATTAGCAGTCATCCTGTCAGTTCCTGACAACCACTAATCTACTTTTCTGTCTGTAAGGATTCACCTATTGTAGGCATTCATATAAACGGAATCATATAACATGTGGCCTTTTGTATCTGGCTTCTTTCACTTAGCATAATGTTTTCATGGTCTGCCTGTATTGTAGCATGTATCAATACTTCATTCTTGTTTTTGATTGAATAATATTCCATTGTATGAATATACATTTTGTTTATCCATTCATCAGCTGATGGACATTTGGTTGTTTATACTTTTTGCTATTATGAGTAATGCTGCTATGTACATTCATATACAACTTCTTAGGTGGTCATATATTTTCATTTATCTTGGGTATATCCCTAAGAGTAGAACGTCTGGGTCATATGGTGACTATGTTTGATGTTTTTGGGAACTGCCAAACTGCTTTCCATAGCAACTACATGATTTGACTTTTCCATCCACAATGCACAAGGGTTCTACTTTCTCCACATCCTTGCCAACACTTGTTATTGTCTTTTTAAAATTTTTATTATTGTCATTCTAATGTGCGTAGAAGTAGTATCTCATTGTGGTTTTGCTTTGCATTTTCCTGAAGACTAATGATGTTGAGCATCTTTTCATGTGCTTTAGACTGTTTGTACATTGACTTTCTAAAAATAAGTTCAATTTATCATTTTTTTCTTTGGTTACTTGTATTTAGTTGTCATATCCAAAAACACCATTATTTAATCCAGTGTTACAATAATTTATATCTATATTTTCTTCTAGGAGTTTTATAGTTTTAGTTCTTACATTTACGTATTTGATCCACTTTGAGTTAATATTTGTATATGGCATGAGGTAGGGGCCCAAATTCATTCTTTTGTGTGTGGGTATCCAGCTATCCAGGCATCATTTTTTGAAAACATTATTCTTTCCCCATTGCATGATCTCAACAGCCTTGTCAAAACTCAGTTGATAGTAGATATGTAGAATTATTTCTAGGCTCTCAATTCTATTTGATCCATCTATGTATCTGTCCTTACACCAGTACCACACTGTTTTGATTACTATAACTTTGTAGTTAATTTTGAAATTGGGAAGTATGAGTCTATTTGTTTTCAAGATCATTTTGACTATTATGTGTCCTTTATATTTTCATGTGTATTTTAGGATCAGCTTGTTAGTTTCAACCAGAAAAAAAGGTAGACAGTATTTTGATATGAATTGCATTGAATATATATAGACAAATTTGGGTAGTATTGCCAACTCAGCAATATTAAATAGTCTTTTCATTGATATTCTTCAGTTTCTTTCGACAGTGTTTATAGTTTTCAGTGAATAAGTCTTGTACCACTAGTTAAAATTTTTTTCCTAAATATTTTATTCTTTTTGATGCTGTTGTACATAGCATTGGTTTCTTAATTTTATTTTTGGATTGTGCATTGTCAGTGTATAGAACTACTATGTAGTTTTGTACATTGATTTTTTTTTTTTATCCTGCAGCCTTGCTGAATTCGTTTATTAGTTCTAATAATTTTTTGTGAGTTTCTTGGGATTTTCTATATACAAGATCATGTTATATGCAAATAGTGGTAGTTGTATTTCTTTCACTTCTGGATGCCTTGTTATTTCATTTTCTTGCCTAATTGTCTTGGCTAGAACCTCCAGTACTAGTTGAATAGAAATGGTGGAGCAGACATCCTTTTTTCTTTCAGAATTTAGGGGAAAAGAGTTCAGTCTTTGACCAGTAAGTGTGATGTTAGCTGTGGGTTTCTCACAGATGCTTTTTTTTTATTAAGGTTGAGGAAGTTTGCCTTCTGTATTTATGGTTTGTTTAGTCTTTTTATCATGAAAGAACGTTAAGTTTTTTCAAATGCTTTTTCTGCCTCTTTTGAGATGATTGTGCTTTTTTTTCTTTATCTATAGAAGGTGTATTACATTGATTGATTTTTATGTATTGAACGCACCTTGTATTCCTGGGATAAATTCCACTTGGTTATTGGTGTATAGCACTTTTTATATACTATTAGTTTCTGCTTGCTAGTATTTCATTGAAGAGTTTTGCATCCATATTCATAAGGAATAATAGTCTGCAGTGGTTTTCTCATGATGTCTTTAGCTTGTTTAGGTATCAGGGTAATACCATCCTTGGAGAATGGATTAGAAAGTGTTCCCTCCTCTCCTTTTTTGTAGAAGAGTTTGTGAAGTATTGGTGTTAATTCTTCTTTAAATGTTTGATAGATTTCAATAGTGAAGCCATCTGGCCCTGTGCTCTTCTTTGGGAAAACTTACGAATTCAATCTCTTCTTCTAGGCTCATGTGCCAGTTTAATTCATCTTCTGCTTCTTAGCACTAGGCATGTGTGTGGTCTTGTATCCATTTTTATTATTTGTTCTTCTCCTCAGTGTTCCTTCTTAATTCTACATGTATGAGTAGATGCTAGAAGCCTAACAAACCTTGTCATTAAATGGTTATGTTGTGTTTTTATTGCAACAAGTTTAAATATTAAAACCACCTGCTGGCTTTAACTTTGTGTTATTCAAGGAGATTTAGTTGTTTGCTACTATTCTGGCACAAACAACACCATGGGAATACCCAGGTGTTTGGTGGTTGTTTTGTTGTTTTAACCCAGTGTTATATGTAAATGGGCCATTCACAGGGTCTGTTCATGACAGGTCATCTTCTAGATTTATTACTTCTCTCAGTAGTTTGCTAATGTTATTTCTTGTGTGTTATAGTTTGTTGCTGTTGACAGTGCTTTCAGTGATTGTATTTGGCTTCCCTCATTAGGGATTTCAACAAAATCAGTTATTCTTCATCGTCCCAAACTGGTATTACATATAGCAAACAAAAGCATGTACATTTGTCCTTGGAAATTAAGTAGGTAAAGGTAATTGTTAGTTAAATTGTTAGTTTAGGAAATAAAATGGCAAGGTAGATTAAGTCTAGTAATTAGATTTTTTTTAAAATGCTGCTTATATGTGTTTTTGACCATTAGCTTATAGACTGTTCTCAACTGTACTTCTATGGGGTGTTTGGAAATGTGTGAAGTGGTGGTGTTTTGACAAAGTGATTCAGTGAAGGGTGGGGTGGGTTGTGTGCTACTGGCATTTTGTGGCTTGGGGCCAGTGATACTAAACATTGCACAGCGTGAGAGGGCAAATTCACTTAATTTAGCTTACCCAGAATTCTAATAATATCCCCATTAAGAAACACTGATACATAAATTTCTCAAGCATTTCAGTAATATTTATAATATTGAGTTACCATGCTCTAGGATCTTATAGTATCTTTCAGGTAACTTTTAAAATTTACAAACATCTTTTCACATAAGTGTTGGAGTAAACATTTCTTTGTCTACTTTCTTTGTAGCTATTATAATGTTTGTGATGTAGAATTCCAGCTTGACAAACTTCTCATACGTCTATACCAAAGTACACCAGATCATAGGAAAGAGTAACCATGTTCCTTTGGGGAAGTCTTCAGGAAGGGTTGACTTTGACATCTCAATTTTAAGTTATAAATTTAAATTAACTTTGCATTTGCTTTTCAGATTGAGGTATAATTTATATACAATAGACTGTATTGATTTTAATTGTAACCACTATCCTAGATCAACATATAAAACATTTGTATGATCCCCAGAAAGTTCTATTATGCCTTTTACCACCTCCAACCCCCTCTGCAATTACTGATCTAATTTCTGTTACCATGGCTTAATCTTTCCTGTTTCAGAACTTTGTAGAATTCGAAACCATACGATAATGTAGTCTTGTTTCTGAATTATTTCACTCATAATGTTTTTGAGATTGATTCACATTATACATATCAGTAGTACATGCTTTTTAGTGCTGAGTTGTCTTCTGTTGTATAAATGCTCAATAATTTGTTTATTCAGTGTTACTGGGCTGTTTTCAATATTTGGCTGGATGGATAAAGCTGCTTTATCCATATAAAGCTGCATTCTTGTAAAAGTCATTTTGTGGCCTGTGTTTTCATTCCTCTTTGATAAATACTTAGGGGTACTACTGTTGGATAGGTATATATTTAATCTTAAGAGACTCTAAACTGTTTTTCAGATGGTTGTACCATTTCACACTCCCTTTAGCAATGTACTTTTATTTTTATAATGGTGCCTTTTGGAGGAGCAGAAGGTTTTAATTTTGACAAAGTCCAATTTATCATCATTTTCTTTTATAATTAGTACTTGCTATATCCTAAAAAAATCTTTGTGTACCCCATGTTATGAAGATTTACCCTGTGTTTTCCTGGAAGCTTTATAACTTTAACTTTTATGTTATAGGTCTTTGATCTATGTTGATTTAATATTTGTGTCTGGTGTGAAGTCGGGGGTTGAAGTTTATTTTTTCACATACAGGTATCCTGTTACTCTACCCCATTTATTAAAAAAGGCTTTCCCCATTGCATCACCTTATAGCTTATGTTGAAAACCAATTAACTGTGTATGTGGACATATCTATACACATGCACTATTCTGTTTGTTTATTTTTCTCTATTTATGCCATACTACAATCTCTCTTGTAACAGTTTAGAAATCAGATAGTGTGAGTGCTGCAGCTTTGTCCTTTTTTAAAACAAGGTTATTTGGGGCTATTCTGTGTCCTTTGTATCTTCATACGAATTTTTAGAATCATTTTGTCATTCTTACAAAAATGTCTAGGTATTCTTTATTAGGATGGCATTGAATCCATAGATCAATTTGCAGAGAATTTACATCTTAACAATATTGAGGCTTCCAATATTGTTCCATTTAATTCTGTCACCTTTATCTGCAGTGTTTTAGTTTTCCATGTGCAAGTCTTTGACATCTTTTATCCATTTACACATAGGTATAATTTTTTTATGCTATTGTGTTTTCAAAATTATATACTTTCCAATTGTTTGTTGCTAACATATCAAAGTAAAGTTGATATTGACATAGATCTTGTATCCTCCATTCTACTAAATTCAGTTAATTGTTCTAGAGATTTTTTGGAATAAATGTCTTAAGATTTGCTAAGCAAATCATGCTGTCCACAAGTAAAACTAAGAGTACATCTTCTTTCCAATCTTTATGCTTTTTATTTTCTTTTCTTGCCTTAGAGCACTGGCTAACATCCCCATTACTATGTTTAATAGAAGTGGTGAGAGTAGACATCCTTTCCTTATTCCTGATCTTAGAGGGAAAGCATCCAGTATTTCACTCTCAATATGATATTAGCTGTAGGTTTTACATAGAGGAAATTTCTTTTCTTCCTGGCTGACTGAAAGCTTTTACTATAGTGGGTATTGAATATTGTCAAGGCTCATACAAATTTATTTGATTATTTAATTTTCATATGAGTTTTCTCTTATTCTCTCAATTTGGTTTTAAATTAAATTTAAATTATCTTAATTTGGTTTTCTCTTTCTTTCAATTTATTCTGTTACGTTGATATCTTAATTTTAACAAACTTTTTTTTTTTTTTTTTGGGATGGAGTTTCACTCTTGTCGCCCAGGCTGGAGTGCAGTGGTGCAATCTCAGCTCACTGCAGCCTCCGCCTCACGGGTTCAAGCAATTCTCATGCTTTAGCCTCTTGAGTAGCTGGGATTACAGGCATGCACTACCACACCCAGCTAATTTTTGTATTTTTAGTAGAGACGGGATTTCACCATGTTGGCCAGGCTGGTCTTGAACTTCTGACCTCAGGTGATCCACCCACTTCAGCCTCCCAAAGTGCTGGAATTACAGGCCTGAGTCACTGTACCCAGATAATTTTAACTAACCTTTTAATCCTGGGATAAATCCCACTTGGTCATAATACACAATTGATTTTACATGTTACTAGATTCAATTTGTTATTCATTTAGTCTGTTGAGAATTTTTGCATCTATGTTCATGAATAATACTGATCTGTAATTTTCTTTTGTCGTAATGTCCTTGTTAGCTTGCTTTGAATTGTGCTCATGTAATGTGCTGGGAAGTATCCCTTCTTCCTGCCATTTTTGTTTGAAAAAGTTTGTGTAGAAATGGAGTTACTTTCTCTTTAAATGTGTGATAGAATTTATCAGTGAAGCCATCTGGACCAGGAATTTTCTAGGCTGGGAAAACTCAGTGTTGGATTTTCTTTCTTTTGGTATTAGCTTTTGAAAATTGTGTTTTTCAGATAACTTTTATACTCATCTAAGTTGCTAGAATTGTTTACATGAAATGATTAGCCATGTCTCCTTTTAATGTCTGTAGCGATGTTATCCTTTCTTTCATTTCTAATATTGATAATTTGTGTTTTTTCCCTTTTTCCTGATCAGTCTAGATAAGGGTTTACAAATTGTATTAATCCTTTCCAAATACTAACTTACAGCTTTCATTTTTTCAAAAAATTTGTCTGTTTTCTATTGTATTGATTTCTACTCCTATTATTTCTATTATTTTCCTTTCTTCTATTTATATTGAGTTCTTTTTCCAGCCTCTTAAGGTGGAAGCCTGTAATTGACCTTACACATTTCTACGTTTAAAGCTATACAATTCCATTAGTTTTCTACTTTAGCCTTACCCCTACAGATTTAGATATGTTGTGTTTTTATTATCAACTTGGAAAATATTCCCTTACTTCCATCCTGGTTTCTTTTTTGACCTACAGATTATTTAAAAGTGTGGTGTTTAATTTCCAAATGTTTGGTGTTTTCATTGTGGTCAGAGAACATAGCCTGATTTTAGTCCTTTACGTTTACTAAGGGCTTGCATGGTTTATCTTGATGAATACTGAATGTCTTTCTCGTGAATTGCCTCCTTTAGTCCTTGCGAATTGATCTTCCTTTCTAGTAATATTCCTTGTCTTGAAGTCTGCTTTGTTTTTTTAAAGTTTTATTTTAGTGCTTTGCTTGATACTGTTATAGCCATGTCAGCTTTCTCACCCTTAGTATTTACATAGTTTATCTTCTCTCCTTTGGTTTACTTCCACCTTATCTGTGTCTTTATTTAAAGCAGGTCTCTTATAAATAACATATAATTGAGTTTTGATTTTTTTACCAGAATGAAAATTCATTTGGAGTGTTTGGTTCAATGTTAATGTAAATACTGCTGTGACTGGATTTAAGTCCATTGTCTTGCTATTCGTTTTTGAATTTCCCAGTTTTTTTCTCCTTTTCTGCCATCTTTTGAGTTAATCAAGCAGTATTTTAGTATTCTGTGCTAAATACTGTTTAGTTGTCTGTTTCCTTTTTAGTTAATAGTCTTATTTATATACTTACTTATTTCTTGAGACAGAGTCTTGCTCTGTTGCCCAGGCTGGAGTGCAGTGGCACAATCATTGCTCATTATAGCCTCAACCTCCCAGGTTCAAGCGATCCTCCCATCTCAGCCTCTGGAGTAACTGGGACCACAGGTGCATGCCACCACACCTGGCTGATTTTAGTATTTTTAGTAGAGGTGGGGTTTCACCATGTTGCCTAGGCTGGTCTTGAGCTCCTGGGCTCAAGTGAGCTGCCTGCCTCGGCCTCCCAAAGTGCTGGGGTAACAGGCGTGAGCCACTGTGTCCAGCCCTTTTATTTTGTTTAATGGTTGCTGTGACTCTGTTCAAAGGTACAGTGTGCACCCTTAACTGACTACACTCGGCTTTGAAGTAATACCACTTCACACAGAATGGAAGAGTCTTTTGAAACCAAGTAATTTGACTGGGCGCGGCAGCTCATGCCTGTAATCCCAGCACTTTGTGAGTCCAAGGCAGGCGGATCACCTGAGATCGGGAGTTGGAGACCAGCCTGACCAACGTGGAGAAACCCTGTCTCTACTAAAAGTACAAAATTAGCTGGGCGTGGTCACACATGCCTGTGGGTCCCAGCTACTTGGGAGACTGAGGCAGGAGAATCACTTGAACCTGGGAGGCAGAGGTTGCAGTGAGCTGAGATCGCACCATTGCACTCCAGCCTGGGCAACAAGAGCGAAACTCTGCCTCTAAATAAATAAATACAAAAGGAAACCAAGTAGTTAATTATACACACCCTCCATCCTTTGTGCTATTGTCACCTACTTTACTGCTATGTATGTTCTAACCTTCCTGGTATGTTATTATTAATGGTCATGTATCTTTTAAATAATTTATGAAAAGAAAATTTTTTTTATATTTCCAATTTCTAATGCTTTTTTTGTATAAATTCATATTTTATTCTAGAGTCATTTTTCTATCAGCCTGTATGCAACTCACCAACTCTAGAATTACTAGAGTTTTAAACAAAACTATTATTAATACATTTAAAGATATTGATAAATTCAACTTTAGTTTTGAGGCACAGCAACCCTTATTATATCGTAGCTTTTATTTATATTCACAATTCTCCAAAGAAAAATCAAAGCTAGTTCTTAAAAAATGTTACCTAGCAGTCTTTTGAAGAAATTTTAAGAAAATAATAGGTAAAACTTATCTCCGGACATAGTTTATGTGAGTTTTCAGAGGGCTTTGCAAGTGTCTTAAGAAAAGTTTAAAGAAAATAACCAGTGGCACCAAGATGGCCGAATAGGAAAAGCTCCAGCCTCCTGCTCCCAGCATGAGCAACACAGAAGACGGGTGATTTTTGCATTTCCAACTGAGGTACTGTGTTCATCTCACTGGGGCATGTTGGACAGTGGGTGCAGCCCAATGAGCAAGAGCCAAAGCAGGGTGAGGCATTGCCTCACCCAGGAAGTGCAAGGGGGAAGGGAATTCCCTTTCCTAGCCAAGGGAAACGGTGACACACAACACCTGGAAAATCGGGTCACTCCCACCCTAATACTGCGCTTTACCAAGGGTCTTAGCAAACAGCACACCAGGAGATTATATCCCGCGCCCAGCTCGGAGGGTCCCACGCCCATGGAGCCTCCCTCATTGCTAGCACAGCAGTCTGAGATCTAACTGCAAGGCGGAAACAAGGCTGGGGGAGGGGCGCCTGCCGTTACTGAGGCTTAGTAGGTAAACAAAGCAGCCAGGAAGCTCAAACTGGTTGGAGCCCACCACAGCTCAAGGAGGCCTACCTGCCTCTGTAGACTCCACCTCTGGGGACAGGGCATAGCCAAACAAAAGGCAGCAGAAACCTCTGCAGATGTAAATGTCCCTGTCTGACAGCTTTGAAGGGAGTAGTGGTTCTCCCAGAATGGAGTTTGAGATCTGAGAACGGACAGACTGCCTGCTCAAGTGTGTCCCTGACCCCTGAGTAGCTTAACTGGGAGACATACCCGACCAGGGGCAGACTGACACCTCATACCTCACACGACCAGGTACACCTCTGAGATGAAACTTCCAGAGGAACGATCAGACAGCAACATTTGCTGTTCAGTAATATTCACTCTTGTGCAGCCTCCGCTGCTGATACCCAGGCAGACAGGGTCTGGAGTGGACCTTGAGCAAACTCCAACAGACCTGCAGCTGAGGGTCCAGACTGTTAGAAGGAAAACTAACAAACAGAAAGGACATCCACACCAAAAACCCATCAGTACGTCACCATCATCAAAGACCAAAGGTAGATAAAACCACAAAGATGGGGAAAAAGCAGTGCAGAAAAGCTGAAAATTCTAAAAATCAGAATGTCTCCCCCCTTCCAAAGGAACGCAACTCCTTGCCAGCAACGGAACAAAGCTGGACAGAGAATGACTTTGATGAGTTGAGAGAAGAAGGCTTCAGATGATCAAAATTATCTGAGCTAAAGGAGGAAGTATGAACCCAGCGCAAAGAAATTACAACCTTGAAAAAAGATTTGACAAATGGCTAACTAGAATAACCAATGTAGAAAAGTCCTTAAATGACCTGATAGAGATGAAAACCATGACATGAGAACTACATGACAAATGCATAACGTTCAGTAACTGACTCGATCAACTGGAAGAAAGGGTATCAATGATTAAAGATCAAATGAATGAAATGAAGCAAGAAGAGAAGTTTAGAGAAAAAAGAGTAAAAAGAAATGAACAAAGCCTCCAAGAAATATGGGACCATGTGAAAAGACCAAATCTATGTCTGATTCGTGTACCTGAAAGTGATGGGGAGAATGGAACCAAGTTGGAAAACACTCTGCAGGATATTATCCAAGGAACTTCCCCAACCTAGCAAGGCAGACCAACATTCATATTCAGGAAATACAGAGAATGCCACAAAGATACTCCTCAAGAAGAACAACTCCAAGACACATAATTTTCAGATTCACCAAAGTTGAAATGAAGGAAAAAATGTTAAGGGCAGCCAGAGAGAAAGGTGGGGTTACCCACAAAGGTAAGCCCATGAGACTAACAGTGGATCTCTCGGCAGAAACTCTACAAGCCAGAAGAGAGTGGGGGCCAATATTCGACATTCTTAAAGAAAATAATTTTCAACCCAGAATTTCATATCCAGCTAAACTAAGCTTCCTAAGTGAAGGAGAAATAAAATCCTTTACAGACAAGCAAATGCTGAGAGATTTTGTCACCACCAGGCCTGCCCTAAGAGAGCTCCTGAAGGAAGCACTAAACGTGGAAAGGAAAAACCGGTACCAGCCACTACAAAAACTTCCCAAAATGTAAAGACCATCGATGCTGGGAAGAAACTGCATCAACTAATGAGCAAAATAACCAGCTGATATCATAATGACAGGATCAAGTTCACACATAACAGTATTAACCTTAAATGTAAATGGGCTAAATGCTCCAATGAAAAGACAGAGACTGGCAAATTGGATAAAGAGTCAAGACCCATCAGTGTGCTGGATTCAGGAGACCCATCTCACATGTAGAGACACACATAGGCTCAAAATAAAGGGATGGAGGAAGATCTACCAAGCAAATGGAAAACAAAAAAAGGCAGGGGTTGCAATCCTAGTCTCTGATAAAACAGATTTTAAACCAACAAAGATCAAAAGAGACAAAGAAGGCCATTACATAATGCTAAAGGGATCAATTTGACAAGAAGAGCTAACTATCCTAAATATATATGCACCCAATACAGGAACACCCAGATTCATAAAGCAAGTCCTTAGAGACTTACAAAGAGACTTAGACTCCCACACAATAATAATGGGAGACTTTAACACCCCAGTGTCAACATTAGACAGATCAACGAGACAGACCGTTAACTAGGATATCCAAGAATTGAACTCAACTCTGCACCAAGCGGACCTGATAGACATCTGCAGAACTCTCCACCCCAAATCAACAGAATATATACATCACACTTATTCCAGAATTGACCACATAGGTGGAAGTAAAGCACTCCTCAGCAAATGTAACAGAACAGATATTATAACAAACTGTCAGACCACAGTGCAATCAAACTAGAATACAGGACTAAGAACTCAATCAAAACCACTCAACTACATGGAAACTGAACAGCCTGCTCCTGAATGACTACTGGGTGCATAACAAAATGAAGGCAAAAGTAAAGATGTTCTTTGAAACCAGTGAGAACAAAGATACAACATACCAGAATATCTGGGACACATTTAAAGCAGTGTGGAGAGGGAAATTTATAGCACTAAATGCCCACAAGAGAAAGCAGGAAAGATCTAAAATTGACACCCTAACATCACAATTAAAAGAACTAGAGAAGCAAGAGCAAACACATTCAAAAGCCAGCAGAAGGCAAGAAATAACTAAGATCAGAGCAGAACTGAAGGAGATAGAGACACAAAAAACCCTTCAAAAAATCAGTGTATCCAGGAGCTGGTTTTTTGAAAAGATCAACAAAATTGAGAGACCTCTAGCAAGACTAATAAAGAAGAAAAGAAAGAAGAATCAAATAGATGCAATAAAAAATGATAAAAGGGATATCACCACCGACCCCACAGAAATACAAACTACCATCAGAGAATACTATAAACACCTCTACATAAATAAACTAGAAAATCTAGAAGAAATGGATAAATTCCTGGACACACACTCTTCCAAGACTAAACCAGGAAGAAGTTGAATCCCTGAATAGACCAATAACAGGCTCTGAAATTGAGGCAATAATTAATAGCCTACCAACCAAAAAAAGTCCGGGACCAGGCGAATTCACAGCCGAATTCTACCAGAGGTACGAGGAGGAGCTGGTACCATTCCTTCTGAAACTATTCCAATCAATAGAAAAAGAGGGAATCCTCCCTAACTCATTTTATGAGGCCAACATCATCCTGATACCAAAGCCTGGCAGAGACACAACAAAAAAAGAGATTTTTAGACCAATATCCCTGATGAACATCGATGCAAAAATCCTCAATAAAATACTGGCAAACCGAATCCAGCAGCACATCAAAAAGCTTATCCACCATGATCAAGTGGGCTTCATCCTTGGGATGCAAGGCTGGTTCAACATACGCAAATCAATAAACGTAATCCAGCATATAAACAGAACCAAAGACAAACATGATTATCTCAATAGATGCAGAAAAGGCCTTCGACAAAATTCACCAGCCCTTCATGCTAAAAACTCTCAATAAATTCGTTATTGATGGAACGTATCTCAAAATAATAAGAGCTATTTATGACAGACCCACAGCCAATATCATACTGAATGGGCAAAAACTGGAAGCATTCCCCTTGAAAACTGGCACAAGACAGGGATATGCCCTCTTTCACCACTCCTATTCAATGTAGTGTTGGAAGTTCTGGTCAGGGCAGTCAGGCAAGAGAAAGAAATAAAAGGTATTCAATTAGGAAAAGAAGAAGTCAAATTGTCCCTCTTTGCAGATGACATGATTGTATATTTAGAAAACCCCATTGTCTCAGCCCAAAATCTCCTTAAGCTGATAAGCAACTTCAGCAAAGTCTTAGGATGCAAAATCAATGTGCAAAACCACAAGCATTCTTATACACCAATAACAGACAAACAGCCAAATCGTGAATGAACTCCCATTCACAATTGCTTTAAAGAGAATAAAATACCTAGGAATCCAACTTACAAGGGATGTGAAGGACCTCTTCAAGGAGAACTACAAACCACTGCTCAATGAAATAAAAGAGGACACAAACAAATGGAAGAACATTCCATGCTTATGGATAGGAAGAATCAATATTGTGCAAATGGTCATACTGCCCAAGGTAATTTGTAGATTCAATTCCATCCCCATCAAGCAACCAGTGGCTTTCTTCACAGAATTGGAAAAACTACTTTAAAGTTCATATGGAACCAAAAAAGAGCCCGCATTGCCAAGACAATAATCTAAGTCAAAAGAACAAAGCTGGAGGCATCACACTTACCTGACTTCAAACTATACTACAAGGCTACAGTAACCAAAACAGCATGGTACTGGTACCAAAACAGAGATACAGACCAATGGAACAGAACAGAGCCCTCAGAAATAATACCACACATCTACAACCATCTGATCTTTGACAAACCTGACAAAAACAAGAAATGGGGAAAGGATTCCTTATTTAATAGATGGTGCTGGGAGAACTGGCTAGCCATAAGTAGAAAGCTGAAACTGGATGCCTTCCTTACACCTTATGCAAAAATTAATTCAAGGTGGATTACAGACTTAAATTTTAGATCTAAAACCATAAAAAAAAAAATTCGAGAAAACCTAGGCAATACCATTCATTACATAGGCATGGGCAAGGACTTCATGTCTAAAACACCAAAAGGAATGGCAACAAGGGCCAGAGTTGACAAGTGGGATCTAATTAAACTGAAGAACTTCTGTACAACAAAAGAAACTACCATCAGAGTGAACAGGCAACCTACAGAATGGGAGAAAGAACTGCAATCTACTCATCTGACAAGGGCTAATATCCAGAACCTACAAAGAACTCAAACAAATTTACAAGAAAAAAAACCCAGCCCCATCAAAAAGTGGGCAAAGGATATGACCAGATACTTCTCAAAAGAAGACACTTACACAGCCAACAGACCACATGAAAAATGCTCATCATCACTTTGGCCATCAGAGAAATGCAAAATCAGAACCACATTGGTCTGCATCTCACGCAGTTGGAATGGTGATCATTAAAAGGAATCGGGAAACAGGTGCTGGAGGATGTGGAGAAATAGGAACACTTTTACGCACCATGATTTGCCATTCAGAAACCGTTACGTGTAGCAGAGACGGTGTGGCGATTCCTCAAGGATCTAAAACTAGAAAAATACCATTTGACCCAGCCATCCCACTACAGGGTATATACCCAAAGGGTTATAAATCATGCTGCTATAAAGACATATGCACACGTATGTTTATTGCAGCACTATTCACAATAGCAAAGACTTGGAACCAACTCACATGTCCATCAATGATAGACTGGATTAGGAAAATGTGGCATATATACACCATGGAATACTATGCAGCCATAAAAAAGGATGAGTTCATGTCCTTTGTAGGGACATGGATGCAGCTGGAAACCATCATTCTCAGCAAACTATTGCAGGAACAGAAGACCAAACACCGCTTGTTCTCATTCATAGGTGGGAATTGAACAATGAGAACACTTGGACACAGGAAGGGGAACATCACCCACTGGGCATGTTATGGGGTTGGGGGAGGGGGAAGGGATAGCATTAGGACATATACCTAATGTAAATGATGAGTTAATGGATGCAGCACACCAGCATGGCACACGTATACATACATAACCTGCACGTTGTGCACATGTACCCTAGAACATAAAGTATAATATATATATATATATATATAAAAAGAATAAAATGAAGGTGGTAAAGATGAGAGAGCTGTTGCTTCAGAAGTTCTGCTTGTTGACCAGCAGAGGGCAGTCAAATTTGAAGCTCAGTATTTTTCTGTCCTGTGTTCCCCTTTAAGGCCTAGAAGCTTGGGTATTTTGAATATAAATTTTCAGTGTTCTTGTTACACTGGGTCAGGTATCCAGGGCACTTTTATTTATTTTTGCTTCTGAAACTTAGAAGATGTTCAGTTTTTTTTTTTTTTTTTTTTTTTTTTCTGGAGCTGGGTCTTTTTTCTACTCCCTATTCTTCACGGTTGGACCTTGTTTCCTCCTTAAAGCTGAAAAGACTTGAGCCATCCCTTAAGAGCTGCCATGGTGGCATGAGGTTGGGACTTAGTGTAAATCAGGTAGAATCTGAGAATGTCATGAATCTTTGCCTTTTGATTCCTCTATTAAGAAATTCTCAGTTTTTGTGTTTGGTTAACTATTCAGATTCTGGGACACAAATTTTGCTTTTATTAGTCTTAGGATTCAGGGAATTGAATGAAAGAGATTGACTTTTAGTTTCTAGAGACAATATTGATAAGCTTAGTTGATTCTGTACAGCAGCAGGCTCCTCCACTATTTAATTTGAGGAGTGTAAGAAAAACTTGCTATCCACCTGTCACATGTCTGAAATGCCCATCGGTCTACTTTGGAGCTTTAGGCATTCAAGGCTCCCTTAAAATTCAGAAATTTCACTGAGAGGGACAAGGTAAGTATGGCAGCACAAATTATTTCTCTTGAGTTCAGTAACCAGTGATTTAGTGAAGACTTGAGAGAATAGGACCTGGATAGGAGGGGGATGGGAAAAAAGCTCTGGAGCTAGAATTACAGTGTTTCCTGTTTGTAAACCTTCAGTGCCTTCCTACTAACTAGGGACTTCATTATGAGAATAGTGCGAACATTTTTAGAGCATATACCAGTCTCATTTAATCTTCACACCAGCCATATGAGATAATTAGTATTACTGTCCCTGGTTTGCAGATGGGGAAACTGAGGCACAGAGAAATTAAGTAATTTGAGATTGCCTATGGAGGAGACAATGAGTGTTTGCCACTGGTCAGTTATGTATGTCTTATGCTGCCTAGCACAGTTCCTTGCCCATAGTAGGTTCCCAGTAACCCAGATAGTTTTGAATGGAATCAGAACATGGACTAGCATGAAGCTACATTACCATGGATGGTGGCTCTTGGAAGGAGAGGCCTGTATGGAGTCACTATAAACCCCAACAGGATTCCTGAAGACCCTGGGTTCATAAAGATGTCCTTTCTGCTTCTAATGTAGTAGAGCCAGTCATCTAATTTAAGGAAATATGGAAAAAGAAGTAGAAAAGCCTTTAAAGGTTATGTTTCACAACACCTGCTGTATTAAGTTGAAGGGATAAAAATTGGATTACTAGTTATTTTTAGTTATTTAATATCATTATTAAAATGGTGTTACTTATCTAAAATTGGTAACTGATGATTTTGCATTTTTTCTTGTTAGAGCAATGGAGTTCCTCCAAAGTTTCATTATAAAAACAAGAAACTTAGTTTAGTGGTATAACAAAACAAATTAGGTGAGATAAGTTGTTAGTGGGCTGGGTAACATTAATGGGTAACAATTATCTGGCAATTTTAGAAGATGTTAACATTTTGGTTTGAGTCGGCTTCTTAGGACAACTGTTGTGCACCTGGGAAATGAATTGTTTGTTTCATTTTCATCCAGGAGAAGAATCCAGATTAAGGAATATCCTCATGTAGAAAGTTACGTGGGAAAACCTTCTATTTCCAAAATGAACAGTATGCTAACAGTGAGAAGAATAAACAGCCTTTTTTTTTTTTTTTTCCTTCTTAAAAACTCTGGGCCCTTAATCACGTTAGTGTTCTTTATGATTTCTAATGTGACCAGAAATCAGTCCTAGTCAACTCTGGGGAAAGGACTTGATGAGGCAGAGGAAAATTAAAACTGATGGTGAAAAAGTAGGTTTGGTTTTTATGGCTGTAAGTTATCTGTGTACTCTCTACCCTCTTAACTGTGGATAATTGAGAGTAGATGGTTATTTTGGCCAGGTCGTTGTGATTGACAAGTTACAATTGCGGACTTCGCCAAATCATAAGCTCAGGAATAAAAATGCTACATATTTTGTATTCAGATTCAAGAAAGATTGACTTTCTAGTTAGCTGCTATTTGGGGAAAGAGAATGCTATCACCTTTGTAAAGTTGTGAATCATGAAAGACATTTCTCTTGGGTTACTGAAAGTCCCTTGGGGTTTTTTTCATTTATAACATTGCCTCAGGCCCTCTGCTGCATCCTGTTGGAATGACCTTCTTTTCAACTCTGTGCTGGCAGCTGTAATATGGCTCTTTCCCCTGAATCCTTCAGGCTTGTCACATGACAAACATGAACTGTGACCCCTTTGTTCCTTACTCAGATGATTAGGTCTCTTTATTTTTTTTTTCTGTTTGACAATTTTGCCTTATTGTCTTTCCTTCCTTTCCCCTCTCTCTTTGCTTCCATGTTAATTTCTTCCTGAGGCAAGGTTTTTGGGGTAGCGATTTAATTTTTTATTGAAATATAGCATCAATATAAAAAGTACACAAGTCATAAGCTCACCACAATTTTCACAGCATGAACACATTCATGTAGGCAGTAGTTAGATCAAGAAGGAAACATCATCAGAACTCCAAACAACCTCACTCTTCTTCTAATCACTTCTCATCTCCCCCATGAGAACTCACTCTCCTGACTTTTTTTTAGCATTGTCTGTTTGGGGACTTGGTAGAAATTGAATCATACAGTATGAATTCCTTTGTGTCTGGTTCCTTTCATTGAACATTTTTGTGATACTCTTTCATGTTACCCAGTCATTATTGCTGTGTATCATTCCATGGTATGATTATTCCACAATTTATTGTACTCTTAATGTACTCACTTGGATTGTTTCTAGCTTAGGGCTCTTGTGGATAGTTGTCATCCTTATACAATATCTTTTGATGAACCCATGGCATATTTCTGGGTATTTACATAGATGTGGAATTGCCGAGACATTGTGTCTGTCTAGCTAGTTATTTTACAATTTCATATAAAACACCAAAGTACTGATTTTAGGTAAACTCTTAGAAGATTTATAAACATATAGATACAGTTTTAGCGTAATATATCTAATTTATGGCTAAAGAAATTGCCTCTAGTTAAATGTATTGAAGTTTTTTGTTTTTTTGAGACAGAGTCTCTCTCTGTCATCCAGGCTGTAGTGCAGTGGCATGATCTTGGCTCACTTCACCCTCTGCCTCCCGGGTTCAAGCAGTTCTTCCACCTCAGTCTCCCGAGTAAGTGAGCTTACAGACACACACCACCACGCCCGGCTCATTTTTTAATTTTTTTGGTAGAGATGGGATTTCACCATGTTAGCCAGGCTGGTCTTGAACTCGACCTCAAGTGATTTGCTTGCCTTGGCCTAAATATATTGTAGTTTTAAACGGATTACTCCTGTAAACAACAAAACTGCCACTCATTGCCAATTATGTGTTTTAGTAACTTTCTTCCTAATATGTACTTTTTATTCAGTTTTCCAAACAAAACTGAACTTTTGGTGCCATTCTGCAAAAATCTTATGAAGATATTTTGATGGTAATAATTTACAGTAGTTAAAATTACATCTGAGTTACACCATCTCTGAGGGTTGGTGCTAGCAGAGTGACACGCAAGTGCTTCACTGCCAGGCTTAGCTGAAGTTCCGGAGGCTTACACTTGTACAAATTGCATTCATTACCAAGAAGCCTGCAGAAGTAGCGAGAGACTGGCTGTATGCTATGGATGGGCTCCGGGATAAGTAGCCAAACAATTGTGCAGCTGAGACCGATCTTTTTTTCCTCTTTTAGAATGTGGACTTTCCAGAATTTTTTCCATGGATACTTATAACAAGTTTAACTTAATGAGTATAAAAATATGACTGCGATATCATGTCCCTCAAAAACTGGGTAGTATCTCTTAAACAAGTTTTATTTGTCCATCAGATAAAGTACCCCTAAGTCATGCTGTGAACATGCATGGAATTAAGTTTGACTGATTTTGACCATGGTGTTTTGGAGACCTTAAGGGATTTCCTTCCTCTCCATCAAAACAAAACAAGAAACCCAAAAAGGTGGAAGGAGTAATTAAAATTTAATGATTATAAAAGGACAGTAACAGAACCAGATTTTCTTCCTGTGTTAGGTAAATATCTTTCCTTATGTATGTCTTTTGGGTGGATAAAAGACATTTGCCAGTCCTATTGAGACGTTTTTTGAAACAAAGGATTTTGTTTTGAAACAAAGGTAAAAAGAATTAAAGGATTTCATTTGTACAAAATTACCCTTTGAGAGTTCTATGTTTTTCTTTTCTTCCAATTAAAAGTAATAGCATATAGACATATTGGTAATTCATATTGGTAAACATATTCGGAAAACTGTCTTAATTACAGGAGTGTTGTGTTTTCATCATTTTAAAATGACATTTAGAATTCTTGTTCTGTTTTAAACCGGTACATTCAATTTAGAAAATATTGTGGATATTTTGTTTGATATGTGTTGCTCTGTGAACTCTGCTAAGCCCTAGAGGAGACAGAAACCATAGTCCTTGTTCTCAGAAAGCTTACGGTCTAGTGGGTATGTGGTGGTGGTGGTAGCATATACAAATTACTGTAATACGATGTAAGGTCATTGCCACGGTGAGATTTCCTTGGATGAAGGACAGGTAGACCCATTTGAAATGGGTCTTAAAAGATGGGTAGATTGGCCTAGAATGGCCTCTTTGCGAATCTCTGCCTATTGTGGCTGCAGTTAAGATGCCTTGTAAAGGAGCAATGGGAAGTGAGGCTGGAGAGAAGGAAGCCAGGGTGATGGGTTTATATGTGATATGGTGGATGATACAGCACAGTGGTTAAGATCACTTACTTTATTTTTATTTTTATTAGTTTTATTTTTTTTTGAGACAGAGTCTTGCTCTGTTGTCCAGGCGGGAATGCAGTAGCGCGATCTCAGCTCACTGCAGCCTCCGCCTCCCAGGTTCAACTTTCCTGCCTCAGCCTCCCTAGTAGCTGGGATTACAGGCACGTGCCACCACGCCCAGCTAATTTTTTTATTTTTAGTAGAGATGGGGTTTCACCATGTTGGCCAGGCTGGTCTCAAACTCCTGACCTCAGGTGAGCTGCTCACCTCGACCTCCCAAAGTGCTGGGATTACAGATGTGAGCTACTGTGCCCAACCAGAGCATTTACTTTAAATCAAATTAGAAACTGAGTCACAGCTCAACTTTGCTATGTGACCTTGAACAGATTGCTTAACCTGTCTAAGCTCAGTTTCCTCATTTGATAAATGGGGGCAACGCTCATTTAAAACTGGCTGCAATTTTGTATAATAGAAAAGAGATAATATATGAAAAGTGCTCAGTGTGGTTCTCAAGAAGCTGCTCTGGGCAGTGGGGAGCCATTGAAGATTTTGGAACCATGGCCTGGTGGGATCTGAACAATGAAAGGCCTTCATTGTTATTTTCTATTATTGACATACAAAAGACTGCATACATTTAAAGTATACATTTGATAGATTTTTATGTATGCATACAGCTATGAAATCATCACCACAATCGAAGTGATAAACACATCTGTTACTCTCAAAAGATTTGTGTAAGGCCTTTAAAGAGGGAAAGGCTGGCCTGCAATGCACTGGAAAGAATGGAGCCAAGTAGAGCCTGGAAATGGAGAAACCACTTCAGAGGCTATTGCCATGCTGCAGGTGAGAAGGAAGGAATGAATGAGCTCAGGTGATAGGTTTAGTGGCCATTTGAGGCTGACTGCTGGAGGACAGGGTTAGGTCTTCATCATTCCATTATCTCCAGTACCTAACCCAGTGACCAGGGGGTAGCGGGCTCTTACATGCTAGAATTGACAGGCTTTCCCTCTATGAAAGATTTTTATTTCAAATTGCTTTTCCTTTTATTATTTTTAGGGCTTAAAAGACAACCTTCTTGCTTCTGGGACATCCAGCCTGACAGCCGCCAAACAATTGCATCGTCCTAGAATCACGAGAGTCTGCCTCAGGGACTTGATATTTTGTATGGAACAGGAACGGGAGATGAAGTATTCTCGAGCTCTATACCTGGCCCTTCTGAAGTGACCACTCCACTCTCCATCCAGATCCTTGCTATTTACTGCCAAAGAAGACACAAAGAGCATTGTTGCACTGTCCTGAAATTTCAATTTCTGGAAAATAATCACCAACATTGAAAGAGCATTGTTTACAGTTAGAAACTATATTAACTCTTACCTGTCCATCCCATGGGGCTCTTACAGACTCAAATTCATCTTTGTCTTCTGAAAATCAGTTATGAAATACACTTTGCACAGAATTCGGCATCTGCCCATCTGTGCATTAAATTAAAGCAAGTTAAGGCCCTGTTTGTTACTACCTGCCTCAGCTGCCGAATTGTAGCAGGTGAGGTGTCCTTCCCTAATACAGCATGCATTGAGATGCAGGAGAAAGGAAGAGGTGTAAGAAAATACAAGAATGACTATTTCATTCTATATTGAACCTGTCCCAAAGTGGTAGGTTTTCTGGGCAGGAATCAGAAGTTGCTTAGCTAACTATGACAGTCACCTTCTGTACATGACAGGCCACAGAGTAGGGCCTGTGGTGACTTCGGTCGGCTGAGTTCCAATGTTGTCAATACGAGACAAATGGGGATAGATTGTGCCTGGGATTGCTAATTCTCTGCTTCATATCACCATATGCCATTTCTGGTACCAAGTGAGGGGACGTCCTTATCAGGGAAACCTTAAAATTAAATCTACCAATGTATCTTGTTGAAAAAACGGAAAAGGTGCAAAGTATTAGAAGGAACGTTAAGGCATTGCTTTCAAACTGATGAGGGGAATGTGAAAATGGTATCATAAAACAGGAAATGTGCTTCATACGCCCAAGAGGGGAAGAGGTAGAATCGGAACTCCAAAACAATTGGTACATGTTTTGTTGATGGGGAAAAAAATCACAGCACAACCAGAAAGGAGAATGTACCAGATGTTTTCAAATTATAATATTTTGAAAGGAAAATGTTATTTTTTGTTTTGTATTGTTTTAAATCCCAAGAAGGATAGTTTTTGTAGTTCCTTCTGTCATAATGTATTTTAGTTATCCTAAGTTTTAAGCGTGTTGGCACATTTAAAAAATCCTAATTGATGATGAGAAATTTTTAACAATAGGACTTTATGTTGGATTCTGTACTTAAAAGGTACTGTCAGTATCTCACTCTTCGGAATATGAGCTCTAAATATGAGAAGCAAGTTATATGTGTTCACCTGAGGAAGAAGCTGATGGAAAAGCAAACCCTCTTTAAAAAAAAGAAAAAAAAGAAAATTCCACGTGTGTGGAATACAGCTGGTGAAAAATAATCACTGTAGTTAGAATCACATACAGAAAAAAATGATTGAATCCTCCAAGAAGGTATTTCGGAAATGGGAAATGCTATACTTATAAGAATTCAGAGGAAAAAAAACCACCTCACGTATGTTATTCTTCATCCTGTTCTTCCCATTGGGACTGTTATGGCCACATTCTACACTATAGTAAATTTTAAATTGGCCACTTTTTTTTTTGTTTCAGCAAGTTATGTAAAATGCTATAAATTATGTGAATGTTAAAGGAGTACTTTAAGAAGAGATCTTTATCCAAAGTTGTTTTTGTATATTTAAATGCTTACCTTTATTTTTTGTAAAGTGCAGCCTACTCATTTATGTATAATCTTACTGATCAGATGTTTAAAATTATTTCAAATACTTCATTAAAATAATTATTTTATTATAAGAATAACTTTGCTTAGTCACTGACTTTGAAAACCATTGTCCTTAGTAGTTAGCCCCTGATGTGCTCACATTGCTGGGCTGTGAATTTTTCCTAGCTCGGACTGTGAGTTACTTTGGAGTATGGGCATTTTTGGTTCCAGAAAGTCACTTCAGATCCAAGTTGTTGTATCACTTTATTTGACATAGTTGTAAATTTGCAGGCTATTTGATTCACAAAGAAAGCTAAGCATACTCATTACAAAAGCTTTTCTTGCCCATCAGGGTTTTTTACTAAGGTATTTTTCAAAATCTATTTTTAATATTCATTTTTAAACTTTGTCTTGTGAAATATATCTTAAGAAAGAACAAATAAGTGCATCCAAGGTATTCTTCTGTGCAGTTTGCAGAATGGTGGCCTTGGAGTAGATTTGATCTACAAATGCGTTCTCCTTGACTCAGACAGTATTGCCAATGTTTTAATTCATAAGAATCTATATTTCCATTTCTTCTGAGAAATTACAAGATGGGGAATCCCTAGCTGTACCCTGGTGGCAACAATCCATCAGAGCTAACCAGCAGCTGTCTACTTTAGATACACAGGCATAAGTTTACCTTCCCTTGCCTGATTGATTTAGGCATTGGACTTCATGACCCTCTGCCTTCAATATTTATTTTGCAGCTGGGCCTCACACCTATAATCCCCAGCACTTAGGGAGGCCGAGGTGGGAGGATTGCTTGAGGCTAAGTTTGAGACAGCCTGGGCAACATAGCAAGACCCACCTCTACAAAAAATGAAAGAATTAGCTGGGTGTGGTTATGTGCACCTGTAGTCCCAGCAACTCAGAAGGGTGAAGCAGGAGAGTTGCTTGAGCCCAGGAGATTGAAGCTGCAGTGAGCTATGATCACACCACTGCATGCCAGCCTGGGTGACAGAACAAGATCCCATCTCAAAACAAAATGTGGCCTGGCGTGGTGGCTCACGCCTGTAATCCCAGCACTTTGGGAGGCCAAGGTGGGTGGATCACTTGAGGTCAGCAGTTCAAGACCAGCCTGGCCAACGTGGTGAAACCCCATCTCTACTAAAAATACAAAAATTAGCCAGATGGGGTTTTAGGTGCCTGTAATCCCATCTACTGGGGAGGCTGAGGCAGGAGAATCATTTGAACCCAGGAGGGAGAGGTTGCAGTGAGCTGAGATCATGCCATTGCACTCCAGCCTGGGTGACAGAGTGAGACTCCATCTCAAAAGAGTGTGTGTGTGTGTGTGTTTATATACACATATACATGTATTTCTCTTGGGTGATGAACAGCTAAAAAGTACCAGAAATTCTCCATCTGTTTACTTTTTTAAAGCAACTCTACTGAGGTGTATTTTACATTAAAAAACTACCCATTTCATATATTTACTTTTATTTGTTTCTATATTTTAGACCCAGGGTCTTACTCTGTCACCTGAGGCTGGAGTGCAGTTGTGTAATGATGGCTCACTGTAACCTTGAATTCTTGGGCTCAGGCGGTCCTCCCACCTCAGCCTCCCAAGTAGCTGGAACTACTGATAAGTACCACCTTGCTGGGTCGTTGCTGTGTTGCACAGACTGGTATTGAACTCCTGGGCTCAAGTGATCCTCCCGCGTCAGCCTCCCAAAGTGCTAAGATTACAGGTGTAAGCCACCACTCCCAAACCCATTGACCTTTTTTTTTTTTTTTTTTTTTTTGAGACGGAGTCTTGCTCTGTCGCCCAGGCTGGAGTGCAGTGGCGTGATTTTGGCTCACTGCAACCTCTGCCTCGTGGGTTCAAGCGATTCTCCTGTCTCAGCCTCCCAAGTAGCTGGGATTACAGGGTTGTGCCACCACACCCATCTAATTTTGTATTTTTAGCATAGGCAGGGTTTCACTGCATTGGTCAGGTTGGTCTTGAACTCCTGACCCCAAGTGATCCACCCACCTTTGCCTCCCAAAGTGCTGGGATTACAGGTGTGAGCCACTGTGCCCAGCCCGCATTTACTTTTAATATGACTGAACGATCTTTTAAATGGTCTCCTGCTGAACATTTTTGATTCTTCTCTTTACAATAAAAAAGTAAACTTTAATATTTCTTAAGACCTGCATTTGAGGTAAATTTTGTAAGAATTATGGAAAAACTTTATTTAGAATTAAGAATAGTTATACTAGTCATGGTTACAACAGAGAACACAAGCCGTGTTAAGGCATATTCTTTAGAAAAATACGGAACCAAGTTCTCAAGTTGATTAGTTTGGACTTTATCTCTTTGCCTAGTTGTACTGTCAACCAACTGTTTATAAAACTTTTTCCTCAACAAGACTCAGTGATTGTGCAGAGATAAAACTATAATGTGTCACATGTTTACACATGACCTAGTCGTCAGTTTTTATTTTGTTTTTAACATTTCTGTCTTTTTAAACACTTTCATATGCCTCTCTGAACTATTTTTTTTTTACATGTGGACATGATTTATAGCTGATATCAGCATCTTTTCTGACTTTTTAATACTGCTTAATATTTTCATATGCATTTCAGCTGTATCACATTGGTGCATTTGCTTTTTTGCCGAAGTTGTTTCACCAGTTGGAAGTTGGTCTTCAGTAGATATTTTTGTTATTTTTCTTCTGGTAAACAATTGAGAGACTGTGCTGTACCAAACAAGAAACCCAAAGTGTTGATCATCATGTAGCTGAACACTGGCTGATTGGGTGAGATATAGAAATATAAAGTAATAGAGTATATTACTATACATGGTCTATAGATACAGAAAGTAATACAGATATATAAAGTAGGAGCATCACAGCCTATGTAGACCTTGCCACACTGAATATTTGTAGGAAGAAAATATTCCTGAGGAACTCATTTAAAGACTTTTGGCTTTGTTGGTAAACCACAGTGAGAGCAATTTTAATGGCAACTCTTAAAATAATGTTAGGTTGCCATCTCTCCAAGTTCTTTTACCATGGGTGGTACTGAAGCAGTATTGCTATGGGCGGGAGCATACCCTGGCTTCCCATCTTAGTCCTGCCTCTTTCCAGTGTGTGACCTTGGCAAATTATTCAACTTTTCTGTGCCTTTGTTTTCTTGCATGTATATAATAGGAACCACCTGTGAGGTGGTTGGGGGACTTTATTGCGTTGTCATATGTAAAGCACTGTTCTAAGTGCTTTATTTGTGAACAGTGCTAGAACATGTAGTGAACAGTATACAGTCCTGCATCACTTAATGACAGACGATGGGGATATGTTCTAAGAAATGCATCAGGCAATTTTGTTGTGCAAATATCATAGAGTATACTTAAACCTAAATGGTGTAGCCTACTACACACCTAGGCTATATGGTGTAGCCTGTTTCTCATAGGTTACAAACCTGTACAGCCTGTTACTGTACTGAATACAGCAACTGTAACACAATAGTAACTATTTGTGTTTCTAAACATACCTAAACATAGACAAGGTACTATAAAAATACAGTATTATAATTATGTGGCACATGGCCATGTATGTTGGTTATTACTGTTTTATAGGTTTTTGAATGGCATAGTTCTACTTCCTGTCGGCCTCTAGTACCTTTTTTTTTTTTTTTTTTTTTTTGAGACAGAGTCTCACTCTTGCCCAGGCTGGAGTGCAGTGGCACCATCTTGGCTCACTGCAACCTCCGCCTCCCAAGTTCAAGCAATTCTCCTGCCTCAGCCTCCTGAGTAGCTGGGTTTACAGGCACCCGCCACCATAGCCAGCTAATTTTTGTATTTTTAGCAGAGATGGGGTTTCTCCATGTTGGCCAGGCTGGTCTTGAACTCCTGACCTCAGGTGATCCTCCCGCCTTGGCCTCCCAAAGTGCTGGGATTATAGATGTGAGCCACCATGCCTGGCCTCCAGTACCATATTATATTGATGAAAGTCACTGACTGAATGCATGCACCTTAGTGTCTTATTTATAGACAGTCTAAGATCATGTGAGATTGTTATATATTGCACTGGGGATTGGGTAATGGGGAGGCTAGGAGGAGAAAGGTACGGTAATACAGTGGAGCCATTTGTCAGAATAATTCTAATGTCTGTGGCTTTGCCTAATAAGTTTCCTGTGGAATTGGAAGCAGTGAAGAAGCCATGTCATTACTTGAAAACACTATAGATACATGGTGAATATTCAAACAGTATAAAAAAGCATAGCAAAATATCTTACTCAGACCTTCCCAGGTCCCCTGCTCCCCTCCCTAGATTCACCCACTTTTGCCAATTTCAACATATCTTTCCAGCATAGTCAATATATATAAGCCCATAGTTGTATATTCCCCCTTTATTTGCATATGACAGCATACTGATCTGTCCTTTGCCATTTTCAAAACCCTGTTATTCTTCATTCAATTTGTACTGTGTTCCAGGTCAGGAGTCTTGGTAGAATCTTGCTGTAGTCTTTGGGAAAACAACACATGACTGTTTCCTCAAGGGGTTTAGTCACAAGTTTTCTTACTATTTTGTAAATCACAGTGTTTCTTTACCAAAGAGGCATGCAACATAAGGGGAGTAGAGATTTCCTAAGATGAGGAGGTGGGGAGAGGGAAAGACAAAAAGTCATTTAAGGGAAGGATTGAGTGTTCCAGTTGTAATTATAAAGTTTCTCTGACAGCATCCTCCCACCATGAACCACTGGTATCCTGGAAACCAACCTGAATTTAGGATTGCTCCAACCTCTTTTCTGTAAGATTTATATTTCTGATTAAAAATTAATGACTAGATCAGAATAGGGGTGATCTAAATCTGAGATTCCTGGGAGTGATCCCTGATGGGATGCCTGATACCCAAAATACTCTTAAGTCTTATATTCTAGGGCCTTCTAAGGCAAAAGATTGAGAGGCCCAAAACGAGAAAATATGTTTAGTAAAGAAAATATTTACTTTGACTAGTTATGACGGTCATGTAGGGGAGAAAAGGCAAATTTTGGAAATGTAAGATGGGGACAATTAATACATATATATATATATACACTGTCCACATTCAAACGGTACAAAAGAAGATACAGTAGAGTCCCCCACCTTTGTTGTCTAGGTAAATTGTTCACAGTTTCAAAGAAATTTTAGAAAAGGAGTTAAAGGGTTGCCTGAAAACCTTTCATCTTCCTCAAAGACTTCCCCTTGATTATAAGAGTGATATATTCTCATTGCAGAAAATGTGGAAAATAAAAAATAAGGAAAATGAAAACACATGTGGCACTGTTAATATTTTGATGCATTTCTTTCTAGCCCTTTTTCCTGTGCTAACTCTGTAGATGTTTTAGATCACATTGTTGAGCCAGCGTTGTGTCTTACTCATGTACTTTTGGAAATGCTGGGGGAAATGAGAAGAAAAACACGTAGGAGAATGAAGCATCGCTTTTGAATTCTGTCCCTCAAAGTGATGTTGAGGCCATGTTTCTCATTTCCTCAAATTGCATATGGATTTGTTGAAGGTGATTTCAATTTGCTGTTGTTACGGGTGAAATGAAAGTACCCATTTCGTCTTGTCATTGCTTGCAGGGTTCTCTACATGTTAAGGTATTGTGGAAGAAAAAATGCCATAACTCTATGCAAATTATTTAGATTCAAAGCTAGTATAGAAATGTAACTTTTCAGGTTTAGGCTATAGGACTGATAGCTTTTCCTATTTGTGATATTAATGGAGGCTTTGCCTGAGAATGAAGAAAAGGTCAGAACTTGATGGTTGGCTTCTTGACAATATCATATGGCTGAGGCCTCCAATTACCTAAATACAAGTGGGAAGTTGTGCTAGGGGTCTCCACGGGTCCTTTACACTTTCAATTCTTGATAGTTTAATCTCACTGGGTACTTCTTAGCAATCTTAATTCTTATGAAAGTGATAGTGGTTGCCTTTAATGCTAAGGGAAGGAAGAAAATTGAACAAATAGTGCTTTGTGTCTTCTGTGCTTTCTGCCATTATCGAAAAGTGTGTGTGTACTGCTGGGCCAGACCCCAATTAAAAAATAACACAAGCATTGCCATTGACCTATATTGGCTGCATCCGTTTTCTAGGGCTGCTGTAGCAAATGACACAAACTGGGTGACTTAAGGCAACAGAAATTTATTCTCACAGTTCTGGAGGCTAGAAGCCCAAATCCAAGGTTGGCAGGGCCGCCCTCACTCTAAAGGCTCTAGGGGAGAATCCTTCCTTGCCTCTTCCAGCCTCTGGAAGCTGCTGGCTGTGGGAACAAAATGCCAGTGTCTGCATCTGTCTTCACATGGTCTTCTCTGTGTCTTTCTGTGTCCTCTCCTCCTCTTATAAGAACACCAGTTGGAGGGCCCTCCTCCCTGAGGGCCCTCACTTGGACTACGCACAAGTGTATAATCTCATCTTCACCTTTAACTAGTTACATCTGCAAAGACCCTGTTTCCAAATAAGGTCCCCTTTGAAGTTCCAGGTCAGTGTGAATTTTGGGAGGTTACTGTTCAACCCACCACAGGAGCATATGCCTTGTGACTTTATAGTCCTGATAGCTCTTCTACTTTCTATCCCTGGCTTTAATAATAGCGAAAATCTTATGGCTAAGATGTGTAGGGGTTGATTTTGTGTCTCTTTACACTGGAAACATAGAATCTTGAGGTCTGTCCAGAGACTGGTTTTCACCTTTTTTCACTTCTCTTCCACTTCAGGCAAGGTCGGGAAGTTCCTAGTAGGTGACTGTCCTGAGAAATGCCTTTGGTGTGGTTAAGACAGTGTCGTCCTGGTGTTCAGAGAAGTACCATATAGTCAAGTGAATGTATTCAGAAGACTTGAGATTTTCACGCTATTTACATGTTAACAGTTCTTAAGGAAACTCTCCACACTATGAGCAAATCATAAATTTATTTCATGTGGAAGTGTTGATTCTAACAGATAACAAGTAATAGAACATTTTAAATAGAAATATACCAAGGTTCTGTCTCCAAGAACTTCAGGAGACTCTAGTTCTCCTAAAATGAGAATATGCTAATATTTGGAAAATGTCAGTAACTGTTCTCTGTTTGCTTCCAAAAGCAGCTAGGGGTCTGGGTACCACTAAACCAAACAAGTTAATTGATCTAATGCTGGCAGGCTTGCTTTTCAGGTGGAGACCTGTGTTATTGGAGAAGGAAAGGAGGGAGCAAAACTCAGAATGACTGGGGAGAGATGCATCACCAAGCAGACTTGGAAATTAGAGAAATATCAAGAGTAGCTTTATTGACTTAACCGCAGATGCCACGATTGGGCATTAGCCTCTGGAACTGGGAGTTGGTGGCAAATTGTGAGTTGAAGATCTTTACAGGCAGTGCAGATTTTTGTCAGATTTCTTTTGTGCCTAGAATATTAAACGGATCTTAACTCATTTTAAAAAGAATATGTGTTTTGCCTACTGTAATTTTAAAAAGCCATCCTCTGTCTACTACGCATGTATGTATTGAATAACTAGACCAAGAGTTGGCAGGGGTTTGGGGAAAAGGCCCTTAGAAGAAGTTTCCATATACTCTAGGGAGAATCTTGCAGAAAAATCTATCTAATGCAGTCTGTAAAGATCTGAAAACAGCAGGCTTGGCCTAAGATGTTAACATAGGAACGATCAGCTACTAGAAAGTCACATTTCTTTCATGACCCAGTCTCTTCAGTTATCTCTAGGGAGGACTCAGGTCTGAGGTTCCCAAGATTACGTTTTAATTCATCTTTTGGAAATATACAGAGGTAGGCGTGGAGATAAGGAGAGAAAGATGTCAAACCAAGCAAAAGATAGGATTTTGTAACCTCTATCTGCTTAAGTCTGTTTCAGGGTTACTGAGTGATATCGATTATTAAGATGCAGAGTAGGTTACAAAGAATGACAATGCTGATGTAGTCTACTCTACCACATTTAAACATAAATCCCCTTAGAATCAAGCTACATGTGTGAAGCCCAAGGTTCTTGATATTCCTGAGCATATCTAAAGGTTACCTAGTTCCGTGTTTCATCTACTAAAGGAATTCCCTTCAGCATCCCTGAAACAAACCTTCTACTAGAATAGTTCTACCGTATCCTAGAATTCACAATTGAACTGTACTGTTATTCTTTATGTTCTGTCTTGGTTTGATTTTGAAATCTGCCTTCCTATAATTTAATATTTGGGACTTACCTTTTTTCCTCCAAAAGCACATACCGGTAGCAACTTGCTGACCCCTATGTATCAGATACCATGTCAAACTAAGCATCTTACCTGCATTATCTAACTTAATCCTCACAACAGCCTTGTGATAGAGAGTGGCAGAGAGGGGCTAGCTGTTCACTGAACTCGTTTTCCCCTGGCTGTGCAGCTAGACCACATTTTTAAGCCTCATCATAGTTAAATGTGGCCTGGTGCCTGAGGTCCAGCCAATGACATGTAGGCAGAAGGGATGTATGACACTTTCAGATATGGCTCATGAAAACCTGCCATGCATGAACTTTTTATTTATTTATTTGAGACAGGGTCTTGCCCTCTCACTTAGTCTGGAATGCAGTGACACGATCTTGGCTCACTGCAGCCTTGACTTCCCAGGCTCAAGTGATTCTCCCACCTCAGGCTCCCGAGTCACTGAGATCACAGGCACATAGCACCATGTCCAGCGAATTTTTGTATTTTTAGTAGAGACGAGGTTTCACTATGTTGCCCAGGCTGGCCTTGAACTCTAAGCTCAAGTGATCTTACCCCCTCAGCCTCCCAAAGTGCTGGGATTACAGGCACGAGCCACTGCTCCTGGCCTCCATGCATGATCTTTCATGCTCTTTCCCTTTCATGGTGACCTTGGAAGGTTGGTGATGAAAATGGCAGAGCCACCAGATGGAAGGAGCCTTGTGTCACTGAGTCTTCGTTTAGTGCAAAGCTGCCTGCTAATCCAGAACATACATTTTGGACTACACACAGACGAGAAGCCTCTGATGTGTGAGCCACTAACACAATATTTCTGTGATAGCAGTTAGCATAGCTGAATTAACTAATACAGATGGCTACTGCTATTAATATTTTTATTATATGATAAGGACACTGGTATGTCAAGAGACTTAGGTAATTTACTGGAAGTCACAGAGAAAACAGTGCTGTTGAGATTTGAAGGTGGATCTCTCCAACCCCAGAGCCTGGACTCTTGATCCCTACACGCTACACTGAGATTTTCTTTAAATGCTTAGGGCTACTCTCTCTCACTTGACAGTATTTTAAAAATCTAAGGAAAGCTACCTGTTTTCTTTCCTGCACTTATTATTCCCTTCTGCAGGCTGATGGACCCCAGCTCTTTCGGTTCTCACAGCGGAGATTCTAGATTTCTCAGTATTTTTTTGTTGTCTTGGTTGTATTCTAATATCATAAAGGCCACGTTCAAATATGGCTCTTCACGGTAAATGCAGCACAGCAGGTGGGGCTTCGGGAGTAGGAAAGACAGTGCCCATTAACTACTTAGAATTCCATAATTCTGTAGGTACAAAGTAAGACTGATTAATCATCCTAGTGCTTTTCACTCTCACTATTCAGTGTGGCCCATGGACCAGCAGCATTGGTATCACCTGGGAACTTGCAAGAAATGCAGGATTCAAGCCCCGCCCCAACTTTATTTTGTTTTGTTTTTGAGATGGGGTCTTGCTCTGTCACCCAGGCTGGAGTGCAATAGTGCAATCTCAGCTCAGTCTGAACCTCTGCCTCCCAGGTTCAGGTGATTCTCCTACCTCAGCCTCTGGAGTAGCTGGGACTACCAGTGTGTGCCACCATACCCGGCTAATTTTTGTGTATATATATATTCACCATGTTGCCCAGGCTGGTCTCGAACTCCTGACCTCAAGTGATCTCCTTGTCTCAGCCTCCCGAGTAGCTGGGACCACAGGTATGCACCACCACATCCTGCTAATTTTTTTTTATTTTTTTTAAATGTATTTATTTTTGAGACAGAGTTTCGCTATGTTGTCCAGGCTGGAATGCAGTGATGCAATGCCAGCTCACTGCAACCTCTGCCTCCTGGGTTCAAGCGACTCTCCTGCCTCAGCCTCCTGAGTAGCTGGGATTACAGGCGCATACCACCTTGCCCAGCTAATTTTTTGTGTTTTAGTAGAGATGGGGTTTCACCATGTTTCTAAGGCTGGTCTTGAACTCCTGAGCTCAGGCAATCCTCCCACCTCAGCCTCCCAAAGTGCTAGGATTACAGGCGTGAGTCACTGCGCCCGACCACATCCAGCTAATTTTTGGGTTTTTTGTAGAGATGGGGTTTCGCCATGTTTCCCAGGCTGGTCTTAAACTCCTGAGATGAAGCAATCCTCCTGCTTCGGCTTCCCAAAGTGTTGTAATTACAGGCGTGAGCCACCATGCCCAGCCCCCACCCCAGACCTTTTGAATCAGATGCTTCTTTCTAGCAAGATACCTCGGGGATTGTGATGAGCGCTGAAGTTTGGGATGCGCCTTTCTAACTGATAGTTGCCTTGATCAACCTAAAGAGGAAAGTTTAACTATATCTGGTTATACTTCATTTTGTTTGTTTAGGCCTGTTATTCTTAGCTGGTCACAATCATTTTGATTCTGTCACTTACTGAGAACATTGGAATTCAAGTTCTTCAATCAACTATACAATTGGTTTTCCCTCTCAACCTTGTGTCATCCACAAATTTCATAAGCATGCTTTCTGTGTTCATTCAACTTGTGCATAAACGTGTTGAGCAAGACAGGGCCAGCAATAAAACCATGAAGCATGTTGCTGCCCTGCAACATCAACCTATTAATTAGCACTGATATCACTCTACGGTCAGCTGTGACTGTATCTAACTGCCGGTACTATTGCAGAGTCCGCAAGGTTTATGAGCAATTCTGAAGGACAAGTTGCTTGGTTCTAAGCACTACCTGGCATGTGGTTAACCCATCTAGCAGCTGTCTCAAAGAAGGACAGGACAATGGGTGGAAGATCCCCGTCTGTGATGGGCTGAACTGTGACCTCCCCAAATTTATGCATTGAAGCCCCAACCCCCAGCACCTCAGAAGGTGACTGCATTCCGAGGTAAGGCCTTTAAAGAGGTAAGTCACAGTGACAGAATCAGGATGGGCCATAATCCAATGACTGGTGTCCTTGTAGGAGGAGAAGATACTGACACAGACACACACATAGGGTGTGTGTGTCCTTACTTCATGTGAAGAAAGAGGGAGAAGTTGGCCATCTCCAAGTCAAGGAGAACAGCCTGGATGGAAGTCTTCCCTGACAGCCCTCAGAAGCAACTGACCCCTGCCAACACCTTGATCTTGGATTTTTGGCCCTTCAGAACAGTGAGAAGATTAATTTCTGTTGTTTAAGCCACCCAGTCTGTGGTGCTTTGTTATGGCAGCCCTAGCAAATGAATACACCATCCCTTCCTCTCTTCCACTATTGCTTTTTGGTGAAATTGGTCATCCTGGTCTTGGCAAGATAATCTGAGGTTTTAGCATACTACTAAAAGTATGGCATGTTACTCAAAGTATGGTCCATGGACCAGCAGCCTAGGCATCACCTGGGAGCTTATTAGAAATGCTAACCCCGGCCCCACCTCAGAGCCACTCAGTGAGAATCTGCATTTTAACAAGATCCCTAGGTGACTGGCATTATAACTTCGAGAAGTGCTGTACTCCCAAACCCCTTCGTTGATTTCTTAGTAAACCTGGACTTTTCTGTATATTAGATTTGCTTAAAACTGCATTCCCTAAGGATCAGATCCAATCCAGGCTTAGGAATTTTAAAACTGGGTTGAACTCTAGCCATAGAGTCAGATTTCAGGACGAGGACTTGAAGCCCAGAGGGATGAGGTAGTTTGCCTGAGGACACAGCACTAGAATTCATTTTGATTTATGCACAATTTCTAGGAACACTGGTAGTATTAAAAAAAAATTCATATGCAACCTGGCAAACTCAGTCAGTTTTTGAGCCAGATAAATGTAAGAACTGGGTCTGAACTTAAAGCAATGGACAAATTAGCTGACTACATACATTAACTGCATTTAAAGAGGGTAGTCTCATGAGGGGTTGGAAGAAATCCAAATAGTCTGCTAGACAGAAACACCACCGTTCTTCCAGTTAGAGGGGCTAACACCCCACAGTTCACTCTATCTTGTCTTACTCTCAAAGGAGAGATTATTAAAGTCTGTCCTGTCTCTAACATTTCTAAGCAAATTCTCATACTTTTTTTTTTTTTTTTTTTTTTTAAGATGCAGGATCTGGCTATGTTGCCCAGGCTGGTCTTGAACTCCTAGGCTCAAGTGATCCCCCAACTTCAGGCTTCCAAATAGCTGGGACTGCAAGTGTGCACCACCATGCCCAGCTTCACACATCTTTTATATTCTGAATTTCCATTTTGATTCACATCAGAATGCCTTTGTGAGGCACACACAGCAGGTGACGGTGCAGGGAGTGTATGGCCCAAGAGCTGTGGGAGATGTGTTGTTTGCCTCAACTTCTATTTCTTTCACATTCTGCCTGCTTCCTTGTCTTCTTGAAAAGAGTGTTTATCGAATAGCTTCCAGTTAGTGATACCTTTATTTTGTCATGTGTCCATTGTACCCCCAGCACTGTGATGGGTACACAGAGATGAGCCAAATCAGGGAGACACATCTATCACTAAATAATGACATGGGGCATGCTGGGTGCCGTGATGGCATGTGCCAGGTCCTGTGGGCCATGCAGGAGGAGGGCCTACTCTGGAAGAGACAGGGATGCTTTTACATGAGACCTCGAGAATAAATAGGAGTGACAGGCTGAGCAGGAAGGTTTTCTAGGCAAAGACTGAAGGTGTCATGCCATGTCTTATTTGGAGAATTGTTTGTTAACTAAGGCTGGGGCATGTCTGATGCAGAGTGTAGCGTGACAGCTTTTGTGAGCTAAGCTAAGGAGTACAGGAGTTAACTAGACTGTCTTGCCAGACCCCGCTGGTGGTTCTGCACAGAACACGTATCTCAAACTCCCTTGACTCGGGAACTCTTTAAATCATGATATATTGGTGCTCCTGAAAGATAGTGCCTGTTCAAATGTAAGTGGGTGGTCCCGGATTTCATGTAGTTTCCACCTGGTCTCCCGTTCATGCACATACACACCCACCTTCATCCATCGCATTTGGTCTTTCCCAGGTCACAGATCTCATGATAAAGCATCTCGGGGTGGCCCTGCCTACCTGCCAGGTACCACCACTGAGGGAACAGCCAGTGAGGGGTAACTGCCTTGCTGCCAAGTCAGTATTTGAAGAGAATCCTTGCTGCTCCCCCTTCTGGGGTCTCCACCTCAACCCCATCCTCTCCTCCTCCTTGGCAGGGTTGGTGGGGCTGGGTGAGGGCAGGGACAGCTCTGGGTTATCTACAGACAGCCTCACACGTATCCACTAAGGTCCCACTTTGGGGATTGTGTTTTTGGTAATGGGTAACAAGTGACTGCAGCCTCACTTGGGGGAAATCTCATGGCTGGTGAGAGGTTTGGAGATGGAGGGTCATGGGCCTGGGCTGGATCAGAGGTCTCAGCCAGCAGGGCCTCCTCCCTGGGCACTCAGCACCCAGGGAGTCTCTTAGCTACCTGGCGGCTAGCATGGGCCTAGGGTAGGAGTACCTACAGAGGCCATAATTGGGGATTTTATCATCTTGTTTTAGCTCCTCTGGAGCGGAAAGTCTGGAAGTCAGTGGAACCCCAAGCAGCTTGGCAGAGCCTGGCAGTGTCCTCCTGACAGTTGGTGGCAGCACAGGCCACGCTTTGAGTCACAGGCATGTTCCTCTGGGCTTCCCCAGAGGGGTCAGGTGGAAACTGAGCCCAGGAGACCCTTTAAACTGGCTTTGTGAAAGCCACAGGCAGCAGGTTTGCTTGTGCTGTTTCAGCCTTAAACCCGGGTTAAGCATTTTCAAATGCATCCTGCCCCAAGCTTTCTAGGCATCTGTCAGTGGGCCTCCTGAAAGCCCTTCTTATTCACATGCAGTTCTGACCAGAAAGCTCCCTGCATCTCCTCACCTGCTGAGACCCTTCTCCTCCCGCAGGTCGATGGAAGTCTGGTAACCCAGCCATCACTCCCCAGAACGATTCCCTGTCGTCTCTCAAGCTAGAAACTCGAGGAAGATCGGTGTCTCCCCTTTCATTATCCTAGTGTCCGGGGGATGAAGCCTCCGGCTCTACAATCAAGACAGATAGACTTGTTTTACCTCCAACCCTCTGCCTCTAACTGGAGCCCCAAGTTTTATACCCCGGCACCAACTGAAGGCCCATTAACCAGCAACTGGCTCTCTAGTCATTTTGCTAGGAGAACTAGTTTGTTATCTACTAGGCTAGTCTGTCTGTTGTAGGAAGGGGTTTGAGAGAAGAAATCCCTTCCAAGTATCACTGTGGGTGCCTGGTTGAGCCCCGAGGAGGTTATGCTGTCACTGGGTGTGCACTTTGGGTACGAAGGAAATTAGTTATCTCTCTCCAGGCCTGCACAGGGCTGCTGGTGTGGCAGTCACGGTCCAGGCTAGAAGAGGAGGTCTGGGTTTCACCTGGTCCATGGACACCACTCAGGGGGCGGATGCAGGGCAGAGCCCAGGAGAGGAGCAGCTGCCTGGGGCCCCCCTCCCCACACCACCTCTCTGTTTCCGCCCTGGCGCACAGACCACGTGTCAGGCCACGTCTCCTCACAGCTGAGAAATGTGACCATGGAGATCAGGAGGATAAATACATTCATTCTCCATCTCAGCGTGGGACGGGGGTGGGGGAGCTGCCCTGAAATGCACTCCAGGAAGGTCTCCAAGGGAGGCCTTTAATTAGTGCCTGGGGGGTATAAAACTTGGGGCTCCAGTTAGAGGCAGAGGGTTGGAGGTAAAAAGGGCAGAGGGAGGGTCCCTGTGGCCCTACAGCCAGGGCCCATATTTCCCTACTCAAAATCCAGATCTGTGATTTGACTGGAGGACCCACAGCTGCTATATCCATAGACCAAGAGCCTGCGGAGCCGCCTCCAGGTGTGTCCACCTCACAGCTCAAGGGCGCACGTGTTTCTCCCCCACTTGGATGGTGGAGAGTCCTGAGGAAGGGGAGCAGGAAGGACTCTGGTGGGAAAGATTAGGGACAGGTGCAGGCAACTTCCTAAGCCCCTAGTAACTCGGCAGCCTGTGCTCTTGGGCAGTTACTCCCCTGTCCAGCCACAGCAGGGTGATCTGTCCGAAGAGCAAAGGTGCCTGCTGTATATGCAAAATTGGGATGATTCAATATGCAAATGTACTCACAGAGGCTAGCGCAGGTGAAGTGCTTAGTAAACTAAAGACATAAGTGAACCAATAAGCTTCTTACCAAATCAGACCCCTCGCAGACATTTCCCTCTTAGCCAGAACAAACTTGCAGCTTCGGGGAAGTTTGAGGAGAAAAAAAAGTTGTGTCGTCCTCCCTGGTAAGGAGCCTGCAGTTTGGAAATCTTAAGAGGCCGAGCAGCAAGTTTGCACAGGAAAGAACAGAGTGCGGGGGTTCGTTGCCTCTGTCCTGCCTCTCTGTGAGCTCACTCGTGTCCCTGCTGAACCTCATCAGGGTCTGAATAACCAAGATCGAATGCAGTCAATGAAGCAGAACCATAGGAGTATCGTTTCATCCTGGATTTAACAATTTCAAGCTTTCAGCAGAGGTTTGTTCGGAGGAAAGGGAGGAGGGTCTTCATTCTCCATTTAAGAAAACCAGACCACAGCGTCTTCTTGAGATCCAAGGCCTCTGGTACTGGACCTGGAGGCTTTCAGCTCTGGGAGTTTATTGTAAACATCAGTGTCGCCAAAACCCACAACTGAGGGCTGTTCCTGGGAAGTGAGTGGATGGGTGAATTTTTCTTTTTCTTTTTTAAATTCCATAAATAACGTGGCTTCTCTCTCTGTATCTTTATGTCACATGGGCTCTGAATGTGCCCAGCTGGTCATTCTCTTTTATAGGTACATATGTGCCCATTTTATTAAAAGAAAGGCCTCTTACAATGCAGCTGGTAAGCTTCCTGCTTGCTAGTCCTCACAGATTCCTTGTTGCAACCGAAGCGGGTGTGTTACTTTGATAGTCATATGAAATAACCCTAACTTTGCCTGGGGATATTTATAACAAGACATGCAGAATTATTGCACCATAAAGGCTGCTTCGCTGATTCTTGCTGATTAGAAACTTAAAAAAAAAGCCGAATGGAATAAAAACCAAAAAGGCCCAGCCGCTGGTGTGGTGAAGTCAGGCGAACTGGAGCCGCGGTGGTTCCCCAGCCCTTTGATAGGTGAAGGTTGGAGAAGTTGGGCCAGCGCGGTGAGCTCCTTTCCCGAGGTGCTTCATGCGCCTCCTGCCTTCCCGCCCCAAGCTGAGGCCAAGAATGAATGACCTGGGAGGGACGGGCTTGTCTTTCTGCCACGCTGGGGGCCAGTGCCAAGTTTTGCTTTAGGAGAAATGAAGGCAGAGCAATCCCTGGTATTAGATGAGGCAAGCGTATTCCACCCTGCCCTCTGGCAGACAGGCCAAACAGGACGGGGCATTTTTAATTGATGCTAGGACCTTGCACGGATAAGAAGTTGGCAGGAATGGACAGAACCCTTTATTCTTCCTTCCAAGATGCCCATTTACCAGGCCCATCCTCAAGGGCATTGTGAAAGTGGGCCCAGTGGGGTTTCTTCCCTTGGCTGCTGGCCAGAATCAAACTGGTTTCATCAGGCCCTGAGTGTGGACGCAATGTGCGGTAATTGGTGCATTCAGCGTTGATCCTCGTGTTCCCTGAGTGCTGTGAGGCGCTTTCCCATAACCTCTCCTATTTTGCAGCTTGTCTTTGGCCCTAACCAACACCCTTTCCTCACCTCTGGTTGTCCTTCTCCACCCCTCCTCTGGCCACACGCACAGTTCACACATATATCACCCTTTATCCAGTAGAGTCAGATATTTCCCTGGGTCTAGCTCAGGTGGAAAACCTGCTTGGAAAGGAAAAGAAGTCTTTTCTTATTTCTGGGAGGTGACTGAAGAATCCTGCAGCATGTTGCTCTGGAGGCGTTCGACTCAATGCTCTGGTCACAGTGGGAAGAGCTGTTCTGTAGCGGCACCTTGGACCATGCCAGTCGCCAATCCTGGGGTGGGCGGCGGGCGTGGGAGGCTCCCCAACTGTGTTAAATAATGATACTGAATAGAATAAAAGAATAATGATCCTGGGAGCATTCATGCACCCCACACCCACCTTTCATAAAAGGCCACTGCTCCTAACTTTGGAGTTTCCTATGTGGCCCCTACCCTGTTCCTGTCCCCTTGTCTCTACACTAAAAGTAATCATCCTGAGTTGTGTATTCACCATTCCTTCGCCTTTCTTCATCTAACTAGCACTTTCTGTTTGCATATCTTTGAGCTTTACATGATGGAATGATACAGGACATAGCCTTCTGCAACGTGCTTCTTTCTGCCGGACACCAGGCTGCCGAGAAGCATCATTTGGCCACAGCTGTAAATTGTTCTGTTTCGCTGCTGCCTTGAGTCCCGTTGCGTGTAGACATTGATTGTGATGGACACTTGGGTTGTTTTCAGGTTTTTACTCTCCCAGGCTCCCTTGCTATGCTGTGTACATTCTAGACATGGCTCCTTGTTCAGGACTTTCCCTAGAAGTAAAGTTGCTGGATGATACGATTTGTACATCTTCAGTTTTCCAAGCAGCTAGGTCAGTCTACATTCCGACAAGTGGGGCATAGATCTACCACTCATTTCACATCCTTACCAACACTTGATATTGTTTTTAATATTTGCCAACCTGTTGGGCACGAAGTGATAGCTTGATAAATAGAATTGGTTTCTATTTGAATTCCCCTGTTGGTTAATGAGGATGGGTTTTTTTAACATGCAAATTGGCCATGGTGACACACCTATTCAAATCTTTTGCCTATTTTTCTTGACGGATTAATAGGTGGGTGTTCTTTATATGTTTTGGATACCAATCTTGAGTCACTTATGTGTGTTGCAAATATATTCTCCCAATTTTGGCTTATTCTTTCATTATGGTGGCTTTTGCTGAACAGAAGTTATTAACTTTAACAGTTACATTCTTTAATCTTTCCCTTTATAGTTGGTATAATTGTGTCTGGTTTCAGAAATCTTCCCCTTCTACATACAAATTCATAAACGTAGTTTCCTCTAGTGTCTTTTAAAAGTTTTACAGTTTTGTTTTTCACATTTAGCTCCTTAGCCCACCTGAAATTTGTTTGTTTGTTTGTTTTGTGACATGGTCTTTCTGTTGCCCAGGCTGGAGTGCAGTGGCACAATCATGGCTCACTGCAGCCTCAACCTCCTGGACTCAAGCAATCCTCCTGACTCAGCCTCTCAAGCAGCTGCGACTGCAGGTTCATGTAACCACACCTGGCTATTTTTTTATTTTTAGTAGTGACAAGTTCTCTCTATGTTGTCCAGGCTGGTCTCAGACTCCCAGCTCTGCCTCCCAAAGTGCAGGGATTACAGGCATGAGCCACTGTGCCTGGCCTATAATGACTTTATATAATGCTGGAGTTTGTGAGTGTTCCGGTTGTCTATGGCTGCATAACAGATTATCCTCAAAACTTAGTTATTTAAAAAATATCCAGGCTGGGCACAGTGGCTCACACATGTAATCCCGGCAGTTTGGGAGGCCAAAATAGGCAGATCCCTTGAGCCCAGGAGTTTGAGACCAGCCTGGGCAATGTGGTGAGACCATCTCTATAAAAGAAGTAGCTGGGTATGGTAGTGCCTGCCTGTGGTCCTGACTGCTTGGGATGCTGAGGTGGGAGGATTTTTTAGCCGGGGGAGGTGGTAGGGGGAGGGCGGAGATTGCAGTGAGCTGTGATCACACCGCCGCACTCCAGCCCAGGTGACAGAAGACTGTGTCTCAAAAAAATAAAAAATAAAACAATATCCACTTTATTATACCTACCATTTTGCAGGTTAGGGATCTGGGCAGGATTCAGCTCAGGAATATTGCCGTTCCCTATGGACTCGTTGAGGTCACTTGGTGGTATTAAGCTGGCAGATGGGCTGGTCTGGTGGGTTCAAGAGAGCCTCATTCACATTTCTGGCCCATTGATAGAACAACTGGAATTGCCTGGGATTGTCACTGCAGTGCTTTCTCTAGCTGGTGTTCTCAGGGCAGTCTTATGTCTTATGTGACAGCTCAGGGCTCCTCAACAGAGTGTTCTGAGACTAGGATGGAAGCCACAAGCTTCTGTTCACTAGCCTTAGAAGTCATTCAGTGCCACTTCTGCCATATTCTATTATGTTACATTTTCCATAGGTAGCTAGTAGTTTATGATTTTTACATCTACATTTCATAAGTGAGATTGCAAACTTCTTTTCAGGTACTATTCTTACCTGGTTTTGCTACCAAAGTTATGCAAGCCTCATTAAAATGAGATGGTGAGTCTTACCTACTTTTCTCTATTCTGAAATAATTTAAGACTAGTTTTCTTTCTTTCTTTCTTTCTTTTTGTTTTTAGAGACAGAGTCTCACTATGTTGCCCAGGCTGGTCTCAAACTCCTAGTCTCAAGTGACCCTTCCACCTTGGCCTTTCAAAGTGCTGGGATTGCAGGCATGAACCACTGTGCCCATTTCTTGAATGTTGGTAGAACTTGTGGCTAAAAGCATCTGTGCCTGATGTTTCCTTTTGTAGGAAGATTTTTAAACTGTTGATTCAATTTTTGTATTGATTATGGCTATTTGAGTGTTCTATGTCCTCTTGAGTTTGAGTTTGTTATGAAAAGTCATATTTATCTAGTAATTTGTTTCATCTACACTTTCAAATTTACTGGTATAATGTTTATAATAACCTGAAATCTTTGTAATGTCTGCAGCATTGGTATTTATGTCTCATTTTTTTTGTTTCTGACATTGTTACTTGTGTCTTCTCTTTTCTTGATCAATCTTGCCAGAAATTTATCAATTTTATTAGTTTTGTCAAATGATTTTTGGTTGTGTTGAGTCTATTATATTTTTGCCTTTTATTTCATCAGTCTCTTTTAGCTTTCTTTGGGATTATTCAATTCTTTTTCTATCTTAAATCATATGAATAGATGATTAATTCTATTATAAATTATATGCTTTATGGCCAGGCGTGGTGGCTCATGCCTATAATCCCAGCATTTTGGAAGGCCAAGGCAGGCAGATCACTTGAGGTCAGGAGTTTGACACCAGCCTGACCAACATGGTGAAGCCCTGTCTCTACTAAAAATAAATAAACAAAAAAAATTAGCCAGGTGTGGTGGCACACACCTGTAGTCCCAGCTACTCAGGAGGCTGAGGCATGAGAATTGCTTGAACCTGGGAAGCAGAGGTTGTAGTGCATGAGATCGCACCATTGCACTCCAGCCTGGGCAACACGGCAAGACTTGCAAAAAATAAAATAAAAATAAAAAATAAACTGTGTGCTTTAACTTATTTGAGGCGTTGGTTATTTATAAGCACACTTAAAACTTTTCAATCATTGGGAAATCATCTTTTTGCTGTTAATTTCTCATTTAACTGCCTTGTAGTCAGTGCGGTCTGTATGATACTAATACTTTAAACATTGTTGAAACTTGTTTTGGCTCAGTTGTCATTGAAAATAATGTCTCCTATAGTTGTTGGGTACAATTTTCTGTAACTATATATTGAGTCAATTTTATAGTGTTCAGATCCTCTATATTTGTACAGTTTTGGGTTTTGTTTTTAGTATTCTTGATATTTTAATTACTGGGATGGTTATAATAAATTCTTCTACCATAAAAGCAAATTTATCTATTTCTTCTTGTAATTGCATATGTTTTTGCTTTATATGTTACAGGCTATGTTATTAGGTATATACATGTTTAAAATTGTTATATTTTCCCAGGGAACTAAAACTTTAATCATTGTGTAATGATCCTGTTTCTTCCTAGTAGTGCTTCTTACATTAGAGTCTAACTTGTCTGCTATTAATTTAGGTATACCAGCTTTTGGATTAGTATTTGCCTGAAGTATTATTTTCTATTCTTTTTACTTTTAACCTTTTATGTTTTAAATATGTTTCCTATAAATAGCATATAGGTGGATTTTTAAAGCTGAAACTTAATTTATATTAATTGTGATCACTAAAATATTTGCACTTACATTTACCATTTTATTAAAAGCTTTCTATTTATCTTACCTTCTCTGTTCCTTTATCTTTCTTTTCTTGTCTTCTTTTATTTTTTCAATATTTACTTTCTTACTTTAACTTTTCATTATAGGTAATTGACACACATAACAAAAGTGGAGAAATATCTCTCAACTTCAGCAACGATCAACAAAGTTCATTTTATCTATCCTCTATACCTTCCCCATTACCCAACACTGGATTGTTTTTAAGCAAAACCAAGCCATCATATTATTTTATTCATAAATTCTTCAGTATGTGTATAATATTCAAGAAGTGTTTCATGAAAAAAAACTACATTACCATTATTACATCTTTAAAAATAGCAATTCTTTAATATCATTAAATATGCAGTGAGTGTTCAAATTTTCCTGTCTCACACACACAAAATTTTTTTGTTTTGTTTTTTTCTCTTGGATTGTCTGAAACTGGATCCAACAAGGTCCACCCATTTCTTTCTTCTTTTTGGAATAAACATTATTTTTCTTATGTAATTTTATTCTTACTAGTTTGGGAATGATACACTGTATTCTTTATTATTATTCTAAAAATTCTAACTTATCAGTCTGAAGTTAATCAGTATTTTTTCTCTCTAAATAGTGTATAGTTCAGAATACTTTAAATCCTATCAACAAACCCCTTCCCTCTTCTTAGATCATGTGCTATTGGTGTCTTGTATTTTGGTTCTAATTTTTAACTCTATAAGACATTATTATTACTTTTTTGTTTTGTTTTGTTTTTTGCAACAGGTCTTACTCTGTCACCAAGGCTGGAGTACAATGGTGCAATCTTGGCTCACAGCAGCCTCAACCTCCTGGGCTCAAGCAATTCTCCTGTGCCAGCCTCCCATGTAGCTGGGACCGGAGGTGCACACCATCACACCTGGCTAATTTTTTAATTTTTCTGATTTTTTGTAGAGCTGAGGTTTCCCTGTGTTGCCTGGGCTGGTCTTGAACTCCTGGACTCAAGTGATCTTCCTGTCTAGGCCTCCCAAAGTGCTGGGATTACAGGCATGAGTCACCATGCCTGGTCTGCTTCGTGATTTTTGACTGTGAGCTCACATCTGTAGGAATTACTTGATGCTGGGTTGAGTAAGTTTCTCTTGGGAAGGTTTGTACTTACCTCTTCCGGGCATCTGGGGGAACTACCAGTCATAGGCATCTTTTAACTAAATATTCAACCTGAGGTTTTTTTCTTCTACTCAGGTGTAAGGTTCAAAGAGGCAAACTCCTTGCATCCCCTTGAGGGAGGGAGTGGGTGAATCTATTGCCTAGTTAATTAACTGGAAGATATAACCCATTAGGGTTCTAGATTTATGGAGGGGCTCTTCTGTTAGCCTCCCCACCTTGACTGGGCCCTGTTTTTTTTACCCAGCAAGGCTGTGAAAATAAAAATTCAAGTTTAGAGTAAATATTATCAAGATATAAGGTGGCATTAGAATTCTGCTTATTTTTCTGGGCTTTCACTCTCACCTTTGCTTGGTTTTCAGTCACTCACCTTTTCTTTATTTATTTTATTGCCAAACTCATCAGTACTTTCTGTATATCTGCATTGTTCACTGTTTTCCACATGAGGATAGGCCAGAGTATCTTCTTCATCAGACTTTCAGAAGCTCAAGTCCTCTCGACAGTTACTATCCTAGTTCCTATTCCCAGAGTGCCAGTTCTTGCTAGACAAAGTTTTGGGAGCTTCTAGCTTCATTCACCTGAATGTTCGCTGCTATTTAAAACCTTTTTTCTCTTGGCCTTGACCCGTAGCCCTCTGCTTTCCTACAAGTATGGAGAGACTATCAGGTATGAGTTCTCTCCTTCCTGTCCTCTCTACTTTATCATACCTCTTTATCCACTTAATCTTTCCTACTTATTCTTCCCCCTAAAGTCTCACTTGGAGAATTGCCCCTCCTTTCTAAGGCCAAATCTTCTACCCTTGCTATGAATTCCACTTTTGTGCCCAAAATTCCTCTTTCCTTGCTCATCATCTTTTGCCAATTATATTCTTACTAATCTTTCAAGACTGAGTTTAGTACTTTCTCTCCTGTGATGCCTTTTGAAATGTCCCTTCCACCTCCATCCCAAATGTCCTCTCCAGACTCCAAGAACACCTTATTGTTTTTTGTTTTGTTTTGTTTTGTTTTGTTTTGTTTTTTGAGACAGAGTCTTGCTCTGTCGCCCAGGCTGGAGTGCAGTGGCCGGATCTCAGCTCACTGCAAGCTCTGCCTCCCGGGTTCCCGCCATTCTCCTGCCTCAGCCTCCCGAGTAGCTGGGACTACAGGCGCCCGCCACCTCGCCCGGCTAGTTTTTTGTATTTTTTAGTAGAGACGGGGTTTCACCGTGTTAGCCAGGATGGTCTCGATCTCCTGACCTCGTGATCCGCCCGTCTCGGCCTCCCAAAGTGCTGGGATTACAGGCTTGAGCCACCGCGCCCGGCCCTTATTGTTAACATAACATTGACGTAGGACTTACACTACTGTAAATATTATTTGCATAACCGTCATTTCTCCTTCTAAATTGTGAGTTCCTTACAGAAGACACCATTTTCTGCATTATTTCTTACTGTGCGGAACATACTTTGCACATAGTGGCTCGTTGTAAATGCTTCTTGCCTTCCTTAGAAATCAGTCTCTTCAACAATCTCTTTTCTTTACTCTGTCATCATTTTCACTAGATCCCTCCTTTCTATGGTCAGACACATTCAAGTATTTTGGAACTTGAAGGGAAAGAAAAAAAATCTTTGCTTAATCCTGCTGTTTCCCTTTTTATCTTTCTTTTTCTAAATATCTTAAACATATGGTCTGTGACTTCTGTCTTCTTTCTTTACCCTGCATCTTTTTTTAACCATCTGTAATCTGACCTCCGCTCTCACCACTCTACTTAGACTACACTCTTAAAAATGAGTTTCCTTCTGATTACCACCACAATGTCCTCTCTGCAGCTTCTGTTTGATACTCTGAGCACTCCTGGTGGGAGAGTGACCTCTGCCCATTGTGGCCCTGGGGTGCTGCCAGGGTCTCCTGCCCTCTGACCACTCTTCCTTCCCTCCGCCCAAGCCTGTTCTCAGCTCACAGCTTTCCTTCCTATACTGAGGGACCCCCGGCCCACGTTTGTGACTTTAGCTATTATGGATGGGGCTGCTTTTCGCATCTTCATTCTCCTCCCCTGATTTCTTCTAAAGCCAAAAATCTAAATTCTCAAATTCTAGACATTTTCATTTGATGCCCCTCTGCTCAAGAAGGCTCCCTTTCCTCAATATGTTCATCTCTTCCATCACTTCCTGGTTCCTTTAGGCTCAGCAGTCTCAGTTTTGTTTGATCTTTCCCAATTTCTCATTCCCTGCTTTCTCACTCCCTATGAAGGTGGCTCAATCTCCACAAAATCTCCCTCGATTCCAGCTGTCTTTGCTTTGGTTTAGGACTCATCCCTGGATGAGGGCACCAGGCTCCCTGGCTATGCCTCTGCTATCATGTTCTTTCCTTTCTCAGTCCTCTTGCACATATTCTAAAAATTCCATTCAAGGTCTGATGGAGGTCTACGGAAAAAGATGATGGATTAGAGAATCCGACAAGTCAGGATCTGAATCCCAACTTCACTACTTACTGGCTGCGGGGTGTCAGTTTCCTTCATTTCTGTGAGAGGAATGTCACTCATCACATAGGATTTTAGTGAAAAGTAAAGTGACCTATTAATGATAAAATTACCTTTCTATATGTTTTTATTTTTAACAGATCAATAAGCATTTTCAGAGCAATTATGTCAATTCCCCAAGGTCACAGTCTATAAAGCAGAGCCGGGTTTTTCACATATCTCACAAAGCAAGGTGAATATAAGCTTTAAATTCATCTATATTAATTAATGAATCCATATTCCTAATGCCTAGTAACAAATCTTACATTCACTCAGTTCTTCAGGAACCAAGAGAAGACACTGATCCTGAGGGGGCTGGAGCAGCTCCAGGTCAGTGTCGGGGCCGAGACCAGCATTGGAAGAGAAGGCGTGCGGCTTAGCGTGGAGACCAGGAGGGGAAATGGTGAGGAAAGAGGGCGTACCAAGATGCCCTGCCCAGGATGACTATCACTGGAAAATGAGGAAGGATGTGGAGCTCATTGTGTATTTTTATGACGTTGAGCGGATTTAATCCTTTTCTGCCTAGGGCTGTTCACTCTTCATGAATGTCTTGGGGATTTGGCCAATTGTGAGAATGTTTCTGGTGATATTAAACCTCATTTTATGAGGTTGGTGGCCATTACTTTCAAACCATAAATCTTATCCTTTAAAAAAATGGGTATGATCCCTTTGAAAAATCCCATTTGATGATGAGAAGTTTGGTCGTGGAAAATACTCACATAAAATTCGGGATCCCCTTTTTTGCCTCAGGCTTGAATGTGGGCTGGGGTCAGACATTCGGAGCAGTGTGAGGGGCAAGAACCTCACGAAAGCCTCTCTGACTGATGCTGCGGTGGAGCAACGAGAACACCCAGTGGCATAAACGTTCAGAGACAGTGGAGAAAAAGGAAGGAGGATGCACCCTAGTCCATGACACCCGCCCTGCGCGTTGCTAGTTGGGGTCACGTGTCCAGCTTCTCCAATATGGCGGCTGCGTGCCCGGCCCACTTGCTGTACTCTCCTCGTGGCCGGAACTGTGGCTCTCCCTTCACCTCACGCCCCAGATCAATGGCTCTCGGTGGCCATTCATTCAGAACTCCCTGAATAAGAGTATTCTGTGGTAAATTTTGTTTGGGGAATGCTGCAGGCTGTTTTCCCCTGCTGGAGATTCCCAGTGAGTATCAGCAGTTTTGATAAAGACTTTTTTTTTTTTTTTTTTTAAGCAAACAGCCAGCAGAGCCAGCCGCTGGGACCCAGGGGTCTGAGGTTGTTCCCAGGGCCCAGGTCAGGCGCTGTAACCCACACACCTATCTCCAGAGACTCATTTCCAACCTGCTCGGGACCCAAGAAGGCTCAGTTGTTCAGATCTAAAAACCCATTAAATAATTTTCCTCTCCATTCATTCTTCTATATGATAGCAGGGAGAAAATCTGCTTTTGTGCCAGACAGATGTGCGGTTACTAATTTAACCAGGTAAAGTATGGTTGAGGGATGTCAAACCCCAGGCAGTGTTCTTGGGAGTAGCTTCCATTGTTATGGCCCCTGAAGACACTTGCTGACTTAAACAGGTCAGGGGCCGCAGGGATGGGCCATTGTGATCAGGAGAATCTCTGAGGCCCCCCTCCAGGCCCATGGCTAGAGGCCAAAGGACACAGATAAAATCCATGGCAGTGAGTTCACAGGAGACACCTGGTGCCACTGGGCAGGACCTCATACGGGGTTTTGGGGGAAATGAAAACAATAATTTTGTGAAAAATCAACCTTCCTCCCCAATCATTGCTAACCCCTTGCCATCTCTGAATATTTCAATTTTAGAATATTTGTTTTAGGGAACTGGGCAGAAATGACAACAGTTAGCCCATATGTGTTGGACCTTCCCTGTGTGCCAGATGTTTTTAAATGGCCTTCATGTCCATCTTCCTAATCATGGCACTGCTGTGACTTGTGGCAATGGAGTATTATGCCCATTTTACAGATGAGCAAATCAAGGCTTAGCCCTCCATGAAGTAGTGTGCCTCCAGAGCCCAGGCTCCCCCTTTCTGCCTGTTCTGCCTCAGGGTAGTTTTGAGTCTTCCATGGAGTCTTCTACAGATTCCAGGCAGAAATGTAAGCACCAGAGAAATAACCTAAGAAATCGCACCTACTTTTGCAAGGCTGCCACCTTCCCTGCTGCCTTGTGGAGAGGGCCTGGCTAGCTTCTCAGCACCATGAGCACAGCAGACCCTTTTTCTTTCCAGGGCCGCTTGGAGGAGGGAAGACTCTGTCCTGGCGCTGGCCCTCCTGTGCAACTCAACTCGTGACCGATCCTGCAGATCACAGGAGACCCTGCAGCGCTGGAAGAACCCAGAGTTCAGGGCAAAGGGGAGCTTCGAGCACTCCCAAAAAATAGGTCCTTGCCTGTCATTTTTAAATGAGGTTTCTTTTCTTTTCCCCAGCTTCTACTTTCTCCTAGGCATGGGGTAAGAGAATTTATTTTCTTTTTTCTTTTGAGATAGGGTTTCACTCTGTCATGCAGGTTGGAGTGCAGTGGCACAATCACTGCTCACTGCAGCCTTGACCTCCCAGGCTCAAGCAATCCTCCCACCTCAGCCTCGCAAGTAGCTGGGACTACAGGTGTGTGTCACCATGCCCAGCTATTTTTTTTCTTTTTTTCTTTTTTTTGTATTTTTGTAGCAACGAGGTCTCTCCATGTTACCCAGGCTGGTCTTGAACTCCCGGGCTCAAATGATCTGCGAGCCAGGGCCTCCCAAAGTGCTGAGATTACAGGTGTTAGCCACTGCACCAGGCCAGTAAAAGAATTTCTTAGAAAGTTTTGGGATGAATTTGGCCACCTTTGCTGTAGAATATGTAGAAGGAGAATTTAAAAACTTCTTTGTTGGCAGGACTTAAACCTTCTGTGTTGCTGTTCTGTAAGGGCAGCGCTAGCTCCTGACCCCAGCAGTAATTTCCATGCCTTCTTTTCCCAGCTGCAGGGAGGGACCCTGGATCATTGACTGGGCCTCACCGTCTGGAGAAGAGATTCTGCAGAAGTTGTCTCTGGAGTGAGTTTCTGTTTAGTTGGATAATTTGTGTATTTAATGACATACAACTTTTCTTTTTTTCAAAGAAACAACCTTGTCAATATCCCACAAAAGATCAAAATATATATTTTTAAATCTTACATTTAAATAGAAAGTAATATAGCCATAATATAAAGACACTCCAAGTACAATCCAAGTACACTAGGCTAGACTGGAGGTTGCAGTTGGTTCAGGCAAGATTCATACCCCGAACTGCACCAGATAAGCAGCTTCCCAGACCAGCAGCCCGTACAGTGACACCGGGCCCCTAACTGGCACCCTGCACTTGGTTTAATGCTTCATGTTGCTGCCATGACATTCTGAACACTTTTTGAACAAGGGGCCCTTCGCTTTCATTTTGCTCTAGGCCCCATGAATGGTGTAGCTGGTCCTGCTCTGCTGGTTCCCTGTTCCCTGCAGAATGATATCCAGATGCCCTCCACATCCATTCCCACTGCCGGGTGAGCCCCTCTAGGCAAACAACATGGCCAAGCCGTCCTCACCCCGAGGTCTGGCACCGTGCCTGGCAGGACTCAGCCGGCAACCGAGGACTAAAGGAAATTTTGTAAAACACCATAAAGGGGCTTGTTCTCTATCCATATAAAATGGAAGCTCTTTCTATCCTCTCAAAATATCCCTTTTTCAAATCAAACTCATTTCCTAGCTAAAAGCCATTATCAAACACCAGGCTCACCTCTTGGTTGTACACGCGGGTGTTTATTAAGGCCACCCATAAACTTAAAACACCTTCGTTCAAATCTGATTTCTTTCATTTCTTTTTGTGTTATTCTTACAGTGGAGCTTCAGATTTTGTTAAAGGAAGCCTGTCTCTAATGTACTGTTTTAACACGAGTTTCTTTTAACTGACTAACCAAACACCCCAGGGTAGGTGACTGGCCCAGCCTAAGTAGGATGGGCTGTAGGCTCTTGAATTGTCCTGGTCTCAGGGCAACTTCTCCAGCAAGAGCAAACACAGGTCCTAAGGCCTACAAAATGTTTTAACTTAAAATTCTTTTGAAATCACAAGAAGAAATAAATTTGATTCATATATATAATATGTAACATGTAAACCCAGCCTGGATTATATTTGTCTCCTGCTCTGCTGTGAATGTTTGTCCCCACCGAAATTTATGTTGAAACTTAATCCCCAATGTGGCAGGATTGAGGGGTAGAACCTTTAAGGGGTGACTGGGTCACGAGGGCTCTGCCCTCATGAGTGGATTAATCCATTCAAGGATTAATGGGTTAATGCATTTTCATGGGAGTGGGACTGGCCACCTTATAAGAAAAGGAAGAGAGACCTGAGCTAGCGTGTTAGCCTGCTCAGCCCCCTCGTGGTGTGACGTCCTGCAGCAACTCTACAGCATCCCCAACAGCAAGAGGGCCCTCACCAGATGTAGTTCCTCAACCTGGCACTTCTCAGCCTCCGTAACTGAAAGAAGTAAATTCCTTTTCTTTATAAATGACCCAGTTTCAGGTATTCTGATATAAGCAACAGAAAACAAACTAAGACATCTTCATATCAATGCAATCTCAAATTACATTTGTAGTATTTTTTGGAAGAAGGGCCTTACGAAGGCAAAGATGCCTCGGGACCCTAGAAGTTACGGCGGCTGTATGTGGTCAGCATTACCTATGTTACTGGACCTTCTGCCCTCCGGCTTTATCCACAGCAAGAAGGTAAGCCAGTTATTTTGTTTGTTTGTTTGTTTTGAGATACAGTTTTACTCTTGTCGCCCAGGCTGGAGTGCAGTGGCGTGATCTTGGCTCACTGCAACCTCCGCATCCTGGGTTCAAGTGATTCTCCTACCTCAGCCTCCCAAGTAGCTGGGATTACAGGTGCCCACCACCACAGCCGGCTAATTTTTGTATTTTTAGTGGAGACGGGATTTCACCATGTTGGCCAGGCTGGTCTTGAACTCCTGACCTCAGGTGATCTGCCCAACTCGGCCTCCCAAAGTGCCGGGATTAAAGGCATCAGCAACTGCGTCCGGTGGTAAGCCAGTTTTGAAGGTGTACTGGCAGTGGGTGGGAAAAGTGCTCTGTGATTTCCCATGCAGCCCTGCGAGAGAACACCAGGTTGTGATCGTGGCTTCACGGACAGAGGGCTGCTCTGACTGCCAATCCCATGAGGTTGGAGTGCCTTCGGAAAAGCCCGAGGTGGTCAGGTCAGTGCTCAGCCCAGCCTGGGTGCCATTTCCTTTGGGTTTACTCACTGGAGCTGCCCCAGCCCTCCAGGTGAGGCATAGAGTGGGGTGCATATGCCCCTTCCATGGGACAAATGCCCTCTCATAGCCTGGGGACCCAGGCAGCTCTCAGGAGGAGTCTTTGCTGGAGTGGATTCCTATCGGACAAGCTTAGTTTGTGCATTTATTTTTTCAGGAAAATTCCTTTCAACCTCTGGATTTGTGAAGTCCTGATAAGTGTGTATTAAACAGAAAAGGTTCTCTGTACCTCATGAATACATTAATTAGCACCTCTGTATCCTAGGGCAGCAGGTGCCTTGGGACAGATGTCATTAAACTGCTCTGAGGTCAAGTGCATGGAGCACACAGTGCACTGGGCACAGGGAGGCAGCCCTGAGTCCCTGCAGAGGCCCTGGACAAACACGTAGGCCATGGATCAAGGTCTCCGCTCCAGCTCTTCTCGCTCTGAGGACAGGACCCTTTCCAAGTACTGTCTGGAGGCCAGGTTCTGGGCAAAAGATCTTCTTGTACTTTTCATTTGGACCCTCACCACAATCCTCTGAGAAGGCAGATGAGGAAACTGATCTTCCAAGAGGTTGCAGAGAGGCGTGCCGAATCGTTCAACGGATGACCCTCAAGTGGCCTGGTGGCTTCCTGCTTGCTGTCTTCATGTCCTGGGCAACTGGCATTCCCAGCACCTCCCCGAACAGCCCACATCTATGCTCAGACTGCCCTGCACTCCTGCGCCATTTGTCCGTCCCCCTCAAGACTCCCTTTATGCCCAACACAAAGGAAGAACAAGGGGGACAGGACCCCTCCCCTCCAGCGCAAGCATAGCACAGCCTGCGCTCTGAGCAGGATGCTGAGAGTGTGCAGGACAGACCCAGGCACCTGCAGACCCTCCTCCCTGTGAGGTCCCACCTGCTCCCCATGACACTGTGCAGTTGCCTGTGCCCCTTAGCATAACCAAGGTCAGGCACTGGTCCCAAGGTCATACAGATAGCAAGGGCCAGAGCTCAGATTTAAACAAAGCTAAGTGATTCTAGAACCTGTGTGTGCCAAAGTCCTGCATTCTACCTAAGTGCTGAGTTTTTGTTTTTTTGTTTTTTTTCATCCAAAACAGCCTACAGAATCCCGGCCTTGGCTTTCTCGCCAGACTTCTGGGAAGGTCAAATGAGATAATATATGCAAAAGCACTGTGTCAGTGAAAAGTGCTCTGCTTCCTGGTCTAATAACCCTCCCCAACCCACTCACAGCTCTTCATTTTCAAATTCCTTAGTGAGCAGTTGGTTTCGTTGTCTTGATTTGGGGCAGTAATGATTTCTGAGAAGCAGGTGATTGATGTGGGCAAATTCAAAGCCCTAGGGGGCTGCATTGCAGCACGGTGTGGAGATGAGGAGATAGAGGGCTGGCCAGATCCTGAAATCCTAGTTTTTTTCTCTCCCTCTCCCTTGCTTCCTCCTTTTCTTCCTTCAGCCTTTCTTCCATCAAATATTTGTGGAGCTGGAACTGGGCTTCACTATCCTATTCCAAGGCTCTGTACTGGGCACGGGGAGGCTGCAATGAATAAACAGATGAAGAAGCTCCTCCCAGAGACTGGAAGAATGGCACGAGGTGAGCGGGCAGGGAGGGCAGCCGCAACCTGTTATTCTTTCACATGGAAATCTGAAAGAGTGGGATCATCTTCTTATTTTTTTTCAGTTATTCTAAATGTAGACCTCTGTGTGGAGGTGAGATAAGATGGAAAGATGAGGGGATGAGGAGGAAAATGGTAATAGAAAGTCATGAGTAGTGACTTTTTCTCCTGGAAAATCACTCTGTTGGTTTATTTAACTGAGCCTTGGGGTCTTTCAAAGGTTGGATCTAGATCCTTAAGTCCAGTGCCGTCCAGAATTTCCACCAAGTGGCCCCGGAGGCAGAGGAGAGTGAATTACTGTCCCCAGAGGAGACTCAGACTGAGCATGAAGCTGCCAGACATGCGGGAGATTTCTGAAATGTCTTTTGTGATTTGAAAATTAATGTAATTTTGGCATGCTTTTCATAACACAACTGTTTGTTTTAATATAAAAATCAGCCTTCCAAGAATGCATAGTGTATGATTCTGTTTATATGAAATGTCCCAAACAGGCAAACCTGTAGAGATGGAAAGTGGATTTGTGGTTGCCAGGAGCTGGAAGGACTGCGTGGTGGGAGGTGGTGGCTGAAGGAAATGGGTTTCTCCCATTTGGGGTGATGGAAATGATCTAAAATTGATGGTGGAGATGCTGGGAAAACTCTGTGAATACACTAAAAAGCACTGAATTATACATTTTCAATGGTTGAATTATATGGGATGTGAATTATATCTCATAAAACTGTTTAAGAAAATGAAAAACTGTTTCTTCCAATCTCCAAGTAAAATTGGCATTCTGGGAAGATGAGTAACTTGTAGCTTTTTGCCACTGAGTAATGGGCCTAAATGCACCCATCTGAAAAGCAAGATTCTGGTCCAACTCCATTAATCTATAGAAACCTGAGAAGGTGATGTGACTTGCCCAAGGCCACACAGAGTAGGAAGAAGAGCCAGTGCAGGACAATGAGGTGTGCCTCCACGTGCACTGGACCTGCCCAGTTGGTTCAGTCACACTTGCTCCCTGGCCCATGTCATTAGCTCTCTTCTATGGGCATTCTCTGGCTTTCCACACCCTAGATGTCCTCAAAACAAGTGACTGTGCCTGCAGATCCCTCATGCCCACCTTGAGTGGCAGGAGAAGGTGGGGCCCCACCCATTCCTGCCTTGGGCCCTGTTGAACCAAAGGCCAGCTCTGCTTTGAGAGGCTGTGGGAGTGAGAGGCACTATCTGTTTAATCTTGGAAGAGGTAGTGGTATCTGGATGGAATCTCAGCCAGGACACTTTCATCCTCCCTGCCTGGCATTGGGCAAGCTGTGAATGTGAGCTTTGGGATCAGATGCGAGGATGGATCATGTAGGAACCTGCAGCCCCATATCCTCTCCTTCTCCAAATGACTTCATGCCAGAGGATCCATGGATGTGTCCAGAGAATGGCCCGGCCCCTTCCTGCCACACCAACCTCCTCAGCTAGAGGCAGACTCAGATGGTCTCTGGTAACCTCAGACCTCCCTTCTGTGTGGTTCTATCTGGTTCTGACATCCAGTCTTCAATGAGCTTCTCACAAAAGTCCTGTGAGATAAGCAAGGTGAATGCTGTTTACCTTCATTTTTCAGGGGTGAAAACCAAGGCTTAAAGCATGCAAGTTATTTGCCCAAGGTTTTTCAGCCACAAATGAAGAAGCTGAGTCTGCTCCACACCTGTGAACCAGGCTATTTCCACCACGACCTGAACTCAGATAGCACCAGCCCATGGAGAATAGTCCAGAAGGCTGCCCCATGGCCTTAAAGGACAGTGTGAGCATTAATCACAGCCTGTTGCATTTGAAGACCACTCCGGAACAATGTCGTTTTCAATCTATGCTCGAGGCTGAACTTGGATTGGAAAGATGGGAGAGACAGCAGGCCTGGGTGTATTCGGATTATTTCCTAATAACTCACTCTCTCCTCCCTCCTCTCTTTCTTGAAAGTGAGTGGTTAGGGATGAGCGGTTGTAGGCAGAGATGGCAGTGTGAGATATTTCACCAAAGAGTGGGTGTTTAACCACCACCTGGCTAGGAGATGGCCAACATGTCCCAGAGATGATTCTAACAGGGAACTCTTCCGGGCAGAGCCCAGCGAAGGGAACCGGGAAATTCGGGGGCAGGGCAATCCCACTTTCTCTGTCAGGTGAGATCACCTGCGCAGTGGTTTGAGTTCAGGCATCTTACTTTCTTTTAATTAGATTCATAGGATTAAAAATTATCTGCTTATCTAGTCCAATATTTTTAAAGCAAAATCTGCAGAATCTCCCTCTTTTTTTTTGAAAAGAAATAAACATCCATAAATCTGAGAAAAAGCAGAGCTGGAAAAAAAGGTGGGGGCATCTTGGAGGATGAACTACCTGGAGCCCCATTTTGGCAGCTCTTGAGAATTCTGGAATTCCTCTGAAAACTACTGATTTAGTCTCTTGTTTCCCATTTGAGAAAACAAAATATAATACTGCGATCAAGGTTCTGTTTTATGGAGATCTCACTGTGTATGCATCTTTTTATTATTCCAGCAGCCCCACAAAATGAATGTTATTTTCTTGGATTATCAGAAGAGAAATATGAGACGCAGGTAGGTTGAGAAAATTGCTCCAAGTCACTTCGGGAATGTGCGCATGGACAAGGGAGGTCCACCTGGGATTGTCCAGCTGCAAGACCAACACAGAGCCAAGTCGGGAAACACGGATTTCCCATCAAACCTGGGTTCTGTGAAACCAAGATCTTAATGGTAACTCAATGTAAATTTGTTTTTCTGCCTCTAAAAGGGCCACCTTTCCTTGACACCTACTTTGAACAGCAGAAGGGCCTTGACTGGTGAGATTCTGTAATGTACATGGCTTTTGGTATCCTAGAGGAGATGTCGGCAGTTTGCCCATATTGATAAAAAAAAGTCAAGCCAAGTCCCCAAGTCACCTTGGGGACTTGTGTCTATCCCTGATTCAGATTCATGTTATGGCTTAGAAATGTCTTCAACCTACTAGCTGGCATTTAGGCAGGAAAATCAGCATCACAGAAAGTTAGGAACTTTGGGCCAGGCGCAATGGCTCACGCCTGTAATCTCAGCACTTTGGGAGGTCGAGGCAGGTGGATCACCTGAGGTCAGGAGTTCAAGACCAGCCTGACCAACATGGAGAAACCCCGTCTCTACTAAAAATACAGAATTAGCCGGGCGTGGTAACGCATGCCTGTAATCCCAGCTACTCGGGAGGCTGAGGCAGGAGAATTGCTTGAACCCAGGAGGCGGAGTTTGTGGTGAGCCGAGATCGTGCCATTGCACTCCAGCCTGGGGACAAAAGTGAAACTCCATCTCAAAAAAAAAAAAAAAGAAAAAAAAGAAAGGAACTTTGGAAGCATTCTGCCCAATGTCCTCATTTTACAGATTAGGAAACTGTAGGATGGTGTAGCAAAAAAAGAAAAGGAGGAGAAAGAGGAAGAGAGCATGTCCCAGTGGGCCGGAAGCCCCCAGCAGCATGGTATGGTCATGGGCTAAGAGTGTCTGCTTTGGAGAGAGTAGTGGTAAGAGCAGCCACAACTCATTCATCAGCAACTATCCATGAGAACTTGCTGTATGCCAGATACTGTGCTGGGGGTATGGGATACACAGATAAACAAAATGTATGAACATCTGGCCGGGGTGTTTGGTGGCTCATGCTCTAATCCCAGCACTTTGGGAGGCTGAGATGGGACGATCGTTTGAGGCCAGGAGTTCGAGACCAGCCAGGTCAACATAGCAAGACCCTCCATCTGTAAAAATTAAAAAAAAAAAAAAAAAACTAAATAAAACAAAAAACAAAACATATGAAGATCCCTGTCCCTGTGAGCTCGCAGCTAGTAAAGTGAGCTAGACATTAAAAAATAATAATATGAGTCTAGGAGCAGCGGCTCACACCTGTAATCCCAATACTTTGGGAGGCCAAGGTGAGAGAATTGCTTGAGCCCAGGAGTTTAAGACCAGACTGGGTGACATAGTGAGACCTCGTTTCTACAAATAATAAAAAATTTAGCTGGGCATGGTGGTGTGTGCCTGTAGTCCCAGCTATTTAGAAGGCTGAGGTAGGAGGATCGTTTGAGCCCAGGTGGTAGAGGCTGCAGTAAGCCAAGATGGTGCCACTGCACTCCAGCCTGGGGGACAGAGCAAGACCTTGTCTCTAAATAAATAAATAAATCATAATAAGAGAAATTGCTTAATGTATACAAGGTATATTATTCAGATGATGGTTACACTAAAAGCCCAGACTTCACCAAAAGTGATATATCTATGTAGCAAAACTGTACTTGTACCACTTAAAGCTATACAAATTAATAATAATGATGATCTTCAAGGTTTGTTGATTACGCAATCCAGGAGTGTAAAGTTTTTGACAACATTCTTCCAATGTAAATGTAGTTGTTTCTAAATTATCTACATGTGCTTCTATAGTATTATATATGTTTAAATACACCCCTAAAATAGAAAATATTAACATATAGAAATAGAAGTTGTAATTCGCTCTACTCTCTCCAGTTGGACTATGTTGTAAATAGGTCTGCAGCACTCACTTGGGAGAGCTCTGGACCGGGCAGCCACCCCACGAGCTGGGACATTTAGGAGTCCTGAGAACAGATGTTTAGTTTTAGGATAAAAGAGAACCGAGCTCCACTCCTCTTTTCTTCTATCGTTGCTTCATTCAATTTTAAAAATTGTGGTAAAATACACATAACATAGACTTTACCATTTTAACTATTTTTAAGTGGACAGTTCAGTGACACTGAGAATATTCACAATGTTATGCAACCTTCACCACCATGCCTCGCCTCTCCAGAACTCTTTTTTTTTTTTTTTTTTTTTTTTTTTTGAGACAGAGTCTCACTCTGTCGCCCAGGCTGGAGTGCAGTGGCACGATCTTGGCTCACTGCAAGCTCTGCCTCCTGGGTTCAAGCGATTCTCATGCCTCAGCCTCCCAAGTAGCTGTGATTACAGGTGTGTGCCACCATGCCTGGCTAGTTTTTGTATTTTTAGTAGAGATGGGGTTTCACCGTGTTGGCTAGGCTGGTCTTAAACTCATGGCCTAAAGTGATCTGTCCAGCTCAGCCTCCCAAAGTGTTGGGATTACTGGCATAAGCCACCGTGCCTGGCCTCTCCAGAACTTTTTTATCTTCTAAACTGAAACTTTGCACTCATTACAGAATTACTCCCCATGTTTCCCTTCCCTCAGCCCCTGGCAACCACCTGTCTACTTTCTGTCTCTATGAATTTGGTTGTTCAAGGTCTGTGTCTATACTGTAGGCCTATTATTAGTTATAAGCTCCTATGATACTCCAAGTAGAACTTTGGCATTTAGGATTCAGTGGTGAGCAAAGCAAATGAGGATTCTACCCTCCAACCTGCCTCAGTCTACTTTAACTAACTTTATGTTTTTTTGTTTTTTGTTTTTTTGAAACGGAGTCTTTCTCTGCTGCCCAGGCTGGAGTGCAGTGGTGCAAACTTGGCTTGCTGCAACCTTTGCCTCCCAGGTTCAAGCAATTCTCGTGCCTCAGCCTCTCAAGTAGTGGGGACTACAGGTACACACCACCACGTCCAGCTATTTTTTGTATTTTTTAGTAGAGATGGGGTTTCTCCATGTTGGCCCAGCTGGTCTTGAACTCCTGGCCTCAGGTCATCCGCCCTCCTCAGCCTTCCAAAGTGCTGGATTACAGGCGTGAGCCACCACGCCCAGTCTGCTTTAACTAACTTTATCCTAACCTAATACTGCTTTAGGTTAGTGTCTTTGGAGAGGCAAGGAGGTGGGCTATATCCAAGCTTGTGACAAAATGTGGTAGATTCGGTGAGAGCCACAGCAGATGAGAGAAGAGGGGATGGGAGAGTTGAGGCTGGAATTGAGTGAGTGAGATACAAAAAGTGACTATGGTCCTGGTGCAGGGGCTCACGCCTGTAATCCCAGCACTTTAGAAGGTGGATCATGAGGTCAGGAGTTCGAGACCAGCCTGATCAACATGGTGAAACCCCATCTCTACTAAAAATACAAAAATCAGCCAGGCATGGTGGTGTGCACCTGTAATCCCAGCTACTCAGAAGGCTGAGGCAGGAGAATCGCTTGAACCTGGGCAGAGGTTGCAGTAAGCTGAGATCACGCCACTACACAGCCTGGGCGACAGACTGAGACTCCGTCTCAAAAAAAAGAAAAGTGACCATGGGGAAAGATAAATCTCCAAGGAATTCCTCAGAACTTGGGGGAGAGACGGGACTTCCTGCACTGTGAAGATTGGGGTCATATTTATTTCAATTGAATGCTATAGGAGAAGATGATCCCAAAAGTGGGTTCCCTGATGGACATAGGAACATTAGGGTGTCTTCAGTATTCATAACCTTGGAATGACTCAGAACTCAGAGCCTGGGAGGATGAGGTTTCAGCTGGGTGGAGAGAATATGAGAGGGAGAGGCTATGCTTCTCAAGCTAAAGCTTCATTGCATGGCTGACAGCCTGCCCACATTGGAGTGGATTACACACTCTGCTCCCCTCTGCCTGCCTTTACCTTAGGATAACATATACATTCCAATTACAGGGCTGGTTAAAAATCAATACGAAGGTGGGAGAAAACAGATCATTTTTCTTATGGAAGTAACTGTTTTCATTAATTTTTCATTAGTGCTGCCTTTGTTTGGCTATCCATCACTGGAAGAGCTGTGGCCTGCATTGCAGCTAGTGTGCACGTTTCTTGGATTGAGGAGATATTGGTTGATAAAGCCATCAGTTTATTGTTCATGACTACTGATTGTGGAACAGGTTGAGGCGACTGGTTTTTAAAAATATTTGTAATGATTGAGTTTTATAGGTACATAGTCGATGTGGGTATTTATGGGGCACATGAGATATTTTGATACAGGCATGCAACATGGCATCATCTCATCAGGGTAAATGGGTTTCCGTCACCTCAAGCATTAATCATTTCTTTGTGTTATAAACATTCCAATTGTATTCACTCAGTTATTTTAAAATGTGCAACAAATTATTGCTGATTGTAGTTACCCTCTAGTGCTATCAAATACTAAATCTTATTCATGGTATCTAACTGTATTTTTGTACCCATTAGCCATCTCCATTTCCCACCTTTCTCTCCCCACTATCCTTCTCAGCCTCTGCTTACCATCCTTTTACTCTCTGTCCCCATGAGTTCAATTGTTTTAATTTGTAGTTCCCACAAAAGAGTGAGAACATGCTGAATTTCTTTCTTTCTGTGCCTGAATTATGTCACTTAACATAACGTCTTCTAGTTCCATCCATGTTGTTGCAAATGACAGAATCTCATTCTTTTCAATGGCTTCATAGTACTCCATTGTATGTATATAACACATATACTTTTGTTGTTGTTGTTGTTTTTGAGACAGAGTCTTGCTCAGTCACCCAGGCTGAAGTGCAGTGGTATGATCATGGATCACTGCAGCCTCCACCTCTCAGGTTCAAGTGATCCTCCCACCTCAACCTCCCAAGTAGCTGAGACTACAGGCGTGCACTGGCTAATTTTTTTTTTTTTTTTTAAATGTAGTGTAGATACGGTGTTTTACCATGTTGCCCAGGCTGGCGTTAAACTCCTGAACTCAAGTGATCCTCCTGCCTCAGGCTCCCAAAGTGCTGGGATTACAGGCATGAGCCACTGCACCCTGCCTATAACACATTTTCTTTGTCCATTTGTCTGTTGCCGAACACTTAGGTTGCTTCCAAATCTTTGCTATTGTGAATAGTGCTGCAATAAACATGGGAGTGCAGATTGTCTCTGTTCAATATACTGATCTCCTTTCTTTCGGGTACACCCAGCAGTGGGATTGCTGGATCATATGGTAGCTCATGCAGTAGTTTTTTGAGAAATCTCCATACTGTTCTCCACAGTGATTGTACTAAGGGGAGTGTATGAGGGTTTCCCTTTCTCCACATCCTCCCCAGCATTTGTTATTGCCTGTCTTTTGGGTAAAAGCCAATTTTACTGCACTAATTGTAGTACAAATTTTATTGTAGTTTTGATTTACATCTGTCTGATGATCAGTGATGTTGAGCACCTTTTCATATGCCTGTGTGCCATTTGTATGTCTTCTTTTGAGAAATGTCTATTCAAACCTTTTGCCCATTTTTAAATCAGATTATTATATTTTTTTCCTATTATATATTTTTCCTGAGGTGTTTGAGCTCCTTATATATTCAGGTTATTAATCTCTTGTCAGATGGGTCGTCTGCAAATATCTTCTCCCATTCTGTGGGCTCTCTCTTCACTTCATTGATTGTTTCGTTTGCTGTGCAGAAACTTTTTAACTTGATGTGATCCCATTTGTCCATTTTTGCTTTGGTGACTGTGCTTGTGGGGTATTACTCAGGAAATCTTTCTCCAGTCCAACATCCTGGAGAGTTTCTCCAGTATTTTCTTGTAGTAGTTTCATAGTCTGAGGTCTTAGATTTAAGTCTTTGGTCCATTTTGATTTGATTTTTGTATCTGGTGAGAGACAGGGGTCTAGTTTCATTCATCTGCATATGGATATCCAGTTTTCCCAGCACATTTATTGAAGAGACTGTCCTTTCCCTGATGTATGTTCTTGGCACTGTTGCCAAAAGTGAGTTCATTGTAGATATATGGATTTATTTGTGGGTTTATTCTGTTCTATTGGTCTGTGCATCTGTTCTTATGCCAGCACCATGCTGTGTAGGTGACTGTTTAAAGATCACTGTGTTCGTTAAAATGTGCTTAAAAGCATCATGTTTCCACTCACCAAAGCTTAGTCCATATTCTGTTGTGGAAATTCTGTTTGTAGAATAAGCACATGTTGAGATTGCATCATATTTATCTTCAGGGGTGTATTGAAGCCAAACTCTTCACGGATACTTTTGACACTGATTGTTTTTACAGGTCCATTTGGCTGGTGCACTTCACTAAGGGGAGCCAGACTTGTACCCCTGAGCCCTGGGGTCTTGGATGGGGAGCAGGGGAAGAGAGTTGCTTGCGTCTCTGTGCACGTGCTTGCCTGTGCTTTCAGTGGGGGTGATTCTGTCCCTGAACGCTTCTTTTCAGTTCTCTGACCTCAGTCTGCCCCATCCTCTCAGAGGCTTGAGGAAGACTTCTCAACTCCTCACCTTAGCAGGATTGCTTGAGTTCTGCTTGTGCCGTCAGTAAACCTTCTCCCCTCTTTCGTACTCTGGTACTCATCTCTAGTGTGATGAGTACTCTAGTACTCTCTAGTGTAACCCACTCACGTGGGTCTCACCTCACCAACCTTAAGTTATCTGAAAACAGAGACAGTGGCTTTTTCTTTTTGCATTTTCACCTAACAGCACCTGGCCAGTGATTGGTGATAGATGAGTGTTTATTTAATGAAGATACAACTGGAAGTCATTCATTTGTTTTGAGTAAGCAAGGGTCAGAGCCTTCATTAGTAGTGATGGGAGTCAATGGTGGGAAGTGATGCAGGGTCATGCATTTGAGGCGGGTCTGACACTACCCCAATAGACTTATTTTATTGATGTAAAGGAACTAGGTGCTGATTCCAGCTCTGTGGCTAATTAGCTGTGTAACCATGAATAAGTCACTAACACTGTGTCCTTATCTGTAAAAGGGGGTTGTCCCAGATCTAACATCCTTGGTCCCAAGAACATCTACTGGGAGAAAAGTATACTCCCAGTCTTACTCCTCCAGCTGAAACGACAGACGAGTCTTCTGATGTCAGCTCCCTCGGCTGGCTACTGCCATCCTTCTGCTGGCCACAGAACTGGATCTCCCTCCTTCTCAGGGATTAGGGCTTAGGGGCTTGTCTGTAGCTAAGCCTGCATCTGTGTTTGTTAACTGAGCCCCTCAGCCTGCTCCTTGGCTTTCCTCCATCTTACCTCTGACTCTTTCTTGTTTTCTAAAGTTCATTTACATATGACTTCATTTTGGATTACCACCCTCATATAAGACATTTTCCTCACCTCAGAAAATTCCCCTAACCCCTTTCACGAGCCCACCACGCTCTCACTCCTGTACCCTAGTAACATCTATTCTGACTTCTATTATTGGAAATTAGTTCTTCTGGAACTTTATATAAATGGAACTGTACAGTATATATTTCTTTGGTTGTCTGATTTTTCATTCAATGTAATTTATTTTACTAAATAAAAGTTATTTTGTTTTTAACTTTTAAGTTCAGGGGTTCATGTGCAGGTTTGTTACACAGGTAAACTTGTGTCATGGGGGTTTGCTGTACAGATGATTTCATCACCCAGTTATTAAGCCTAGTACCTATTAGTTATTTTTCCTGATCCTCTCCCTCCTCCCACCCTCCACCCTCCAATATGCCCCAGTGTGTGTTGTTCCCCTCTATGTGTTCATGTGTTCTCATCATTTAGCTCCCACTTATAGGTGAGAACATGCAGTATTTGGTTTTCTGTTCCTGCATTAGTTTGCTAAGAATAATGGCCTCCAGCTCCATTAATGTTCCTTCAAAGGACATGATCTTGTTCTTTTTTATGGCTGCATAGTATTTCATGGTGTCTGTGTACCACGTTTTCTTTATCCTAATTGTCATTGATGGACATTTAGGTTGATTTCATCTCTTTGCTATCATGAATAGTGCTGCAATAAACATATTTGTGCATGTGCCCTCCCTTCCTTCCTTCCTTCCTTCCTTCCTTCTTTCTTTTCTTTCCTTTTTCTCTTTTTTTTTTTTTTTTTTGAGATGGCCTCTTGCTCTCTCACCCAGGCTGGAGTGTGCAGTGGCACAATCTTCGCTCACTGCAACCTCCGCCTCCCAGGTTCAAGCGATTCTCCCCGCTCAGCCTCCTGAGTAGCTGGGACTACAGGCATGCGCCACCACGCCTGGCTAATGTTTGTGTTTTCAGTAGAGACAGGGTTTCACCATGTTGGCCAGGCTGGTTTGGTCAGGCTGATCCACCCACCCACCTCAGCCTCCCAAAGTGTTGGGATTACAGGTGTAAGCCACCACACCCAGCGTGCCTTTCTGATAGAACAATTTATATACACCTTTGGATATATACCCAGTAATGGAATTGCTGGATCGAATGGTATTTCTGTTTTTAGGTCCTTAAGGAATCACCACACTGTTTTCTACAATGATTGAACTAATTTACACTCCCACCAACATTGTGTAAGTGTTCCTTTTTCTATGCAACCTCTCCAGCATCTATTACTTTTTGACTTTTTAATAATAGCCATTCTGACTGGTGTGAGATAGTATCTCATTGTGGTTTTAATTTCCATTTCTCTAATGATCAGTGGTGTTGAGCTTTTTTTCATATACTTCAACATAATTTTTAAGACTCATTCATGTCACTGCATATATCTGTAGTTGATTCTGAGTTGTATTTTGTTGTTTAAATAAACTACAATTTGTTTATTGATACTCTTGTTGGAGGACATTGAGTTGTTTCTGGTTTTGGCCCCTTCGTATTTTTAACTTCTTTTACATTTGGCCATTTCCCCTTAATTTCTAAATTTAATAGCATCATTTGGAAATTCATCCCTACTTACTAGCTATGTGATATTGAGCAGGTTACTTTAGGCCCTCTGAATTACAGTTTTCTCATTGTAAAATGAGATAATAGTATCTTTTTCATAAGATGGTTTTGAGTATCAGGTGGGATTACATATTGAAGCACTAAGGATATTGCCTGGAATATAATAAGCACTCTATAAAGGTTTGCTATTATTTAGGAAGAACAACTGAACTGTTGTGAGAATTAAATGGGTCACACACTATTAATACCAACACTTTTGTGATGCAAGGGTTACCCAAGGAGCATGGAGTTTAACCTCATTCTTATTGCTTACATCACTTCTTACAAACATTGTGCAAACTCCCTTGTAACCCTGGTGTTCATGTTTTTTTACTGCAAGGATACGAGATGATATGAATCCATATGGCCATTCTCAAATACTCAAACTGAAAAGAAAATTCTCACCCTAACTTGCTGAGATTGTACCCTCTGCAAATACATTATCAGGAAGTGCTAGAATAGAAAATATTTCTAATCATTTTGGATATCTATAGAATGTAGGAAATAATCATTATATTCAATGACTCATGTTAAGGCATGCTATTTTAATAGAGTGAAAAGTTTAAAAGAGGGGAAAGGCTCCATATATCTCACTCTGTCATTCCCTCTGGTGACTGTCCTGTCTCTTTTCCTCCACAATAAAAGAAGAGTCTGCAATTGCTGTCTTCTCCTCCTGGCTTTGATTTACTTCTCAGCCTGCTGCGGTCTGGCTCCGGATCCCAGCACACCACGGTCGCCTTCTCTAGGGTTGGCAGTGGCTTTGGAATTGCCACACCTAATCTATGTGTTTCCGCTCTATCCCTGTCTGACCTTTCTTGGGTGTTGGACATTCTCATTCTCTCCTTGAAACTCCCTCCTTTCCAATTTCCCATACTATTTTAAGCAGGTGTTCCTCTTCCTTCTTTGCTGTTCCTTCTGGGTCTCCACCACCTTTCCTGTTGGAGGCATCTCCAGGTGCGCGCCCACTCTGTCCACTCTCCCTGGGCGTCCTCAGCCCTTCCTTGTCAGTTACTATTCCAAATCCCCATGTTTAATCTCCGCTCCTCCCTGCAGTGCCTGTGGCTTCCTGCTCTCCTCTCTGGACATGCAGTTATCCACAGCCATCTCGTGGGCTGCACACCCCAGCTAAACTCCGTGGAGAGTTCTCACTGCCTGCCCGACAAATGCAAGCTTCCTCTTGCCCTCCATTCCCTCTTTATCTTAAGGGCTCTCAACCCTTGGGGAGCCTGAGGTGGAAACTTTGGAATCATTTTGACTGTTTTCTCTCCTTCACCACCCACATGTAATTGCTCATCAAGTTCTGTTGTTTGTACCTTGGAAATATCTCATGAATTCTCCCCTCTCCTCCCCCCAATTGCTTTCATTTATCACGGCTCCACAGGACAGCTGGAATCATCTCCTGATTGATCTCTTCTTCAGGCTCTGCAAGCTCCACTTCCTTCTCCATTTTCCCACAAATACAGTGTTTCTTAAAAGCAAATCTGGTTGCATCACACTGCTGTGTGAAAATGCCAGTGATTCCTTGTTGGCTATGACCCCTTCCCACACTGGGTCCTCAGGGCCACCTGGATGTAGACTCTTGGGTCCCACCCTAAGGACTCTGAATCAGTCTGTGGGACTTGAAAAGCAGCATTCAGGAGGGCCCCCGTCCTAAGTTCTCCTGATGCTGGGTCTCCCTGCTCTTTTCCTTGTCTGCCCCTGCCCCACAGGGAACTCGGCTATTCTTCCTATACTCAGCATCATTCTGTTCAGGTGTCTGTCTTTGCACAGCCTACTGTCCCTGCCTGAAACACCCTTTGCTTCCCACTTTCCTCCTCTTGTCTTCCTGGTGGGCGCATCCTGTAAGATTCTGCTCCTGCCCTAGCTCTGTGAGACCTTCCCTGGCCTCCCCAGGATGAACTAGTGGTTTGTTCCTGCCTCATGTTCCCAGAGCAGGCTGAACAGCCGTGTCAGGGCCTCTCCACCTCTGCTGTGGTGGTTTCCCACCGGCCTCCCCTTGCTGGGAGCGCCCCTCCAAGGCAGGGCACTGTCTCCTGGCTGTGGGCAGTGCGTGAATGAGCCTCCCTGCTGTCTTCTGTCTTATTTTAAGCGCTGCTTGTCACGTAGTGCGATGGGCGGAGCTAATAGTAAGTTTGTTGTTTGCAAATGTTGCTTTAGTTAGGACCTATAGCTTCTCTGAGTCAGTTTTGGAACATTTTATTTTATTTTATTTTATTTTATTTTTAGTAGAAGAAAATTAAGGAGGGGTTGAGAGGCGCAACAGGAAGGAGAATTCAGAGCCTCCCTTGGGCGCCTTCTCAACCCTGTGCCCATCAGTGCTGTATTAGCTGGGCATAATGAGAAGCTTCCCTATTTCAATGTAAGGAACTTCCAAGTTGAAAAGCCTCACTGAGGTAGCCCTCCTGGTAGCTAGGAGATAACATTCATTTCTTCAACTAGCGGGGCGCTGCAGCCTACCTGATCTTTGTAGCCTGGGGAGGCCTCACTGCCTGGGAAAGGTGACCTCTGGAAGAGAAGAGCTGTCTGGAAAGACAATGGCAGTTTCAAGTACCCCTTTGTAGAGTGTGGTGGGACAAGCCAGGAGTGAACATTTCTTTTTTTTTTTTTTTTTATACTTTAAGTTCTAGGGTACATGTGCACAATGTGCAGGTTTGTTACATATGTATACATGTGCCATGTTGGTGTGCTGCACCCATTAACTTGTGGTTTATATTAGGTATATCTCCTAATGCTATCCCTCCCCCCTCCCCTCTCCCCACAATAGGCCCCAGTGTGTGATGTTCCCCTTCCTGTGTCCAAGTGATCTCATTGTTCAATTCCCATCTATGAGTGAGAACATGCAGTGTTTGGTTTTCTGTTCTTGCAATAGTTTGCTGAGAATGATGGTTTCCAGCTGCATCCATGTCCCTACAAACGACACGAACTCATCCTTTTTTATGGCTGCATAGTATTCCATGGTGTATATGTGCCACATTTTCTTAATCCAGTCTGTCACTGATGGACATTTGGGTTGGTTCTAAGTCTTTACTATTGTGAATAGTGCCACAATAAACATACGTGTGCATGTGTCTGTAGAGCAGCATGATTTATAACCCTTTGTGTATATACCCAGTAATGGGATGGCTGGGTCAAATGGTATTTCTAGTTCTAGATCCTTGAGGAATTGCCACACTGTCTTCCACAATGGTTGAACTAGTTTACAATCCCACCAACAGTGTAAAAGTGTTCCTATTTCTCCACATCCTCTCCAGCACCTGTTGTTTCCTGACTTTTTAATGATTGCCATTCTAACTGGTGTGAGATGGTATCTCATTGTGGTTTTGATTTGCATTTCTCTGATGGCCAGTGATGATGAGCATTTTTTCATGTGTCTGTTGGCTGTATGAATGTCTTCTTTTGAGAAATGTCTGTTCATATCCTTTGCCCACTTTTTGATGGGGTTGTTTGTTTTTTTCTTGTAAATTTGAGTTCTTTGTAGGTTCTGGATATTAGCCCTTTGTCAGATGAGTAGATTGCAAAAATTTTCTCCCATTCTGTAGGTTGCCTGTTCACTCTGATGGTAGTTTCTTTTGCTGTGCAGAAGCTCTTTAGTTTAATTAGATCCCATTTGTCAATTTTGGCTTTTGTTGCCCTTGCTTTTGGTGTTTTAGACATGAAGTCCTTGCCCATTCCTATGTCCTGAATGGTATTACCTAGGTTTTCTTCTAGGGTTTTTATGGTTATGATTGTATATTTAGAAAACCCCATTGTCTCAGCCCAACATCTTAATCTGATAAGCAACTTCAGCAAAGTCTCAGGATACAAAATCAATATGCAAAAATCACAAGCATTCTTATACACCAGTAACAGACAAACAGAGAGCCAAATCATGAATGCACTCCCATTCACAATAGCTTCAAAGAGAATAAAATACCTAGTAATCCAACTTACAAGGGATGTAAAGGACCTCTTCAAAGAGAACTACAAACCACTGCTCAGTGAAATAAAAGAGGACACAAACAAATGGAAGTACATACCATGCTCATGGATAGGAAGAATCAATATTGTGAAAATGGCCATACTGCCCACAGTAATTTATAGATTTATAGATTCAATGCCATCCCCATTAAGCTACCAATGACTTTCTTCACAGAATTGGAAAAAACTGCTTTAAAGTTCATATGGAACCAAAAAAGAGCCCGCATTGCCAAGACAATCCTAAGCCAAAAGAACAAAGCTGGAGGCATCATGCTACCTGACTTCAAACTATACTACAAGGCTGCAGTAACCAAAACAGCATGGTACTGGTTCCAAAACAGAGATATAGACCAATGGAACAGAACAGAGCCCTCAGAAATAATACCACACATCTACAGCCATCTGATCTTTGACAAACCTTACAGAAACAAGAAATGGGGAAAGGATTCCCTATTTAATACATGGTGCTGGCAAAATTGTCTAGCCATAAGTAGAAAGCTGAAACTGGATGCTTTCCTTACTCCTTATAGGAGTGAACATTTCTTATGGGGGCTATACCTTTTCAAATAGTAGTTGGAGCTGAGCACAGTGGCTCACACCTGTAATCCTAGCACTTTGGGAGACTGAGGCAGGTGGATCATTTGAGCTCAGTAGTTTGAGAGCAGCCTGGCCAACATGGAGAAACTCTGTCTCTACTAAAAATATAAAAATTAACTGGACATGGGGGTGTGTGCCTGTAATCCCAGCTACTCAGGAGGCTGAGGCAGTACTATTGCTTGAGTTTGGGAGGCAGAGGTTGCAGTGAGCTGAGATCGTGCCACTGCACTCCAGCTTGGGCGATAGCGTGAGACTCTGCCTCAAAAAATAAATTAAATTAAATTAAATTGTAGTTGGCCTTGGTTTTATTTTCCCGCTCACAAGGAAGCAGGAAGAGCCCAAGGAAAAAGAAGCAGCATGAAAAATGACAAGAAGACTAAAACAGAAGTTTCTAGGAACTTTGCACACACAGAAGAGGGTTCTTTTAGCTTTAGTCAGGATAGGAAAAGAATAAGATAAAAGTGAACATTTATTGAGCCAGGCCCTATCTTCTACTTGTGTTAATTCATTTAGTCAAATCCTCACAAGAGCTCTATGAGGTAGGCGCTGATGTGATTCCTAGTTTTTAGATGAGGACTGTGATGGACAGAGAGGTTCCCTAACTTTCCCAAGGTCACACAGCCAGTAAGCAGGGGACAGGGATCTGAACCAACACTGGTAGCCATGGCACCACATCTTAGAGCAGTGTAATGTGACTGGTGGCCAAGACAAGGCAGACACACATCACTGCTGCCTTCCCCATCTCAGAGAATGGACTTCAAATTGGAAAGAGTGGAACAAAGTGTGGAAGGAACTGGACCTCAGGACAGGTGTGGAGTGTGCGCTGGCCCCTGGCGGCAAACCTGAATTGGAGCTTCTCGGTTTAGAAGAAATACATTTCCAGATAAGGACAGACCTGTAGATGTGTTAACTAGTGAGATTTCCTGGAGAAAGTGGGGAAGGGTAACAATGGAATATCAGTAACAATAAAAAATCAATAACTAGGAACAAAATCAATAATGTTCCTAGTTATCTAAAAGGGTACAAAAACATCTAAAATCAACTATTAATGGCACCTTTTATGCATTATGTATTAGGTGGAATTTTTATTTTTATTTTTAAACAGAATCTTGCTCTGTCACCCAGGCTGGAGTGCAGTGGTGCGATCTTGGCTCACTGCAACCTCTACCTCCTGGTTTAAGTGATTCTTGTGCCTCAGCCTCCCAAGTAGCTGGGATTACAGGCATGCGCCAGCACACCTGGCTAATTTTTGTATTTTTTCTAGAGATGGGTTTTGACATGTTGGCCAGGCTGCTCTCGAACTCCTGGACTTAAGCGATCCATCCACCTGGGCCTCCCAAAGTGCTGAGATTACAGGCATGAACCACCGTGCCCTGCTGGGTGGAATTTTTAAATTGCAAATAACATATACCAATTTATGCAGCTTAAAGGAAGTGGAGCTTACTCTGACAGTACACAGCTGTCTCACAGAAGGGACAGCAGGGACCCACCAGGCCTCAGGAGTCAACCGGAACCAGGAAATCAACTGCTGTTGTTGCTGCTTCTGCTGTACACCTGCCTCTGAATTTTCTCTTGCCTGTGAACTTGGCAGCCCACAGAGCCAAGGCTGATAGTTCCTCTTTTCAACAGCGCAGCCAGACAGAGATGAGCCTCCTGGACTCAATTATATATTTGCAGGTAAGAGACCTGGTTGACACAGGTATTCCCTCTGGGCCGATCAGTGAAGGTGGCGGTGTCCTGGGTAATTGTAACTTCTCAAACTATGGTGCAGTGGAGGCAAGGGTGTGTGGGGGGTGTGTGTGTGTGTGTGTGTGTGTGTGTGTGTGTGTGTGTGTGTGTTCTGTTCAGAAACAGGCAGGGGATAGGAAACTGTTCTTAGATGTGGTGGTATCTAAGCTGACACCCAAGTTTCTTGAAAAATTGTGCGCTGAAAGTTTATGAATAGCATATCAAAGAAAGCAGATGCCCAGGTCCTTCCAAAGAAGTCATTTCCTTCTTGATGGACGTACTAAAGGGATAGAAAGGGAGGATGCAGGGATTTGTAATGCAGGGATCTGGGTGGAAAAGCCGTAAGTGTGCCAGCTTCCTCCTCTTTGTCTTGGTGGGGGCTAGTGCCAAGTGCAAGGCTGGCTCACAGTAGGTGCTCAGCAGCTCTGAATGCATGAATGAATGAATGAACGAATGAATGAATGAATGATAGCCTATTCCTGTGGGTTCACAGCTGTTGGGAACACCCGTACCCAAGTAATGCTGGTGAAGAGGCTGGCATCACCCTGGAGGGAGAACTTTGATGGTGTACTTCAGGTCAACAATGATATCTGTGACTCAGGTGAAGTTGGACAAGCCATGCTCAGAGAATTCTCAGACGACTCAAGACTTGAAGGAGTGAAGAGCTTCCTGGACGACAGATGGAAGAACCCCAAAGCATCCAAAACACCAATTCTGTGAAATTTCATGGGGAATAAGGGCCAGTTCTTTCTTTGGTTATAAATGATCAGTTGCTCAAGGCATGGGGGATATCTGGCTTGATCAAACTCAAGGTCCAGGTGGTGTCTGCGTCTTAGGCTGAACTAAGTTGAGTACAGTGTCCAGATTAAGGGCATTTTAGTTGAAGAAAATGGGGCTGCTTAATCTGGTGAAGAAAGCAGTAAGGACTGATTAAATAAATGCCTTTCTCCCTTAGTGGAGGACAGTGGACCCAGAGGAAGAGCTGTTCGGGCAGCAGAGGCACCCGGCGTGACAATAGCAAGCTCCTTGTCAAGGTAGTGATGGCTGACCTGGTGAAGGGTGGTGCTTCCCACATTCTTTCTTGTTTGTTCCCCACAACAGTCTTCAGGTGCATTTGAGGCGGATGGCAGTGTGCTCTCATTAGCTAAAGAAGCTGGGCTGATAAAGAGTGTTTAAGTGACCCACTCAATGTCACATAGCTCAAGGAGCAGAGCTAAGCTGGAACCCAGGCATTCTGAGTTCCAGGCTATGCATGAAAAGCATTGAAGGAGAAGCTGGAAGACCGTGGCGGGGACTCCCGTGGGATGCCATAGAGGTGATTCCTTCCGTGGGAGGGAGAAGGACTACCTTGAAAGATGCCTAGCTCCTAGTGTCTGTGACTTTGACGAGGTCAGAATGTCAGTCTCTGCTGCAAACTCTCTGTGTCCCTGACTACAGACGATGAGAGGTGGTGAGCAGTTAACATTTTTCCTGCCTGTATGCCCTGCACCATTTCTGAATGAGTTATGTCATTTATGCAACAGGATAATTTAATGAAGTAGCCACTTCCGCCGTGTGGAACAGTATGTTCTGATACTCAGGGCTGTACTTCGAGAGTTGTAACTTCTGGATTAATTGCAGAATCAAGCTTTCATTTATCTGCGATTTCTTAATCAGCGGGAGTGGGAAATCAGACACACGTTTAATGTGTGCTAAAAAGCGCTTGGCAATATAACAACTAAATGCAACGTGTGATCCTGGACTAGGTCGAGTCAGCAAACAAAACAAAACAGCTTTTAAAAAAAATATTGGGCTCACACCTGTAATCCCAGCACTGGGAGGCTGAGGCGGGCGCATCCCTGGAGGTCAGGAGTTTGAGACCAGCCTGGCCAACATGGCGAAATCCCGTTTCTACTAAAAATACAAAAATTAGCTGGGTGTAATGGTGGGTGCCTGTAGTCCTAGCCACTCGGGAGGCTGAGGGGGTTAGAATCCTTTGAACCTGGGAGACGGAGGTTGCAGTGAGCCAAGATCGCGGGGCTGCACTCCAACCTGGGTGACAGAGCCAGAGTCCGTCTCAAAAAAAAAAAAAAAAATTATTGGGACAATTGGGGAAATTTGAATATTGACTCTCTGTGTGTGTGTGTGTGTGATCACATTGAGAGTTAAGTAGAAGCATGTTCTTGTTTGTAGGCGATTTTGTGCTGAAGTACTTAGGAGTGATTGCCGCACTGCTTGCAATTTACTTTCCAATAGCTCAGCAAAAACGGTAGGCAGGGACTGGGAGAGAGCAGACGTGGTGAAACGTTAACAACTGATGAATCTAAGTGAAGAGTGCATGGCGTTATTTGTACTGTTGTTTCAACTTTTCTGCAGGTTTGAATATTTTAAAATGAAAGCTGGGGGGAAATGGTTAACACTGAAATAGAGGCAAATTTCAGGAAATAGTTTTACTGTATAGTAAGTCTAAAAATGAAAAGCTCCAGTGGTAAGTAGGCAAGTTGAGGCAAACTATACTGCCTCTTTTCTTTTCCTAGCAGTGGAAAGCCAGAAAGCTACAGAATGAAACAAAGGCTATTTTGTGTGGTAGATGAACTCATTTATCAGCTGCATTCAGACTAGAAAGGCAGAGGCAGAGATCAGCCTGTTGAAGGTTCTTTTCTGCTTCCTGTCCCATCACTCTGATTAACCCTGTCGTGACTTCCCAGTGTTTATCCAGGAGGCAGCCCTATCCAAAACTTGGATATAGTCAGGATTCAAGCATGCAGCCAGGCATAAAACATCTTTGAAACACGAGCCATGACTTTTGTTTTTCTGGCAAATGCTTTTTGTTTGAAGAAAGTACAGAATTTAAGAATCTATTTTAAAAAATACTTTAATGTTGAAAAGTCAGATAATTTACCAAATAAAAAAGTAATGTTTGCCTTTCTAATTCATTACAAATTTACTACAGTTCATCTAAGAGCAACAAAATATAAAATTCTTTATGAGTAAGTGCTGCCGGAAAGTGTTTGGGTGGTCAACGTGCGATTTGGAAGGTTATTCAGCTTGTTAGAGACCCATTTAGGGATCAAGGAAAACCTTATATAAGCCCAACCCGATTGTCCATCTGGTGCGCCTCATTCAACTCCCAGGAGTCAACTTGGTGTGGACTTGATAGCTGGCCAGATCTGGGTTAGAATCTGGACTCCTGTAATTTACTTATTCCTGATATTGACTATCTGTGTTCTCTTGCTTTTCTCCCCAGTTTGGTTAGAGGTTTATCAATATAATTAATTTTCTCAATAACCCAGCTTTTCATTTTATTGGTTTTCTCTATTATTTTTTCTTTTCCTATTCTGTTGATTTCTATTCTGATCTTTATTATTTTTGTTCTTTTGCTTACTTTGGATTTTCTTTGTTCTTCTTTCTCTAGTTTCTTAAGGTTGTTGATTTGAAAGTTTTCTTCTTTCCTCATGTAGATGTTTAGTGCTATAAATTTCCCCCTAAGTACTGCTTGAGCAGAATTCCACACATTTTGGTATCTTATATTTGCATTTTCATTCAGTTCGAATACTTTCTAATTGCCCTTTGATTTCTTCTTCGATGGGCTACTTAAAAACATAATATTTAATTTTCAAATATTTGTGGATTTTCCAGAGTTCTTTAATTCCATTGTGGTTAGAGAATTTCTTTTGTATAACTTCATTTAAATCCATTGAGATTTGTTTTATGTTTTTAGAGTTGTTCAAATCTGTACTTTTACCGAATTTCTGTCTATTTTTCCTATCACTTCTTGACAGAGTAGTGTTCAGATCTCTGATTATACATGTGATTTGCCTATATTTACCTGTAATTTACATCAATGATTAGTTTCTGTATTCTAAAGTCCTGTTATTATGTGAAATGAAAGGGCTAAAAGTATGTCTTGTTGACCCCTTTATCGTATGAAATGATCTCTTTATTTCTGGTAATACTCTTTGCTCTGACGTCCACTTTGCCTGATATTAATATGGCAACTCCAGCTTTCTTTAGATTAGTGTTAGTTTGGGATATGTTTTTCTATGCTCTTACTTTTAACCTATTTTTTAAAAAATTGGAAATTGATTTCTTTTAGGCAGTATATAGTTGGGTGTCATATTTTTAGCTAGTCTGACGATCTTGTCTCAATTGAGGTGTTAGGCCATTTACATTTAATGTGGTTATTGGTATGGTTTTGTTTAACTATATCCTCTTGCTAATTTTTACTTTTCCCATCTGTATTTTGTTTTTCTTCTTTTTCTGCCTTCTTTTGGATAAAATGAGTACTTTAAAAAATAATTTCACTTTATTGGCTTCTGTTGCATTATTTTAGTAGTTGCAAGGTTTATAGTATTATCTTTAACTTATTACAGTCATTTGTCAAATGATTTGATATCACTTAACATGTAAGAATCTTATAATTTCATTTCTCCCTTCCAATATTGTTGTTACGAATGTTACTTCTACATAAGCTATAAACTCATGATGTATTATTATTTTTTCTTTAAATAGTTATCTTTATAAAAATATTAACAATAAAGAATAAAGCCCTTTATGTTTACCCACATAGTTATCATTTTTCGTGCCCTCCATTCTTTGTATAGAAGCTGATTTCCATTTGTCATCATTTTCTGCCTGAAGGACTTCCTTTAGCATTTTTTATAGAGGAAGCTGCTGGTGATATATTCTGTTAGATTTTGTCTTCCTGAAAAAGTTTTTATTTTACCATTGTTTTTGAAAGATAATTTTACTTTGTTGTTCCAATGTCTCTGGCTTGCATGTTTCTGATAAGAAATCTGTCATCATCCTTATCTTTCCACCTTTGTCCATAAAGTATCTTCTCCCTCCCCCACTAGCTGCTTTTAAGATTTTTTCCTTATCATCGGTTTTGAGCAATTTGTTTATGATGTGTCTTGGTGTGTTTTTCTTTACACTACTTTTGCAGAGTTCATTAAGGTTCTTGGATCTATGAGTTTATACTGTAGATGTTGTCAAATTTGGAAAATAGCCATATTTCTTCAAGTATTTTTCTGTTTCCCCCCTTGACCCCTTGAGGGAGACTGCAATTACATGTGTATTTTTAGGCTGCTTGAAGTTACTCCACAGTTCAATATGCTCTGTTCATTTTGTTTCAGAGTTTTAAAGACAAGACTCTGTGTTTCATCTTAGGCAATTTCTATTGCTATTTAATATTATCTTCAAGTTCACTAATTTTTTGTAATCTGCTGCTAATCTCATCAGGTGAGTGTTTCAGACATCATAATTTTTATTTCTAGAAATTTGATTTTGTTCTTCTTTATATTTTCCATGTCACCATTTAACATGTTAAGTCTTTAGCTCCTTGAACATATAGAATAAAGTTTATTAACTGTTTTAGTGTTTTTGTCTACTGATTGTATAATGTCTCATCATTTCTAGGTTGGTTTATTTATATTTATTTATTTATTTATTTATTTATTTTTTGAGATGGAGTGTTGCTCTGTTGCCCAGGCTGGAGTGCAGTGGCCGGATCTCAGCTCACTGCAAGCTCCGCCTCCCGGGTTCCCGCCATTCTCCTGCCTCAGCCTCCTGAGTAGCTGGGACTACAGGCGCCCGCCACCTCGCCCGGCTAGTTTTTGTATTTTTCAGTAGAGATGGGGTTTCACCGTGTCAGCCAGGATGGTCTCGATCTCCTGACCTCGTGATCTGCCCGTCTTGGCCTCCCAAAGTGCTGGGATTACAGGCTTGAGCCACTGCGCCCGGCCTTATTTTTATTTTTATTATTTTTTTGAGACAGAGTCTTGCTCTGTTGCCCAGGCTGGAGTGCAGTGGCACGATCTCAGCTCATGAAACCTCTTCCTCCTGGGTTCAAGCAATTCTCCTGCCTCAGCCTCCCGAGTAGCTGGGATTACAGATATACACCATCATGTCCAGCTAATTTTTTGTATTTTTAGTAGAGATGGAGTTTTACCATGTTGGCCAGGCTGATCTTGAACTCCTGGCCTCAAGTGATTCACCCACCTTGGCCTCTCAAAGAGCTGGAATTACAGGCATGAGCCACCTGTGTTGGCCTCTGGGTTGATTTAGATTTATTTATTTTATTTTATTTTTTACTATGAGTTATATTTTCCTGCTTCTTTGAATGCCTGGTAATTTTGAAAATTAGAGGCCAGTTGTGAATTTTACCTTATTGGGTGCTGAATATTTGTGTATCTCTATCAATATTTTTTGACTTTGTTTTAGAATGAAGTAGAGTTACTTGGAAACACTTTGATCCTTTTTGGGATTTGCTTTTAAGCTTTGTTAGGTAAGATCCGAGCTGTGTTTAGTCTAGGGCTCATTTCCCTCCAGCACTCCGGCATTCTGAGTATTCTAACCAATGCCCCATTCATTATGAGGCTTTCCACTCTGTCTGCTGAGAGCAGGAACTATTTCTGGTCCTGGGTGGGCTATGGGGATTGCTTTCTCTCATTCTTCTACGTAGCTTTTCCCCTAGGCTTGGGTGACTTCTTCCAACACATGCACTGATCAGTACTCAGCTGAAGAGTCTCTTCTGTTCTTCAGTCTTCTCTTTCTCCATGTATCTCTCCCTTCTCCATTGCTCTGCCCTGTGAATTCTACTTGCCTTTGTTTCCCTATGCTACCATCTCCATCTCTTCAACTCAGGGAAAGCATTAGTTTCTGTATGGGTTACCCCTCCCTCAACATGGCCCGGAAACTTCCTCAAGGCAGTTAGCCAGGGCAACCACAGGGCTCACCTTGTTTGCTCTCCACCTCACAGGGGTCACTGTGCCTCATATTCAATGTCTTGAAAATCATTGTTTCATATATTCTGCCCAGTTTGTGGGTTGTTTCGGGAGGGAGAATAATCTGCTACTTCATATTGGCCAAATGTGGAACTCCTGAATGACTTTAGATTAGGCAAAATCCAAAGTAAACATCAAAAGAACCAAAGTGCTTAAGGGATTTAATATTACTAGTAATTGATTCTCTAATGTCAGTTATTATACTTTATATTAATTCTTATTTTAGTGCTTATGAGTAGAAATAAGTTCTCTAAGTGTTGGAGCGAGGAACATGAAACCCATACTCTGCCTAGTTCTTCAAATAGTAGACTTCAGTTGTGAATTTCATCTGTCATCGACAATCATTTAGTTAGCACTTACTAGGTGCTAGGACATAAATAAGTCAGATTTCTTCCACTGAAGATCTTAAGGATGGCCATTAGATTAGTAAACATATACATATAGATATTTCAATATTAAGTGGTAAGTATGATAATAAAAGTACAAATCAGGTGCTTTAGGACCATAGAGAGCATCACCCATCTGAGAAGCACATGAAAAGGTGGTGATGGGTAAAGAGGGTCTTGAAGGATGAGTGGCAAGTGATTAAACAAATAACAGGATAAATGTGTTACAAAGCAGGGAGACTCAGAACAATATGACAAACAGGGCATGGTGGCTTATGCCTGTAATTCCAGCATTTTGGGAGGCTGAGGCAGGAGGATTGCTTAAATCCAGGAGTTTGAGACCAGCCTGGGCAACATAGTGAGACCCCATTTCTCTTTTTCTTTTTTTTTTTGAGACGGAGTCTTGCTTTGTTGCCAGGCTGGAGTACAGTGGTGTAATCCCAGCTCACTGCAACCTCTGCCTCCTGGGTTCAAGTGATTCTCCTGCCTCAGCCTCCTGAGTAGCTGAGATTACAGGCATGTGCCACCACGCCTGGCTAATTTTTGTATTTTTAGTAGAGATGGGGTTTCACCATATTGGCCAGGATGGTCTCGATCTCTTGACCTTGTGATCCACCCACCTTGGCCTCCTAAGGTGCTGGAATTACAGGCATGAGCCACCGCGCCCAGCAGTGAGACCCCATTTCTACACAAAATTAAAAAAAAAAAATTAGCCAAGCGTGGTGGCAGCTGCCTAAAGTCCTAGCTACTCAGAGGCTGTGGTGTGAAGATCACTTGAACCTGGGAGGTCAAGGCTGCAGGGAACCATGTTTGTGCTACTGCTGCACTCCAGCTTGGGCAACAGAGTGAGACCCTGTCTCCAAAACAAACAAAACAAAACAAAAAACAGCAAATAAAAAAAAACAAATATGACACTAAAAGTATTTTGTAGGAGGCCAGGGGTGGCCCCAGGTGAGGCTGAGGGGTAGGTAGAGTTAGATCAAGGAGGCTTGGATGCCACACTAAGGAGACAAGATGATTCTAAAAATAACAAGGAAACTGTCAGGATTTTAACAGGGGAGTAACCAGGCTGCAATGTGGAGGATGGATTTTAAGGGGTGACCATCTCAATTCTCAACAGGAAAACCAATTAAGATCCTATGGAAATGGTCCATATAGGAGGAATTGATAATATGACATTGGTAAGTGGAGGTAGGGGTGGAAAGGAAAAGACCGATTGAAGAAATATTTAGATGATACTTTCTGTAGAACTTGGTGACCATGTAAGTATGGGGATTGCAGAAATGGCTCCCTGATGTGAACAGAGAGGAGCATCCTGGACTGAAATAGGAAATCTAAAAGGAGAAACAAAAGGCCCAGTGACCAAAATAAGCTCTGTTCTTGATAGTCCAATGGAAATGCTTGGCAGATCCTACATCTATCATTGCTTATGACACAATATATTGAAACAATGGGTTTACATGGCTTACCCTCCTGCCTGACTAAAAGTCAAATGGCAAGGTCATGTCTTATTTGTCTTGTATCCTCAGGGCTGGCTACCCCACCCAAGCTCTGGGAGAGGTCTGCCTGCAGCACAGGTGACAGGAAAGCCATCGATGGTTGAGATCTCCCAGGGAGAGGAGAGGAGACTGAGAAAAGCAGTGACAAGCAAGAAAAAGATATTCACACCTGGGGTAAGAATTTGAGAAGTAAGTGACCTGGTGGCCTTGCATTGTCTGCGGCTCTTCCGTGGGCCCTGTGAAAGGCCACCTCAATGCAGGCCTGTAGCCCTGTCAGTGTCCAGGCAAGCCATTCCCTTTATATGCTTTTCATATTAACACGAAGGCTTCTAGTGATTGTGCAGAAGTCATCTCCAGCCATCACTTGACTCACTTTGCTTGGAAGAAAAGTGGGGAGTGGATGGTGGAGGAGGGGTTATTGCAGACTGGACAGAGGCAGGAAGTTATTGGAAGAAAGAATTTGGGGTGTGCGTGTAGTTTTTCTCCCACTCCTTCCCTACCTAGAGGAAAATAACTCTGATTTTGATATTATAATGGCAGTAGGGAAAAGATTATACAGGTCAATATTCTGTTTTATAAACACATCTACTATGCTTAAACTAAGAACTATAACTGAATTATTTTCGTGAATATGCATTCTACTTAGAATTTCAAATTTTCTGTTATTTATGTATTTAAGAGACCAAACATTTAAGAATATGACTTACAGAAGAACAACATCTTAAATAATTTTTTAAAATTTCAAATAAAGAGCAATAATGGATGAAAATTTAAATTTTAGGGGCACATAAGCCATCTGCCTCCCACCATTGCCCCTTCCCAAGTCAGTTTCCCATTACTGCTGATTAACTTAAAAACCCAGCTGCGTCAGATTGCTCAAGTTGCAGACCTTTAGATGATCCTGGAAGGCCTCCTCAAACTGGATTTAACCAGCTGATCTTGCTTCTTTTCCAACAAGTGTGATCCTCTGTGACAAGGATTTGACCTTCAGCTTTTGGGACAGGCTTTCCGAGTCAAGTTCCAAAGTTTGAATGGAACGTGCAATACATGTTTCTGTGGCTTTTTCAGTCCTGCTGATCAACAGCATAATTTAATACTTGTACTGTCTGTTCCCTTTTCTGACAAGCACAATCTGATAAACAGATTGGGAGGAGCGGTGCAGCACTGTGTGATTCACACTGCGAATGAGGGGAAAAGGAGAGGTGGAGAGAGAATGAACCTGGAGTCACATGAAATGCAGCCAGATTGAGCCCTCTGACGCGAACGTTTCGGCACTTGCAAGGGAGTTTTGTGGTAAGTGGTTAGGGTTATCGATTTACATTCCCCTTCAAATTCGGAAGTTTTGAAATCATTAAGTTTCAGAGAAACTCACCTAGATTAAAATACAAGGGAAAAGACGGACCTATACACCTACAGTAGGCTATTGTTACAGGTGGTAGATGCTATGGTAATTACTTCCTGTGCTCGTTTCTGTTCACTCAAACCTCTGACAGCTTTTTAAGAGGAGGTATAAGAATTCTGTAGTTGGTGGGCTATTTCCACTGGATTGGGCAGTTTTCTGCCTAATTAGGAAAGGATGAAGGCCCTTGGATTAAATGCCACTTAAGGACTTCCCTGCAACGCCCCCAACACACATCCCCTACCTCCTCCATTAACTGCATTTGGAAGAATTCAATCTGAGCTTCAAAATAGGAGATGCCAACTATTGTTTACATCAGTGAAATCATAAAAAGGCACATCACAAAAGCACACTCAGAAGACCCTTATTTACTGTTCTGAGGCTACGCTGGGGAGCACAATGACATTACCCAGTGTTTTAAATACTTGTCTGAAGAGTCACTGTATTGGGCATTATTAAAATATGGAGTCCCAGGCTTTTCACTTAGAAAGTGGAATTCAGGCCAGGCATGCTGGCTCACGCCTGTAATCCCAGCACTTTGGGAGGCTGTGGTGGGCAGATCATTTGAGGTCAGGAGTTCGAGAGCAGCCTGGCCAACATGGCAAAAACCCTACCAAAAATACAAAAAACTAGCTGGGCATTGTGGCTTGTGCTTGTAATCCCAGCTACTCAGGAGGCTGATGCAGGAGAATCACTTGAACCCAGGCGGCGGAGGTTGCAGTGAGCTGAGATCACGCCACTGCACTCCAGCCTGGGTGACAGAGCAAGATTCCATCTCAAAAAAAAAAAAAAAAAAAAAAAGTGAAATTCAGAAATCTATGGGGAGATGGGGTACAGGGGTGGTGATGGGCTGGAATTATCACTTAAAAAAATGCCTTTTGTGTGTCTTAAGAACAGGCAAGTTTGGAAATCACTGATAGAACCTGTGATCAACTTTGATGGATAAAAGCTGCCCGACAGTGACAAAGTCAGACACAATGCATATTCTCAGGGTTTGAGTCCTGTAGATGAATATTAGTCAGTCACAAATGTTATTAGTAATTCCTACCAGTAGATTCCTACTAATAGTTACTGCAATGCCGTTTGTCTAGTATCTTGCAGTGGGGCACACTGCAGCTGCCAATGCCAGCAAGCGCATTTTTTGCATGGGTTGGAAAGGGAGAAAGAGTTGAGCTCAAAGTATGATTCAGACCTGGTGTATGTGTATGTGAATAAGTGTTGTTTTTGTGATCAGCTTATATTATCAAATCAAACTAAAAATTTGCATCCAATTTTGATTTTTTTATAAAGTATGTCCTCGATCAACTTAGTTTTTGTGATCTCACATGCAATCCCACCCAAATGAAAATTTCCTAGAGTGTCTAAAATTGTTTTATTTCCTAACTCTCAGAGTTACAAACTCCTAGTTTGCAGACGTCTTGTTTGGGCTGTACATTTGGAAAAAAAAGAGCTCCAATATTTACACATCTAGAGATTTCACACAAAAGTCTGGATTCCCAGGTTTTCTAGAAAAATGAGATGTTTAAGTACAAGGACAAGGACACTGTTCTCCTATAGCTGCAACCTGTTGGGGTTGAGTAGGGGCTGCTCCTTTGAATACTCCAGTTCGGCTATCTCTTACTGATTCATGTAACTTGCCCTGCCCTTGGAGGCATCTGAGTTTGCCGCCCCAACTCTAAAGGTGATATCTTATTTTCTCATACGTCTTTATGTCATCCGGTCTTAGCCTGCTTTGTAGATCATGAATGGATGAATGGGGAAAACAACCACTTAACTGCCCCCGCCCCCCCACCATCAACAGACTGTTCCCAGACAGTCAAGCCTACAGACTCCCTAAATGAGTATCTGCCCACCTTCTGTGATTCTCCAATGGTTCCTAAATAAAGTCCAAATCCTTGTCTGGCAGTCAAGATCAGCTCCCCTCTCACACTCCCAAAATCCAATTCCACCTTCCTTTTCTAGCCCATGCTTCCCTCTTCCCTTACCATGTGCTGACCCTGCCTTGTGCTCCTCCAGCTCAGAGCCTCTGCCCCACCCCCAAATACTCCTTGCTTGCAAAGTCTACCCATCTTTCAAGCGCCACCTCCCCAAGGATGGTTTTTCTAATATCCCCGACTAGATATGATCCCATATGATTGGGCATTTCTAGAATCCTTGGTTTGTAACTATGAAATGACACATATCCCATTGTGCCTTGGACTGTAGTTAGGTATGCACATACCTTAATTCACCGCTAGATGTGCAGAGAGCCCTGCTCCTCTCACTCCCCAGAAACCCACAGCAGAAACCATGTCATGGTCACCCTAGTATCAGCAAAGCCAAGTACCCAACATACTGAAGAAGATGGTCAAAATACTTAACAACAGGAGTACATTTCCATTATGAGGAGAAAATGCTATTAATTAATAATCTACTGCTTCCTCCTATTGCACATAAAAACTTACTTTTTCTTAAATAGTTGTTTTGGGTCCTCCTTATAAAACTTAATCGAACATTAGCCTTAATCATATCCTTTATTTGATGTCTTAGGGTCTTAGTTACTTTAACCAAGACATAGGGATGGATAATACAACCTCCAGTATGGTCAACGGATTGAATGAGTTAATAGGTAAAGTGCTCAGTACAGGTCTGGCACACAGCAAACACTAAACGGATGACTATTACTGTTATGGAGAAACTCATCTAATATTTGGAACCAGTTTATAAGTGGCTTGCGTTATTCTAGTTTTCTAAAATACTTCTTAGAAAAGAGCAGGTCAAGTAGTGTAGCTTGTCTGCCCTAGACTAAAGATTTTTTATTTTGCTAAAAAAAAAAAAAGAGAGTATTCCAACTATCAAAGATTCAGGCAACAGTGGCTTTTTTTGAGACAGTCTTGCTCTGTCGCCTTGGCTGGAGTGCAATGGCGTGATCTCGGCTCACTGCAACCTCCGCCTCCTGGGTTCAAGTGATTCTCCTGCCTCAGCCTCTGGAGTAGCTGGGACTACAGGCATGCGCCACCACACCCAGCTAATTTGTGTATTTTTAGTAGAGATGGGGTTTCACCGTGTTGGCCAGGATAGTCTCAATCTCTTGACCTCATGATCCACCCACCTCGGCCTCCCAAAGTGCTGGGATTACAGGCGTTAGCCACCACGCATGGCCAACAGTGGCTTTTTAAAAAGCAAACTTTTAGTGCTCCCAAGGTAATGATTGATTTGGGAAAGGATTACCAATGGATGTCAAAACCATTTGGTGAGAGTGTGTTGAGAGATACAAGATATTTATAGTCTCATAGCGTCATCCCATAGGTAATCATTAATTACAAAAAGAAAAAGCTACCTTTACACTGGGTAATTTGGTGAATGTTACTTCAACCAAGAGGCTAAAACTGCCATTAATAATATGGGCCAAACTGAGTCTTGTGATATGATGCACTGAGGATATGTTATCGCCTATGTAGTATTCTTGAAACCAAACAAACCTGACTCTACCAATGAGGGACAAATCAGACAAATCCAAATCTGCAAAACAGTTGACCTAGACTCTTCCAATAAGTCGATGTCATGGAAAGATCCCCCCAAAGAAAAGCAAGGGGTGGGGGGGTATTATTAATAAATGCAATGCGTAATCCTTGATCAGATCCTTAGGTGCAAAGCACAGCTATTAAGATCCTTTTGGGGACACTGGTGAAGTTTGAACATGAACTTTACATTGAATAATAAGCAGTAGTGAAAAATAAGATTGTGATTCATTCACACCTGTAATCCCAGCACTTTGGGAGGCCGATGGGGGTGGATCACTTGAGTTCAGGAGTTCAAGATCAGCCTAGCCAACATGGCAAAACCCATCTCTACCAAAAAAAAAAAAAAAAAAAAATTAGCTGGGTGTGGTAACACATGCCTGTAATCCCAGCTACTTGGGAGGCTAAGGTGGGAGAATCACTTGAACCTAGAGGTGGAGGTTGCAGTGAGCCAAGATTGTGCCATTGTACTCCAGCCTGGGTGACAGAGTGAGACTCTGTCTCAAAAAAAAAGAAAAAGAAAAAAGATGATTCAATTATATTTTGACATTTTGATTGACCTGCTCTTTCCTAAAGTATTTTGGTGTCTGGGAATCTACATGTTTCAAGACCTAAAAAGGTGAACATTACAAGTGAACTGTTTGCTCCATTGAACTGGATCAGAGTTTTTGTAGAAACAATGTGCAACTGGGATGCAGTCATATAAATAGACCAAAGAACTTAGAAAAGAACAAAGTGGATGCCAGTAGCCAATGTACACCGTTCTGTGCAGTATTTGGTTGGGACAATGCTAACTGCACATAAGCAGTGCTGGGTAAACATTAACTGATGACAATAACCAGCAGAGTCCCAAAGTGAGGCCCTTGCATTATTGATTTGAGGAAATTCTGCTTAACGAGAATGGATTGCTAGTAAATCATACAGCAATTTTATTCTCCTTTCAGTGGGACGTGGATGACTGAGCAGCTGGTGGGAGCAGCCCTGTCTGTCCCCATCTGAGAGAGTGGTGTATTAGTCTCAAATAGGGAAATTACGCAGCAATGTGGAAACCTGGCTAGCCATCATTAAAGTAATTCAGCGTTTGGGCCGCCTGTGTTTCAGGCAGTGATAGGAGCCATTAAGAGCTCACTTTTAGTTTCAGAAGCCAGAGATATTTTCATTACTAGTGTCCTCAGGCATACACTTTTTAATTTAAAAAAAGAAAGTAAGTTCAGGATGGAAATAACCCATCACCACAGGAATATTTCTGCACCAGAAACACATTCTCGTTTACCTGTCAATCTTACCAGCATGTCAGATTTATTTTGAGTGTCTGGAATGAGGAAGAGGAGGGAAGAAAGGTGGGTGTAGGGCTGATCGAAGAATCAGGGTCACTAATACCTTGGAAAAGCTGAGGACTTCATTCTAAAGTGCTGTTGAAATCTCAGGTTTTTTACTTCTCTGGCTAATAATAAAATGATAGTTCTGGCTCTGAGATGTTCCCTACTTTTTGCAAAACCATAATGCCCTACTTATAAGATGCTTTGGACAGGTGTTATGGTAGATTGAAGGTGGTCACAAATGCTTTGTTACTTTCCCCAACAGGAGGTTCTTATTTCCCCCTCCTTGAGTCTGGGCTGGCCATGTGGCTGTTCAACAACAGGAAGCAGCAGAAGTGTCCTGTGCCGCCCGGGGCCCAGGCTTTTAGAGAACTGTGGCTTTCTCTGCCTTCTTCTTGGAATCCGGTTACCATGTCGAGAGGGGCCCAAGCCACATAGAGGCCAACAGCAAGTATTTGCAGCCATCTGGGTGAGCCATGTAGGACATTCCACACCAATAAGACCCCCTGGATTGCAGCAATGGAGCAGACTCGTGGAGCAGACACAGCCCAGCGAAGGCCAGTATTGCAGGTCAGAACAAAGTGTTTTAAGCCATTAAATTTTGGTGTGGCTTGCTCTGCAGCCAGAGATAACTGAAATAGGTGTAACCGAAAAGTCCGTAAGAAGGAAGATTTACCTTGCTAACCAATGCAGAATCACAAAGCACGTGAAATAACATTTGCTGAGTCAGAAGACCACTGTCTGGAACAGGTGATGACATCCTTAGCCTTTAGTAGGTTTTGACTTCAAAACTGACCCCGGCTTTCAAGCCTCTTTTTGATGCTCAACACGGACAATTTCAAAAAGAAAAAATTTCACTTTAATCCAGCCTCACCCCCACATGTGTGTTTCACACAGACCATCTTTTTTAAACAGAGTTTATTGTATTTAATACATTATAAAATTTGAAAAATTGTAGGAAAGCAGCAGACTTGAACTGGAGCAATTCTAACAAGGAATAATTCTGGCCCCTTGGCAAAACTGATCAGTTTTAAAACAAAGTAAAGTTCACATCTGTGAGGTGGACAAAAAAGTGTGACTTCTGTACAAACTACATGTAAAATTTCATGTCTAACATCTTTGCAATGTGCTCATGAGGGTTTTTCTGAAGTCCCGCCTGGTCCCAGCCTAAAGAGGGATGTGGAACCTCCATATACAAAAAAACTGGATTCAAGGTGTTTGGTTTTTTTTTTTTTTTAAAAAAAAAGGAAAAAGAAAGACAAAGGAAAAAGAAAGAATGGATGGCTGTTGGCAATGGAAACTGTAAGGAGACTGTGTCCTCACCGCTCATGGCTTGTTTATTAGTCAGAGACCTCGGGAGGCCTAGGACACTTCACGGCCATCACAGCACCAACTGCGGCTATCACCTTTTTTTTTTCTTTTTTGCATTTCCTACCTTTTGACATATATATATATATATATATATATTTATATATTTTTTACACCTTGAGGATATCACTATTCCAATTGTTCCCATATGAATACAGGTGTGGTCTCTATTGGATATAAATGTGTCTTTTATTCGATTTTAGGTCCAGGACTTGGTTTGCTGTTCCAACTGCACATAAATGTCCCTTTTTTGTTTGAGTTATTGGTTTTGTGTGTTTTCCTTTTTGCATAAGAAATATGTCCATTTAGTCCAGAGGCTCTTGCTTTATCCGGATGACGGAGGGTACGCGGGGCGTCCGCCTCAGTTCCCGCCGAAGGACGTATTCGCTGAACTGGGACGAGTCCACTCCTCCCCCACAGGAGCCCACGATTTCAAATCCTCTTTGCTGCAACCTCTCAAGGACCTGCGAGGACAAGACAAGCATCCAGTTAGGGGTGAGGTAAATCCTATGGCTACATAAACACCCCAAAGTTTGAGATTATGCGCAGCTCTGGTTCATCTCATCCAGCACCCATGTCCCTGTGAGCTGCTCCTCTCAAAGGAAGATCCTGGATTAACAGGCAGGAGAGAGGAAGTAAGCATTTCTAGTGCCTAAAATGTGCCTTTACATGGTTGCTTTACACACACCAGCTACAACACTCGGTGGTGTTAGGCCCATTTTATAGATGAGAAAACTGAGGCCCATGGCTAGTCAGTGATGGAACTGGGTTTCCAACTCAGGTCTGTTTGGCCTCAAACCTGTTTTTTTTGTATACGCAATGCTGCCCTCTCTGTCAAAAATGAGGGTTCACATTTCAAAGCTCATTTATCACTAAAATACATCCTATGAGATGATAAGTCTGGAAAGGACAGTGATGGCAAAGTTTACTTAGCCAGTGATTCATTTGTATTCGCAACTCCGCCTTTGTTCGAGTTTCCTAACACCAAGTTAATATATATGTTTCAAACTGGAAGATTGATATAATTTCAATAGCAGAACAAAGGGACTACTGAAGACACTAGAGGATTATCTACAGATTTTCAAGTTTGTAGCATTTGAAACAGATGTATTTCCCTACATGCATTCAAGGAGACAAGAATCAGCACAATGATTACATATAAGAAAATGTATGAAAAATAAAGATATTCTAAACTTTTTATACAAATGTAAACCATAGAATCTGTTTCTTAATTTTGAAATCAAATACCTAACGCCAGCAAGATTCCCGGGTTTGGCACTACATGTCTGACACTCTTAAATGCAGGAAACAGTACCTGTGACTCTTAGACACAAATACAGGAAACTGATCTGGAGCATTCTGTTTCTTTAGGAATCCAACAAATATTATTAGACTTGCAAATATTTCCTGCCAGAGTTCTGAATATAATTAAATTACCTCCACACCACCTTGAAAGCAAAGTGATTCAGTCATAACTTAAAAAAAAAAAAAAAAACCACCATAAAAAACAAAAAAAACGCCCACCTCAAAAAAACTTCTATTGGAAGGAAGCGAAATGTAGTCAATGTAATGTGAATCCTTACTTTTAAAAAAATTATTTTTTAGTTGCCTACTTCAATATAGAATATAGTCTGCTGTGTTGCAAAACAGCTTACTAGATGAGACTGGAAAGCAAGAGAGTGTGTTTTCTAAAAATTAAAACCTCAAGTGCTGGCAAATTAAAAAAACACACAAAGTCCTTATGAGAACAAAATTAACATTCTACCCAGCAGTGCGCTATTTCTGTAGGTAAATTCACAATGCATATGATACCCGTCAGCATAAGGACAGGAAGAAAACAATCCCTAATTTCAAAATCAAGACGTGCTTTGGTGGCAGGTAGATACAAAGACGAATAACAGCTCCCTCCACGTATTCCCCAGCAGAGGCAGGAATGCAGCTTTCAGCAAGAGGCACTCCAGCTTGCTTGGCCAAACCAGACCCTGGAAAACATTCCTTGCCATGATTAGGAGGGGAAATCCAAAGGGGAGGAAGCTGTGAACAGCAGAGAACCTAACCCCGATGTCCGTTTTTCTTTGAGTCTTAAGGTCACTAAATGCTAACAGGAGGAAATCTCTAAGCTCTTCTTCGGAGTTCGGTAGGCATCATGTGATAATTATTCAATGTGATCCAATGTTACCTTGGATGTGGTCAAAAGCTTATTTCAATGTAATGCAAACAGCTGATGGAGCCATTACTTTGGAAACAACAACACGTTCACAGCAAAGTTCCTTAAACTGAGTGATCATATAACAACTTAGTGAGGTATAGGGTATCATAAGCCTTATCCCAGAGTCTCTGCGTGCCCATAGGCTGGTGACTATTTCTTGGTCAGTGGAGCAGGAAGCAAGGGTAGGTCATGGCTGTGTCATACGATCACGTTAATCCAGATGAAAATTTCCACATCTGACGTGGGAAACTGTCAAGCATATGAATTGACGATCGTTATTCACTGGCCCCAGGGTGTGGCCGAGGCCTTCCTGTCCTGGCTCTGAATGGTTCTGCCCCTCTGTCTGCTCCAGTGGCAGCCAGGGCAGGCTGTTGTGTGGAAGGGGACCGGCTTTCTGGGCTTTAAAGAGGTTTAAACTGCTGAGACCGTCTCAGGAACGCTGTGCAGGGCCATGCGGGAGCGCCACACACCTCCAGGGGGCGCTCTCCACACAGGTGAGAACGCGAATGCCGTCCTCCGGAACCCTGCGACCCAGCGGCCGCCCCGCCGCCTGGGAGCATGTGCCTTCCGCTAGCATGCTTAGGGAACATTTTCTGCCAGAATTTTCTGCTCTTCTGTTCTCAGACATCTGTTCATACATTTAAAGAGTTATAAATAGTCATGGAACAATCCTTAAGAGGCAGCACGGAAGAGTGGGTGCTTCGAGTCTCTGTGCTTTGGGAAGGGTTCTGCTGACTAAATACTGAACAACTTCATGGGCCCATTCCAGTTAAAAAGAGGGAAAAAACTAGAACCCTCACTCCATTGACTTCAAACGGTTTTGTGTCACACGGAGCTGGAATCGAGACCCAGGTGCGCCTCTGCCTTCTCATCAGAAAGACAGAGAGGATTAACAGTGCTCACCTGTTAGGGTTGTAAGACGACAACACATGTTCAGGCCCTGGCCCAGGGTAGGGCAGAGAGTCGGTGCTCAGCACATGTTAGCCTCTGAGTTCTGAATTCCACCCCCACATCTCCTGCTCCCCTAGACTTCTCCATCTCAAGAAATGGCAGTTCCACTCACCCAGTTCCTCTGTCAAAAATCTTAGTCATCCCGGGCTTCTGTCTCACAACCCACAGCCATCGTCAGAAAACCTTATTAGCTCTACCCTCCAGACACTCAGAACTGGACACTTCTCAACTGCTTGTACCACAGCTTGCTGCCCGGTCTCCTCGCTTCTCCTGTTCTCTAGCTGCTGTCACAGTGTTCACTTTAAAATACGAGTTCTGTCAGTTCTCCCTTCTGCTCAAAACCCTCCAATGGATTTCCATTTGGCTCACATACACAAATGAACCAAAACCAAAAGGTGCCAAAATAAACAATCCTAGGGCACTTGCCACCCCCTAACAAGGCTCTCCATGATCTGTCCCTGATCTTCCCTCCTGTCTGGGCACTTTCTCTCCCTGATTCACTTTCTTCAAGCCAAACTGGCTTTCCAGATAGTCCTCAATATGCCCAGCAATTACTCTACCCCAGAAATCCACTTACCACCTCCTGGGCAATATATTTATGTTGACTGTTTGCCTCCCACTCCACTCCCATAATGCAGTTCCATGAACACAGAGCTGTCCATCTTGTTCTCTGTTTGTCTCACTGAACCTGAACTGCTGGGCTCAAGTGATCCTCCTGCCTTAGCCTCTGGAGTGGCTGGGACTACACGCGTGTGCCACCGTGCCCAGCTGTTGTGTTCTATATCTGTCCCTTCTGTATCTCCAGTGCTCATCCCAGCACCTGGCATAATCACAAGACTTACGGAATGACTGCTGTAGAGGGTGATAATTCACCTACCCAACAGAAGTGTCACTGAGTGAGAGTTTCTCAGCTTTTTGGAGGAAAGGCACTATGTGAGGGCAAGGTTAAGTGACAACGGTGAGAGTGACATTTGATGCCACACAGTGTGTAACAATGCTATACCTGGACTGAGTTGAGGTGACAATAGCCATTTAGTGGAAACCTGATGACATGGGTCGAGTCGTGATTCCAGCCTGCATTGACAGAGTTACACATCACGTCGCCGATTTCTGGAAATACTTCTTCTATCAAGGATTTGTCACCGCTTAGTGTGATCCTTTCTCCGAGGTCTGGGGCCACACGCACGACGAGGCACTCACAGGGCCTTGAAAAGCGACCAGTTTCTCTGTCCTGTTTCCATCTTTCCATCTCCAACAACATGGGCTGAAGCTGAAAATATTTTGCCTCTTCATATAACAAAGTGTAGTCCTGGAGAAAAAAAAAAAAAGTATTTCACAGTGCAAACTGCAAACATAAAGTACTGAACATGTCCACATCTAAGAGGTGATTTTTTCCACCTCTTGTTATGTCAATAATCAAATCTGCATGTGCGTTTTTCATTTGCGACAGGTTCGTAGAGGCTCAATTTGCATTCATTCATTCAGTGAGGATAAAAGGAGCTAAGCAGATTAGGGCTGGTAAGGCCTTTTTACATGATTTAAATCCTGTAACCCTCATCATTGCCCAGTGAATTATGAACCATTATTATTCCCATTTGCAGATGAGAAAAGTGAGATGTGAAAAGATTCACCCAAGACTTGTTTCTTTTAGTAGAAAAAATGTCTCTGGGTATTTCAAGTTTGATTGTGTCAGTGAGAACCCAATTTCTGTCCTCTTGGATGGAACGCATACATTGACCAAGGGGAGGCACAACCTTGCCAACAGGTACCCTTCATCAGAAGCTCCGGGTCACCTTTGGTGGCTACAGGAGTGTGTGGGACAGAGATATGAGGCTAGAGATAGGCGGGGATGGGCACCTGGAGGGCGGGCATGTGGCTTTTACTTGAACTTGGGTGTTGATCTGTGATGGTTCGGGGGAGGCTGGTGGAGATCTGGAAGGCTAGTGTACCGCCCTGTGCCACCTGTTGGAGCTGCCATCACAGAGTCAGAGACATAAACAACATTAGGCCTTGACTCCTGCAAGATGTGCAGTAAAGAAAACCTGTCCATTTCTGCATTTCTGAAAGCATGAACACCTGGTCTTTTGGCATGGTTTCCTTTCCTCCAGCCTCAAAATAATCTATTGAATTGAAACAAAAATCTAACAAAACAGGTATTAAAACACACACGTAAGCCACTGAATGGGAAGACAAAAGAGAATGAGGGGGAGGCAGCAACTCAGGAACAATGTTAACAAGCAGGTCAATGTTATGGCTAAACGTAGCTATGGCCACAATCATTTCTGGGTGTAAGATAAGTGGATACTTGTCTAGACACGTTGACTGAGAACATTTTAATCAGCTGACACAGGCATTTGTGCCTTCCGTCCATGGGCAAGAGCTGGCAGGGGATGCCCGGTGCCTGCACGACAGCCAGTGTTGCAAACATGTGGTCCGAGTGCTTCAAAGAGGCCCCTGATGTCCAGATGGGTTAGAGCATGAGAAGCAGAAGATGACCATGGGATAATTATTTTCATTTTGCACTTTGCTTCTTCTCTTACAAATCAAGCAATAGCAGTAGCAGCAGTAGGGGCATTATTCAACACTTCCAGAGAAAACAGCATGGAGAGATGAGAGTACTTGGTGGCCTTGAGGTGGGTAATCCACTTTCCATATAAAGAAACTCGGACCCAGTAGACGATGCTGATGATGACACTCATCTCAGTGGAATGGGCTGCTGCTTTATTCTGTCCTTTTCCTGGCAACCCCCTTACCACAGGAGTCTTGGTTCCTTGCAGGAAAGGAGCCCATTGCTCTGAAAATCTTCCTTGCACATGTTTCTACCTGCTTAGCCTCCTGACCCAGAGGAGATACTGTTTTGCTTTAAGGAGTTGAAAACTAGGCTGAGGTGTGGCCACTCTTAAGACAGGGCAGAACCAGGGCCCCTAGCCCAGCCTAGGGGTAGGAGTGGGGAAGCCACTGCAGGTTCCTCCTGGTTCTACCTGGGATCCCCACTCCAGGCCTGTGTCATCTTGGCATCACACCAACTCTAAGATACTGACCTAAATACTTAGTTACCAAGATGACAGCTCTCAAGATTTTAAAACGGCAATGAGAGTTACACAAGAAAGAGAAGTGAGAACTTATGCTATTGCTTTTTATTTTCTTGTGAGATTTAATTACAAAATTTAGCACAAGGAAGGATCTAGACTCCAGTGAAAATGCCACTTATCGGCTGGGCGCGGTGGTTCACGCCTGTAATCCCAGCACTTTGGGAGGCCAAGGCAGGTGGATCACCTGAGGTCAGGAGTCTGAGACCAGCCTGGCCAACATGACGAAACCCCATCTCTACTAAAAATACAAAAATTAGCTGGGCGTGGTGGCGGACAAAGCCCTGATCTCCCAATGTGTCCAAAGTGAATGAAGTGAATGAAGCTAACAGAACTTGGGGTTAGAAGTCCTCCCCACGCTGACCCCGAGTCCTCACCATCTTTTCTTCCCTCTAGGGTCACAAGCCACTTGTTTAATAATCCACTCTGAGGTCTGGCCCTGGATGGGCAGTGAGGCTCGCAACATGATGTTGCTCCAATTCCTTGTTACCTACTCTTGGAAAAGTCGAGAAACACTGGCCCTTTTCCGATGTTGGCCCTGCTCAGTGACCACTCTGGGATCCTGCTAGGGTTTATTAAAGCGAGAGTTCAGAAGCGCTCCTATGAAGGTCGTGCTGCCCCTGGGCTAGAGTCTCACGGGCCTAGCCTTGAACTGCTTTAAGCCACCAGGTGTTCTTTTATTCTCTCTTGACCATCCTGGCTTCATTTTTCCCTTTACTATGTTGTTCTATCTGGTCTCCAGAGTAGAGCCACTGCTGCGCCATGGGGAGCAGATGACAGAGAACAGCCGAGTGCTCGTGCTTCTCTCCAGCGGCCGCTCACCATGCTGCCTTGCCTCTAAGCACTGGCCGGCTGGAGAACTGAAATGGTCCTTCTTGCTGCGTTACCATTTTCTGCACACGGCGAAGTGCACGCTGGCCATTCATTTTCTTGGCAGGCTCCTTTGTGTCTGTCTTTCTATGCTGCCTAACACTCGCTCACAGTTTCAGCTCATCAGAAATGAACCTGCAAAGCAGAGTCAGTCCCGCTGGCTGCTGTCTTTAGAAACCTCCTTTCCTTCCTTAAACGGGATCATTTAACTTGACTCTCTAAGTACCATGGTTTTTAAAGTTTAGTGTGTTTTTGTTAGGTTCTCTGGCCTTGTGCTTATTTCCTTCAGGCCTCTGAATCTTCAGAAATCTTTCCTTAAGCCTTTGTTCTAATCTGGCAATGTCCTTTCTGGGGCTTTTATAAACTTGAGATGACTGGTCTCTTGTTTCCAAGGTTCTTGGTGAAAATAGGCAGGGGTTTATGTGGCAGCAGCAGGTTCAACACCTGTGTTTCTGAAGGAAATGAATTCACAACATCCACTTTTCCTCCCTTCTGAGCAATGAGCTTTCAGCAAAGCAACTCAAGAGTGTGCTAGCTGCTGTCACTCTTCTGCCCTGGTCCTATATCCATTTTATCTTCTGTGATTAAGAAAGCACCATCTGGCCAGGCACAGTGCTCACACCTGTAATTCCAGCACTTTGGAAGGCGGAGGCAGGAGGATTACTTGAGGCCAGGAGTTCCAGACCAGCCTGGGCAACAAAGGGAGACCCCGTTTCTACAAAAAGTGAAAATATCAGCTGGGTGTGGTGGCCTGGGCCTGTGGTCCCAGCGAAGTTGAGGCTGCAGTGAGCTATGTTTGCATCACTGCACTCCAGCCTAGGAGACCAAGAAAGATCCATCAAAAAAAAAAAAAAAAAAAAAGAAGCACCATCTGTATTTCTTGCTTAGCCCCATATACAGTTAAAGGGAAACCAGTTACTCACAGACCTATTATCATGTTTAAATCATTTCAAAATCTTAGAATATTGTTTTCTTTTTTTTGAGATGGCGTTTCGCTCTTGTCGTCCAGGCTGGAGTACAGTGGCATGATCTCGGCTCTCTGCAACCTCTGCCTCCTGGGTTCAAGCGATTCTCCATCCTCAGCCTTCCGAGTAGGTGAGATTACAGGCGCCTGCCACTACGCCCGGCTAATTTTTTGTATTTTTAGTAGAGACAGGGTTTCGCCATGTTGGCCAGTCTGGTCTCAAACTTCTGACCTCAGGTGATCTGCCTGCCTTGGCCTCCTGAAATGCTGGGATTACAGGCATGAGCCACCATGCCCGGCCTGAATACATACTTTTAAATAATTTAAGATTTACAGTAATTTTACATATGAGCTTCCCTAAGATCCTGAGGACAGGTACATGGGACCAGAAAACAGACATGGGTGGTGGACTCCAAAACGCAAACAGGCCGGGTTTTGAAACTTCTTTCTTGATTAAATAATTGGAGTTCAGAAAACAACCTCCCTAGAGGGAGGAAAACGATACATTCAGTGTCACAGGTTCCTACTGCTGCTGTGAGGAACTACCCCCAACTTTGGTGGCTTAAAACAACACAAATGTATCCCCTTACAGTTCTCCAGGTCAGAAGTCGGAAATGGATCTCACTGGGCCGAAGTCATGGTGCCAGCAGGGATGCCTGCCTTCTGGAGGCTGTGGGGACAAATCCACTTCCTCATCTTTTCCAGCATCCAGAGGCTGCGAGAATTCCTTGGCCCATGGCCAGCAAGCACATCACTTCCCTCATCCCATCTTCTCTAACCCCGGCCCTCCTGCCTCCCTCAAATAAGGACCCCTGTGATTATACAGAGCCTGCCTGGATTATCCAGGCTAATCCCCCCATCTCAAGACCCTTAACTTAATCACATCTGCAAAGTCCTCTTTGCCATGTCAAGCATCGTATTCACAGGTTCTGAGGACTGGGGCAAACTTCCCCTCACAGTCAATGGTTCCGCAAAACAGTTCAAAGGCTTATTTTCTAAATGTACCTGAGCTTTTACTCAGTAGCTGACAGGTCCTTAACACTCAAAAGGCAACTCAACTGTTCACCTATTTCATCTGAAAACCTGTGTAGGTGCCAGATGCCATGGAAGGCACCGTGAGCACAAAAAGGATTTTTCTCTGGGGAATGTCTCTAATACCTCCCAGGGGCTCTCGCTCTCCCCATCCCCAGGCTCAGGGCAGTGGGATCCGGCTCTTGGGACCCTCGGCAGTGGGTGGTTCCCTACCAGGCAGGGCACCTATGTATCAGGGGTACCACCAACAAAGCAGGGGTGCCAAGAAAATGAGATGATTTTACCTTTTCCATTTCCAAAACAGCATCCAAGTAGTGGTCATCACAAGAAAAGACAGATCTCTGCAGCACTTACTTTCCTTTGGTTGTAAAGATTTTGTTCTTCTTGTCAGGGACGGGAGGTTGGGGGAGTGGTACCACCAACAAAGCAGGGGTGCCAAGAAAATGAGACGATTTTACCTTTTCCATTTCCAAAACAGCATCCAAGTAGTGGTCATCACAAGAAAAGACAGATCTCTGCAGCACTTACTTTCCTTTGGTTGTAAAGATTTTGTTCTTCTTGTCAGGGACGGGAGGTTGGGGGAGTGGCCACTGCAGTTTTTTTCAGTGTTTGGGGTACTAAAGCTCTTCATTGCCCTGGCTTGTCATACTCCTTTGGGCTGGAATAATTTCTTTCTTTCTTTTTTTTTATGGAGTTTCTCTCTCGTTGCCCAGGCTGGAGTGCAATGGCATGATCTTGGCTCACTGCAACCTCTGCCTCCCAGGTTCAAGAGATTCTCCTGCCTCAGCCTCCAGAGTAGCTGGGATTGCAGGCGACTGCCACGAGGCCCGGCTAATTTTTGTATTTTTAGTAGAGACAGGGTTTTGCGATGTTGGCCAGGCTGGTCTTGAACTCTTGACTTCAGGCGATCTGCTCACCTCAGCCTCCCATAATGCTGGGATTAGAGGTGTGAGCCACCATGCCTGGCCCATTCTTTCTTTTCTTCAAAGCCTGGAGGGACTGGCCCATGTGCCCCTTTTCTCCTGCCACTACTTGATACTTCTCACCAGGCAGTCCCCTCCCCATTCAGGGGCACTGACTCCCAGCTTCTCCTGACTACTCTTGTTTCCTGGGTCAAGGATACCCAGACTAGGATTAGTCTTGATGGCTACTGAAAGAAATGGAAGCAGCAGCAGTGTCCCGTCTATGCCCTGTCACTGTCTCCACTCCCCATCTTACAGACAGAAGCACACACAGGTGGTCGTGCCAGGGTGCTGATGGCGGGACGGAAGGCAGGCCCACCAGCATTCTGAAACAACACCCTGGCTTGGTAAGTCACGAGGACGCCACACCACAGGAGCTAGGCCTGATGTCTAGAGCGTGCTGAGGGTGGGGACCAGAGACACCATCGGAGATGGTGCCGGGGCTGCGGCTGGCTGCTCTCCCATCCTCCCAGTCCTGCGTCCGGGAAAATATCCTTGGGAGGAGAAAAGAGGGCATGGGCAGTACTAGACAGTGCCAGTCAACAGACCACAGATACAGCCTCGGTGGCGGCAGCTGAGGCCGTGGTCTGGGGCATGTCCTGAGTGGGCACTCCCGCAAGTACCGGTGAAGAAAGTCCAGTGAGTACCCAGGTTGCCACTCTGCCTTCTCTGAGAAAGTTCTACCCACAGGAATGAGGACCTAGAAGCAATGTGTGTGCTGTCACATTGGCTAAAGGGCAGGCATCAGAGCCAAGCTGAGCCAATCAGATGGTGTCTCTGTAGGACCAAGGGAGGGAAAAGAGGCCCTGGGCTTGCTGAGACTGGCACATGTTAATGGCAGCTCCTGCAATTGAAGTCCTCAGGGCGGTCCTGGTGTTTCCACCCCGAGAGAAAGCTTCCACTAATTCTATGAGATAAACTAGTAAGCGCTTCCTGTCAATACTCCCTTTAACTTTTCCTTAAGCTGGCGACTGGTTCTCGAGCGGGAGTAATATTGACACTAGAGGGCATTTAGCAAGGTCTGGAGACACTCTTGGTTGCTGCAACCAGGAAGCGGGTGCTAGTGGAATTTGATGGGTAGGGAGGGATGCTGCTGAAAACCCTACATTGCACAGGACACCCCCATCACAAAGAATTGTTTGGCCCCAAATGTTACTCTGAGCTTGACAGAGATCGTTTTTATTGCAGCCTAAGGAGCATGCAACTCACCTTGATCCAATGATCAGTTCATTCCTAGCATCATTAATGGTGGCTCAACCACATGCCTTTGCTACTGTGATGTAACATGAAGCAAACAGCATCACTGTGATGTATTCTCCCCAACATGTCTAACTTAAACCCATCATGTCTTTAGAGATGACTTCCAGTTTACAGGAAATTAGGGGATAGATTCATGAGCTAAACTACACACGACAAGGCCCAGTCTCCAGCAAGTTGTAAAAGGCATTGTGGGGTCAAGCAGGGAAACTCGAATATAATTGCGGACTTAGAGGAAATAATTGTTTTTTTTTTTTTTGAAAATGGAAAGGTAAAGGTTATTGTCCAAAATAAGCACAGGAAAAGATCCAGAAGGCTACTCACTAATGTTTTACCATTGGCAAGCTGAGTGGTGGGAACATATGGTATAGTTTTTTTTTTTCTTTTGGTTTGTTTATATTTTTAAATTTTCTACAATGTACATGTACTTCTTCTATAATATTAAAACGTTATTAAAAATAAACAATAGAGGTTGGATGTGGTGGTGGCTCACACCTGGGAGGCTGAGGCAGGAGGATTGCTTGAGCCCAGGAGTTTGAGATCAACCTATGGCAGCATAGTGAGACTCTGTCTCTACAAAAAATGAAAACTTAGCTGACGCATCTCCAAGACAACCCTAAATCAAAAGAACAAAGCTGGAGGCATCACGCTACCTGACTTCAAACTATACTACAAGGCTATAGTAACCAAAACAGCATGGTACTGGTACCAAAACAGAGATATAGACCAATGGAACAGAACAGAGTCCTCAGAAATAATACCACACATCTACAGCCATCTGATCTTTGACAAACCTGAGAGAAACAAGAAATGGGGAAAGGATTCCCCATTTAATAAATGGTGCTGGGAAAATTGGCTAGCCATAAGTAGAAAGCTGAAACTGGATCCTTTCCTTACTCCTTATACGAAAATTAATTCAAGATGGATTAGAGACTTAAATGTTAGACCTAATACCATAAAAACCCTAGAGGAAAACCTAGGTAGTACCATTCAGGACATAGGCATGGGCAAAGACTTCATGTCTAAAATACCAAAAGCAACGGCGGCAAAAGCCAAAATTGACAAATGGGATCTAATTAAACTAAAGAGCTTCTGCACAGCAAAAGAAACTACCATCAGAGTGAACAGGGAACCTACAGAATGGGAGAAAATTTTTGCAATCTACTCATCTGACAAAGGGCTAATATCCAGAACCTACAAAGAACTCAAACAAATTTACAAGAAAAAAACAACCCCATCAAAAAGTGGGCAAAGGATATGAGACATTTCTCAAAAGAAGACATTCATACAGCCAACAGACACATGAAAAAATGCTCATCATCATTGGCCATCAGAGAAATGCAAATCAAAACCACAATGAGATACCATCTCACACCAGTTAGAATGGCGATCATTCAAAAGTCAGGAAACAACAGGTGCTGGAGAGGATGTGGAGAAATAGGAACACTTTTACACTGTTGGTGGGATTGTAAACTAGTTCAACCATTATGGAAAACAGTATGGCGATTCCTCAAGGATCTAGAACTAGATGTACCATATGACCCAGCCATCCCATTACTGGGTATATACCCAAAGGATTATAAATCATGCTGCTATAAAGACACATGCACACGTATGTTTATTGCGGCACTATTCACAATAGCAAAGACTTGGAATCAACCCAAATGTCCATCAGTGACACACTGGATTAAGAAAATGTGGCACATATACACCATGGAATACTATGCAGCCATAAAAAAGGATGAGTTTGTGTCCTTTGTAGGGACATGGATGCAGCTGGAAACCATCATTCTTAGCAAACTATCACAAAAACAGAAAACCAAACACCGCATGTTCTCACTCATAGGTGGGAACTGAACAATGAGATCACCTGGACTCGGGAAGGGGAACATCACACACCGGGGCCTATCATGGGGAGGGGGGAGGGGGGGGGGATTGCATTGGGAGTTATACCTGATGTAAATGACGAGTTGATGGGTGCTGACGAGTTGATGGGTGCAGCACAGCAACATGGCACAAGTATACATATGTAACAAACCTGCACGTTATGCACATGTACCCTAGAACTTAAAGTATAATAATAATAAAAAATAAATTAAAAAAAAAAAAAACTTAGCTGAGTGTGGTGGTGCAAGCCTGCAGCCCCAGCTACTTCGGGGGCACTGAGTCGGGAGGACTGCTTGAGTCTGTGAGGCTGAGACTGCAGTGAGCTATGATTGCATCACTGCATTCCACCCTGGGTGACGGCACAAGACCCTGTCTCAAAAAAATTTTTTAAGGCTGGGCACAATGGCTCATGCCTGTTATCCTAGCACTTTGGGAGGCTGAGGTGGGTGGATCACCTGAGGTCAGAAGTTCAAGATCAGCCTATCGATATGGTGAAAACCCATCTCCACTAAAAATACAAAAATTAGCTGGGCATGGTGGTGGGTGCCTGTAATCCCAGCTACTTGGGAGGCTGAGACAGGAGAATCACTTGAACCCAGGAGGTGGAGGTTGCAGTGAGCCGAGATCGTGCCATTGCACTCTAGCCTGGGTGACAGAGCGAGACTCTGTCTCAAAAAAAAAAAAAAAAATTTTTTTTAATTAATTAATTTAAAAAATACCCAATAGACTTTTGAACATATCCAGGGCTAGGTAAGTTGGGAGCTGCCTGCCAGAAAATTTGTCTATGTCTAGGAATGGTGGACATTCATACAGATAGAACATGAAAGATGTGAGCAACATGGGGGACACTTACCAAAGACAACATTAAAGATACAAGGCTAGAGAGAGAGAGAGAGAGAGAGAGAGAGAGATTTGTATGGTTCTCCATAAAAAATGGGGCCAAAGCTCTAGACTCTTGGTGTGCTGAGAGCTGCAACCACATATGTGCATGTGTGAATATGCATGCGTACATGTGCATGTGCAGGGCATAAAGCAAAAATGAGCAAATCAGTAAAACTGGAGGGAGGGGAAAATTAAGGGAAGAGGGGCAGTCATATCCATAATAAAACACTGCAGAAAAGTTCTGCAATCACTTATGCAGAGAACAGATCTCAACAGCTTTCCATGGAAGCCAGGACACAAGCAGCTGCCACTGAAATGGTGTTCTAAAATATGAAATTATCTCAAAGATGAAATGGGTATCCAGCTTGGACAGCACATTTGCAGAATGAGATTTTAGGGGTGGAGGATCTTGTTTTTTTCAGGATTGCATGCACTTGCTCACGCAGTATTAAATGGCTAGGGAGAGAAGCAGGTAATCAATAAACATTCTCCCCAGCAAACTTAGTGAAAGAGATTCTCTCCTCACGCAAAAAACCATGTCCCAGGCGGGCATGGTAGCTCACACCTATAATCCCAGCACTTTGGGAGGCTGAAGCAGCCAGATCACTTGAGGTCAGGAGTTTGAGGCCAGCCTGGCCAACATGGTGAAACCCCATCTGTATTAAAAATGTAAAAATTAGCCGAGCGTGGTGGCACACGCCTGTAGTTCCAGCTACTTGGGAGGCTGAGGAAAGAGAACTGCTTGAACCCGGGAGGCAGAGGTTGCAGTGAGCCGAGATCGCGCCACTGCACTCCAGCCTGGGCGACAGAGCAAGACCTCAAAGAAACCAAAAGACCCCAAAAACCATGTCCCTCCCAGGTAAAAGAGAAAACTCTGACGAGGAAGAAAGCACCAATAGTACTGTTCGGGACGCACAGACTCAAAGCTCCTCTGTGTACCTGTATTTGTGACTCCTGTAAACTGCACTGCTCCTGCTGATGCAGTTCCATCACCAGCCACCAGAGCGGAAGGACCCCTTCAGCTTCCACTGCCCCTCCCAGGTTCCAGAACACCCGGTACTATAATTTACAGCCTGTCACCCAGAGGTTCTCTGGGAAATGTTTTAAGGCCCTGGGATACGTGAGTTTCATTTGACATGCTTTTGTTTGTTTTTCCTCAAGCGTGGGTTACAGCTAAATCCTTAGCCAATTAAAGGGTGTGTTTGGTACTTAGGATTGATAAATAGCAGGTCTTTAAAGGCTCTGGAATCCTCAGGAAGCACGCAAAAGGTGCAGAGAAGCAGCTGTGCCAATCCTCGGCAGGTGGGCGGGTGAGTCCTTAAGGAAACCGGCCACAGCTGAACTCCGTGTGGAAGTTTTTCCCTCCCCAGCATCTAACCTGAATGCTCTTGGAGGAAAAATAACGACTGCTATGTAGGTTTATGTGCTGAGCGTTAAACCAAAGTACATGCCTAAAATACCTGGCTCAGTTTCTGGAACATACTGCAACTAAAAATGAATGGCTATTATCATTTCTAACTGTAATTCCCAATATATTCGTTTGTGATTCCCTGCAGCCTGCATCCTTTTTAATAATGGGAATTATAAATTAATATTATTCTGATAAGCAGCACACAATGATGATATTATATACATGTTTTGTATTTTCTACTTAGTCCTATATAACTTTGAAAAGAAGTGCATTGCCTACTCATATTTAGATTGCAGTTTCCTGCATCTCTTTTAACCCTTTTTTGCTGTATTTCAATGAATTAATACTAAGCATTGATTATGTGCCCAACACACAATGTCCTCTGGAAAAACATAAAAATGTCCCTGCCTGGAGAATTGCTTGAACCTGGGAGGCAGAGGATGCAGTGAGCCAAGATTGCAACACTGACCATCTCAAAGAAAAAAAAAAGAAAAAGAAAAAGAAAAAAAAAAGTCCTTGACTGCAAGAACTTTATAAAATGCGGCAAGGAAGTGAAGATATATACACAAAATATCCAGAGTCCAAACATCAGGAAGTAGATCAGCAGGTTTCAGATGAACTGGTGGGAGCCAGAGCCTAGTTTGAATGTGAACCTCACTCCACTCATCTATTTACCCATCCATGCGTTCATTCACTCACGCCACAAATATTTACATGCTTAATATGTGGCAGGTGCTGAGCGTGTGGGACAGATGCTGCTGGCTAGCTTCCCCAACAGCCATTTCAACCTCTCTCCCTTGCCTATTTCTCTTACTACAGAGGCTAAAAATAAGCGGGAAAAAAAAAAATCCCTTTCTCAGCCACCAAGGGGAGGCTCCATTCTGGCCAATGAGCCACAAAGGGAAAGTCTTCTGTGGGATTGTCTGACAAGGACAGAGTCTTGTGAGTTCAAAAGCTGTCTGCCCCTTTTTCCTGCCTTGACTGAGGATGTGACACCTGGAATGGCAATGCCTGGTGCCGTGATGCAGTCACCATATGATCTTGAGGTGACAGGCATGAGGCCAGAATGTCAACACTGAGGATGGCAAAACGAAAAGACAGAAAGCCTGCTGGTCCTTGATAACATTGCTGGGCAGATACCTCTGCCAACAACCACAGGCCTCTGACTTCTCACGTGAGAAAAATGAATCTCCAATAGTGTAAGCCGCTGTTCATTGGCTGTTCCCACTCTTGTAGCCGGAAGCATCCCTACCTCACAGCCGGCCAGATGGTGCTGCACAGTGAGTGATAGACGCACTGCGTGTGCATGGAGAATCGGGGGTACAGGTGAGCCTAAGCTACACTGGGCCTAGGTAGGTTTGCTGGGGGATGTGGTGAAAAAGATGAGTCCTGAATTCCAGTAAAGGCCAGGGGAATGGCTGTGTAGGCGCACAGAGGGGCATTTGTCAGGGGGCAAGAGGAGGGTGTGTCTGAGGGACAGAGAAAAGTCCTGTAGGGACATGTGGAGGGTGAGAGTGGGTGAGGTGGGCAGAGGCTAGAGCCTTCTGGGCCTTGTGGGCTCTGACAGGGATGTGGTGCTTTGCTCTGTGAGACAGAGGAATGAATGGAAGAAGCCATGGCTGCTCATTTCTGCTTGACCCTCTGACTCTGGGAGGACGTGCAGCTCTCCAGGAAAACGCCTTGAAGACACAACAGAGCCGAGCATACGGTCCCCCCAGGTCTCCTGCCTGAGTCACCACATTCCTTAAGAGATACATGACCCTAGTCCTTGCCTTTTCTTCCATATGAGATAACGTCTGACAGGTTGGTGAGGACGCTTCTGTAATCTATAACACGCTGTACTCTTACACCCAAAACTCGATGTATTCTGCTTGTGGCATCTGAGCAAGCATCATGTGATTTTCTGTGTACTGAACCTCCACCGCCTGTATACAAGCTGTGGGCTGAAATCCTGTGTAGGACCTCAGTAAGACTTCTGAGTCAAACTAACTTTAATTCTTGAAAAGCTTGGTTTATCTTCTTCATTCCACAGTTTCAGGAACAAGAGAAAGTCCCTGCAGAGTTTCAAGCAGGAGCCAACTCCTGATACAGTATCCTTTTCAAAAAGTGTCACATGGTCAGGGATGGGGTAGGAGATAGTGGCAGGGAGAGAGAGAGAGAGGTGGGTGTAACTGTCAAAGGACTAGAGGAAGGATCCTTGTGGTGATGGAACTGTTCCGAACCTTGACTGTATCAGTGTCAACATCCTGGTTGTGATAGTATTTTGCAAGATGTTATTACTGGGGGGAGCTGGGTAACACCGCATCTCTATTATTTCTTACAACTGCATGCAAATCTATAATGATGTCAAAATTAAAAGTTGCATTTTTAAAAAGTGTCTCAGTTTCCATGCAGAGAATGAGTCAAGAAGGGGTTAAGAGTGGGAGAGTGGGCTCCAATTATGAAGCCATTCCAAGGAGTCCAGAGAGCTGCTGGGCCTTGGGCTAGGGAGGTAGGATGAGGGCAGTGGACTGATTCGCGATGCGTCCAGGAGGTTAAGATGACGGACGCACTGACAGATCACGTGTGGGAGGCGAAGAAGAGGAAAAAGTCCAGAAGGACTGCAGGTTCCTTCCTTGAGCAAGTAGGTGGATCTGGCATCTTTTACCAAGATAGGATACAAAGGAAGAGGAGCAGATTTTGTTCTTGGTGGTGGTGGTGGCAGAGGGGGAGGCAGGCAGAGGGAGCTCATTTTTGGGCATGTAAAGTTTAAAGAGCGAATGAACTATCCAGGCAGGGATTCTGGGTCAGTATTTGGAAATGCGATCAGCTAAACATGAGGTGATTTTCATATCTGTACTAACCAAACCTTCTCCTGATGAAGTCCAGGCTATATATAACTTAGCAAAAAATATGAAATCCTATGGCAGTTTTTCCTTACTAGTATACATGTCTGTAGCTGTGACTACTTGACTTCTTTTTTGACAACTTTATTTTAAAATTGTTATTTTATTGTTTTATTTATTTATTTTTTTTTTTGAGACGGAGTCTCGCTCTGTCGCCCAGGCTGGAGTGCAGTGGCCGGATCTCAGCTCACTGCAAGCTCCGCCTCCCGGGTTTACGCCATTCTCCTGCCTCAGCCTCCCGAGCAGCTGGGACTACAGGCGCCCGCCACCTCGCCCGGCTAGTTTTTTGTATTTTTTAATAGAGACGGGTTTCACCGGGTTAGCCAGGATGGTCTCGATCTCCTGACCTCGTGATCCGCCCGTCTCGGCCTCCCAAAGTGCTGGGATTACAGGCTTGAGCCACCGCGCCCAGCCTTTTATTGTTTTATTTTAATGACCTAAGTCCTATGTGAATGCCTGCTCATTTTAAAAACTAATGATAAAATTCATACCAAAGCATATGGAACTAAAAGTGAAATATTCTCCCTTACCCCTTTCCAATTCCACTGCCTTTCCTCTAGGAAAAGATGAGAGAGTAAGAAGTCATTCCCCCACCTCTCCACATCATGCTTTGGCCCTTCTCTCTACAAGAGCTTACTTGCTCCCCAAAGTGGGAAAGGGTCCAGAGCTGACTGGGGAGTGCCTGACATTGGTGGGGCCAGGTTGGACTAGTGGCCGATCACTGCTGGAATCTGTGCCCTGAGCAGGGACCCAGCTTCCTGACTCCTCTTCCTGTCTCCACGTGCAGCAAGCACCTGCTTTTGAGAACAGACCTCGTTCTCTCCCTAGGTCTCTCTGTTTCACCTGCAGCTGCTGTGGGATGCTGGCCTGCTCTCTTCAACTATGCTATTCATCAGCCGTGGCCTCAAAGACGTGGGGCTGCTGTCTAAACCCAGTCAGTTCCCTTGATCATGTCTGAGAGTGTGTGACCCCAGGTGCAGACTGAGGGCTGGAGGTAGAGACTGCACTTTGGCCTTGGGCCTGCAGAGTGTTGTCTAATTCAGCTATGATCTGAGAGCCCTGGATAAAATTTTTGATCAAATTAATAAAGTAGCACGGAGAAAAAGGCAGGAAAGAGGTTCAAAAGTTGTCATGCCAAGAAAAAACTGTATACACTACGTTGAAAATTATCCTTGAACAGCCTCTAGGAAGGTACCATATTAGAAACTGCTCCTTGGAATACCATGCAGCCATAAAAAGGAACGAGATCATGTCCTTTGCAGGGATACGGATGAAGCTAGAAGCCATTATCCTCAGCAAACTAACACAGGAACAGAAAACCAAAAACTGCATGTTCTCACTTATAAGTGGGAGCTGAACAATGAGAACACAAGGACACAGGGAGGGGAACAACACACAATGGGGCCTGTAGGGGTAGGAGGAGGGAAAGCATCAGGATACATAACTAATGCATGCAGGGCTTAATACCTAGGTGATGGGTTGACAGGTGCAGCAAACTACCATGACATATGTTTACCTATGTAACAAACCTGCACGTCCTGCACACGCATCCCAGAACTTGAAATAAAATAATAATAACAACAATAATAATAATAAAAAAGAAATCGCTCCTCAATATGCTTCCTTTCCTGAGCTGGAAGAGATCACTACTGATGAAGCGGCTTTTGCTTAGGAGCCATGTTGCACAAACCAAGCCCGCATGTCTTCAAACCCTGGAATCAAGCTCAGTGCAGTGAGATGCACGCCATTGAGGGGGCCTTGGGAACTGCCCTTGGCTGGGAGCAGTGGGCTCCTGCGCCTTCCTCAGGCTCATTCCAGGGCTGAGGGAAGCTCATTCACTGGCTGCAGTTATTACACTCTCTCTATTTTCTTGCCAATTGCATATAGTTGTTTCCATGTAAAATAAATGTGCACATGATGCAACTCCTCTGTGCTCTCTTTTCCATTTGGCTAATAATCTTGGCATGTGCCCCACTGTTTAAAATCCTGAAGGAGAAGATAAATAAGGGGCCCCTGAGCTTCTCATGAACTTGGGATCTACCCTTCTGGATCTTTTTCTATGCATTTATATATGCATACATACCTGATCTTTTACATAAATAGAAACATACTATACATATGGTTCTGCAACTTAATATTTTCACTGAATCGTGGAATTATGGGATTTCCCCCGCACATATCAACAGATATAGATCTAACACATCTTTCAAACTAGTCCATAGTATGGATAGTCTATAATATTTGTAACCATTTGCCACTGCTGAACTTTCTTTTTTAGAAAGTCCAGTTTTTGCTATTATAAACATGACTATAATAAACAGCCTACATATAAATATCTTTACATATTTATGTGACTATTTCTAGCAGATCAAAGAGTATGTATATTTGAAACTTTAATATTTACTGCTGAATTGTCCTCCAAAAATGTTTAATGATTTTTACTTCCAACCACACTGTATGTTCCCTAACACTGTATATTATACATCTTTTAAAATTTTGCCAATCTAATGGATAAAAGGGAGTATCTCATTTTATTTTTGTTTCTTTGATACAAAAGAGACGGAATGCCTTTTCAAATGTTTAATGCCAATTTCTGTTTTTTTCTTTGGGAAAATTTTGTTCATAGCTAAAAAATTTTTCCCACTGGGTTGTTTGTATGTTTCTTACAGATTTTTAAGATAGATCTTTTAGGACAGGTATTCATCTTTTGTTGCAAATATTTCTTATGGTCTGACACTTATCTTTTATTTGTATATGATGTCTTTAACTCAACTATTTTTTTTTTAAAGGATAGCTTCTGGGTAGGAAGTCTCATTTAGACAGGCCCTTTCTGCCTCAAAATTATACTTTTAGAAATTTCAGAGCCGGGCGCGGTGGCTCAAGCCTGTAATCCCAGCACTTTGGGAGGCTGAGACGGGCGGATCACGAGGTCAGGAGATCGAGACCATCCTGGCTAACACGGTGAAACCCTGTCTCTACTAAAAAATACAAAAACTAGCCGGGCGAGGTGGCGGGCGCCTGTAGTCCCAGCTACTCGGGAGGCTGAGGCAGGAGAATGGCGTGAACCCGGGAGGCGGAGCTTGCAGTAAGCTGAGATCCGGCCACGGCACTCCAGCCTGGGCGACAGAGCGAGACTCCGTCTCAAAAAAAAAAAAAAGAAATTTCTTTGTATTTTTTCCTAATACTTTTATTGCCTTTGTTTTTGTATTTATTTTTGAAATTTTGTGAATTTATGATGTAGGACAGGGCTCTGACTTTACAATTCCCTCAAATGTCTCAGTGCTGATCGTCTCAGCGCCTATTACTGACTACTGCTTTCTTTTCCCACTGATGTGAAATGCCACCTTTATAGTACATCCAATTCCTGTGTACCTGTACATCTATCTCTGGACCCTACTCTTCTCCATTGATTTGTATATTTCAGTGCTGTCAGCACCTTTAAATTAATATAGCTCAAAAGTCTGTTTTGACATTGGTAGGACACATCCACATTACCCACCTTTATCACCATTACTATGACCAGAAATACTTTTTTTTTTTTAGCTATCCTTACACTTTTTTTTATTCTACACAAACTTTATAAATGGTTCAAATTTCATTTTGAAAAATCTATTACTTAAGTGGGTTTGTCCTGACTATACAGAATAATTTGAGGATAACTGACATCTTAACAATATTGAGGTTTCCCATCCAGGAACCTAGAATGTTTCTTCATTTATTCAACTGTTTTACAGTTGTATGGAGAGATTTGTGGTTTTCTTAATCAGCCTTTGCTTGTCTCTTGTTAGGTTTATTCCTAGGTGTTATAATTTTTGCTGTATATTTTTCTATGATAGTTTACAATTGGCTCTTGCTATTCTCTAAAAAGGCTATTGACTGGCCGGGCACAGTGGCTCATGCTTGTAATCCCAGCATGTTGGGAGGCTGAGGCAGGCGGATCACCTGAGGTATGGAGTTTGAGACCAGCCTGCCCAACATGGCGAAACCCCATCTCTACTAAAAATATGAAAAATTAGCCTGGCGTGGTTGTGGGCACCTGTAATCCCAGCTACTCAGGAGGCTGAGGCAGGAGAATTGCTTGAACCCAAGAGGCAGAGGTTGCGGTGAGCCAAGATCACGCCTCTGCACTCCAACCTGGGATACAAGAGCGAAACTCCGTCTCAAAAAAAAAAAAAAAACAAAACTGTATACTGATCCTGAATTGAGCTGCTTTAATGAGTTCTTTATAAGTTCTAATAGCATTAAGTTAGCTCTTTAGAATTATTCATTTGAAGAAACATTATCAGCTACAAAAATTACATTTTCGTGAATTCCCTTCTAATATTAACACTTTCTATTTGTTCTCCTTGTCTGACTCCATTGCCTAGAGTTACCAGCACAACGTGGGCTATCTCAGCGTGACTAACCTTAACACTTGTTACTAACTGTAAAGGGAACAATTCTAAAATTTTACTGTCCATGTATGCTTTCGATTTCTGGGAGCGGGGAGGGGAAGTCTTCATTAAGCTAAGAAGGTTTTCTTTTATTCTCTAGCTCTCTAAGACATATCAGAAATGAGCTTTGAATTTAATCAACTCCTTTTCAGTTTGTTCAAGTGAATTATAATTCAATTCTTTAAATGCAAAGCGATCCTATTTTAGTCATGTAGAAGTTTAATGACCATATCCACTATTTCATGAATACAGCATAACCATGTGAAAGAGAACTCTGGCACCTTTCGAGATGGTGTATGTTAATAATGTAGAACTAGAAATATGTTTTTGGAGCACATAAAAAAATCACATATTTATGCTATTGGTGATTTAACATGGATCCCTCACCTTGAAATCATCAGGAATGAGGAGTTTGGATGTTCGTAGAAAATTCAAGATATATCTGAACATCTGTCCATCTCTGTCAATGAAATAGTGCTGTTTGAGACTGTCCAAAACAATGGGCTCTGTACCATCAAAAAGTCTTCCGATTCTGTGATAGAAAAGAGGGAACAGTGAAGACAATTAGATCAATTGTTCAGCCACTGAGACTAAGAGGTGACTTTTATCACTGTCAAAGGTAGCACTTTTGAAGATGGCAGTAGGGAAAAATCACGATTGTCTGCAAAGTGTTGGTCCCTGCTTGATAAATATCTCAGGATGAGACCATTCAAAATAGTCCTAGGCTTTGTCAAATAAATTCTTTTATTCACTGTCTTTCACCTGCAAAGAAAATGTTCCTGACGTGGTGATTATGGCTAAGTGCTGTCACTGTAATGGAAGGTCACATCTTTCCCTGTGTTACTTAAAACAAGCTTCTCTGCTACTTAAAAAATGTTATTGCTCCAAAGTGTCTTTGAAACAGATTCTACTAAAAAAGCAATTTTGTTTTGAAGAAATCGTTTTCTGAGTTTTTGTCACCCATGAATCCCAAACTTTCTAAAAATAAGGCAAAGTCTATATGTTGACACCTACATTTAATGATAAAAAAAGAATAATTTAAAATACCACTCATCTAGGTGAATATGTTTTCCAATAACAATAGACACTACAGTTTCTTAGGTCTCAGCAAAAAGCATTTTTACCAGCCAGGCATCATTACAAAAAAATATTTGGCCACCCCCAAAATATGACCTGTTCAGGAACATGAGTAACTACGCTTAAAAACAAGAATCCATAATATGCTTTTCCCAATTTTGGAATGAACATTTGTATGGTGTGCTGCAGTTAAAAGTGTTTTGCATCTATCATTTATCCCATTAATAAAGGCTGAACCTATACACATTAGTATATGCTCAGTTAATAGAAGGTGGTCATATCTATACTGTGAAAACACAGAGGGCTGGCTAATGACATGCAAACATTCCATATCAGAGAATAGAATAGAATTTACACACTAGAAATCAGTTCCTGTACTAAAAGGTACATTTTACTTTCATTAACAGTGTGGGCAGGCAAATGCTCCATTTTTTAACGAAAAGCTTTTGCTGATCTCCTAACAAATCTCTCTCTGATTTGGAATAACATCATTCTGTTGCTCTGAAGATCTTGAAATTATACATTTTCTAATCTTAGGTTGAAGTGGGGCAGGTGTAATGATAAATCAATAATTCCACCCCTCTTAAAATACAACAAACAAACAAGTAGGAAAGCTACTTTCCTCTCTCCCCCAAAAGAAAGGCATGTGAATTTTTGTTTCAACAAAAATCTTTTAAAGATAATTTTAAAACTCATGTTTTAAAATCATTTTTAAAAACTCATGTTACCTTACTCTGAAGGCAGTAAGGGCAAAGAGGAAAGCAAGTACATATGGTAGGGTTATTTTCTAAAATTCAATAAATATTTTTGAGCTAGTGTTTTATCCAACTTTCCATGAATTGCCCGTGATTATCTAGGGTGTGGATTACAACCTTTCTGGGATTCTTTCACTGCATGCCACCTAGTCATTCATTTCTCACTGACACATCAATCAAACAGTAGGCTTGAAACTAAACTATGCTTAGTCACTTACTTCTAATGTTTCCAGGACAATTTGATACAGGATGAAAAAGAATGAGATTTGTTTGCCTATTATTAAAACATTTTACTCTTCACTCTTAATAACATGATAAATTTCCAGTTGACAGGGGAAGAAAAGGGAGCTATATTAAGTGCTTTCCAGATGCCTTGTACCATCTTTAGTACTTTATATATGTAACAAACCCATTATCTTCATTTTAAAGATGAAGAAATAGGCTTGAAAAGATGATTAACTTGCCCAACTAGTTAAGCAGCATTGGGGGATCTGTGCACAGTCTGTCTGGTCCTAGAGGGGCCTCCCTTACAACAATCGGAATGAAAAGAATTACCAATATCGAATGAAAGCTTATGGTCTAGAGTTTTATTTCTGCCATATATTCGGGGAGTGAGAATTTTACAATGAAATCCAAGCACCTATACCGAAATAAGTCAGTATCAGTGATCCTGTCACTTTACTAAGAGAGGAAAAGTAGGTATTTTGTTCTTTTAAAAATCTTGTTTTTAAATTTTTAGATAAACTCTCATTTTCAGGTCTAGACTTGGATGTACGCTTGCACAGAATGAGTGATTAATAAACCTATACGGAGTGAACGTGTAAAGGAATCAGGACTGAAGAGTGTGGAATGAGAATGGCGTTTGGCTAGTTACTAGCTGTAATCTAGGTGAATCGACTTCTTTGTCTCCATTTCTTTTTAAAAATTAAGTCTCACTTTGTTTTATAAAATAACTTTAACTTTTTCTCGGGGTTGATGAGGAAATTCAGTGTGCTCATGGTGAGCTCAAAAAATGCACAGCAATAGAAAGTATTCCAAGCCAGCCAACAAAAATTTCTATAAAAGCAACTCTTAGAAGACTGCAAGTGCTAAGGCACAGGATTTAAGGAGAAAAAGGAACAATCCTGGAAGTGCAGTGTTTATAGACCTTTCTAAAAATAGGAGAGAAGTGTCATTTAAATGGTTTTTAGGATGCAAAAACCAAGAATAAAAAACAACCTCGGGTGTGGATACAATGAAGCATCTTCACTTCCAAAGTAGTTAAAATAGAAAAAAGCTGCAAAGAGCAGAGCAGGAGGGAGATGTGAAGCGGGCACTAGCAGAGCTGGCCCGCGAGTAACCTAGAAGCCGCCTGGCCGTCCGGGCGGGAGACAGTGGGGAGAACTGGACTCTTCAGGCGGCCTCCACCAAGATCAGAGGAGACGAAAAGCTGAGGAAGGCCTGGATTCCACCCAGCACAAGAGGAACCCTAGCCAGGGAATTTTTCTCATGAGGGGGTCCAGTCAAAGGGCAGCAAGCAAGGCCCAGGCCCTGTCTCGGGGCCCCCTTGCCTGGTGGAACCGCAGGCCCCCGCCAGGCCGTGGGAAGGAACGCGGCGGCCAGCTCGGCCAGACCTGATGGAAGGGGCTGAAAAACGCGCGCTGCCAGGGCAGGAAAGGCCGCGTGGGCTCCATGGGAGCCCAGCCGGCAAGGGTTGTGGAGAGAAAGGGGAAGGGGAAAGGGCTGGAAGGGAAGAGCGCTTGGGCCGCAGAGGCACAGGCCTGGCGGAGGTGAAAGCCTCTCGGAGAAGAAAACGTTCCCCATTGGAAGCAACAAACGTTAGGAGTAATAACAAGAAACGCAGGGCTGCTGATTTCTGCCAACTTTAAAAGGAGGAACGTTGGAGTTGTGAAAACACGGCGGAGGGGACATGTGGTGCCAAGGGTCGTAAAATGGCGTCCCTGGGTGGTGTTTGAGATTGCAGGGCTGTGTTGTTTGTTTGGCTAAGCAAATAATGGGGAAAATCGGCACAGGCTGTATTTCTTGTGGCCATGTGAATGGAGTTACAAACCAAACTGCAGTGATTTGTAAACTCTGGTGCCTGAAAACTATGTGGAACTCATTACAGTTTACTAACCTTGGAGAACATTCCTGTTTTCCAACTAACCAAGACCAAGCTGGCTCCAGACGACGTATGGCTGGTTTTGGATTTTTTTTTTTTTTTCACTCATTGAATCAAGTGGCAATGCTGAGAATGACTTTCTTCCACCAATTTCTTTTTGTTTTTAAAGGATGATCATTACTATTTTAACTAACTTTTTTTTACTTTTTAAAACATTTTATTTTGAACAATTTCAAACTTACGCCAAAGCAGAGAAAATAATAGAATGAACCCCCATATGACCATCAACCAGCTTCAAAAGCTGTCAATTCCTGGTTAATTTTGTTTCAACTCTACCTCTGTGCCTCACTCTCCTTTCAACTGGTAATTCTGAGGTAAATCTCAAACACTGTATTATTTTACTGTACATATCTCATAAACTAGTAAGATTAGAAAGTTCACTAAAAATATGTTCACTAAAAAAAGTTCATTAAAAACAACAGATACTGAATTCCACTGTTAATACTAGCTTTTTAATATTAGCATTCTGAGGCCGGGCATGGTGGCTCATGCCTGTAATCCCAGCACTTTGGGAGGCCAAGGCAGGCAGATCCCAAGGTCAGGAGTTCAAGATGAGCTTGACCAACATGGTGAAACCCCATCTCTACTAAAAATACAAAAATTAGCTGGGCGTGGTGGCATGCACCTGTAATCCCAGCTCCCCGGGAGGCTGAAGCAGATAATTGCTTGAACCCGGGAGACGGAGGTTGCAGTGAGCCAAGATCGCGTCACTGCGCTCTAGCCTGGGCAACAGAGCGAGACTTTGTCTTAAAAAAAAAAAATAGTGCTCTGTTGATTACTCTTGTTTATAGAGCAAGTAATGCAAGACCTAATCTCTGAGGAAACCAAGCTTATTTGGTGGGAAGTGAGTCTGGTTTTCTCCACTCTCCCTGGCATCGTGTGCTGTCCATACTGTGCATTAAAGAATAGTCTTAAGTCAAAGAGAGTATAGGGCTAGGATCCTACATTTGGCTTAGTGTGAATCATTCATTAAGAATTTTTTTCTTGTGTATTCATTCATTTTATGAACCTGATTTCTCTAATTTCCTGTGACTCAGGTTCTTAAGAATTTCTCTTTCTTTCTTTCTTGTGTAATCATTCAGTTACTCATTCACTCTTTCCACCAGTATTAGTGGGGGCTCACTATGCCAGATACAGGGGATGCAGTAGTAAATCAGCCACAGTCCTTGCTTTTGTGGAATTTAAGTCGTCGGGGCTGGGAGTGCAGGTCAGGTACAGTGTGATCAAGTGTGTCACTGGGTGTGTACAGTGGGCTCAGGAGGTGTACCTGGATCACCTAACTCAATCTGGGGTTGGCAGGGAAGAGAAAGCTCATCGGAGACCTGAAGGAGAAGAAGTTGGCCAGGTACAGGGGCGGGAGGTAAGGTTAGGTAAGCAGGGAGAAGGGTGGGGAAGATACAAAGGCTTGTAGCCAAACCCTGCCACGTGATTACTCTCTATTGGGGTGTAGTCAGGCTGGCTGAGAAACGAGGCTGGAGCAGCAGAAGCCAGATTGTAAAAAGCCATGTGAGCCGGGTCAAGGAGTTTAGATTTGGTCTCAAGGGCAATGGGGACTGGTGTCAGGCTATGTTGTCAGGGATAGTAAGTAAAAGAGCACATTTAGGAGTGAGACAGAGTCAAGATGCCACATCTGAAATCACACCTTCTCACAGACACAGCTTCTGGCTTACCCAAATCCTGTCTGTTTTGCCTTGCTTTGACTACGTCATTTGCATAATGCAGTAGTTCTTAACCCTGGCTACACGGTGGCATCACCTGGGCAACTCTGAAAAAATAATGATGCTGGCTCCCCACCCCCAGCTATTCTGATGTAATTGGTCGGGAATGAAGCCTAGCCATCTGTATTTCTTTAAAAAAACTCTGTAAGTCTCAACTGAGTTGACAACCAGTGTAAAGGAGGTTGAGCAGAGAGACGAAAGAGGAGGCAAGTAAATCTCAATGGAGACCCTGTCATTCTGAAGTGTCACAGCATACTTCCTTAAACTGTGAAGGATCTCCAGGACAACCAAGTTCAGCCTCTCATTTACAAATGGAGACACCGAGTCCCAAATATATAACACTCAAGGACGCATGGCTGGATAGACACAGAGCTGGCTCCAGACCCCAGCATGCTGCCCCTGTGGTGATCGGCACAATGGTCAAGTTCAAGCCTACGGGAGACAACGGCTTTAATGCCAGTTACTACTCATTGAATAGCATTATGTGCCAAAGAGTGAGCTGGCTGCTTTAAGGGTTTGTATCTCATTTAATCTTTACAATGAGGTCAAGGAGATCATTGGTAGACTGAGAAGATACCCTACACTGAACAGAACCAAACCAAACTGAAACACCCCAAGACTTCTTAGGTTCCTTTCAAACTGCTGTTACAACCGTAAAGAGGCCTGAGGAGGGATGGGAAAGAGAATTCCCAGGGAAATGGAAACCTCTGAGAAGAGTAGTATACGTGAGGCTTCATCTCCATTTACCTTGCAGCTCTTGTTCCATTATGTGCCGTGTCCCTACACTTAATCCTGAAAACTCTTATGGGATTTGTCGCTTTACAGCTAAGGAAGTTTAGCTTGAAGAGGCTGCCAACTCTGCCGAAGCTGCCTTCTGGCTCCAGGCTCTATATACCCCACCCTTCCCATACTGCGCTGTCTAGGGCACCCCATGCCACCTCATGCACCAAGGCATGTAACTCAACACCAGGCCCGGCTTTACGGAGAGGCCGGCAGGTTAATCCTTCCAACTCTCCCCTGCGGTCCATGCATGGTAATTACAGAGGGAGGGCTCATCTGCATTGCTGCAGGATCGACCAACCCAGAGCGGGAGGATGCATCCTGCTCAGGGGTGAGGCTGGGGAAAGAAGTGCAAAGGGAAGGGCACCGGTGGTTGGGCTCTTTTATCCATTTGGCTTTCCTTTGCCAAGAAATGCCTTTTTTCCTCTACGTCTAGGCTTCCAAGCCGTGGGAAATACGGTTTGGATTTTAGGAAAAGATTTCATTTAGATTCTGGTCCAGATTTATTTTGCTGGCCAAGAGATTCAGAGGCTACTTACAAATGACATCTTTAGCATTTGGAGATATTTAATTACAAAAGTGATACCTGCTCATGTTGTCAATGGGAAAAGTATAGAGGGTGAAGCAGCAGCAAAACAGAAGAACAATCTGCTGTGAGCCCACCACTCAGCAGGGAATTACTTTTTAAAATCTGATTTAAAGAGTATTTTTCTTTCTTTCCTTTTTCATTTTTGTTTGAGAGTGAGTCTCGCTCTGTTACCTAGACTGGAGTGCAGTGGCATGATCTCGGCTCACTGCAACCTCTGCCTCCCGGGTCAAAGTGATTCTCCTGCCTCAGCCTCCTGAGTAGCTGACATTACAGGCACCTGCCACCACGACCGGCTAATTTTTGTATTTTTAGTAGAGTTGGGGGTTTCACCATGTTGGCCAGGCTGGTCTTGAACTCCTGACCTCAGCTGATCCTCCTGCCACAGCCTCCCAAAGTACTGGGATTACAGGCATGAGCCACTACTTCTGGCCTAATGAGTATATTTCTATTGAACCATTTTGTTTTTGGAAGCACTTGTAGCTTTATACATTTTTATGGCTACTAATTTGCATTCCCAACCAACTTTTTTTCCTAATGTCTGAAACCTAAGATAGATAAATCCAGGGTGGAGGCTGGGTGAAGGTGTGGAAGTTGTGTGCATGCACAATGGAGATTGTGTGTGTGTGTGTGCGCGCGCGCACATAAGAGGCATGTGCAGAGCTGACACCACAGGTGCAACCTAAACTCAGGACAGCAGGAAGGGAAGGAGTCCTGGAAAGAGGAGATGGTGTTGCAAACAAAGGGTTCCTTTGCCTCCTTTCTGCTGAGATGAGAGAGGAACGAAACAAAGTGGGTGGAAGGGAAGGAAATGCTAGGTTAATACGTGAAACCTTTGGAAAAAAAAGGGGTTCAATATTGTATTCTCCCTGTGTTTGCAAATATTTTTAAATGTCCATAATAAAACGTTTTTCTGTTAGAAAAGGGAATGCGATGCTGGAGATAATTATAGTGTAAAAAATATCATTAGTCAATTAGTTGTTTCAGAAGTCTGCATTATCATAAACAGCATTTAATTCCTTTAAAGTATTATAACTGTTAAAAATTCCAGGAATAGCTCTTTAAGATTTCCAGACTCAAGAAATTTCATCTATATTTCATGAACACAGATAAAAATTAAGTCAGAGCTTGTTACAGAAATGGATAGAAGTAATTTAAGAGAAGGGGGAAATACCTTCTAAGTAAAAACAAACAAAACAAATTATATCTACTTATGAGGATATAATGTTTCTAGTACCTGTTCCCTGAGGTGGCATCATTTTCTTAAATGATACATAGAACTGAAGAAAGTAGGGGAGAAAGGAAAGGCAAGTTTGAAATATAAGAAAAAGTATGAGCGCAATAACAAGTCAGGAACTCGGCGTTGTGGAGAATCCATCACAGGGCCACTCGGGTAGCTGATTCTCCAGTAAGCTTATTAATCCTCCCCTGACTGTGGTTAGAACATTTTTAAAAATTAGAGGGTTACACTGCCTTTTTACTATGAAAAGTACTATTATAATGAAACTGAACTTTTTAAGAATTGACATAAGTAGACTTTTTGTTTCTTCATTTACTGAATGCCCACCATGTTCCCTGTGCTCTTTGGGGCCTTAAACTGGGCATGATATGGTCCCATTGGGTGTCATGGAAGGACAGAGGAGAGGGAACCAGCTGGCCTAGGCAGGCAGGGCAGGCCTCCTGCTGGAGGCGATGACTGCAGGGTCTGGAGTAAGGGGAAGTGCACAGGGGCTTGGAGAAGAGATTTTAGCCTAGGGGGGCTCAGCTGGAGAGAGGCCACGGAGGCAAGAAAGAACATGATGTGTGATGGGCGAGGTACAGACATAGCCAGTGAAGAGCATTTCTCTCAGTATTGACCTAAGCGGGGTAGGTAAGGGCACCATTATTCACAAGAGTTTTGGCACAGCCCTTCAGTCATGTCTTAGGAACTTCCTGGCATGTTCAGCTCCAAGACCTATAGACCTGGGTTTGAAACTTGCCTTGAGTTTTGATTTCTTCACCTGAGCAATGGGATAATACCTACCTCAAATAGTTCTCATGAGGAATAAGTGGATATCTAATAAGCCCTACATTGAACTGAGTGTCCATCTGTGCAGGGCACACTATAGAGTCTTGACACCTCCATGAGGTAGGTACTGTTATCCCCATTTTACAGGCAAGGACACCTGGCCAACTAATCAACAGTGAGGCCACATTTCACAACCAGGCGGCTGGACCACAGGGTCCAGCTGGGACCCACATCCTCACTGTGGCCATTCTACTGCTCAGTAAAACACTGTGCATGGCCTTGGTAAATGCTGCAGATGTGCATCCTTGGGAGACGATGTGCTATGCCAAAACAGAGTTCTGACTGAACAGAAAATCCTGCATGCATCTTGAATTGAAAGAAAACTTTTAAGATCACCTAGGCCTGTTCTCTGACTTGAGTGTTTAAACATGATTTCTAGGGCAAATGGCTATTTGTCTAAGATCAGTCCAGGATCAGATCATCATAACCTCCCTGGGAAGCCCAATTTAGAATTTTTTCAGCTAGAACAGTTTCTGTTTAGGTTTTCCCTTGCTTTTTATTTGGGCAGGCGAGCACGAACATATGCACAGAGCCTGCCCCCACAGCCCACGCCCACCCTCCTCCCAACACTGTTCTATATTTGGAGGTATTTCTGACACACTCCTTAGTCTCTTCTCTTAATTTAAAACTCCATAATTTGTTTTCCATTTCACAATAATAATTACTATTCAGAGAAAAAAATGTTAAAATAGCCAACATGTATTAAGCGTATCAAGTACTCCGCTAAAAACTTTATGGATTATCTAATTTAATCTTTTTTTTTTTTTTTTTCTTTTTGCCCAGGCTGGAGTGCAGTGGCATGATCTTGGCTCACTGCAACCTTCATCTCCTGGGTTCAAGTGATTTTCCTGCTTCAGCCTCCTGAGTACCTGAGATTACAGGTGTGCGCCACCATGGCCAGCTGATTTTTGTATTTTAGTAGAGATGGAGTTTCACCATGTTGGCCCCCATGTCTTGAACTCCTGACCTCAAGCGATCTGCCCCACTTGGCCTCCCAAAGTGTTGGGATTACAGGTGTGAGCCACCGTACCCGGCCCTGATTTAATCTTATTGCAGCTCTATAAAGTATTTTGATTTTCCTGATGGAGAAACTGAGTTACAGAGCTATCGAGTAACTTGCCAAGGGTTTCTGAGCTACACAGTCTATTGTCCCTGAAAAGTGAGGGCCAGCCCATGCTCGAAGCTGTCCCTGACTCACAGTGTCCGTCTGTCCCAGAAGTCCCAGCTCCTTTCCTGCTCTGGCACCTCCTGCCAATCTTTCTTCATGTCGCAGTTGTGCTCTTTGTTACAGAACAAACTCTTTTGCATGTGTTCCCAATGAACTTAATCTGCGTTGGAAGGACTGTTCCTATTCCTGGGTTTCCCAGTATTAGCAACCCTAACTACTGGACTGGGGCCTTCCTGTGTGAAGAAACATTCTTGATTCTTCATCTGTGGTGTCAACAGCTCTAACAAATGGAACAGACTCTGGGCCCATCCCCGTGTGACTGCTGCTCTCCAGGTGGCCCCATCTCTCCCTATTTTTTGATTATTTCCCTTGGTGTTTTACTGTTCCAGACTGTTGGAATTGACTTATATGTCACTGCGGTCACTTCATATAAAAACGTCAGATTAATTATATGGCACTATGAGAGGAGTATGGCCAAGCCAGCTATATGTATTTTCAATTTTACAATTTTTCCCACTTGCAATCATGCCAGCAAAAGAACAGCCTACAATGAAAGTATTTAAACCTTTTGCTTTTTACCTATACTTGAAAAAGCAGAGGCTTAACACAGTGCTTAATTCAGAAAAAGAGAACTAGAAAATAGATGTAATTTACTTACAGACTAGGTAAATACTTTTTGGACACCTAACAGAAAATATTTGGAAGCAAATAACTGAATCTACCCTGATTCCTTCACACCCCTACTTTATCCCTCCATACTCAGACACACACACACACACAACTTCATTGATGGTATCAGTCAACAGAATATCTCTTCAAATATTTACAGTATTGAAACGTGGTTGGATGAATGAAAAGGAATGAATTATTCTGTCGTTTATGATGTTAGAGTGACTAGGAAGCTTAAAAACACATTCAGAAGCTACGCCTTGCAATGACCAAGTCAAAGGCAGGAGACAGCCTCAGGACGGTGAGCTATATCTCTTGAAAAGGAGGACAGAAAGCTGAAAATTGGACAAGAATCCTAATACACAACTTCAAAAGTATATAGACATTTTAAAGAATCTATACCCAACATTTTAAGAATGTCTAATTGCTTCTTCAAATCACCGTGGAGGATGAGGCTTTGAGCTCTGAGAAGCTTTTAAGGTTTCTAATTTATGTCGCAAGCTTATTTAAATAGTCACCAAATCAAAATGACATGTGAAAAATATTAAGTTTATATCAGCTCATGATTCAAAGACAACACTTGTGGGTGTGTGTGGTTGGGAAATACCCAAGAAGGCGCTGACAGCATTCTGCCCTTGGGTGCACTGTGGCCAACAATGCGCGGTCTGTAGGTGTGTGTCTTGTGCAACCGTCTACGCCCTTCTAGGCTTAGTCGTGGTTTATCATAGTTCAAAAATTTACCCAGAGGCCCCAAGCCAGTCCATAGCCATGCTAGGTGATAGGAATATCTATCAATATTTCTCCCTACCCCTCTAACAAAGAACAGAACCAAGTCCTAACCTGAAAATCATTGAAAGAAATAAAAGTTTCCCAGCTAACAAGGATTCCTCATTTTTTTCCCCTTCCTTTTAAGATGATCATGTATAGACACTGACAAGTTTTAGTAGTAGTTTGATGACTTCACTTCCCATAACTTGTGGTTTCCACTAGCTTTTCATTCAGAAGGCCTGGGTGCGAAAGAAATACTTCTCTCATTTAAAAATCTGCATAAAGAATTATCAGTGGGTTCCTCCAGAGCCTGACACCTGGTGTACTTGGAAATACAAACCATATCTTCCCTGTTCAGCTTTTCCAATCGTTAGAGACATCAAGCTAGGGTGAAGAATGGAACTTCATTTTTTTTAACGTGGTTTCCTAGGTTTTCTTAGTTGTTACAACAACCTTTATTCCAGTCCATTTTCTCTGAATTCCAACCTTAATACTACTTTGTTCCTTCTGCAATGTATCATCAAAATGATGATGTTTTAATAAAGTACCTTCTTTAGGGCCCCTAAGATTACAGATCCGTGGGATACACTTAAAAGAGCATTGTTATTTTTTTTTTCTTTTATATTGTTGCTTTATTATATTTATATTGTTTGTGTTGCTTTCGGACTAGAAGAGTTTTCCGTTTTTAGCTAAGCTCTAAAGCCCTCAGGACTTTTTAGCTTTTTTTTGAAAATCAATTTTTGGCGGGGTCGGAGGGGCCTCACCACGTTTAATGAGGCTGGGTGGGAGTTCTGGAACACACTCAGCTCCGATCACAGAAACAAGTTCGGGCGAGCTCAAATTCACCCTTCAGCTATGAAGCCCTCCCAGCCTGGCAAGGTTTGCCACTGTTTGAAAGTGGTGGTTAGCTGTTATGTACGGTTGTAATTTATCTTCTGAATATGGAGAACACAATAAGAAAAGTTGCATAAGAATAAAAATAATCATTACCACCAGAAAAGATAAACAGCAATGTTATTACTAAGCAAACTGACACTGGGCATTTGATACTCGGTAGCAGCAGGAAGCCATTATCCAGCGACAGTGTCTTTTCCACTGATACCACATCTTGAATAGATTCAGACAGTCGGGCAAATAGCTGATACGATTGTGGCACTGAAATATGATTTTTAAAAAACATTTTCATTTGCAAATGTCACTGCCATCAGATTGGAGCTTCCAGGTGCCTACTTTTGAAATACGAATGCATGAAAAACACACATCTTGTAAGATTACACCTGACTCTCATCCCCTGCCCGGACCAGGACCATCCTGGGTACCTCTGAAAGGCAGCACAGAAAACATTCTGCACCCACGCAGCTGGCTGCTTTGGGGACAAACTGTCACCACTTCCTATCTCCAGGCAGCTTGAGAGTCATCTTTCAGAAGCCAAATGTTGGTAATTCATCGAACTGAGGCTACAAATCCTGCATTTTTAGTAAAAAGAAATGGTATTTTTATAGGCGATTTCTATAACAATAATAGACTGAACTGTCTGGTAGATGTGGTGGCCCAGACTCTTCTCCTAACATAGCTCATGTTTCAGTGGAGGGCGTTTATGTGGCAGTTTTGTGGACCCATGAGATCTCTTTCAGAGGGACTTTCTGATACTACTCATAGGAAGTTTGGGTTATTTATTTATTTCAGAGAGAGTGTTTTCCAGTGTTTCCCAGACTGGTCTTGAACTTCTGGCTTCAAGCGATCCTCCTGCCTGGCTTCCCAAAGTGTAGGGATTCCAGGCCACTGTGCCTGGCCTGTTTTCTTTTTTTAATCCTGAATATTTAAATGAAAATTATAACATCATGGTTTTGGGGTGTGAATAAATGCTTCTTTTTGGGAATTGGGGACAAAGGTTATTTTCCACATTGGCCTAATAAAAAACATTTCCCCAGCTTGAGAATAACTTGTACGGGATTTTTTTCCAGCCTAGCATACATATAGCACAGATATCCTTGAAACGAGATGCGTGAGATTCGTGGGCTGGGCTGTCTGAAATAACATCTAAAATATGAAACCCCTTTGAATGGAACTGTTCTCAAGACACAGTAAAGTGGTGCATATTTGTCACATGTTAACGTTGTAAGAGATTATCTGAATCTTCTATGAAATGCCTATGAATTTTTCAAACGAGTAATTCGATCACATGGTTTATTATTATAAAAGTTCTTTCTGGTATGATGAGGGTAAACTCGAAATACGATGAAAAAAACAGAGCAAAAATGCCTGGGGTGTTGCTCAATGATATTATTCATGACTGATCAAAAACGAGTACAGTCAGTATTATTGTCCCAAGCGACGTGGATCGTGCCAGAGTCAATAGGAAAGGCCTCACTCTGCCAGTGAGTCTGCTGCCACACCACCATGGTGCCCACGGTACTGCACGGTGATGCGTTTACATGTCATCACCTTTCTCTGCAGCTCAGGTGCTCCGACCTGGAGAGGCATGTGGATTGCGGGAAAACTTATTAAAACTAAAGATTTCCCTCACAACCTGGGAGATATAGATTAAGTAAACAGCAGGTGGAAACTCAGGAATCTGCATCGTCTGAAGTACCCTGAGATGACCCTGATACAGGGGGATTAGGGAAAAGCTATCAACTGGAGGAAAGCACTCTGAAGGCAGGGATCACTCTTCTGTTAATCTGGTCCATTGCTCTTTCCCTCCAGGATAGTGAGACCAGAAAAATCCTTTCTGGTTTGTGCCTTGAATTAAAAACGATGTAAATCTTTGCTACCCATATTAAACTAGGCCAGGCAGATCCTAAGGCTACTCTAGCACCTAAGACTCAAACTGTTTGACTTTCACGCTGCAACTGTCCTGGGGTGGCTGAGTTGCTCCAGGACATAAAGAGAGATACTAAGCAAAATTCATTCACATTCAACAAATATTTATCAAGCATTTGCTCCATGCCAGGCACCAAAGACTACTGGTGGATCTATTATCTGTTTTAAAACCTAGGGCATAGGTTTGGAGGTCTTTTTTTTTTTTTTAGGTAGAGTCTTGCTGTGTCACCCAGGGTCTGGAGTACAGTGGCATGATCTTGGCTCACTGCAATCTCCGCCTCCCAGGCTCAAGCGATTCTTATGCCTGAGACTCCCAAGTAGCTGGGACAACAGGTGCATGCCACCATGCCCAGCTAATTTTTGTATTTTTAGTAGAGACAGGATTTCACCAGGTTGCCCACGCTGGTCTCAAACTCCTGAGCTCAAGTGATCCGCCCACCTCAGCCTCCCAAAGTGCTTGGATTACAGGTGTGAGTCACCACACCTGGTCCAGAGGGCATATTTTTACAATAAAAATTTAAACAAAGTTTCCTGGATTGGTGTGTGTGTGCATGCATGCATGCTTATGCGTGTTCCGTGTAGGAGTGTGAACCTTGAGGGTTGCACTGGTTGATGCATTGGCGGGGTGTTTTGGGGTTTACTGTTCCATCAGTAACAAGAAAGGAGGGCACAGCAGGAGGGTGGTGACTAACACAGCCACGGGCCTCAATCCTCCCAGCCTGGGGAGCAGCCCTCAGTACCCCAGCGTTGTCAAGTGCACCATTCTTTCTGGTGGGCACACCGTGCAAGGATCGAAGCTGGTCACTGACTGTTGCTAACAACTTTCTCTTCATAGGTACAAACAGCAAGCCATCAGACAAGTGGCAAGGTCACTGGTCCAAAGTCAACTTTGTCCCTGGCTGCAGGCAGACCTGTACACTGGACATATGGGCCTGAAAGAAAAGGACTTCAGAAACCCACAGGCAAATAAGAACAAGACCCACTTATCCCATTGCCCAGTCCAAGGCGGTCCTTTCCAAACTGTTCCAAGTCATGACACACACAGAAAATGATGGTGCCGTACTTGTATGACACCAGGGTAGCAAGAATTTTGTTCACGGCAGGAAGTGACTGGCCTGGAGCTCTGGCTGCCTTGGGGGCTGAAGGGCTCCACAAGGATAACCCATGTCCCAGCACTAACGGAGATGCCCTTGGCTAGTGAATAAGGTGAAGGCTGCCTTGAGAAGAAAGTGGCTTGAAATATCGTAGACAATTTGACCTTTTGTCTAAAAACCACTCTGAGAACACAGTTCCAAAAGGGGTGTGTTGGATTATACAGCTGAACATGGGAAACATCAAAAAATCCTGTGCCCAGGACCTGCCCCAGACCAATACAATTGGGATCCAAAGAGCCCACTTGGGCTGGGCACAGTGGCTGATGCCTATAACCCTGGCACTTTGGGAAGCCAAGGAGGGAGGATCACTTGAGCCAGGAGTTTGAGACCAGCCTAGGCAACAAAGTGAGACCTCGTCTCTACAAAAACATAAAAAATTAGCCAGGTGTGGTGACATGCACCTGTAGTCCCAGTTACTCGAGAGGCTAAGATAGGAGGATTACTTGAACGTGGGAGGTTTATGCTGCAGTGAACTGTGATTGTACCACTGTACTCCAGCTGGGGCAATAGAGTGAAAAAAAAAAAATTGGAATCTTTGAGGGGTAGGGGCAGGCAATTTTTTGTTGTTGTTATTGAGTCCCAGTTGATTCTAACCTGCCTCTAAGTTTGAGAACCATCATTATCAGGCTGGGAGCCCTGGCTCATGCCTATAATCCCAGAACGTTGGGAAGCTAAGGATGGTGGATCGCTTGAGCCCAGGGGTTCAAGACCAGCCTGGGCAACATGGTGAAACTCCGTCTCTATAAAAAATTAAAAATTAACCAGACATGGTGGTGTGTGCCTGTAGTCCCAGCTACTCGGTGGGAGGAAGGCTTGGGCCTGGGAGGTAGGATCATGCCACTGCACTGCAGGCTGAGTGACAGAACAAGACACTGTCTCAAAAAATAAAAATAAATAAAAATAAATAAATAAAGAGAACCATTGTTATCAAAGAGGAGGAAACAATAAGCATCGTGGAGTCAGAGTGGGAGCTGGAGGCCTGGCTCTTACCCCATTTCCCAAAGAAGACTGACTCTTAAGGTGAAGCCACTTAACCTCTCAGAGTTTCAGGGCTCTTCTCTGTAGGGATAGAGGGATAAATACAGTCTCTACCTATAAGGTTATACATGAAAATATATGCAATGAAACCAGCCCAGCCTTTACATTTCACTTTATAATTTGAATAACGTTACTCAATTATTTTCCCTTCGCTCTTTGGAGGATCTGGCCTCTGAATACAATATTTTACCCAATCATTAATTTATATATGGAACAAACTTTTGAATGTTCACCTGTGGCTGGGATGCTACCAGGTCCCAAGGATACAGGATGAGAAATAAGTGAGAAAGGGCTTTCCAGGGAGAGGGTTTCTGTCTATGATGAGACTAAGTTTTGGGTAAGTGAGAAGTTACCGGAAGTTGAGCGTATGATCCGGAGTCCCGCCCTAAGTTATTTCACATTAGGATACCCAGTATGACTCATCTGGCCATCAAAGGCTCTGGCAGGGATGCAAATGTGGGATGTCTGTGGCTAGCAGAGTGGCCTTCACCTTCACAGATCCAGTGTGATGTGTGATAGTGACAAAGTCTGCTTCTAAATCTAAACTAACATGAAAACTAGATTTTGTCTTGAAAATACAGATGAACAAATAAAGATGTATTTTTTGGGGGAAAACCATGTAGGAATAAAACTAGTTTTAATATAGGCAGAAAACGATATGTCAAAGTGGGCCTATTTATCATGTGTGTTCTTTTTGTTTCTTGTTCTAGAAAAAGAACACCTAGATGTCACACTTCCATCTGGACGTTCTTTTGCTTTTTTGAAAAATGTTTGTGGGTACATAGTAGGTATATATATTCATGGGGTACATGAGATACTTTGAAACAGGCATGCAATGCATAATAACCACATTGTGGAGAATGGGGTGTCCCTCCCCTCAAGCATTTATCCTTTGTGTTACAAACAATCCAAATACAACTTTTAGTTATTTTAAAATGTACAATTAAATTATGATTGACTATAGTCATTGTGTTGTGCTATCAAATACTAGGTCTTATTTGTTCTTTCTGGATACTTTCTGTACCCATTAACCATCCTCTCTTCCCCTCCACTCCCAGCCCACTACCCCAGTTGCCATTAGCAAAAAGCTCAATTACTTTTGCACCAACCTAAATATTTTTCTTAATATCACTACTCACTGAAACCTTGCTTACTGGTGGTTTACTTGTTTCCTGGCTGTCCTTCGCCCTCACCCAGGTAAACTATAAGAGCAAGGACTTTTGTTGGTAACTATGCACTGGGCAGATGAGGCGAATACAGCAAGTCTGTTGAAAACATGGAAGAACAGGCCAGGCTCAGTGGTTCACACCTGTAATTCCAACACTTTGGGAGGCTGAGGTGGGAGGATCATTTGAGGCCAGGTGTTTGAGACCAGCCCTGGCAACACAGTAAGACCCCCATCTTTACAAAAAATATACAAATTAGCTGGGTATGGTGGTACATGCCTACAGTCCCAGCTACTCACGCAGCTGAGGTGGGAGGATCACTTAAGCCCAGGAATTTAAGGCTACAGTGAGCTATGATCCTGCTACTGCCCTCCAGCCTGGGTGACAGAGCAAGACCCTTTCTCAAAAAACAAAACAAACAGGACAAAACAAAACCAAACACAACAGAGGAAACTCCGGCACTGTATGGCATCTTTCCTTTAAATTATGCCCAAGACTTATGAGCTAGATTACTTTAAAAATAAGGCCTTTTTTGTTCCCTAGTGGCAAAGGAAGTTTGCTGAATCTAGCAGTTGTGCAGGGTAAGTTACTGAAGGACTGGCTTTTCAGCACGAAACATAAAATCCAGTTTCATTTTTTTTTAAAGTCATTTGAAGCCAACCATTTCATTTACTCTTTACCTATATAACTGAGGAGCAATTTTGGAAAAGCAATATTGTAAGATGAAAAGAAGAGAGAGAGAAGAGGAAAATTTCTTCTATTACCCTGGAGAAACTTTCCATTTTTCATTTGCCAGGTGCTTTCCCCCCTTTTAAGTTCCTCCATAAACTAACTTTCTTTTTTCTTTTTTTAAAGATCAACCGATCTTACCAATCAAAACTGTTCATCATTTTATGCGTTTCCTTAAGACTTTTCATAGCAGCAGGGATATGCTCTCTTTCCATCTGTGCCGAGACTATATATTGAAGGTTGATTTCAACTCATCTAAAAATCCCTAATACCTATTCTGTGACTTTTACATTTGCTATTGACACTGAATTATAAAGCATGTGGATGTAGAGAGCAGGTTATAATAAAAAGCTCTCTATTCAATGCCATGCAGTGATTCCGAAAGCAAGTGCAGTGAATACATTGAATGCTTTTTTTTTTTTTTGGCATTTCTGTTGAGATCCTAAAACAACGGCCTGCACGATGAGGCTGCTGGACCCATGTCTAGGAACTGTAGTGTTAAAACTGGAACTGTAAAGTCATAAAAAGTGATGGCACAGAATCCCCAACCTAATACAGGATTACAGCAAACTCCCTAGGCTGGCATACAACAATTACACAGAAAGCCAAATATTTGAATGCAATTATCCTCTGAACGTACGCACCAGTCCCTTAGTGTTGCAGTTGTCTGGTTTTCCTTTTGGTGTAGCTCCACATAAGCAATCCGGTAATGGCTAACACATCCGAGAGTGACGCACGCCAAAAGCTGGATTGCTGCTGGCAGGACACACATGTTTGGCATCTCCATCCTAAAGCTCCAAATACACACACCCCTGGGTGGCCATGGGTGTCGGCTGCAAGGCTGAAAGTAGAGTCTCTTGTGTTTTGCAATTACCTACATATGCCAGCGTGCTTAGTAACTCTACTGCTATTTAGAAGAGACCAATTTAACATAATCTACTTATGTGGGAGTTAACTCATGTACTGGGTTTAAAATATACAAAAGCTTTGTCAAGCAGTCAGGTTGGATGGCTCAGGGGACTGAAACATGAGATCTCGCCTTTTACCTCCAGGTCACTGGTTGACAATCAGTGCTTTTAGCTAAGACCCCTGTCTTATTACCACTTGATAGGTTCAACGAATTAGTAGTATCAGTCTACTTCTTGGTTTTAAAAATGGTTATCCACATCTGAATAACCATCAATACAGCTGCTATTAAGATTGTTTTTGTTGGAGGTGATAGTAGAGAATGAATAGACCTAACTTTGAAATCACACTTGTGTCTTCTTTTAAAGCAGAAATAGAATGTATTTTCAATATTATGCATGTGGCTAAGAGGATATTTCAGTGTCAACAGCAGATCTTAAAGAGGCCATATAATATGGTACCAATATTAATTACTTATGAAAAATTACTTAGTTACCTAGATCTTTTATTACCAATGATGTTAATAAAGGGTACCTTGGATTTTTGACTAAGATATAATCAGGTCTGTTCTTAAAATTTTCAGAGTCCAGGGCAACAGTGCGAGTGGAGGGTCTACTTTGCATACTTCTAGATATTTACAAGCTATAAATCAAGCTAACAAACTATTAATAAAATATGTTCTATCTTCTTTGTCCATTTATAATCCTTTTTTGATGGTGATCTATTTTTCTTGACTTAAAACATACTTATTTAAAGTGAAATTATTGCAGATCTGAATTGGGTGTTTTTCTTGGGGATTACAATTCAAAATGGCAGTGAGAATTGGAGACTCTTAGGATCCTCTGAAAGGAATCAGTGTTTACCACTGAGATGGTGGAGATTAACCTCTGTCTCAGAAACACCCCCTAAAGAGCTATTTTGCATCTTACATACACATTGGTTAAGACAAAGTACATTACTGATATATGTAATACTTCAGTTAATTTGAAAACTTTAGTCCCTTTAGCTAAAAAAACACCTGATGATGGAAATGAATAACAACATGAGTGGTTAACCGTGAGGTGTAAAAGTCAATTTACTCACTGAATCATTACTCAAGGTTTACAAGCTAAAAAAAAAAGCACGCCCGCACACACACACACACACACACACACACACACACACACAGGAACCACTGGTAACCTTGGTAATTAGAGAAATGAAGATTGAAAGCTATTTTCTTTTGGTGAAATGGCCATTATGAGATACATGAAATATTCATTGAGGAAGAGCCCTCCATTCTCTAGAAGGGATCATACATCTTGGTGCCATTCAGAGCCAGATGGTGAAAATCAAGACCTCTTTGGAAAATTGCAGAGGTTCCTATTTATTGGTCTGGAGCAGGGCCTTGCATGGCTTTTTAATGCTTCCCAGGTGCTTCTAATGTTTAGCTATATAGTCCACCATACTACTTTTTGGGGGACAAAGTTCTAAGGGTGCTCTTTAGCCAAGAGGGCAGGTTAAGTAGAGACAGAATTTTAAAAACACCTACAACATTTCAAAATGGAGTAAAGGTTCTTTGCAGGACCTCTGAAATTGTAGAAAGATAATATTACATCTTTTATGGTCACTTGTTACATACAAATTAGTAGTTTTAAACTACAAGTCTTTCCCTTGAAATCTAGGAAAAGCCCTCCTATCCTCTGCGTGACACTAAGGAAGAGGTAGGTGAGAGTGGAACCAGGGAATCCAAGAGGCTGGAGCAGAGAATGGTCCCATAGGGTAGGAAGGGTTTGACGCACCCCAGAATCTACAAAACTAATTGGAGTTATTTGTGATTCCATGGCCATGGGCAACCTAATGTCCTTGGATTTATCCAAGAGAGGTTAATAATATGCAAGAGATTTTCCCAGTAATTGGAAGGAGCACCTGATGCCTATGGGAAAAGCATGAAGAACTAGTTCTCTGTATCTTTGATTACTAAAATTTGTGTATGGGTCCCGTTAAATTGGATGTTGCTTTGAAATGAACATTTAATTACCTACAAAAATACGCCCTTCAAAACCCAAGAGGAAACAAAGCAATACCCGGTGGTCAATTCAACAGCAAAACCAGTGTTACCTGAGCAGTGTCATTTGCTTTAGTAATAGCAGCTGAAACAGAGGTTACCTTGTAAGGCTTGTTTCAAAGAGTCTTGACAAATTCTTAAAGATATCTCCTAATGATAAGGATGTCTCGGAACTTGTGACTGGCTTGGCTATTTAAGATAAAGGAGGAGAAGGTGCAGGCCAGGAGTCCCCCGAGATGGGAGTCATCCAGGCAAGAATCCAGATGTAAAGCTGTTTCCATGGCTAGGAAAGCAAGAAATGGAAAATATTTGGAATTTGAAAGGCATTTTGAAAAGAAACAATTCCTGGGTTTGGCAGAAGATTAAGTATGAAGACAATATTATGTGTTGGGCACAGGGCCATGGTGTGCTTTTCATAATCACATTTAATCCTCCCAATAACCTTGCAAGGAGACCTATTTGTGCCTATTTTACATGAGAGACGACAGGTGTTCAGAAATTAGACCTTTCCATAGCCAAAGAACTGTTCGCCATTTGCCAGCATCCAATCCTAGAACTAATGAATCACAAATTATTTTTACTGTTGCTCCCGTGATCCTAGGACTCACTGGTGACAGAAAGCAGAGGGAAAGTCTAGGAAAGGAAGATCAACAATTCTATCTTTTCTAATCACATTGGTGAAAGAGACATTCACTTTTTGATGTATTTCAGTATCAGGTTGGGGGAGGGGGAGATTTAGTGAGATGCTTGCATAAAAACATCTGTTTCATAGTTCAGCGCTGTCCAACAGAAATAAAAAGCAAGACACATGGAATTTTACATTTTCTAGTAGCCACATTAAAAAAATCAAAAGAAACGAGTGAAATTAATTTTAATAATATGTTGTATTTAACTCAACATATTATCATTCCAACATGAAATCAACATAAAAATTATGAGTTTACATTTTTTTGGTACTAAGTCTTTAAAAATCAGTGTATATTTCATACTTAGACGATATTTCAATTTGGATTGGCCATATTTAAAGCGCTCAATAGCTGTACGTGGCTACCGACTATTGTATGACACAGCGCAGGTAAAGAAAGTGATGAGATCCATGCTATTTGATGCACGTTTCAGGGTGTGGATAAGAAGGAACAAAAGTAGACTCTTAGAAATATCCATGGAAAGATGGACTGAGAAAGAATCTCCAAATGGGACACTATATGAAGTCTTTACCTCATAATATATAGCGACAGAATAATGAAAGTAACAAATTATTTGAGAGATAGGAACTGAACGAATAGAGCCTCTCTCCCTCTATCTTCTACTTTGGCCAGCCCACCAAGTGATACTAGGGAGCTTCCTAGGGGCTAAACCCTGGGGGGAATGAGTCAGTGGAAGGAGACCCACCTAGTTACAACGAACATAGAAGAAAACCAATTGCTTAAGTCACAGAAAATGTAGTTTTTATTAACTTCCCTCCTGTCTCAAGGTTTAATTTTTAAAAACTGAAGCAAAAGGCCATCAGATCAGACCAGTAAATCTTGCTACAGTTTAAGGTTTGCTTTTTGTCTCTTAATATGCATTTTGTGACTTAAACCCTAGAATTAAGTGTTCATTTAAAGAGGCAGCTGTGATTTTCTGTAGTTGATGGTGGTATTCACAGAGGGTTGGAAGGAATGGAAATAGGCATTTTCAAAAAGAACACTACTTATATAACACAATACTTGAAAAATAAAGCCATTATTATAAAATGATTTTTTGTAGTCCCTATTCCAATATACTTAGGGAAGGTAGTGACTAAATAATAGTCATAGATGACTAATACGATCATTTCATTTTAAAGTATATAGTCTTTTGGATAATTGAACCAATGGAAATCTATTTTATTTAAAGCATTTCTATTGAAGAAATTAAATCTGGGAATTAAGAGAGAAAACATTTCATCTTTCTTCTTTTCAACCTTCACATTCTTTCATCAATTATCAAGTAATGGAGTGAGATTTTAAAACAAAATCAAAAAAGTCGGCCTTCATGTAGTATGCAAGGTGTCAGTGACTTTTATGTCAGTGCTGTCTACTTAGACTGCAAGCTATCTGTTATCTGTCACTTCATAAGATATTCTTAAAAATGTGCCCTTCTGAAGCTCAAGGGCTTCATCAGAAACAGAGAACCACCCTGTTTCCTGACGTTACCCCACATGAGTGCATGCCTCCTCCCCTATCCACCAGCAAAAAGCTTCCCTTACAGGATCTGGGCATAGCCCCCACATCTGGGGCAGAGCCAGGAGGGTTGTCCCAGGGTAGAAAGGAAATTATTTCTTTGAAACTCCTTTAGAAATGGGTGGTTGGGGCCAGGTGCAGTGGCTCACACCTGTAATCCCAGCACTTTGGCCACGGCCAAGGTAGAAGAATTGCCTGAGGCCAGGAGTTCGAGACCAGTCTAGGCAACATAGTGCAACCCCATCTCTACAAAAAATTAAAAAAAATTAGCCAGGTGCAATGGCTCACACCTATAGTCCCAGCACTTTCGGAGGCTGAGATGGAAGAATTGCTGAGGCCAGGAGTTCAAGACTAGCCTTGGCAACACAGTCTGTCCCTGTCTCTACAAAAAATAAAAAAAAAAAATTAGGTGGGCATGGGGGCATGCACCTATGGTCTCAGCTCCCGGGAAGGCTGAGGTGGAAGGGTCACTTAAGCCCAGAAGGTCAAGGCTGCAATGAATCATGTTTGCACCACTGCACTCCAGCCTGGGCGACAGAACAAGACCCTGGCTGCAAAATAATAACAACAACAACAACAACAACAATAATAATAATAATAAAGAAATGGGTGGGCAGGGGCATGGGAGGAGATAAGTCATAAACATAAATGTATACTGCCTATTTGTAAATCACCCTTTATCTTTAAACAATTTTTATATTTATTTATCTACCTTAAGTTCGTAAGTTCCGTGGCCCGCCCTTTTTTTAAAACTATACTATTTTGGCTTCATGGATTTTTGCACACAGATCTAAATATAACGCCTCACTGCTGAGAATCTCTTTTTTTTTTTTCTAGTCCACAAGTTGATGAACCAACTCATTTCCTATAAAATTATCAGAACCTATAAGAAAGCATGTTTTTAAAGAAGGAAGGAACGAAGGTGTTGGGGAGAAATCACCATCTTTTTTGTACTACATTGAGAATTATGAATATCATTGTAGAGCAAAATATCACAGTATTCCATTCTCCTGTGACATTTTTACATGGACTCGACTAAGCTGCGGGTCCAATCCTGATTCGAAGACATCCAGCCTAGGCAGCAGGGTGGCTCACACACTTTCACGTCCTGCCCCCTGCCTCCACGAGGCTACGCTGCTATGCTTGTCAAAGGAAAAACAGTTAGGTTATCAAATACATGCACGTCAGAGTCTGATTTTTCAGTTTTTCAGATTACCTGGATTCAGGGTATTTGGTGAGGGTGGCCAGGCTGCTGGTGTACATGTGGCCGCCCACATCAATGTGGACAGGCGCATTGGATTTTGTGAGTTGTGCTGGAGTAGGGATGCCTTGGTTGTTCAGTGGAGATGCAGGGGATCTAGTGATCAGAGGTCTTGACATATTGGGCCGACTGTCCTACAGAGAGATAAGCAAGTTTAGACACTTTTTCTCTTTACAGCAGAAAGATAGGAAATACATATAGCATAAGGAATGAACAAGTGATTAACGATACTCATTCAGTAATAAAACCTGAAAAACCGGCAAGCTCTTGCTTTTGTTATCATGAGTATCAGAAAAACAAATTCTGTATTAAAGAAAAGGAAATCTTCACATGCTCAGAAATAAGGAGCTGAACTAATGTTCACTTCAAATAACTCTGAGGACTATGAAGGCTTATTATACTAACAAATTCTTGCATTTATCAATTGACAAATCGCAACTAGTATGATATGAAAAGTCTATTCATTCCAAATAAAACAACAATCAAACCCTTCAAACAATACATATCTAAATAAAATGCATATGAGTTAGCCCTCTCTTTGAAAACTTCCTCATTGCTATGCACTTGGAATCAAACAGACCTCTGACACCTGTGTTCTACAAACTGTTTTCTTAAACTTTTTCAAATCAGGAAAAAGAGAGCAGACTGGTCTAGCCATCAGCTCACATACTCAAAGCAACCTCGCAAAGAGGTACGACAAATTTATCAGTCAATATACCCTCAAATGATACATATGTGCTTGCTCATGGACCACAAGCGAACTGCTCTTCTGTATGCCTGACTTCTTGAAGAAATCAAGTTCCCAAAGTGTAACTGAGGCAGATGTGGATGTGCGGTCGCACAAGCGAAGGGGCAATGTGAGCAAACAGACCAGAATGAGGATATCACCTGCTGGCAGCAAGAACATGTTTAAGAAATTGTACCTTTTTTTTTTTTTTTTTTTTGAGACAGGGTCCCCAGGCTGGAGTGCAGTGGTGTGATCATGGTTCACTGCAGCCTCAACCTCCTAGGCTCAAGCAACCCTCCCGCCTCAGCCTCCCTAGTAGCTGGGACTACAGGCACCCGCCACTACGCCCAGCTAATTTTTATGTTTGTTGTAGAAACAGGGTTTCTCCATGTCGCCCATGCTGATCTTGACCTCCTGGGCTCAGGCGACCTGCTCATCTCAGCCTCCCAAAGTGCTAGGATTACAGGCGTGAAGCACCTCACCCGGGCAGAAACTATACTCTTGAGAAAATAAATTATTACATCCTTTCCATGGATACAATACAAATATTTCAAATGCTATCAAAACATGGTTGTTTGCTTTTAAATTAGAGCCCAAACCACAGACAAGTAAAGATAGGTCTCTGGTATTCAATGAAGGGGTCAAACATTTAGAGTATCTAACTGAAGAATAAGCTAAAATAGCATTTATGCACGAATTCTGTAACACCAATGACACACGTATACTCTCAGATTTCTAATTCAGCCAAAGATTGCTTTCAAACATGCAAACAATGTATGGCAAAGCCAGGGATTTTGAAAAATGCCTTTGATGGAGACCACAAAGGGGAAGTCATCTAGCTTTTCTGCATAAAACACAGCATGATAAAATATAAATTTGCAAAACATCATAGATTTTATGATCTGGAACAGCTTCAGGAGTTACCTGGGGCACAACTGTTAGACCACTTAGCATTAACCACATGTCCAAGCAAGACTGTGAATGCACATGCTTTCTGAAACTCAACATCTACTGTGAATGGGGTGGTGACTGGGCCTTTACGCAAAATGTTTACCATCTGTGTTATGTGTTTCTACATGCTGAATTAACAGAGCCTAGAAACAGTTATAGAAAAAGAGTTAAGGTTTTAGTTCTTAAATCAGCTGGTCGGCTCAAGGGTGTTTACTACATTATTCTTTATATGTTTCTAGATATTTTTAACAATGCAAAACAGATATTGAAAAACACAACAGGATGTCTGTAACACACAACGAAGGAGAGTTAAAGGGGTATTGGGTATTGGAAAAAAATTTAAAAACCAAGACAGTTGGTAGTAAACATAAAACAGGTAAGGTTCAGAAATACTAAAAGTAGCATTTTAAAATCTGGATGACAGAAAACACATTTTTCCTTTAAAAATGCTATCATACAACCTCCACTTTTAACAGATACATACTGACTTCCTTTTAGAAAATGATTCCCTGGGACAGACACACACACGCACACGCGCACACACACAGGCACACGCACACCTCCCTCCCTGTTACATTTTAGCCCATCACAGTGCGGCAGAGTCTGTAATAGTTTTTCAATTGGACACGTTCTCTATCCTGCCTGAGGGTGCTCAGGCGAAAATGAACAGATTTGCAGGGTTAATATTGTCGTTAGACTGTGACCTCATTCAGCACGGCTCTAACACTGCCAGGTCTATATAGAAAGAGAGAAAAATGAAAGCGTAACTGATGGGCTGAAGAATTCCAGATTTCTCAGAATATATACCATTTACATTGTAAGTCATATATGCAATGGATATTGCTAAATTTAAGATTAAACTAGTGTTTCTTCAGCTCAGGGTGGGGGTGGGGTGGGGTGGGCATTGACCCTTAAGGGCGAGGATTAGAACTGCCCTCCTTTGGTGAGCCCTCTTGGTTCTCCTAGGCTGGATCTCCCCATCCTGGATGTTCTCCTCTTTCTGCAGGGTTGCTCTGGCTATGCTCATTTCTAAGGCATTAACTGATATTAGTTAACCCAGTCAGGGCTTTTCACTTCACTTGGTATTTTCCATATGGGGCAGATTGTAAGAACTTTTTTTTAAGAGACAGAGTCTGTCTCCGTTGCCCAGGCTGGAGTGCAGTGGTGTGATCAAAGCTGCTCACTGCAGCCTCAAACTTCTGAGATCAAGCGATCCCCCCACCTCAGCTTCCCAAGTAACTGGTACTACAGGTACGTGCCACCACACCTGGCTGCTATTATTATTATTGAGATAGTATCTCACTCTGTCACCCAGGCTGGTGCCATTTCAGTTCATCGCAACCTCCACTTCCCAGGTTCAAGCGATTCTCCAGCCTCAGCCTCCTGAGTAGCTGACACTACAGGCACAGGCCACTAATGCCCAGCTAATTTTTATATTTTTAGTAGAGACAGGTTTTTGCCATGTTGCCCAGACTGGTCTTGAACTCGTGAGCTCAAAGTGATCCTTCTGCCTCGGCCTCCAAAGTGTTAGGATTACAGGCATGAGCCACCACATCAGGCCTAATTTTTTATTTTTAACGTTTTTAGAGACAGGGGTCTCACTGAGTAGCCCAGGTTGGCCTTGAACTCCTGTCCTCAAGCAATCCTCCTGCTTCAGCCTCCCAAGTCACTGGGATTACAGGTGTGAGCCACTGTACCTGATATATGAGAACTTTTAAAATCCTCAGACTGGTGTTAGGGGAGGATATTTGGGGCTGAGAGTCTGGGCACTTGTAATAGACGTTGGAGTTGATGCTCAGTATCTATCCCATTGACTCCAGATGCTTCATCTAACACAGTTGTGGCAACCTCTTTCCTTGGCCAGTAGCTGGAGCTGACACTTTCTCAACTTTACCTAGATCGACACTGAAGTCCAGGATGGGACGCTGCTACCTGCAGCTGCCATCTCCCTGCCAGTTTAAGGATGAAGCCAATGCCCAGGATGGCAGAGCTGAGAGCTGGAAGGAAGCCAGGTCCTCGCTGACATTGTTGACACACTGCATCAGCCATCTCTCAGCCTCCCACCTCTAGATTTTCTGTGACTTGGGAAAATAAATTTCTGTATTTGTAAAGCGAGTTTGAAGTGGGATTTCTGCCACCTGTCTTGATAAGGAATCCTTCCTGTTACACAGCTGCTTCCCTGCAAGGTTGTTTGGCTTAGGGGGCCTTGGCCAGGGATGCCAAGAATGGCTGCCCGCTGAGATGCAGCAGAGCCTTCTGTCGTTCCATCATCGTCCTCAACTCTACCTTCCCATCATCATCTTAGTTTGTGTATGTCTTTCAGGATTACTTCTAGAGAAAGGAAAACCATAACCTTTAACCAGAAAGAGTGCAAGTGACTTGGATGCGCCATCACACTGCTGAAGAAACAACTCAGAGTGCTGAGGACTATTTCGATTTCTGTGCATTGCTCAGGCAGAGCGCTCTGTGCTAAAACTCCTTCCGGAATACAGAGGAAGAATCCGGGAGACGAACCCTGTCCTAACATGAAGCTACTTGATTACTGCTCCTCCCCTGTGCAGCCCATTGTTCTCTCCTTCAAAACATTTTCACTTATTTTTATTTTTTAGAGACAGGGTTTCACTCTCTTGCCCAGGCTGGAGTGCAGTGGCACAATCATAGCTCACTACAGCCTTGAGCTCCTGGGCTCAAGTGATCTTCTCGTCTCAGTCTTCCCAGTAGCTCGGTCTACAGGTGTGCACCACCACACCTGGCCAACTAAAAACATTTTTTTGTAGACACGGGGTCTTGCTATGTTGCTCAGGCTGGTCTTAAACTCCTGGCTTCAACTGATCTTCCCACCTAGGCCTCCCAAAGTGCTGGAATTACAGGAATGAGCCACCAGGCCTGGACCATGACATTTTATTGTTATTATTTTGAGACAGGGTCTCACCTCTGTCACTCAGGCTGGAGTGCAGTGGCATGATCTCAGTTTGGTGCAGCTTCTGCCTCCCAGGTTCAAGCAATTTTCATGCCTCAGCTTCCTAAGTAGCTGGGACTACAGGAGTGCACCACCACACCTGGCTAATTTATTTTTTTCATGTTTTTAGTATAAATGGGGTTTCACCATGTTGCCCAGGCTGGTCTCCAGCTCTTGAGCTCAGGCGATCAGCCCGCCTCGGCCTCCCAAAGTGCTGAGATTATAGGTGTGAGCCACTGTGCCCAGCCCATGACATTTATTAACATCTCTTAAGTGCCAGGCATTGTTCCAAATGATAAGTGAACAAGAGTAAACAAAACAGGCTGGTCTCTGGCCTCACCAGTCCTGCTGTTCAGTAGAAGAGAGCCCATGAAACATGCGACTGCAATCAGGACAGAGGAAGGCCGGGCTACTATGGCAGCTGATGGAGGGGACATTTAACCCAGGGTTGGGGGCTAGAAGGATGGGGAAGGATCCCTAGAGACTGAGAACTGAGAACTTAACAAACACTGGGAGGTAGGAAGGAGAGTCCCAAGTGGTATTCCCAAGGCTCCAAAGTGGGAGAGTGCATGGTACCTTCCAGAAATTAAAAGTTCAGCATAGTGTCGCAACCACTTATTTTTTTCTCCCAGGTTGAGGGATAATGCGGGAGACAGAAGCTTGTATGGTGATCTGTGGTCTGAGAACCACAGAATTAAATGATAATTTACAATGAAAAAATAATGAAGCCCACCATAATAACATACTTGTGTCTGCAGAAGAAGAGGTGGAAAGGTAGGGAGCTACGACCCCACATTCTAAACAGAGCTGTCCATAGAACTTTCTGCAGTGGAGGAGATGCTCTGGACCTACACAGTTCAATACGGTCACCACCAGCCACAAGTGGGTGTCATAGTGAGACTGAATCTTTAACTTTATTTTAGTTAATTTAAATTTAGGCCAGCCATGGTGGTTCACACCTGTAATTCCAGCACTTTGGGAGGCCAAGGCGGGCAGACCACCTGAGGTCAGGAGTTTGAGCCCAGCCTGGCCAACATGGCAAAACCTCATCTCTATTAAAAATACAAAAATTAGCCGGGTGTGGTGGCAGGTACCTGTAATCCCAGTTACTCGGGAGGCTGAGGCAGGAGAATTGCTTGAACGTGGGAGATGGAGGTTTCATTGAGCCAAGATTGCACCACCGTACTCCAGCCTAGGCAACACAGCAAAACTCTGTCTCAATAATAATAATACTAATAATAACAATAATAATAAATTTTAATTTAGATAGCTACCTGTGGCTAGTTGCTATCATTTTGGACAGTGTAGTAACTTTGGGTAGAAGTCAACTTTGCTAGAATTTTTCTTAATATTTGGAAGCCCAAATCATGACCGACTTGAATTTCCCACTCCTGTGATGGAGAAGCAGGGGTATTTTAGAACTGAATACAATTTATTCTTATTTCTTAGAGACAGGGTCTCACTCTGTTGCCAAGGCTGGAATGGAGTGGTGCTATCAGGGCTCACTGAAGCCTTGAGCTCCTGGGGTCAAGCGATTCTCCTGCCTCATTTTCCCAAGTAGGTGGGACTACAGGTGTGTGCCACTACACTTGGCTAATTAAAAAAAATTTTTTTTTCTTTTTTTGTAGAGATGGGAACTCACTATGTTTATCCGGGCTGGTCTTGAACTCCTGGCCTCAAGTGATCAAATGCCTTATGACCCCTCACACACACATTCATTTCCCTCTCCCTTTCTAACAGTATTTCTCCCTTCTTTACTGACACTATACGTTTTTTTTAAAAAAAGAATGATGCCCTATGGATTTGGTAGAGCACTGAAGAAAAGGTGTCAGGAACAAAAGGACACGTACTGTATGATTGTATTCACATGAAGTGACAGGCAGGCAGGACGATGACAAAGATCAGAACAATGGCCACCTTTGGGAGTAGTGGCTGGAAGAGGGAGTGACCAGCAAAGCTGCACATCTCGATCTCAGTGGTGACACAGTTGTATACATATGCACGCGGAGGATTCGTTCACTTTAAGTTCTATTAAATAAAAATAAGATAAACTGAAAATAATCTTGGGAAAAAATCCTCCAATTAGAACACTTTACTGTTGAAATACTTACTTAAATTTCTGTGAAATAACACTTTTTTTAAAGCCAAAAAAAGTGCTTATTATTTCCTTTGATAGAATTCACCAAATCTGACTAAAATATACTCTGACCTGAACCAGCCCTTAGGAATTCTATTTCTAATTCCTCCTTTCCCATATCTGTCCTGTACAGATTTTCCAGGCGTGCTGATCAGTGCATCTTTAACATTTCCATTTCCCAGCTCCTTCCCATAGCTTCATCATCCATCTCACCTACCCAACAGAGGAACAATGATTTTTTTGGTAGTAAAATCCTTCAAGGGATTTGACTTCAGGTATCTTTCAAAAGAAGCAAATGAAAAATCTGCCTTCTAACCTAGCTGTGTGCTGTTCAAACAGGAGCCCTAGGGGTACTGCCTTGAACAAATGAGCTGAAGTTTAAACTGAAAGTTTTAATGACTTTATTTGTTAAGAATGTATGTCCCTGTCTTATGTCACGTTTCACTATTGAGTTTGACCATATTACCTCCTTCACTGGAGAAAGAAACAGGCTTCTTAGTGATAGCTCCAGAAAAGCATGTCAGTGGTAAAATACCCACATGCTCTGACATTTTAATTCATAACATTCAGTAGAGCAGTGAAAGAATTTAATACAGATCATAACTTTTCCACAAATTTCAACCTCGATTTAAATATATTTCTCTCTCTCTCCCTCTCTCTCTCTCTCACACACACACACACACACACCCACCATCTGTATTATATGGCATACTTGGATATGGGAATGTTCTGATTAACTCTGATAGTCTGACAAGGGTAATCAAAAGTGTCTCAGGCAAGGATCTTGCTTCCTGGGACGGAAATCTGTAGTTGCCTTGGGAGTGTTGTTTCAAGAATGACATAATCATTGGACTCTCAATAAAGGTTCTTACAAGAAAACATCACTTTACTGACCATAGCTACTTAATTGTATAGCAAGACTCTCAACCATAACGTCAATGTATTTTGAAAGAGGCCTCACTGGTTTCTTCATTCATTCAAGTGCTATTTATTGGGCACCTACCACCTGCCAAACTCTATGTTCTCCATTGACTTTAACTAAATAGCAGAATGAGCCTGAAGAGAAAGAAAATAATCTTTCTGGTAATTTCACTTAAGAAAAACAAAACAAAACAAAACAAAACGCAGCAGTGATTCAAAATTGATGAGTACTGTATGCATAATTTAGAGAACAGTTTCTGTCAATCTTGACCATTTGGGAAACAACAAAGAATTAGCCCAGAAGAGTCTCCTGAGTATCCAAATTTGATGTCAAGCTTTCTAGTCACTTTATTCATAGGAGCCCCCTTCAAATTCATAGAGACTACTTACTCTTTTTTAAGAATGTAATAAAATTTTTAAAATTTTATTTTTAATTGACACTTAATTGTACATATTTATGAGGTACAGAGTGTTAATTCCATATATGTATACAATGCTCAGATCAGAGTAATTAGGATATCCATCACTTCAACCATTTATCATTTCTTTGTGTTACTTATTCTTAATCATTATAAGAAGTGGGATTATTGGTTTTCTAGCTCACAGGACAGTAGCTAGTTGCTAAAATCACCTAAAATTAAGTCATCCAAAGATCAAACCTCAGAATAAATTAGATTGGAAAGTACACAATATATTGAATAAAAATTTCCATCCCAAAACAGTAAAGGAAAACATTTTTCTAAGTTAAGACAATTTTCAAAACTCCATATAACTGGCAAAGTCACATATACAGGGCACCCTAAGTAAGGGTACAGGAGAAAGAGCCCTGTTCCTTCGGAATCTGAAGACCTGGTTTGAACTCAGCCGCCCGCCCTGTGCAATCTCTGAGAAGTTACCAAACTGATCTAACTCCAGTACCCTCATCTCTAAGACGGGAATAAATTGCCCTACCCGACAGAGGGGCAAAGATGGCAGTAGATGAGACAGTGCTTGGGAAGACATCTAACAGAGTGTCTGGCATTTAGAAGGAAAAAATGAAGTTTCTTTCCTTCCTCTGAGCACAAATAAAGTGAAATTTGACAAGCCAGATGGACAGACAGACAAGCCTTCTACAGACCTAGTGAGAAGTACAGAAGTACTTTAAGGTCACTGAGCGGCAAGGCCCAACAAAAAGGCAGTGCTTTGCATTGATGTAACACAGTATTGCATTGTGGGGTGCACATAAATAAAAAGAAAATGGGACAAGATGCTAATTATGTGCCTTGGACAAAGTGCATGAAAGGAAGTAGAGAATGAAATCATTACAGTAGGTTCATGAAATGATACTTGAGCTGTATTGCTTTTTCTTTTCAGATTAAAATCGTAATTTCACAGAATTAAAAACAAATTAAAAATAGGGTGCTTCAAAGTTGTTTCAAAATGACCAGGGACTGTGTTAAATTAATCTGCAGTTCTTTCCTAATCTGAAGTGGTAAAATGTTACCCTTCTTGCTATGGGGCAGGACAAGGCGTTACTGCTGTTTATCTACTTCACTGCACAGTCTGTCTGCCAGATACAGAGTGAGTGTCCTCAACATGCCTTTTTTTTTTTCTTTTTCATAGTGAAATATGTATCTGAGAAGCTCCCTTATTAGATTACCAAGCTGAGGCCATGAAAAGAATGACTATTGGCCAACATTTCTCTGCTTTTAGTTCAAAAAGGAAATGAACTTGAGAAAAATAACATCTGAATAGAATTTCGCAAGTTTCTTATAGCCGAATTAATTTTTAAAATAGATTTCTTACATATTTTTAAATACACTTAAAACACTAGAGAATAATTTAAATACATTCTACAGCTCAACTATAGATACTGTTCACTTTTAAAAAGCTAAAACATAGCATTAAAAGTGACAGAGCAGCTTCAGTAATAATAGGTCTATAGGGAAAGGCCATTTTTGCAAATGTGTGTAGGTACAATAAAAAATTGTAGCATTAAATGCACCAAAATATTAGTAGGCATTAGGACCGGGTGATGATGCTACAGGCAAAAATTTTTAGTTGCTTTTATTTATGCTATACAGAGTTGAATATTTACTACTATTGAATTTTAAAAATGGAAAAAAAATAGCACTCAATTGTCCAATCAAATCATTTAGTACATACTCTTGACACACTGCTATATTTTACCTTCATAATAGGGATTTTTGACATTTTTAAGAGGCCAGAATGAAGAAATACAGGAATGGAACTAAACTTAGGGATAATACTTCCCTTTTCTTAATTTTCTTGCCAGGGAGGAAATGCGCGGAACTGAGTATTAAATGGGCTTCAGGTCAAGGAAGCTTGTATTCAGCTGACAAGCAAGACGATTTCATTTGATCCTGAAAGACAGGGTCAGTCGCCTATGCTTCCCACACTCTCAGGGTCTGTCTGGTCGTCTGCCCCCTCTTCTAGATCCCTCCATTCCCAGCTCTAAAACACGGCGAGAGCAAAATGATCAAAGCTATCCAAGTACACTGCCTGCGTTTCCTGAAGTCGCCCTGCACACACTCTTGTGGGGGGAAGATGCGAACGACACCAAATGTTGGCAATGAAACAGCATCTAACACGTAGAGGGGGCTTTCAAGTCTGAAATCAGAAACCTCTGCACAATGTTAGGTATTATCACCATTTCAGAGAAGGAAGTTGACTCTGAGGTCAAGTGGCTTAGCCTATAATTATCTAGTAATAAATTTACTGTGATATTTTACATGCTAGCCATTGTGTACCCAGATAAGGTTGCCACTCTCTTATTACTAGGCTATACATGCTCTGGCATTCCCTGCAGGAGGGAGAGATTTGCCTTGTTCCTTTCACCCTGTCTGTGTTTGGGGGTGAACATACTGGCTGGAGGCTTAGAAGGAGGGTCAGTGATCACAGAGAAGGCGGGGACCAGCTGGCCCAGGAAGTGGACACCTCCCCTACCACAGAAAATTGGCACTTTATTCACTCCCCTAACTCTCAGTTCCATGTGCATTTAGCAGGACGTATTGGCCTCTACATAAATCATAAACTTACTAACTTCTTGGATGTGGTCATAGAAAGTCCTCATTCAGCAGAGTATCCAAAGCTAAATGTGCTCCTTTTAATCTGAATTGAGTCTCTGGGAACCTCCTCCGAGACTTTTTTTTGTGGAGATGGAGTCTCACTCTGTCGCCCAGGCTGGAGTGCAGTGGCGCGATCTCGGCTCACTGCAGCCTCTGCCTCCTGGGTTCAAGCAATTCTCTTGCCTCAGCCTCCCAAGTAGCTGGGATTACAGGTGCCCGCCACCACGCCCAGCTAATTTTTTGTATTTTAGTAGAGACAGGGTTTCACTGTGTTGCCCAGGCTGGTTTCGAACTCCTGAGCTCAGGCAATCTGCCTGCCTCGGCCTCTTAAAGTGCTAAGATTACAGGCGTGAGCCACCGTGCCTGGCCTCCTCTGAGATTCTTAAGTGCCCATTTGCTTGACTTTTTTGTATTAAAAAAAGAAAAGTTAAAATACACAGGTTTATACGTACATGACTTACTCTATATAATAAATGTGTTCATAAAAAGTTCATTTGCTCATTTGTTCATTCATTTAGAAAATGTTGGCTGGTTGCTCTAATTGATGCCAGGCTAGGACACTGTGGAAATGAACTCCTCAGGGAGTTTGTAAGTTTAATGTGAGAATTAGTCATATGCACAGGGAATTCCTGATGACAAGAGACCCCACATAAATAAAAATTTTTTGGCCAGATGTGGTGGCTCATGTCTGGAATCTCAGCACTTTGGGAGGCCAAGGCAGGTGGACACTTAAGGCCAGGAGTTCAAGACCAGCCTTGACAACATGGTGAAATCCCATCTCTACTAAAAATACAAAAATTAGCCAGGTGTGGTGGTGCATGCCTGTAGTCCTAGCTACTCGGGAGGCTGAGGCAAGAGAATCACTTGAACCAGGGAGGTGGAGGCTGTAGTGGGCCAAAAATTTTTTTTTCAATCAAATTATGTCTGAAATACTTTGAGAACTAAATAATACTTAAATACCCCAAAGACTGCACTTCTCTGGGTTTTATAAATCCAGGGTGTATTATTTTTAAATAAGACGTACCTATATTTAGTAATTCCACATTACAAAGATCACACTTCTAACTTTTGCCCCAATTACCTTTTAAAGAGCAAACTATTTGTGGCACTTCTAACAGTGTTGACAAGGAGTAAGGGACCTAAACTCAGAACGTTTTCCCGAGGATGCAACAACATAGAGACCAAGTTTTAGCCTAAGCCATGTCACCGATGAGCTATGTGGCCTTGGCAAATTCTTTTCTCCCTCACTTCAGCTTTCCCATTTATAATCTATGCAGTCGGACCAGATGCTCTATAATGCTCTTTCCAGTTCTGAATTTTTACTAGTCTATGATTTTTAAAAAAATATAAGCCATAGAGATTCAAATATCTTAAGAAAGCTAACATTTTAGAAGGTCAGAATTGGAATTCAAAACGCCTTTGAAAGAAAGGAGAACTGGTCATGAAATGAAAGGCATTCCAAAAGCATGAGTGCAAAAAAAGTCAACCCAGGGAGATTCCTTAACAATCACACCATTTTCTCTAGCTGATCGGGAAGATTACATTTTAATCACTACTGCTTTCTATTTGCCTCCACTGGCAGGAGAAAACAGCAAATAAAATATGGTGCTTAATAAGCAAAATGCCTACTTGGGAAAGATTCTTTACTTAGTGTCATTTTATTGGAGTATCATTTACTTATTTATATCTTTCATTGTTCTAGAATATTAGTCTGAAAGCCGCTTGAGATTCGCCTGTAGAACAGGAAAAAAAATTTGTCTCAATGATATAAAGTGATGCTCTTTAAAAATAAAGTAACGATCTCTTGTAAGCAGAATCAGTGCCGAGTTTTCCAAAAGACATATTCGGTAATAAAAATTTTTAAAGGTGTTGGGGAGGAGAGAGCCAAGCACAGTGGCTTATGCCTGCAATCCCAGTGACTTGGAGGCTGAAGTAGGAGGGATGCTTGAGGCCAGGAGTTCGAGACCAGCCTGGGCAACATAGTGAGACAGTGTTTCTAAACAGATTAAAAAACTAGCTGGGCGTGGTGGTCTCAGCCTACAGTCTGTGACTCAGGAGGATGAAACAGGAGGACTACTTGAGCCCAGGAGTTCGAGGCTGCAGTGAGCTATGATCATGCCACTGCATCCCAGCCCAGGCAACACAGTGAGACCTCGTTCAAAAAAAAAAAAAGAAAGAAAAGGCAGAGAGATGTTGAGGGAAGTAGTATCACGTTTACACTCAGACCTAATGGGTCATGTGTCCTGTTGATAGGCTCCAGGCCTAGCGATTTGCCAGAAACACTCCTCCTGGACCTAGGTGACATCTGGCATTCACTGGCATTCATTTGTCCTCAGAAAATATAGACCAATTCTCTTCTGGCCGTTGGGCTGTCCAGTTCTTAGTTACATTTGTCCTATTTGGACCAATACTGCCTGCAGCTGAACTGCCAGACCTGGTATTAGCACAGGAGATTTGTTTCTTGGAATATTTTGAAGAGGACAGTGGTGGATGAAACTTCCTGCTTAGGAGCAGATGGGTGAGAAGATATCACTGAAAGCACAGATTAAGAAGCAGGCATTCGAATGAGCCCTGAAGACAGCAGTGAACAATCATCCTCCTCAGTATTTTATTGCATTGAGCTATTCTTTACAATTTTCACACTGTAAAGGAGACATCTGTGTTCTTGGAGATATATCTTAAAATAAAAACCAACAAGAGTACAAAACAAACCAACTTTTAAAAGATCAACCTGACTGGGAAGAAAAGTTTCCTGTAAAAATGGAAATGCATTAGAAAACCATCGTACCTTGTATCCAGATAGTGCCTTATGCACAGGAAGCCGCCATTTATAAGATCCCAGAACTCCAAAGACTTTACGAACAACCATGACCCTTGTAAGGTCCAGAGGAAGCAGTAGAGAAAGCCAATACCATCTTTTGCAAAGAAGGAACACACGGAGGCAGCAATATTTAGATTAGTTGCTCAAGTTCAAACAAGCTAGTTGATTTAAAAGTTAGAAGCAAAATATTCCAGGATCTAAACTTGCATCCTCCTATCTTAGATGTCTGGGGCAATCTGGTGGCGTCTGACCCACTAGGGCTTAGACTCTGAAAACAGGCCTCTTTTTCCTTTTTTTTTTTTTTTTTTGAGATGGAGTTTCACTGTCACCCAGGCTGGAGTGCAATGGTACGATCTTGCTCAGCTCACTGCAACCTCCACTTCCTGAATTCAAACGATTTTCCTGCCTCAGCCTCCAGAGTGAGTAACTGGGATTACAGGTGTGCGCCATCAAGCCCAGCTGATTTTTGTATTTTTAGTAGAGATGGGATTTCACTGTGTTGGCCAGGCTGGTCTTAAACTCCTGGCCTCAGGTGATCCACCCACCTTGGCCTCCCAAAGTGCTAGGATTACAGATGTGAGCCACAACGGCCAGCGGAAAACAGGCCTTTCATTTGCCCGTGGCAGCAGACGGCACTGCGCTAGAGCATTCCTGCCCGAGGAAGTGAAATGGGCGACAGAATTTTTTTGGTATTGTTAAGAGCCCAGCTGAATTTCATTAGATGGCTTTTAAAGCAAAAGACACAGTATATAATGCCAAGACAATGACAGGGGCTGGGAGAACACAGCGGATAAATGCAATTTTGTCTGAGAAGAAAAGGGGTCAGGGTCAGAGAAGCAGGAAAGGGACAGACAGCAGCTCTAAAGAGGCCAAGAAGTTAGAAGAAAGGGAAGGGGAGCAGGAAGTGAGGAAAGGACAGTGGTGTGGGAGGGAGTGAGAAAGAAACTGATGGAAAGGAAAATATAGGAGATGAGAGAGACAGGAGGACAGGGGTGTGTGTCAGGGAGGAGGGATCAGACTAGTTTCACCTCCTCATTTTCCCAACCTCCTGTCTACTTACATATTCAGGAGGTCAGGCTAATGCCTGTGTGCTTCCCTATAGATCTTGTTTATCCGCGGGAGGAACTTACTTGATCCCTCTGCAAGTGGGCCCTTTTGCATGAGAGAGGTTTGTAAGAAGAGTTTAAAGGGTCCTCCAGCTCCTGCATTTTGCTTCAGTCCTCCCGCCAACCAATCTGAAAGATCCCTCTCTGTATGGCTTCCTCCTGAAGATCCTGGGGCTGAAGCCTGATTTTTAGAGAATCAGGTAGATCCTTGGCCCTGACGGAAAGTTCACCACTAAATGAGCTCACAGAATCACAGGCATCAGCTGAAAGCCTGCAGATGCAATCAGAATAAAATCAGGTGGTGAGTACCATCCAATTACTTTTCCTATCAACTCCCCACAGTACTTCATGAAATCCTTTTTTATTTTTGGTACTTCGTAGAAAATGAATACACAGTACTGAAGATGACAAAGCAAGCCGACAAGGCTCTATGATGGAGTGCTCTGATCTCTTTCCAGTAAGTGACCTCAGTAGTGATTTGTCCCTTGGGACAGCAGGCATCAAATGCTGTTTGATTTGTTACCTACCCAGCCCAAATGTCAATTAAAAGAAAAAACAAACCCCACAATTTCATGCTGTTAATAGGCACACATGTCAAGTAAAGGAAAATCAAACACTCACTAGATGATAGAGATTTTGTGGAAATAAAGTAAACACATAATACTTCCCAGGACAGAAACACTGATGCAGTCACCCTGCACAGTAAAAACTCCAGTAACCAGGAGGAACGAGGCAGCCTGTGCTCGCTGAGGAATCTCTGGGTTATCAGCCCACACTCTGAGAAGCGGGACATTAGGAGTGCTGGTAATACTGCAGTTTTTAAAAATGACAAGAAGGCAGCTGATATGGTTTGGCTCTGTGCCCCCATCCAAATCTCATCTTATAGCTCCCATAATCCCCTTGTGTTGTGGGAGGGACCTGGTGGGCGATAACTGAATCATGGGGGCGGGTCCTTCCCATGCTGTTCTCGTGATATTGAATAAGTCTCACGAAATCTGATGGTTTTAAAAAAGGGGAGTTTCGAGGCTGGGCGTGGTGGCTCACGCCTGTAATCCCAGCACTTTGGGAGGCCAAGGTGGGCAGATCACCTGAGGTTAAGAGTTGGAGACCTGCCTGACCAACATGGAGAAACCCCATCTCTACTAAAAAATACAAAAATCAGCCGGGCACGGTGGTGCATGGCTGTAATCCCATCTACTCAAGAGGCTGAGGCAGGAGAATTGCTTGAACCCAGGAGGCAGAGGTTGTGGTGAGCCATCGCACTCCAGCCTGGGCAACAAGAACGACACTCCGTCTCCAAAATAAAAAAAAGAAGAGGGGAGTTTCCCGGCACAAGCTATCTTCTCTTGTCTACCGCCATGTGCCATGTGAGATGTGCCTTTCACCTTCCACCGTGACTGTGAGGCCTCCCCAGTTACGTGGAACTGTGAGTCCAATAAACTTCTTTCTTTTGCAAATTGCCCAGTCTCGGGTATGTCTTTATCAGCAGCGTGAAAACAGACTTATACAGCAGCCAAACAGCTCTGCGGGGCTGACTCTGGATTCCTGTAGCTGTAAGAGACAGACTCAGAGTGGGTAGGGTGGGTCCCCCCAAGTCCCCCAGCCAGGGCAAAGTGTTTTCAGAAATGAAATATGGTACTCAGAATTACCCTAGGAAATCAGTCTACCTGCAGGCTCTGCAAGGGTAGAACTGGATTTTGCTTGCTGTACCCCCCATCTCTAGCACAGAGCAAGACAGTCAGTAGGCACTAAATAAACATTAATATGGCATTCCAGAAGAGAATTTAAAAGGTGGGTGCACCACAGCTCACCATCTTTCACCTTCCTTCACATAAACTTTTTCTTCTCTCCAATAACCATATGAAATATTAGAAAACACTTTAGTATGGAGAATAAAAGCAGAAAGGGAAACAAACTAATTTGTAAAACGCAAAGCTATAATTTTTTTTTTTTTTTTTTTTTTGAGACGGAGTCTCACTCTGTCTCTCTGTCTCCCAGGCGGGGTCCGCCTCCTGGGTTCAAGTGATTCTCCTGCCTCAGCCTCCTGAGTAGCTGGACTACAGGTGTACACTACCATGGCCGGCTAATTTTTGTATTTTTAGTAGATGGGGTTTCCCCACATTGGTCAGGCTGGTCTTGAACCCCTGACCTTGTGATCTGCCCACCTCGGCCTCCCGAAGTGCTGGGATTACAGGTGTGAGCCACCACACCTAGCCAAAGCTATAATTTTTCATGAAGATTTTCAAAATTTTGCAAACAATTATTAAAAGATTTAATGATTATTTTTAAGGGATACTTACAAAACGCCAGTCTACACATGTTGCTCACATACCATCCTTATTCCTTTTTCCTTTTTTAAAAATTAAAACAAAATTTTTTAGAGATGGGTTCTTGCTATGTTGTCCAGGCTGGTCTCAAACTCCTGGCCTCAAGTGATCCTCCCACTTCAGCCTCCCAAAGTGTTAGGATTACAGGCATGAGCCACTGCACCAGCTATCCTTATTTCCTTATTCCCTCTGTTTCCCAGTGATTCTGAACTTACTGTGAAATCCCAACACACTTTATACTGCACAGGACACTGTGCTATACAAAGTAAACTTTATTATAAATGTAAACTTTACAAGTATTATCTTTTCTGCTGATGGATAATGTGTACAAATGAACTTCTGATATTATTAATTACAAGAATAATACATGGTAAATTCATTATTTTTCCTGCTTTTATTATATTCTCAAAACTTTTAAAATATAAATTCTCAATTAAGACATGGTAAATGAAAATTTGCCCGACTTTTACATTTATGCTTAAATCTTACAAGTGATGATTTTCACCTGTATTCAGAAATGCCTAACTTTAATGATGGTCTTAGATAGTCACTGCTTAAAGAATTCTCATGTAAATGAAAAAGTGCCCTCAGAAGTACAGAACATACCTCCTTCCTGTTTGTCTTATCTATGGCAAATATGCAAAAGATGAGACTCTGGTATGTGCGTGATACTAAAATATTAACCTCTTGTTCCTAAGTCAGTCCAGCATTTTATGGAAACATGTTTTCTTGAGACAAATTAAAAAATATTCTAAGTCTAAGTTATTTGAAAATGCTCTGGTCAGCTAATGAAAATCCTAAACTAGAAGTAATGAAATGAAGTTAATAATAACGACACTTAACGTTCTGGCCTGTTTATCACCATTTAGAGGAGATGACCTGATATTAACAGTCACTCAACCATTTATATAAACTAAGACTCAAAATAAATTCCATCACTGGAATTATTTTATCTGCTAATAACACACTCGATATCCTGTTTCATGTACTCAGGCTACGGGTATTAAAATGTTAAACAAATTAAGCAGTGATTACCACGTCTCTCTCTAAAGATACATTCAGTTGTACTAATATAATTCAGTTGGACAAGAATAAAGAGAAAGATGGGAGGAGGTAAGAAATTAGCATATCTGAAATGTAAAAAATAATTGTGGAGAGGGACTGTGGCTGCTCTAGGTAAAAGTCTATATATTCGGAGCCAATTGCTACCATTTGTTACTCTTAATTTAAAAATCTGTAAGAAAGCATCAAAATCAATTCAGTTCAGTCTTAATGAGACAGCTCGAGTGAGAGCCTATTCACTGTACCTGTTCTAATTAGCATGAATATGTCCTCAATGTCAAATCTGACAATACAGTTAACTAAATTAATGTTAATCCCGTAACACAGGACTATATTTGAGTTAGTAGCTCTAAAATAGATTTTGCATATTAGCATTTTTATAATGAATAGCAAATGAATTCAGGGCTGGAAAAGATCTGGTTTATGATCGTTTCTGAGAAAAGGGAAACTGAGGCTCAGGGCGACTGAGTGGTTTGCTCAGTGCCACAGCTGAGAAGCACCTGGGAAGCACAGCCGCCAGCGTCCACACACACATGTGCCCGCTATTTTCTTTCTGCCATCTCCCCAGAGAGAACTGGAGCCTTCATAACCATGTAAAACTAAATGGAAGTCAGATGATATCCCCCTAAATTATTGATGACTAACAGTATTTGTCAAGACTTTACAACAGAAGACCTCAGGTACCCCCCCAGAGGTTATTAAGTATAATCCTTGCTTTTTAATTGCCACTTAAGCTGAAATTACTACCTCTTCAAGATTTATACGAAGATAATTTAGAGATTTAGTTTGAGGTGGATGTCGACACATGCTAATTGACCTTAATTCACACGTATTTCTGAAGTGATGTGAAAGATAAGGGATGAGGAAATTTGACAAATTAGAACTCCCCCAAACCCCCAAAATTAAAAATAACTGCTAAAAAGACAGTGTCGGCTGATTCCATATTTTAGCTCTAAAATGTTTGCTATGTCCCAAACAGGAGGCTGGAAAATTATTAGCTTTCAATTCATGCCTACAAACTCCTCCTCCAGCTTGCCTGGAGATACCGAGATACTGAGATAGTAAGAGTCGTCCTCACTTTGAACTGGCATGGCATTAAAATATCTCAGCGTTGGGCTGGCATCTCCCCGTTTTAATTTCCTAAAGGCTGGAAGTTCAGAGAGCTGGGCTCCAGGCTCCTGCCCACACCTGCTGCCCAAAGTCGCTAAGCCTTCTCATGCTGTAAAAAGGAGGCGGCAGAACCCCACTGGTGGGGTGCCCATACCTGTTCATTGTGGAACCTCTTCTTTACAGAGGAAAGCTTACATTTTAGCTGCAGATAAAAACCCAGAAGGCAAAGCTGCTGGGGGAACGGGAGTGAAGGACAGGGGCAGGTCAAGTCCTCCCTGGAGATGGGGGGAACCTCAGGGCCCTGAAGGGTGGAGCGCTGGCCTGGATCATCACAGAAGGGCTTTGGTTGTGACAGCCTGCGAGTCTGCTAATCACAGTGATGCCAGGTGGCATTTGGGGGTGCCCACTGTGTGTTAGGCACCATTCTCAACCCTTGACATCACTATCTCATTTAATCCTTACAGTGGCCTTGTAACACTTCGCTACAAACACCACTATGGGCATATGCCAGTATTCTTAAATGCTTTTTTGCAAAAGCTCAAAAATCTCTCAGTTCAACCCATTTTCCAGGTAGCAGTCATCAAAGACTTAAAAAAAGATTCCCTAAGAAACTGCCTCTTTTATAAATGGAGAAAAGAACACTTACTTCACAGGGCTGTCTGGGGATTGAATGAGGGTATGAGGTGTCTCCTACAGGGCTACAGGCACAGTAAGAAAACAATAAATTTTTCCTTAAAGATCTATCAAGATTGTGCCCCAATAGCTACAGAATTCTAAAGGCTGGATTTATGGTTATTAAAAACTTCCATACTCGATTCCTGTGGACTCACAGTTCACATTAAAAGAACATAAAAGCCGAAAGGTCAGCATAAAAAATATATGCTGTATAATTTCATTTACATGAAACTCTAGAAAAGGTACAGCTACAACTAATCTCCAGTGGCAGGAAGCAGAGCAGTGGCTGCCCGGGGGCTAGGACATGGGAGAGGGGCTGCCGGGGAACGAGCAGGAGGAAATTCTAACCTGACGAAAACGGTCTATACCTTAATTGGGGCAGTGTATTTGTCAAAACTCACTAAACTGTACACTTAAAAACAGATGCACTTGGTTGTATATAAACCATACCTTAATAAAGGTGACTGAAAAAAAAAAAAAGTAGTTCTAAAGAAAAAGATGCAACAACTGGATGCTTAGCCAAATTCCTCTTGAAGGTTCTTCCAGGGACTGACAGACTACACTCATGTTGTGAGCTGAACTGTGTCCTCCAAACACTCATATGTTGAAGTTCTAAACCAGTACCTCAAAATGTGACCTGACTTGGAAATAGGGTTGCTGCAGAAGTAATCAGTTATGAGGAGATCATCTGAGAATAGGGTGGGCCCCAGTCCAGTGATTGGCATCCTTACAGAAAGGGGAAACTTGGATTGAGACAAGCACACGGGGAACACGCCACGTGAGCACCAAGGCAGAGATCGATCGGTTGATGTGTCTACAAGCCAAGGAACACCAAAGATTGCCAGCAACCCACGAGCAGCTGGGAAAAATCATGAAACAGATTCCTCCGCACAGCCCTCAGAAGGAACCAACCACGCCGACAACCTTGATCTCAGACTTCTGGCCTTCTGAACTGTGAGACAATCCATTTCTGTTGTGTAAACCATTCAGTTTGTAGTACTTTGTTATGGTGGTCCTAGGAAAATAATACAATCTGGTACACGTGCTTTACTCCAGCTACATAGGATTAGACACTTCAACCAGCTGTAACTTTCTCAGGTTTAATCAAATCTCGATGGCACCTCTTTCTGGCCCATGCCCATTACCATCCCCAAGACAGAGGCCACTGGGCTCTTCTGAACAGCAAATCTGCTTGGAGCTCATGAACTAAAAATAAAAAGTTAGTATTTTCTGAGCACTGACTATGTGCCAGGTTCTGTGTCGAGTGCTGTGTGCGAGTCGGCTTATTTACCCTCTTCAATGACCATGAAACAGGAATAAATACCATTTTCTGGTATAGAAACAGGCTTACAGACAAAGCTAGTAACTAACTGAGACCTAGACTAGATTTTAAACATCTCCCACAGTGCCTCGTACACCGCTCCATGAATCTGCAAGTATCACTCTTAGCTGACAGCCATGGGGATAACTTTTGGAGTTTCTGAATTAGAGCTAAAGTTATTTTAAATAGAGATACTTTTTTTTAAAGTTACTCAAAAATGACATTTTTGTTTTCCATGGTGATGTTGTAGATTTGCGTCTCCCAAAGTGTTATGAGAAACCGTGGTGCAAGATATTACCAAGTGGAGGCAGGGGAGGATTAACGATCAAGTAAATTTGGGAAACACTGAGTTAAACAGGCTTCTTTATATAGGGCTTCCAAGAGGATGGCACTGTTTGCCAAGCTCCCCTGACCCTGGAACTCTATTTCTTTAGATGTCTATTGAAGGGTCAGTGTTCCCTCTACTTGGGGGGAAACTCTGTTGCAGATAGTGACTTACTTTCTGTATGAAACTGTCATGGGATTTGGCTATTTTGAGACTCAATTTCTGCATTTATAAAATGTAGATAATAGTCCTCCCCCGGCCACCCCAAAGAGATCAAATTAGATATACATGAGAAGCACATTAAAATCTGAAAAAAGCTGAGTGTTGTGGCTTAAGCCTGTAATCCCAGCTACTCAGGAGGCTGAGGCAGAAGGATCACTTGAGCCCAGGTGTTCAAGGCCAGCTGGGACCACACAGTGAGATCCTCTCTCAAACAAATAATACAATTAAAAAATTTAAAACAAAAAAATAAAATCAAACCATCATACGCCTAAGGTAAGCCTTGTGTGGTTTTCTGAGAATCTTACTATCTAACAGAGTTTTTTGAGTCTGGAAAAATAGTGGTGGGGAGCCTCCCATAATCTATTGTTGATTCCTCTTTCCTAAATTAAGAAAAGCTTCAAGCAGCTTGGGAAATGCAATTTGTGAAACAACAATTAATGTTTAGGAGATCAAACTCTGGCTGATGCCGGAAAGATGACTTGGATTCTGGGGTCTGAGCACACTCACTGCTGGCCAACGGGGCTTCAAGCAGAGAACAGACTCGAATCTGCAGTCTCAGAACAGCTCAGCCTGAGCAGGATTTGGAGACTGCAGCAGTCCCACTGGAGACAATGTTGGGGACAAGAGGGAATGAATTCATAAACTTCTCAATTATTATCTTGGCATCTTCTAGTGCAAATACTTTGAGCCCATCGTTGAAAAGGTGCATCCTACCCATAACAACTGGATTAGGATCTAGTCCTCACCAGGCACACACTGCCTGCTTTCCAGCAGGGGGAGGGGGATGCCTGTTGCTAGGAACAGCTCCCAACCACCCTTACTTATGGGCCAAGGTGAAGGCGCCAAGGAGCATGCAAGACAGTGCTCAGAGGCTCCATCACTATCCAGCTTTAGTGAGACACAGAGAGAGACAAGACTCCCAAAGATTCCCCTATTACAGACAAAATGAGAAAATTCAAGGTCCTGTTTTATTTCAAAACATTGTCTTTACAGATAGAATTAGCTCACTTTAACTGTATGTATTATTTATATTTTTTCCTGTAGGAATGATCTGCATTATTTACATGAGCCCCCAAAGTCACTCAGGCTCAGGAATCAGTATCCCAGTGATATTATTCATCCTGTATTGTTCTTTTTTCAATATTGTTCAATTTTTCCCTAACCTTTAAGCAGCTGCCATACACTCAAACATTAAGAAAGCTCTACCTTTCAAAACCCATATGTGGTATGTACATATATGTTTGAATGTGCATATGATATCTCTGGAAGAATCCATAGGAAAATGTTAACAGTGGTTGTCTCTAAAGAGGAAAATGGGGGATTGGCAGTCAGAAATAGGAGGCAGAGTCATTTTTCATGGTATATTTTTAAATTTTAACATGTACATGTGTTAAATTTTAAGACATTTTTTAATTTAAAAAAAAAATCTAAAGGCACAAACCGCATATGCTCTTCTGGAGTCATTTGTTACAGGCACAACTTGTAGTTCTCCTTTAACAAAATGCCTTGATCTCACTGTTTATATGTACTGCCTGGATGAACTCCACCCAGAAAGGACCTCTGGAAAGAATGCTGAATATCAAAAAAGTTCATTTCCCTAAAAAAAAACTCTCTCATAGAAAACCCAGCCAATACTAACTGCCAATCCCCAACACCTTCCTTTGATGAGTGGTACAGGGCAGAATGATCCAAACACCAACTTTAAAAATCTTGGTTTCTTTTGCACACGCAAGTCTCTTTTTCTATCAGTATGGACTTTCCAGAAGGCCTTAGGGGTTAGGAGGAAGCTCCGTTGTGCTAAGCAGGGTGCAGACACACTCTGTTGAGGTAGGACCACTAGTATCCCCACAGATCAAATCTAGATTAGAGATCCTAAAGTAACCACATGACAAACTGCAACAATGCACGTGCTCTGATCCGCTGGCGGAACAAATCTGCTTCATTTCCAGGGCTGAATTCAGGGATGTGATTACCTTTTGTGAGCCAATATTCAATCATTTCCCACAGCCTCCAGTGAGGTCCAACTAACTGCTCCACCTCATTCCCTTCTCTGCAGCCAAGTCAAACTGAACTAACTTGGTATTTCCCAAAGATTTTCTAAAACCTTTGCATGAGCTGATCCCTCTGCCTGGGATGCTCTCCTATGGTCAGCTTCTTCCTGCCTCTGCAATTTCTTTCCCGAAGCCCACATCTAAGCAGCCTCACTCCCCTGATAACCAACTGTCATGTCCCCTTGTTTTCATTTTCTGTAGATACATTTATATTTACTACTATATAATGTTTCCTCCCTCCCTGCCTGGCTTCCTTCCTTCCTTGAGACAGGGTGTTGCTCTGTCACCCAGGCTGGAGTGCAGTGGCATGATCATAGCTCACCGTAACCTCGAACTTGTGGGCTCACACGATCCTCCCGCTTCAGCCTCTCAAAGTGATAGGATCACAGACAGGAGCCACTGTGCTCAGCATATTCTCTTAATGTTACCTATTTCCCCTTTCTGTCCATCTCATTCCCCCTACAATATAAGCTCTTGAGAGGGCAGGACGCTTGTCATTTTGTGGCCTGCTGTCATTTCCAGAGCCTACACCTGTAGTAGGTGTTTAGTGAAGAGTAGTTCAGAGAGAGACATACAAATTATTTAGACAGTTTACACAGATCCTGTGTTTCTGGAGGCAGGTGGCCAGTCTTTAATAGCATTTTCCTCTGGGTTGAAAAAAAAAATCCAAGGCGGCACAAAATTGTGACAGTTAAATGTGAGAAAAGAGACCAGTGAAGAAGCAGCCCTCTCCGAGGAAAGCCCGTTTGTTGGTTATGCATTTCTGGAGATTTGGGGAGCAGCAGGAGGAGGGAGACCATGCTGCCCATGCACAGTGAACCTCCCTGGGCCTCAAGGAATTCATGAAATTCAAGAAATCTGCGGGATTCCTTCCAGCTCTCGGAGGCTGTGATCTAGATCCGGGCTCCCAAATAGAGGACGTCACACCACTGCAGAGCTGCAGGATTATTTGAGGTGGCACGCGATGACCATTTTACGGCTTCTAAATAGTCCTACATGTGTTTGAATAGGTATTAGAAAATATAACTAGGGCATCAAACCTGGGATTTCGTGGCGACTGTCACTTGAGATGAGGCTAGCATAGCCAAGAGAAAGATGCTAGGGAAACAGAAATATGGCAAAGTCAGAAAGAGCAAAAGTCAAGCCCAAGGCACACGGAAAGGGGTCCCTCTGTTCCTCCACCTCCTTCAGCGCATCCAGAGGGATGCTGGGGACCCAGGAGGGGCTCAGTCAACACTTGAAAATGCTGAGCCAATCCCATTTGAGAAAAGATAAAGAAAAAAAAAAAAAGACTAGGAAATGGAGAACAATGTGTGGATTAAAAGCAGCTTCTCTCTGAGGAAGCCTTTCACCTGAAGAATTGGTATTTTCAGTCCCATTTATCTTACATTTTTCTTTTTTTGTCTCCGACAACTTTCAAACCACAGAACATACAATGACCAGTTTCCCTAGGATTTAAAGCAGCCTATTTTCTGTAAAATGTAGTGATGCGTAAACAGTGGAGCTGTGAGCGCTAATGCTTTAACCCCTTAATTCCCAAACTACCTGTTTTTTAACTTCCCTGCCCTCTGCCTGAGACATTATCATAAGCAACTTAAAAAGCCAAAGTTTCTCCTCCTTGGCCTTTTAGGGACAGAAATTTACTCTGTAATGCCAGGAAGGGCCATACACATCCTCACTGACTGGCCCTCTGCAAGGTGGGAGGTCAGGATCAAGGACAGGTCTGCCTGCCCAGAGGAGGGAAAAAAGCTGCTGAAATGGGAACTACAGAGAGCTTCAAAAGGGAGGAAGAGAAACTAACAGAGAGAAGAATAAAGCTAGCATTAGATGTGGAAGACAATTGAGTGACTTACTGCTCTAATGTCATTCCATGTCAGCGACTGAATTTTTCTTTTGTGTACTCAAACCAAAACAAAGCTATCATTAAGGTTGTATCAAGATCTTCAAACAGGTGAGGCTGAAAAACACATTTTTATGTTTACGTGAAAGAGACCTACTGCAAAAAAAAAAAAAAAAAAAAAAAAAAAAAAAGTTGGGGGAGTGGGAGGGATGACGAGGTGAAACATAAAGGATTTTTAGAGCAGCAAAACTATTCTATGTGATACCATAATGGCACAGATATGTCACTATACGTTTGTCCAAATCCATAAAATGTACAACACTAAGATGAACCCTTCTGTGAAGTATGGACCTTGAGTGATAATGGTGTGTCAGTGTTTCAGCAATTGCAACAAATGCACCACGCTGGTTCTACATGTCAATCTTGTGGTAAGTTGTGCTTTTTTGGAGGCAGGAGGTTTATGGGAACTCTACATAATTTTTGCTCAATTTTGCTGTGAACCTAAAACTGCTCTGACAAATGTTGAGGAAAAATAAATAAGAGGAAAAATTATAATTGCAAATCCAGTAATTTTTTTCCAGAGAAAGCCAGCAAATAGCAGCCTAGCTCTTCCCTGATGAGCATCCAGTCTACTAAGGTCCAACTCAGCCTGAAATCTAGAAACTCTCTCTGCATACAGGCACTGCACTTAAAATCAATTAAAGTAATGCTAACAAGAGCCTATTTTAATTCAAAAAACACCAGACCAGCATGTTGCACAGAATAGAACTCATTGGTTCTCTCTGTGGTCTGAGAAATATTTCTAGACAGTGCTCCTATTTTATTAGCTTTTCTTTCAATACTATGGGCCCCTACCTTGAACTTGATCCTCAGCTTTTGTCTCCTGCTCAAAGTAAAAAGGATGCTGGAGTTCATCTGGTTGAACGAGGAACAGCCTTTAATGGGGAGCCAGGATCCTTTCCTGGCCAGGACTCCCAAGGGAGTACAGTGGGCCCCATGTGAGGAGGAGGGTCCCAGAATGGTGGGAGGAAGGTGAGACCACAGTGACAGCCGAACGTGGGTCAGTCTTTTCCTTCTGAGTTTAAAGTCTATAAAAAGTTAATAAAATAATCTAAAGCCAATCACTCCACCTGTCCTCAGGACCCCGCCATGCCTACACCCTGCCATCTCTCTTGCTCTTTCTAAACAGGTTCAGGTCCTCTCTCTTCTGAAAACCATACGGGATCCACCTATCATCTCCTCTGGAGCTCTGCCTTCCTCCAGCTGTTGCTCTGCTGCCTGACTCCTTGACAGTCAAACCGGAGCCACGTTTCTGTTCCTCGTTCCTCACCTCTCAGGTTCCCTCAATTCTCGCCAATATGGCTTCTGCTCCTTGTCCCACAGAACTGTTCTTGCAGAGATGACTAATGGCCTCCCTATAGAGCAGCTGCAGGACACACACCCAGGCTTCATCTCACTTGAAATCTTAGCTGCATTGAACAAAATGGACCACTCCCTTTGCCCCTGAAACTAAGGCCCACAGTTCCCCTCCTCCCCTCCAGCCACTTGTTGTGGTTCTATGCTGGCAACACCTTCTCTGCTTTGCCTCCAAAGATTCCAGTTTCTTGAGGCCCTCTTCTCTTTTGTCACTGTAATTTCTTTCTAAGCAAAACAATCTGCCCCAGTAGCTTCAATGATCATCTGTAAACTGATGAAATTCCAAATTTAGTCCTCCAGCCCAGACCTTTGCCAAACCTGTGTATCTACCTGCTTATCCAACATTTCTACCTAGTCACACCATAAGCCCCTCAAGCCCAATGCTTCTAAAGCAGACTCATCACAGCCCCTTGTACTCCCCTGCAGTGGCCTCTGTTTCCACACGTAGCACCAGCATGTCAATATCTACTTCTGTTCACCCACTACCGCCATCCTAGTCCTCAGACACAATGACCTCTCCCCTTGCTCTGATCCCTCTGCAATCCATGGTCTGCATCTCCTCCTCCACTCAAATCCCTTCCATGACTGCCCTGCCTATATATAAGATGAGGCTTGAAACCTTTAAATGGCCTTGGCACTTGCACTTTAGGGTCCTTGCTGAACTCTTCAGTTTTCTCTCTTACCACTTCCCTATCCTCTCTAGGTTACAAGCCCATGAACTTTCCTTTCTAGAATATTCTGGAATGTTCCATGTTCTTTCCTGTATCAGGGCCTTTGCTCATGTACATTTCTGTCTACCATGTCTCTTAGTCCAAAATCCTTCTCTTTGTTGCTCTCTCTGCACCCCCAGAAGTTAAAACAGAGTAAATCCCAAAGGAAAAGGAGACCCAAGAGAAACTAACCAGTTGACAAAAAGTACCAAGAGAGAAAAACAGGTAAGTTCATCTCCATTTATTAACTGTACTTTGTCCTCTCAGACCACATTCTTTAAATTTAAAATAAAATGCAACCCAAGGAGGTTGTGCCTAACAGAATACAAATTTCCAAATGATATTAAATAACTCTGAGAACACTGATTTTAATTTCTGCAGTTGTGAATGATCAAAAAGACAAATGGGATCCATGACCAAATCCCATAAAAGTAAAAAGTAAAACAGGATTAGTGACAATAGTCACTGACATTTCCTAACAGAGGAATGCTATGTCCTAATAGTGACAGAATTAAACTAGGAAAGCGAGAAGAGGTGCTAAACATAAACAACATCAACAAAACCCCAAGGTGGATGGCTAGACCTACAGACAAGGATCCACGCCTGTCTCTGGCCCTTCTCTTCTGTAGAAAGGGTGCTTACTTACAAATCAGAGTCTCCCAAGGCAATGGAAATGGAAGACTAAACGGATTCATGCCCTGGGTTGATATTTATTCCCTTAGGATTTCAAAGCAGTATGTCTAGAGTTCTTTTTACTCTTTTCCCTACACCCAAATTTTAACATGGACCCCCTCAAGTTGGAGTTCTTTCCCTAAGAACTTCTCAATTTTGCCCTGTCAACCCTACACTTTGAGTAAATATATATTAGGTGATTCTGAACCTCTATAAAATAGTTTATCTTTGTTGTATTTCCAAGGATTTAGAGGTTGAGCCAGGGGAAGACAAAAGAGATATGAGGGTTAAGGGGAAAGGAAAAAAAGAAAGAAAAGAAGAGTAGGCTTGAGGTAAAAGGAAAAGGACATCCATATAGACCCAAAACACAGAAGAGGCTGAAAGTCCAGATTTGGTGACTTTGGGGCAAGTCCATCTTGGTCCTACCCCTCCCTCATGCACAGAGGGCACAACCTACCAAACCAGACCCACGCCTCACTAGGACAGCAGTATTACTACCACGACCACAGCTAATTTGGCTAGTGATTTATTTTGGGTGTATGTGATACCTACTATGTGCTAAGAAATCAACAGAGAACAAATTAAAATTGGAACATACGTGGTAGAGCACTTGACTTAACCTTCAGGGCACTGTCTTAATCGTCTGATCCTGCAGAGAACAGCACAGTGCCAGGCACACAGTAGGTGTGTAAAACTATTTAAGGGATGATGTGGGGTTTTTTCTTCATGTGCTATTGGAAGAGCTTTTTATTTCTAACCTTCACAGCTAAGGAATTTGTTTTCATCTTTTCAAATAAGGGTAAAATACTTAGATTCTTTCTGTTCAAGGCAAAGAGGGCAAAGATTATCAAGTAACCTTAAAATGTTACTATAACATATTTTTATTAATTTCTACAAGTACTTTCAGTACTGAGTATGTACCAACCACTGTGGCAGGCATGGGGAATAGGGCAGTGAGCAACACAGACCATGTCCCTGCCCTTGAGGAATAGACTTTATTTATTTAAAGAGTAAAAGGAATTAAAATCATGAAAATATTATTTCTCACTCTTAAAAACGTATAACCATTATTTTTTTGGAGGACTACTCTGATTATGGCAAATAAAAAATAAAATAGGGAGGCCAGGCATGGTGGCTCACACCTGTAATCCTGGCACTTGGGAGGCTGAAGCAGGAGGACCCCTTGAACCCAGTAGTTTGAGACCAGCCTGGGCAACATAGGGAGACTGTGTCTCTATTAAAATAAAATAACCCAAAATCAATTGGAAAATTTCAACCACAGGTTGAAATACTTTAAGTCAAATACATACACATTACATTAAATCAAATATTGTAAAAAAGAAGTATGTGTATATATCCTTAAAACATATAAATCCTAACCAAAAATGATAGCATCGTAAGGTATACCAAAGTATATTCAACTTTAAAAAGCTTGACCCAGTATCAAAATTCGTATCAAGAACAAATGGGAGCTATAAAAACAGAATTTCCCTCAGTGTACTTAAACTTTGATGTAATTTAGAAGCGTTTGATTTGCAGACATTTTTTTGCCAGGATAGAATCATAGGTTCTTAGGGTGGAAAGAGATTCTAAATATCACCTGACCAGGTATTCCTGGATCCTAGCTGCCCTATTCAGAAGGGCTCTTCCTAAATTTGTTTGGTGAGGTCACCCATTGACAGCAAGTAGGAGGATCAGGATACAGTTTAGCTGTGAACAGCAGCCTCCTGAGCTGATCTCATTCTCCAAAGCTAATCCCACGATTCTTTAGTATCACAAATATGGATGAAGCATTTCACAAACAAGTGCTTACCTTTCTTAACAGTTTCTTTTGATTCCATCAATAATACCTTAGCTGCTTTCTTTTATAAGAATGAGGGAGAAAGGCCTGATTTCTTGACAGACCTATCTGGAGAGCGGCAGTTGGAAGGAAAGTGTGTATCCCAGAGAACAAAGATCTTAGCCCTTGAGTGATTCATTCAGATTTTGAGTGGTATGCCAGGATGAGGACGGGCTGAATAAGGCAGGATGTAATCCCACCATAAAGGCTACACATAACCTAACAAGTGAGGAGAGGCGGCTTTGTCAAGAAGGAAAGAGATTCTGAGTCTTTGAGTCAGGATCAATTCCTTTTTTATTCTTTTTTTTTGAGACAGGACCTTGCTCTGTTGCCCAAGCTGGAAGGCAGTGGCATGATCATAGCTCACTGCAGCCTTAAACTCCTGGGCTGAAGAGATCCTCCTGCCTCCAGAGCCGCTGGGACTACAGACATGCACTCCCACAACTGGCTAATTGTTTAATTTTTTGTAGAGATGGGGTCTCATTATGTTGCCCAGGCTGGTCTCAAACTCATGGCCTCAAGCGATCCTCTAGCCTCAGCTTCCCAAAGTGCTGGGGTTACAGGTGTGAGTCATGGCTCCCTGCTGATCACTTCCTGCCTCTAGGCCGGAATCTGCTACTCACCTTCTCTGGGCCTCCATCTCACCTGTGATGTCTACCCTACCTAACAACGGGTTGAGGTGGTCAGAGAAGGTTGGCTCTGGGTTTATGCAGTGCCTTATTGTGATTATGTTGGCATGAGTGGTCAGTGTAGCCGGCTTCTGTGGGGGTGTGACCCAACTGATGGGGAAAAAGATGACACATTAGGAGGAGGAATCCTGGGGACTAGAGTAGTTGCTCAGTTACTTCCATCTATATTAAGCATGGTTTTATGAGTTTTCCTGTCTTTCCCACTTGACTGTCAAGTCCATGGGAAACAAGACCTTCAGTGCCTTGTTCTTTATTGTGTACTCAGTGATCAGTGAAGCTGGTGCTCAATAAATGTTTGTTAAGTGAATAGAACAAGTGAAAGACCTGGGATCCAGTCCTAGGTTTGCCATTGACCACCTCCTTCCTGGAGCAGGTCACTTAAGCTCTGTAACCTGAGTTGCTATGAGGATCATACGGAATAGAGAACCTTGAGTATGATGTTAGTTGTTGGGTTGATTGTAGGAACAGATTCTTCAGGAATGAGATATGTGGTAGCCCTCTTACCAAGCAAAGCATTGAAGGCTAATAATCTAACTGCGATTCACACTTTATGGTGCAGATAATGTTTGCTGACTTTATTTCTAAACAAGCTAGTATAAACTAAATTACGACTAAAATGTGAATTATTTGATTGTTTTTGTCAACTGAGCAAGTATTTTATTTCAGTCAAGTAGGAAAAGGGGGCTAAGAGAATGACTTAATTTGTCTCAAATGAGCACTTTATTACAAAGAGTGCTACTGTTCTATGTAATACATTGCCAGAAAGTTTCATATTCTTTATTGTATTTCGATGAGATCTTTTCTAGCTAAGTGGCCATAAGAATTTTTTTTCTTTGTTTCCTCTGTAGCCCAGGCTGCAGTGCAGTGGCACAATCTTGACTCTCTGCAACTTCCACCTCCCAGGCTCAAGCAATCCTCCCACCGCAGCCTCCAAGTAGCTGGGACTACAGGCATGTGCCACCCTGCTGAGCTAATGTTCATATTTTTTGTAGAGATGGGGTTTCACCATATTGCCCAGGCTGGTTTTGAACTCTTTGAGATCAAGTGATCTGCCTGCCTCAGCCTCCCAGAGTGCTGGGATTACAGGTGTGAGCCACCACTCCTGGCCTTTGAGAATATTTTACAGCTATAATTAAAAAAAAAAAAAAAAAAAAAAAAAGCAAGCCATGGAATTTGCAATTTATCATCTGATTGTGTTAGATTTTAATAATAAAAGTGTAAGAGTAGCCTAGCTCCATATTCTAGATGATGAAGATATTTCTTTATTGAAACACATTTGGAATATGGTTTACTGGTATCACAACATTCTAATGAAAATTATAAATAAAAAGTGACTGATCTCTGTAAGTATACTGCTTATAATTAGGAAAAATCAAATTGCATTTTTTATTACGAGATGGATAATCTTATTGAAACCTGAAGATTTCTATTGCCCACACTTGTAATTCATTTTAGTTTTTTATTTATAATCTACTTAAAAATATACATAGAAAATAAAATCTACTTAGTGTTTGTTCAAAATTAATCCTTTAAATATTTTACATAAAGTATATTTAAACTTTTCTCTCTGTGGCATAAAGGAGAGAAAAAAGTTTGTGTTTCATTTTATTTTTATATTTTAGTGAGTCACATAATACCTACCTACACCTATAATTTAATATCCATCTTTCTCTAAGCTTTAGTTTTTCTTATTTGTCTCGATTATCATTATTTTATCCTTGCCAAAGATGTGAGTTCTCCAACTGGTTTCTTTGTACATCTCCACACTTCTGCCTGTGTTTATAAATATTTTGTAATTTTTTTGGACCCTTTGTCTTATCTTTCAAACAGACTACTGAAGATCATCTGTAAATTGTATATAATCTCTCATTTTCCTCTAACCTGTCAATAATCGCTACCCCATAGAATATAGATATATATTTTATACATATGTATTTTAAAGCTATCATTTATTCAGCACTTACTATGGGCTTTCAATACACGTGTATTTGTATTATTCCTATTAAGAAATGTAGTAACCTGCCTAAGATCATTCAGGTCAATGATTCATGTAACTTTAAGCTGGTCCATCCTTTGGTAATTCTACCAGAACCCATACAGAATATGAGTTTTGCTCCAAACCGATGTACCTCTTCCTTTATGACCAGAGGTTCTTTAACCACTTACTTCTCCTACACTTTTTTCTACTGTCTTTTCCTCATTTTCCTTTTTACTCTCATATCACCGAAGTGTTCTTTATCTCTTGTGTTATCTGTTGTCACCAGCAAAAGACCTATGTGTCTGTGATTTCCACTTCTGAAGGATGTTCTTGTGGTAAGAAGTCAGGTGACTCCAAGACAGTACAATCTTTTCACTCACCTGTTCTGGCTGGGCAAGAGCTCCCTGCCAAGGGCATCATGGAGGGAAAAGCCTGGGGTTGCAGGGGACTGTCATCCTGTGCCAAGAGGTAAACCCTTCCCCCATAAAGTACCTTGGTATTACTAAACATTTTCTATTTCTCAGGCACTTTATAGTCATTTTTATTGGTTCTTTTTACTAGCTCTAACTGCATCAGAACTGCATTCCTTTTCTCTTTTAATTCAGTGCTCTGAATGAAGTGGCAAAGGCTGAGGGCCTTGGGGAGCAAGTCTTCAACTGCCAGACAGTCAGCGAACAGATAAAGAACCACAGAAACACAGGACTGGTCCCAGTGAGTGCCAGACCCCCAGAAGGAGCCAGTCTGCACTGACCCACTGCAGAAATGGCTCCAGGGGGCTTGACTTTGTATTTTTAAAAAAGTCCCCAAGTCAACCTAAGACTGTAGCTTTCCGCCACTGATGTCTCGGGTGTATACTGACATTTGGAAGACTGGGCTGTTCATTTCACCTGAACCCATCATGTTCCCCTTTCTTTTCCTGAGACTCCAAAAACACAAAATCACACTAGGATTCATTCCATTTTCGAAAGACACATCCATCAATACACTTGTGATTTGATGTCCTTTTTATCTTCTCTTTAATACCTAACTGGACCGTATTTATAACTTTATCTATAAGGTACAGCTTTAAAAGTACCACTGTAGAAGTGGCCTGGAGTTGGAACCAGAACTTGAACTTTGTTTTTCGGTAGGTAGGTGAATGCGAAGGTCAGTTTTCCTCATCTGTAGAATGGGTATGCTGAAAGTTCCTATCTTTTCTCTTCAGCTTGCTAATATTCTGTGCATAGATTCACAGGACTTATCACACAGTCAGGGTTTATTCATTTGGTTACTTATTTGCCTCCCCCATGAGACTAAGTGATTCCTCCAAAAAAAAAAAAAGATTTTTTTTCTGTGTCCCCTCAGTCTGTATAGCCCAATACCTGACACTAGGAACTGCCCTACAAAGTCCCTGGAATGAAATCACATACAGGAAAGCCCTTTGCCAACTGTGAGGTACTGTCTACAAGCACCTTAGTGGTTACTCAGAGTGTGGCCCCACAGACCTGAGAGGTGAAGGAAACCACGCTGGGCTCCAAAGCCATACATTTAGTGAGTGGGAGTTGTAATTAACATGTGAACTGACAGGGTACCAGCTCTGGATTTTGTGGGATTATTGTACATACGCTCAATCTTAAAATATGTGGCTTCACAAAAGGGTGAACATTCAGAGTGGCTCATATGTGGTGGAATGTGGCAGCTCACTTGGAATGGGGACACCTAAAATACAAGTGTACTAAGGCTTACCAGAGAAGCCTGCAATGTTACAGCAAAGAAAAGGCTTAAATTTTTTGACAAGGTAATATTTTATTTTTTCCTGGGTTTCCACATTCCCCGTACATGCACTTCAGGTTTAACTGCTTAGTCTTTCAGTTCGCTTAGGCCAGTTTTGGTCCCATTTCTGAGATACTAATACACACCCCTTGCTCTCCAGGGCTGACCTGGGAACACTCACCAATGAGATAAGACTGGATCTCCAGCCAGTCCTTTGGACTTGCCCTAGATATTCCACTGTAGTTTCTCCAGTGTCTTCTCTTAAATATTTCTAAGTTATTCTTTACCTCCAAATTCCTACCTTGCACACAGTAAGTGCTCAATAAATGCTTTCATAAATGAATTTGCTTTTCAGAGTTTTTCTGAATAGCATTCTCTTTCACCTTGCCTTTCTCTCCTTAGATCTTGGCTCACATCCCAAGAGGTGGTTCTAAAAACCCCTCAAGGAAGGAGTTACAGGATGACATGGGATTCTATGACTCCATGATCCTTTTCATAAATTTAAAAAAAAAAAAAACCACGAGACACATTCCTGGAACATTACCACCCCCACCACCTCCATAAAGTGATCCTGAAAAAACAGTAAAATCCAGCATTGTGAACACCCTACCATTAATTATAAAAGACGAACATGTGAAAGAACTCTGGGATGAGCGGAAAAGAAGCTAGCATAATCAGCTTTCTAATGTTCTTGTTACACTTTTATTTAGGTCTGTGTGTTTCTACAGCAACATGTTTCTAAATTGCTACCTCAATGCACTGAAAAATAAACATTCAGCAAGTCTCTTTTTTTCTGGAGTAAAAAGCAACAACAACAATATTTGTTCAAGATGTAAGAAAATATCTAAAATCTATTTAGATATAGTTTTGTCAGAAAGAATATCACAAAATAGAAGCCAATATTCCATATAAACTGGCTTAATACAATATGCTATTCTAAAAAACCCAAAAACCTATTCCATAAGGACTATGCTGGCTGAATACTGTAAGTACTTGAAGGGCAAACTAAATCAGAGGTAATAAATCCCTGCACTGTCACACTAAAAACAAGTTACAAAAGATCATTAACTGGTCAGCAATAATGTATCAAAATACCAACCAATTATCTTAATTCTATAGTCTATTTCAACCGTATATTAGTACACCTCAACTTTAAGTGACATTTCTATTGATTTACATAGTATCCAAGACAGAAGTGAAGTATTAGAAAATTGTAATGCATTTTTGCATTAGGGAAACGTAAACATCATAGCATAAGCTCTAGCCAAATATAGACCCTACTTCTAGAATACTGAAATTAAGAAATTTATGTAGATTATAGCTATAATGACCTTCATAATATTTTAGGAATCCCAGTATAATGACCATTCCCTTCATCTCAAGCCATTCCAAATAAAATTTAATCTCTTTTGAAAAACTGTTGATTTCACTCTGTTCATTGTTGTCTCATTTCATTTGTCAATGTGCTGTAGCCTGGGCAGCAGTTATGCCCATCAGTAGGCTCCCCAAGTCCTAGTGCTAATTTTTTAGCACTAGAAAATTTCCGGCCAGGCATGGTGGCTCACGCCTGTAATCCCAGCACTGTGGGAGGCTGAGGCAGGTGGATCACCTGAGATCAGGAGTTTGAGACTGGCCTGGCCAACATGGTGAAACCCCGTCTCTACTAAAAATACAAAAATTAGCCGGGCATGGTGGCACACGTCTGTAATCCCAGCTACTCAGGTGGCTGAGGCAGGAAAATCACTTGAACCCAGGAGGCGGAGGCTGCAGTGAGCTGAGATCGCACCATTGCACTCCAGCCAGGGAAACAAGAGCAAAGCTCCGTCTCAAAAAAAGAAAAGAAAAGAAAAGAAAAGAAAATTTCTAAGCCTCTGTAAAGAGCAACAGGAAGGGTCTGCAGAACTAAGTTAGAAGAAGGTGTGGAGTTAAATCCCACGTGGGCCACAGAACATACAAATCTTAAGGAAAAGTAGAGGAGAGAAAACAGGCTTTGAGGTAAAGCATCCACACAGATGGGCTTTTTTAGGTTAATTGTGAGAGGGAAGAGGGCCCAGGTAGGCCAGAGTGCCCGAGCCTGCACTGAGATTTCGTATCTCCCAGAAGACCTGCAAAAGTGCTACTGGCCACAGTCTATGGACACCGCAAAAGAAGAAACGGCAGAGGGGCCCCCTGCACAGCACCTGGACAAGCTACTTCCAAGGGCCAAACTGAAGGCTGGTAAAGATCTGCATTTGTTCAAATGTAAAGCATTCTGCACTAAGATAACAAACTGATAGCAAATATTCATATAGTGCTCATGTTTGAAGCACTTTTCAAGCAGTATCTCATTTAACACCCACGCTCCTGTGAGATCAATGTTATCATCATCCCTGTTTGACTGAGGAGGAAACTGAGGCACCCAGCGGTCTGGGCAGAGCTGAGATTTGCTCCAGGGGATGTGGCTCTGGAGTCTGTTCTTAACCACTACGTGATACGGTTTCTCAAATGAGGTTGCTCCAAATCCCAGACTCAGCAAAGGCTGGGGGCCCCACACAGCAAAACGGAAGCATGCCACACACTGGAAATATCATTTTGTGTGTCTCTGCCTACTTATATCATTGCTTTGTAATGCTGTCTTTTAACACGTTCTCTCTTCTTCAGTTGTTCCAGAAAGCATCACAGGTAATAATGTGATTTCATGTTCTATCATCTTCTCTTTATTGGATTCTTTTATTTGAACAGTTGATAAGAATTCTGGAATCAACGGGCCATGGGTTTGAAAGCGCAGACTGTGGAATCTGACAGGCTGGGTTCAAATCCCAGCATAGTTACTTACCAGTTGTTAGGGCTTAAACAACTGAATCAGCATCTATGACCCTTAGCTTGCTTCCTCCTTTACAAAATGAAAATAATAACCATAATTCCTGGGAGGGCTGCATGAGGATTAAATGAGAGACCACATCAGCCAGCGCTCAAGATGTTCAGAGCACATGCACTGCCTAGGAGTCTTTTCAAGTGCAGGGGCTGATTCAGGGGCACAGAGTAGCGGGATTTTTGCATTTCCCACAAGCTCCCAAGTGACGCAGATGCTGCTGGCTGGTGGACTACTTTCAAGTTTTCAGTATGTCTTCATTATTATTAATGTTAATGGTTATATTCTACTCCACAGCTACGGAACCAGTTAGAGATTGTGACAGTTTACATCAGAACTCTCCAACGAATAAATCAAGTTTGTCTCAGCAGACTGCAGTACAACGAGATGGGAGCCTCGTGCCTTATGCCCCTACAGTGCTCCCCACGTTCGCTCCTGCCTGGATCTGGTCTAACAGTCCACTCGCTGACCCGTAACAGCCAGGAATGTGGAAATAATTCACGTTTCTAAGTTAAGTTCCTTAAAACCGCATGTCAAAAACCATAGCAACTTGAAATATCAGAATTAATCCACAGGCACAAGAAACTTATCCTCAATACTTATTTCTCAGATCATGATGAAAATGAAGGATTTTTTCAAATATCAAATTTACATATACGTGTATATATGAAGATATTATCTATGAACATTTTGTCTAAATAGAGGGTGAAGCAGAGAAATACACAAATAGGAAATTCGATTTTAAAGCTATAGGTAGTGTACTTAACTAGTTTGGTCCCTGGCACACCGTGAAAGGGCCCAAATGGGAACCGGTGCTATAAATAATTGCTTCCTTTTTCTTCTTGTGTTAAGACAGAAAGGATGGGGATTGAATGGGGAGATACTAGGCTGAACTGGGTTAAACCGGACTAGGCACATGAAGTAAAACTAGAAATTCATGATCACAAGCTCCCAAACTAGTCCTGACATTTTAATTTGCAACTGAATTACTCACAAAGGAAGCAACATCTGTCTCTGTCATTCCTTAGCATTCCTTTCTGGACTCCTCCTCTTCTCGCCTAGAGGCCTACCACCTAATGCTGTCTTAAATCTGCCAGCCTCTTTGGGCAGCACGTTTTACCTGCCTTCCTCCCAGACTGGATCAAAACCTTCCAGGTTCACTGCCAGTTGGGGGAAAGCAGTACACTTGACTCTTGAATGACAGGGGTTTGAACTGTGCGGGTTCACTTATATGCGGATGTTTTTCAATGAAAGTCACACCAAGTGTGCCTGCCTGTCCTGCTTCCCCTTCTACCTCCTCTGCCTCCTCTGCCTCTGCCACCCCTCAGACAGCAAGATCAACCCCTTCTCTTTCCCCACTTCCTACTCAACCTGAAGACAAGGCGACCTTTATGATGATCCACTTCCACTCAATGAATAGTAAATACATTTTCTCTATCTTATGATTTTCTTGGTAACATTTTCTTTTCTCTAGCTTGCTTTATTGTAAGAATACAGATGATACATAAAACATACAAAATATAGGTTAATCAACTGTTTATGGTATTGGCAAGGCTTCTGGTCAACAGCAAGCTATTACTTAAGTTTTGGGGAAGTCAAAAATTTGTTATAAGCAGCGTTTTGACTGCAGGGGGTTGGCGTCCCTAAGCCCTGAGTTGTTCAATGGTCAACTGTAATTCAGGGTGTGAACGAGTCCAGATACTCCCAGGAAAGGTTTGGATTATGAAGAGGATTTTCAAGTGGCATTGCCTCTTCCCAGTGGAGATGGTGCTGCAGGGTTGGAGGTGCAGAATGGGCTGGTGGAGTGGGGATCACTAAGAAGCCTGAGTCCAGCCTCAGCCCTCTCCCTCCAGGTCTCTCCAATTCCCTCAGCTCTCCCGGGTTACATAAAATGAACTCATCACTAGAGGCCTGCACCATCTTCCCTCTGCCCTGCAGCCCACAGGATTAAAAACAACCAAGGTCCCTGCCTGGAGAAAGAGGAGCTGAATCACACACCTTAGGATCGAGAGGGTCTTCAGAGAAAGGAAATTCTCATTGGGGTTGAAAATGTGAAAAGCTAGCCCAAAGCAAACTGTGTACATGCAGGAGTTGCCTAAAAGCACATGTGATTAAAAACTCCAAAGAAAACGCAGACACTTTTGACTTACGATACCGTAAGATAGCTCCTACCTCCGTTATTGTTGAAAATTCTGTTACCCAAGACTTGGGCAAAATTTATCATATCCACCCCCAACCAAAAAAAAACAAACCCCTGTCTGTCATGAATGAAAGTTTGCTGTCATATGTAAGTGGATCTTTTTTAGGAAGAAAGAAAAGGCTCTGTCAGGTTGCTATATACTATAAGCTAAAAGGTAAGAAGTCTGACTGTAAAGAAAGTGTTGAAAGGAATTTGGAGAATCACTGAAAACCCAGAACACGCCTCATTAGGTTCAGCTTCCTGTAGTGCTAGTGTGGGCACAGCAGGGTCTGTTGTCCAGTTTACGGTCATGGGCATTAGATAACACAACCTCATATTCAGATTGAATCTCTACCCATACCCTTTGCTGTAGTGTATTTCAAAGGACTGAAAAGATCATTTATTTCCGGGCCATCTAGAAGCTCATGCTGTTATAAAGACTCAAAACCACTCACCACCCATGTTCTCTTGGAAGAGAAGGGTAGGCAAATAAAAAGTTTTTAAAAATCTGAAAATCCAAAAGAACTTTATAGAGCCCAAAACTTTAAGAGTTCACCTGTTTCCCCTCTGATGATCATGTAGCAAGCAGAGAATTATTTCAGCTTTAAGGGTACAAGTCCACTAATTGCCCAGCCTCTGTGAATCCCTCTTGAGGGCAAGGACTGAATCCTGCTCCTCTCTGCAGCACTTAGCAAGCAGAAAGATGCTCAGTTAACAGTGGATGAATTGAATTCAGCATCTTAGAGCACTAAAAATGTTAATTAAAGAAGCGTGCCTGTGCAATGTTTCAAATCCTAAAGCTACGTTTTCGTTCATGTTAGTTTATCAAGGTCAATCCATATCCCCCTTTTTTGAACAAATTAATTCATACTACCTTATCCCTTATATAAATTGTCCAAAGAAATCTTTAAAAAGGCAACTTGACTATTGGTACAATGCAATGAATGACAGTTAAGTCAAGAGAAGTAAAATCGGTTCTACAAAGGAAAGTTCTAACACGTGACAGACCTACAGATGACTAGTTTACATTTACGTTCCTAAGATTTTAAAGACACATACTACACCGGAACTCCTGTATCGATTCTGCTTTTGAAATGGCAGGTGAAACACCAAAAGGTGTCTTGAAACTCAAGTTTTATTGGATAACTGAAGTAGCGCTTTGACTGGCCTGGACCCACTTGGGTGAAAAGTTCATCCAAGTGGTCTCACATGTAACTAGTGGTTCCCAGAAAAGAAAGGCTTCTTCCTGCTTGAAAACTACTTAGTAATGACAAGAGGGTGGTCTTTCGGTGACATTTGCTTGGGGAGCCAGATTTTAAAATCAGGATGACACAAAGATTTAAGTTTTAGATGAATGGGGTCTACTTTCTCCCTTGGCAGCAAGTATTTCTTTTTCTATTTCATGGGTCAGCTTGAGTACAGAGTGAACTGACATCAGGTATGAGTTTATATCAATTTAAAATAATACTCCTGAATACTGGTTGCAACATTAATATATGAGTGCATGAAAGAGAATATAAAGGTTCAGATTTCTTTCCCAAAATGACTGCTGCAAAACACTGAGTGCATCACCTTTTAACTGTCTTTATTTTGATCTAGTTTAAACAGGTAAAGAAGCCAAAATTTTGCCAATGAGACTACTTGTCAGGTGGTAAACGATTAATTTATAGATTCCTGTTACAAAAGCCAAAATAGTAGGTGCTCAGTAACTACCTCCTGAATGAAGAAAGTTACGTACTTGTGTACAAGACATTTAGTTTTTCCACCAACTTGAACTTTTCATAAAGGAGAGCAAACATTCTTGCAGCAGAAAAAGGAACATAGCCACAAACTAGTATTAAAAATCAGAAAAACACCCACTCTTTAAAAGGCAGTTAATCTTAATAGCTCCAAATAACCATGGCAAGAAGTCTTGTTACAGTTGCTATACTCCTTTCATGTTTATAAAAATTTGATTCCATCTATAAGAAATAAAGAACATCCCTCCCTCTTAGTCTTCAAATTCAAACTAGGACTTTACCAGTTATTTCAATTAATACATAAAACGCATGCCTTTTTCTATTAAGTAGATACATTAAGTATTCCTTCTTCCTTGCCCCTACAGCACCTGAGTCGATTCCCTGAGCTGTCAGCCTCTGGCTTCTCCTCAAAGGTAAGTTAATGAACAACTAACTGTGTCAGCCTGCTTGCAGCCTCTGCAGTTTCCACCCCACAAACTATAAGGACCAACAGCCCACAGTGAAGACAATAAAACACAAACAGGGGATGTGCACCAGCCCCCACAATCTTTCCACTAACAGATGTCCTCTCTACAGAATTCCTTAAAAGTATTTCTGGAAATAATCTAGGTTAGGGTCAAGCAAGTGCAACTAAAGACACCTTTGTCACAGTTTGCAAACGCTTCACACTTTTGTTTGGCACAGGAGAGAGACATGTCTACAGAAACTGTAGTGACAAAACTATGACATTCAGAATCTAAACTTTATTAGTATTTTTTCCTCTGAGAATGATAAAGAACAAAATTTTTAATCTCTATCATCCCTCTAACCTGAAGTACTGTTCTCTGAGGTAGGAAAAATGCTCTATTTTTATGCAAAGAGGATAGTTATAAGGATGGAAGATACAGTGGTAAGCAGTTTAAAATGGGCTACATGACCTCCACCTGGGAGCTTGCAAACCGTACCAATAACTGAATCATTTTAGATCACAATAGCTATTTGGGGGACAAGGGAACTAAAACTACCCTTTACTTTTAACACAACCATTCAAGAGAATTAAAGAGTGGACCAGTTAAAGCGACCATCACAACCATCGCCATAATTCCTCACTCACCCCAAAAGCCAGATACTTCACGTGAGCAATCACACATTCCATAATCTTTGTTAATCCTTGAATGCATTCATTTTTCAACCAGTCCCATCTATAATATACTTAATAACACCCTCAAAAAGTAAAAAGAGTAAATGCATTTAAAGAAACTGGCTCTTCATCTTTTGAGAAACTTGCAACATTAGTAGAAAGTCAAAACATCAGTGTGTGACCTCTCTGTTATCAAGAAGTCTCTAAGATGGTCAACAGTGGAATTCCGTATGACACTACTTGATGAAGTCCAGTCAGTATTAGGCTAGAGAGCCTATGTTTATGATTAAGTAATAATGACTGAAGCTGGAGCTGCACCGGGCATTTCCTGGGGGTTAATGACCAGCCAGAACAGTTGATAACCCAAAGCAATGCCACAGGCCAGCAACCTCCGCCAGGCATTAAGCCCCAGGAAATGCACTGAACCTCAACCCTTACAGTGATTTTAATACATAAAGAAGGAAAAAGTTTGCTTTCTACTGAGCAATACTTCAATTGCTCAGACTTCATAAGTGAAAAGCTGACTATTAAATATGTGCAAACTGAACAACTTTTTGTAGTGTTTTAACTAACAGGGACTTGGAGCTAAGATCTTGTTTGAGAGTCATAATAATCATATAAGCCACATATGGACACTCAAATCTATATTTAACTTAGGAGTTAACTGACAATAATGCAAGAATAATAAAAGCATCAGTATACAGTCTTTTTGGAGCTGATTTATTTTACTCAGGTAAATAAAAGATAATGACTGAAAGACTGCATTCCTTAGAACAAAACCAAACCAATGAAACAAAACCCTCTTATCTTTTGTGGTTCTTTATGTCACAATTCTATATTACACTGGTGTCAAGAAACCAGCAGACAGATGCCAGTAGACAAACTGTTTCATTGTTATCCCAAGGCCATGCATGCCTTAATAAACTTTCTTAGGCTTTTAACTCTTAATCAGGTGCTCTTCTAAACTAGGGCATTTCAAGGGTGTTTACTGTATCAGAAGAATGTGAACATTTATTTTTTCTTTCCAAGAAAAAGCAAACCCTAAATTCTCCTCCCCATTCTTAAAACTCTAACACAACCTGTCAGAAATGGACTACACACCCGAAGTACAGAAGACACAGAGCCTACAGGTCTTGTGTATTTTAGAGAACTCTGGTGTTTATATTACCACTCACAGCCCCTTTCTCAGTTGGCCTTGAGGCTTGCCCATTAGCTGGTAAACGTTTGAAAGGGTCAGTTTGTCCAGAACTGGAATTTCCACTTTGGAAAAAGCACAGAGGTACCTGACATATGTTCCTGGAGGGCCTGCACTATACCTTCAGACTTGCAAAATTCCTACTTCTGCTTGATGGCAGGCAGGTCACAGTTGTAAAACTTCCAGTGGCTACGCCTGCCTCTGCAGAATAGAGCACAGTGTCCGAAGACTCTGGTTCCTGACTCCTAGAGTGTGTCCCAAAAATGAATATAACTTTACTAATACTCACGAAAATACTACCCTGGGGAAAATAAGGGAAGAAGCATCTAACACTAGAGGCTCCAATCTCGACCCAGAATTTGGCACTGCTTTGACTTAAATAATGTTAGGGTTGAAATAATTTCTTCCTCTTTGATGAGGACAGTGAAGCCAAGAGAAATGAAGTGATTTGTTCATGCTGACTCAGCTGCTGGGTTAGCACTCTTACTCTCATTACCTACTTCATAGGTATTATCTGCCCTCTAGGATGAGCTCCATGGGGCTAGAGGGAGACAGCAATGTTTCAGTGCCCACAGTGCTGGGCACCACAGGCCCATACACTAATTTGTAGCCTGACTGAAATTGCAGATACCACGTTCCCACCTGAATAATAACTCTAACAAGAGACTTTAGTTTCTGAAAATTGCACCCCACACGGCCACTTTACATTCGACTACATGTTACAGTATAAACTGGCACTCAACTGCCTGGCTCTCCACTTTCCACCCCTTTTCTTAAAAAAAAAAAAAAAAAAAGGAAAGAAAAAGGAAAAAAAAGCTACAGGAAGTGGGATTGGCACGTTTTCTTTTCAATAATTTATAGCTGTTTTTCTACCTTCCAAAGTCATGGCGAATATGTAATAGTCTTTTAAGGGATACTTGATTCAAATATGTCTTAAGCAACTGCTTCCTTTGCATTTACAGCGTTCTCGCACTCTTTGCCTTATAAAACTCAACACATTCAATGAAGAGCGGCTGCAAGAGTGAGCTAATCCTTTTGTTCTGCGAACTTTGAAGTTTTTCGCCTTACTGCACAGAAGTGATTTGTTACGTAGCATGCCCTCTCTCACATTTTTTAAGGTTAGGTGTAAAGTTTCCCAAAAAGCACCAAGAGAGTTAACTTCTAAGGGTGAAACCAAATCCCATTCAGTACATTGCCTACTTTTTAAAACTTCCCCCCTGCCCAGAGCTGCATTAGCACAAAAGTTAGTCCCGAAGTTGTACCAAAGAAACATTTCATGCATAGAGTTTGGTTTGGTTACCTGGGTGGGGGAAACAATAGCAGGTGAAACTACTGTGGGAGAATTGGTGCTTCTGTGCCCATTGGCTTCTGGAAGAAGAGGCAGGGGGTCGTGTTTCACGGAAACCACCACCACCGCATCCACAGGCTCCGAGGGGCGGATACAAAGTCTTTTGGGGGAAGAGGGGCCGCAGATTTCCCCCGACCCGAACACCGACTCGTACAGGGCGCGCTTGGGCGCAGCCTCGGATTTCACGTCGGGCCCGACCTGGCTGTCTTTGGGGAGGATGTAAGTGTTCCCCAGCGAGGGCGGCTGGGGGCGGTGGTGGTGGGAGGGATGGGTGGGGGGGTGGTGGGAGTGGTGCCGTGCCGCCCCGTTCAGAGCCTCGGCGTAGCAGCCCTGCGGGGCGGGCGAGCCCAGCTTGGTACCAATGCCCGCGATGCTGTTGAGCGTGGCGATGGAGACGGCGCCGATGCAGTGGTTGGTGTAGGTCTTGGAGAGCTTAGCCGCCTTGGACAGCATCTGCATCCTAGTGCCTAGCAAGTTCTTGCCGATGGCTTTGTTCTCGTACCAGGTCACATCGCCCTCGCTGCAGTGGTCCCGGGGCCGCTGGAAGAACGCCTTACAGAGAGGGTTGCGTTTCGACAGGTACTTGACGAAGCTGGCGTAGGGGCAGAACTCGGTGCCCGTCTCATACATGCGGGGCAAGTTCTCCTCGTCGCTGCTCTCGGCGCGCTTCTTGCTCCACGACGACGAGCGCGACTTGTGGTAGGGCCCGAGGGACTTGAAGTAGACGAACTTGCGACCGTCCTCGTCCATGGCCAGCCCAAAAGAGTCCTCCTCCAACTCACGCTGGTTCTCGCGGCCGCGGGTACAGAAGTACATGCACGTCTCGAACCAGACCTTGTTGAGCAGCCCGAAGGGCGTGTTGGTGCTGAAGACGCTGGAGGTGTACAGCTTGCGCAGGTCGGCGCGCGTGATGGCTTGCTTCTGCACCACCGGTCCGGCGCCCTGCTCCTCGAGCTTGCGGATGACCGCGGCCAGCGTCAGGTTCGCGCTGCGCAGCTCGGGATCCTTGGTGAGGTCGAGCGTGCGGCAGTACGGGGGCTCATTGAGGTAGCGGTTGAGGGAGCTGCGGATGCTGATGAGCGACGACTTGCTGTAGAGCTGGCCGCTCTTGGAGCGGGCCTCGGCATAGAAGGAGCGCAGCACGCGGCACAGCGCCCCCTTGTCCATGGTCTCGAAGTCCGGGCTCTGCGCCTTCTCGCTCAGGTACTCCCGGAAGATGCGCACGGCGTAGCGGGTGGCCAGCCGGGTGTTCTCGCTCAGCCGGGCCCGCTCGGGGCGCTGCAGCACGTCGGGGTCCAGCTCGGCGCCGTCCCCGGGCGGCCCGCCGCGGGCCCGGGGCGCCAGCAGTCGCGGCGGCGCCTCGGGCTCCAGCGCTGCGCTCTGGTCCATATTGATCATATGGACCGGCTCGGGCTCCAGCTCCTCCCCGGCCGAGTCCTCGGGCTCCAGGGGCTCGTCCCAGTCCAGCCCCATCTCCTCCTCTTCCTCCTCCTCCTCGTCCTCCTCCAGCCCCCCACCTCCGTCCTCCTCCTCCTCCTCGTCCCCCGTTATCTGCACCTCCTGGATCTCGTCCTCCTCCTCCTCTTCCTCCTCCTCCTCGCCCGCGCTGCAGTAGTGCGGACGGCCGTGGCGGCGGCCGCGGCCCCCCGCGCCGCGCTCGCCCTCGCCCCGCTCCCCATTGTTCTCGGCGGCGGCGGCGGCGGCGCTGGCGCTGCCGCCCGCGCTGGTGTTACAGTCCCCGCTGCCAGGCATTCTCGCCATATTGCCGTCTCTCTGCCAGTCCTCGGGCAGGGCGCATGCGCTATATTGGACCGCAGCGCTGAGAGCTTTTGTGTTTAATGACCTTCAGCTACCGGGAGGCAAAGCCGGGCTCTTAAAGGAGCCGCGCTCCAATTGTCATTCCCGAGCGCAGCTCCGGAGGGGCAGCGGCGCGCAGGGGATGGAGGGGAGGGGGGAGGGGGGGACAAGTTAGACGGGAGAGATAGGGTAAAGGACGGAGGCTGACCAGACCTTCTTCCTCCCCCACCCGGCTCCCACTTCTAAGAAAACTTTGAAGGAAAAAAAAGGAAAGGGAGGGAGAGCTGTCGGTGGGGGCGAAACACTCCCAACTTACCCTCTGGCGGAGAATTGCGCGGGCCCGGGCAGGAGAGAGGGAGGGCCGGCGGGAGGGCGGGATGGTCTCGTTTCTCTAAGTAATGCCCGAGGAGCAGTGCCCCTTCCACTGCCCCCTCATTGCCCCCCGGAGCCGGGGGGTCGGGGCGGCGGCTGCGCCGGGCGGGCCACGGGTGCTGCCGCGGGAAACCCGTGTCTGGGGCCGCCCGGAGCGGAGCGGAGCAGGCAGGTTAATGAGCAGGGTGGAGGAGGCACGGCGAGGCCCCGCACCCTCTCGGCGCCCGCGGCCAGGGCGCAGCGGGCGAGGCTTGGGAGCGGGATGGGGCTGGCGGCGGCGGCGGCTCCCCCACCTACTTGCTGGCGGCGGGGCGCGGGGGCCTGGGGCCAGCCGCGCGGCTCCCAACTCCCTTTCCGACTCTTGCAAAGGAGCGAAACACGCCCCACGTCAGCCTCATCCCTTTCGACTTTTCCAACAGCCACATTTAAGCTGTCATTAAAGACCTGGGGCGCTCCCCGTAGGTCTGGGGCAAGTCCGCGCCGGTCCAGCCAGCCCCGGGAAGGAGCGAGCGAGAGAAGACTGGGAGGGGCCGGTGGGAGGGGAGACGAGGGAACAGGCGCTCGGGACCCCAGGGGCCCCAGGGACCCTTCCGCACCCGCCCAGGGCGCCGCCCTCCCTGCCCCCGGGCAAAGTGACACAACTCCCTCGGGCGAGGCGCTCCACCAGGCTGGAGCTAAAGTCTCCCTAAGGCCCGTCGGGCAGACGGAAAAAGCGAACTTGGGTCTCGGCCGACCCCGCCACCGCCACAATTCGGCAATTCAGAGCCGGAGCGCACTCTCACTCAAAGTTTGCCAACCGCCATTCGTTCGCCCTCCGGGCTGCGCTGCCTCAGGCGCGCGGGGGCGGGCACCTCGGAAACTGGAAAAGCAGCCAAAGAGCTCGCCGGGTCCCGCTTTCCCATAGGAGACACTGCCCCACTTCCAGCCAAACGCCCGCCCCCGGCGCGCCCAGGCTCCGGGCGCGTCCTTGCGTCGCCGCCTCCCGCTCTCCCGGCCCAGGGGCAGCGTTCCAGAGTCGCCCAGGACCTCGGCTGTTCTCTTAGGAGGCACAGTCCAGGCCACCTTCGGAGCTCGCGCTGCATCCTAACTTTCACCTCCTCCCGCAGCCCGTGTGTCCCCTGGTGCGCGGGCCGACTGCGAGTCCCTGGGGTGAGGGGACTCGAGGGAGTCAGGTCCCCAGCAGCGCGGCCCGGTGCCAGGCCGTCCTCCTGGGAGACAGCCTCGCCTGCTCCTCGGGTGCCCTCGAATTTGCCTCCAAGTCCAAATTCTCGGCAGTTAGGCTGTGAGAATCTTGTCAACTGCCTGTTCCCCCCTTCCCTGGCCCTCCTGTCTTGCTCTCAAGGGATACATTTTACGCATCAATTGAAACCCATCCATCAATTTGTATTTTTTTTTTTTTTAAGAAAGAAAGAAAGACCAGGTCTCAGGGCCGCGTGGGCTTCTGAGTGGGAGTTGACGATGTCTTTTTCTGCAGCGAACGCTGCTGGTCATCCGCGTGCCTCCCCGGCCCTGGACGCCACCCGAGCTTTGGGGAAACCGCGCCAGGTGTGAAACAAGTTAGAGCAAGTCCCTGCCTCGCGGGCCGCCTCTGGCTCCTTAGGGAAACACACACACACACACACACACACACACACACACACACACCCCACACTCTCATCCGCCCTGCTCTCGGCGGAGAACCGTCCGGGAATCGTCCCCGAGGTGCGGTCCGAGAGGTGGCCGGCTTTGTTCACAATGCACTGCCCTCCCCACCCGCCCTGGACACGTGCAGAAAGGCGTGTTCGTTTCTCCGAGGCTGCGGTGGGAAGCTAAGTTAGTTGCACACTCGGACCCGCACACAGTGAGCTGGCACACACTAGTCACACACGGCTACTTCCAGAGGGCTGGCCCTTTGTCCTGGGATGCTCCCAGGTTTTCGGGCCGCGGTGCGGAGAACTCAGGTGGGTGCCCGGCAAGTTACCTACCAGGGGCTGGTCCCCCGCGGCCCTTGCCATAAGCGCAGGGACCCGGGGGCCGCGCTGGCTCCGGCTGTGCTCGTGGCTTGGCCGGGGACACAGACCCACGCTCCACCCTGGGAGCGGAGCCCCCCTCAGGTCTCCCCACCTCTGCGGGCGGCGGGGTCCACCCCCGCTCCCACCAGCTCCCCTCCCTACTGGGCGAGCTGCTTTGAATTGCTCGCAGTTTGCCGGAGGCGGTGTGCTGGGTTGGACGCTCCGGGAAACAAAGCAACCCAAAACAGCTCCCAGTTGACGTCAACTTATTTCCAGAAAAGAAAATAGTTTTGTGCTCCCAGGACAAAATACCCCCCAGGGCAGGTCTCTACTGGCAAAAGTCAGAGGAAAGAAAACCCCAAGCGCAAATAACTTTTTAACGGACTTGGAAAAGCAGCAGTTTGGGGTGCTGCTTGGACAGTTTGCAAACAACGGGCAGGACCCGCGCTTAAATTCGATATGAAAAACGCACCTTGGAAAGTATGCCTTGGCCTGATTACCGGGCAACTGTGGATCTGCTTCGTTGCACCAGCTCCGGAAAGGCTACCAAAATGATTTGCCCGTAGGATACTTCATTAAATACTGGAAAAGAAGACGTCTTTGGGCTACTATCTGTAGGAGTGATGGGAAGAACACCCAGAAAAACAGATATGAACCCTGCTTCCCCTTGACCAAAAAAAAAAAAAAAAGAAAGAAAGAAAAAAAAAAGTTGCTTAATTTTTAAAACCCAATAACACAAAATTACAGTGCAGTTCATAAAGTAGTTCAATTCCAAGTTTAATAAATGATCCCTTAAAAACATCCTGTGGTTCCATACAACTCAATTCCAAAATGAAAGAATCAAAAAAGCTTTCTTCTTATTATTTCTGTAGAGGCAATATTGGTTGTCGTTCTGCCTATCAGCCAGCATTGGATTCCTCTACTTGACCTCTGCATATCATGAAGTCCATTGACTACCACCTTGACAATCGAAGCTGCCGGTCACCCCTTTGAAAGGATGCTTTATTTCTTGTGCAGGATACGTGACTTCTTTATAATCCCAGCACTATAGGGAACATTTATTGCAATTATTTAACTGTCAGAACTCTTTAAACTATGGTATGATGTTTACGACTTTTAACAAGATTCTCCATCTTTTGCTGGTGGGGTTGGGGAGGTCTCCTTGTATATTTGTGCTTCTCCACTTCTCAGAATACTTGAAAATAGTGAAACGGTTATTTCGGGATGAAAAACTCCAAATGTTTCCCCCTTGATTCATAACCCAACTACTTCCATTTCAGGCTAACATTTTATGAAAGGTTATACTATACAGAATCATATTCAGCTCTTCCTCCTTTTTGCTTCCAGTCTTCTGAGTATCATCCCTGTTAATATACTGGATATAGTTGCTTTTTATCTGCCTGTTTCCTCTCTACTAAAGCAACACACACCCTTGTAGTTTCAGTCTGGTGCCTGGGGACATGGTGAGCACTTGTCATTTATATTGAATGAAGAGAATCTGTGTTTGGTTAAATCTTACATTTTGCAGGGAAGTTTTTGTGAAAAATTAAAAATAACATGAATCTGAAGTTCTATATTAAAAACCAGGACAAATAGTAACTACAAGGCAACATTATTGTTTGCAAGTTAAAATGAATTGAATGGCTGCTTTGAATGAATATTCCCTTATCATTAATTCTCTCTCCAGTGGAACATGCTTTAGAAAGTTATTGCAGAAGTAGAATGAGGGACCCTTTTCTCTCAGCAGAGTTAATGTTGCCTGTTCTGAAGGCAGATCTGGGGAATGGAAGTGTCTCTATTAAGAGAGGTGGGCTGGGGAGGATTTAAATTGTTAAATTTGAGGAATTTTGTGGGCTCTTGAGAGCAGAGGCCAGAAAAAGCATTTAGTTCATCATTTTAAAGACACAAATTAAAAGAGAACGCCATACTCTCTTGATGTAATTACTAAAAGATTCATAAAGGGCTTTCAAGACTAAATATGAATTCAAATTGAAACTATTTTGGTATATCTTGGTTTTAGAGGTTTTTTGTTTTGTTTTGTTTTGTTTCTTTCGAGACAGGGTCTTATTCTTTTCACTCAGGCTGGAGTGCAGTGGCGTGATTATGCCTTACTGCAGCCTCAACCTCCTGGGCTCAAGTGATCCTGCCATCTCATCTTCCTAAGTAGCTGGGACTACAGGCCTGCTCCACCAAGCCTTCCTAATTTTTGTATTTTTTGTAGAGATAAGTTTCCCCATGTTGCCCATGTTGATCTTGAGCTCCTGGGCTCAAGTGAGCCACCACTCATGTCTCAGAGTTTAGCTATTAATTCTGTTGAATTCAATTGAGGATCATCTTGAGTAATGTTTTTTGAACTCAGATGAAGATCGAACCCATGTAATCTAAGTTGACAAAGTGCAAGAAAAGAAAAATAGCTCCACAGGAGTAGAAACTATGTCTTATTTATTTCTGTATTTCCAGTTCATTTCCTATTCAGTTTCTTGGTATATTTTAGCAGAGTGACTGGCACATAGTGGATACTCAATAAATATACACACATTTATGTGTGGGGAGAAAGCTAACTTCAACAAAACGTTGTATAGCAGAGTGGTGAAAAACTGTCTCTGAAGCCAGCCTACCTGGGTGTGAATCCTAGTTTGCCTTACTAACCACCCTTTTCTATGGCTCAGTTCTCTCATTATATTACCTGGGTGATAATGATAACAGTCCCTACCCCTTAGGATTGTTTTGAGAATGAAATAAGTTGATATGCACAAAACACTTAACACATTCATACACATGCAACCATTACTTCTTATTTATTAAGGCCCTATTGTTTCCCAAGCTTGATAGCAAACAAGAAAACTAAGGCCAGAGAGGAGAAAAAAAAAAAAAAGTGAAGACATTTTCCCAAGGTCTCCCAGATCTGACCAGGGCAGGCAAATCTGGTTCCATAGGCCGTGCTTGAACCACTTGACCATATTCAGCCTCTAGGAACCAAAGAGTGAAGAGAGGAAGAGAGACAGAGAGAAAAAAAAAAGAAAGAAAGAAAGAAAAGAAAGGAAGGAAAGAATGAAAGAAATAAAGAGGAAGGAAAGAAAATGTGTTCAATAATTCAGAAAGAAAGGAAAATAAGGAAGGAAGGAAAGAAAGAAAAAAAAGAAAATTCAAGGGAAGAATTCAGAAAGAAAGAAAAAGCAAGAAAGAAGGAAGGAAAAAGAAAGAAAAAGAAAAAATCTTCAAGGGAACAATTCAGAAAGAAATAAAAGAAAAAAGAAAAGAAAAGAAAGAAAGAGAAAAGAAAGAGGAAGGAAGGAAGGAAGGAAGGAAGGAAGAAAAAAGAAAGAAAGAAAGAAAGAAGAGAAGAGAAAAAAGAATCTTCAAGGGAAAAATTCCCTACCATTAAAATACCCCTGTGTGTAATTGGATTTGGGAAACTTGGAAAGGCAGAATAGTACTTTGCCAATGTCTTGGACTGTGACACAACGTATAAATGGACTGAGAAACAGTGTCATCTTTGTCACTTGGCCACCTAAACATTGGTACAATTTTTCTTGGCTATTGGAAGTAGGGGCCCATCTGTGTCTTAGAAGACATGGCAGTGAAGAATTCAGAGACAAAAGGAATGCCCAGAGATTCAACCAGACTAGAAAGAGGCGCTTTCTGTTGAAATCCTGGGCTATTGTGAATCTCCTGGGGCAAAGAGGGTATTCCTACTTTTTTCTTCAATGCTTTGTCAAAAAACAGGTCAGAGTAAACTTAATGCAGTAATTGACAGAATATTTAGTTCCTAATTGCTACCTGGTAACTACAATTCTAGGTCTTTCCACCTAATAATCACCTACTTGTTTCCTAGGCTATTTGTGGAACAAATAATGTGCAAGAGATATGTAGTTTTCCATAAGTAAATTGGGTTTTTGTCGAGCGTAAAAGTGTACCATCTTTCATCGTTCTAATATTCTGATCATGAAACTTCACTTGGTTAATAAAGAAGTCAAATGTAAAGGTTGTCAAAGTTAAAAGAAACCTAAAATTCAGAATGATTGTCATTTCTTTATCTTCTAGTTGTATGTCTGTAAAAGGTATGTGGGATTAAAGTGGACATTAGTCCTGTTATTAAATAAAATTTTATTTCAATGTCATTGGAATACTAATTATGGTGGAAAAGGAGATAAAGGTATGTGATAATATGTCATGTAACAAATATGTATTTTTTAAATAATGGTAGAACTACTTACAATGGTCTCACAATCTAAAATATTCCTGAAACGATTTGCTGTGATTTCAAATAAAGTGGTCTGTTAATTTAGTAAAAGCAAAACAAATAAAAACTTAAACACTTTCTACCCAAATGTTGGTATGAAAATGTTATCCTTATCTTCTTTTAACTGTCAATATCAATTAAAATATCCTTTTACAGGAGAATCGCTTGAACCTGGGAGGCGAAGTTTGCAGTGAGCGATTGCGCCACTGCACTCCAGCCTGGGCAACAAGAGTGAAACTCCATCTCAAAAATAAAAATAAAATAGCCTTTTAAGAATGCAATTATTAGGCAACCTCTTCAAAAGCCATGAAAATGTTCATATTCTTTGACCCACAAATTGATTCTAGAAGTTCATCTTCTTAGGAAATATCCTGTTCTACTTGTATTTTGGTAAAGTTTGGTTTATTGCATCCAGGCCACCTGGACAAATGAATTTTTTGGTATATGTCACAAACTATGCTGTAGAACTACATTTTATAATGTCTTAGAGACCTATCTTTGTTCACAGAAGTTTAGAGAATAAGTATTTGTGGAATGGAGAAGAAAGAAGTTCAATTAGGGTAAAATCATGTCTTATCAATGTTCTATAGCAATGTCAGTTACCATTGAATGAGTAACGATAATGATAGTGAAAATAAACGATATGTACTCAAAGGGCAAAACGAGATAAATTTTAAAGCTCGTATTTCAATATCTTCATGACATTGAGAAAGTTTAAGGACCAGATTTTTAAGCTCTAGATATCAGAAATTGGTATCTGGGTGTATTGGGGCAATTCACAGGATGTGCGGAGGAGTGGGTATGTACCTGCCCCGTGGCTGTGTTTCTAAATGAACTAAAAAGAAAAGAAAAAAAAAATCCCCTTTTAAATACCCAGAAGCACTAACCCACATTTTGAACTAATTGACTTACTTTTTCTTAGGAAAGCTTAATTTAACTGATAGGGGCACATGGGTTTATCTGAATATTTAAAGAAGCCCTGGGATGGGTTTGTTCTATTTCTTTAATTTGATGCTAGAGATCCAGGCTTTGCACCTGATGGAAGGAGACTGCCTTGGAGAGGGGCAGAGAAGCAGCAAACATTGTGACCTGGTCCCTCTCTTCTGTGACCTAAGTTTGCAGAGCCAGGGCATGATTGCTCCCAGGGGAAGCCTCACCATTCTTCATGTTTAGTCTTCCTACAGCCTGTCCCTGGATTAGGATACCCAGGGGGTCACGTGGTGTCATTATTCCCAATAAAAACAAACTCCCCTGACATGGATTGCATCTGTTGTATTACAGTCTTTTCTCGTTATAGCTCATTGCCTTAAACTAGTAAACACAAAACAAAAATGTGGTTTATCATTCTTTTCTGATTATAAAAGCAGTAAGTGTTCATTGGCAAAGATTTGGGAAGTACAGAAATCTGGAAACATATATGTGTCATATTTCTTTCTTGCTAACGTTTAGTGAATGCTTGCTGTGGGCCTGGGTTTTTACATTAACACTCTCGATTTCTTCTTATGAGTATATGTGAGGGTTGTTTCTATTCCTATTTCACATGTGTAGAAACACAGAGAGCTTCAGTAACTTGCCCAACCTCACGGAGTTAGTGAGGCCAGACTCTAGGGCACGCACACTTTCTGAACAACTCACCAGACCATGACCTTTGAGTTCTATTTCCACTGCCAGAGACAACCACCCAAATACATTTGGGTGTTATTTCCGTGATTTCAATCACATGCCATTTACCGTTTAAGTACTACATACAGTATTTGAAAATCTGTAATTCAAACTACGTAATCAGTGGATTTTTGGCAAACTCTGCCAAGCACCTGCTAAGAGACAGGAGGGAAAGAAGGCTCTCTCCAGGAGCTCCCTGACTCCAGGGAGGGGCAAATTTTCAATAAGCCCAAAATGGTCAATAGTGTTTCTTCTGTCAATAGCATTTCTCCTGTCTTTCTCATGGTTATCTTAGTGCAATCTGCCATAGAAAACACACAAACTTATTCTCTATCCACCTCTGAGAAGTTAGTTGAACTGTCAGAGTTTGAGGATGAATTCCTCAAGCTTTTCTTGCTATTTATATGGTGTTACTTACAGAATACAGCTTTTAAGTGGATGGTACTGAAATGCCCAGGAAAGTGTTTGCTGTGGCTACTGTTCCCAGTTCGGTGACACTTTGGATATTGTAAGTGCTTTTTAGACCTCAGTACCATGCTTTAGTGGTCAACATGCTTTCTAAATTCACTATTAACTTTGCTTTCCTAGAATTGCTAGTTTTTAGATTTACAGCCTGAGATATATTAACTTTAGAGTACATCAGAATTAGCTGAATTACCTGGAGAACTTGCTTAAAATATGCAGATTCATGGGTGCCAACTCCAGAGATTCTGATTTAGTAGCTCTTGAGTGTGGCCCAGGAATGTATATTTTTAACACACAGCTCAAACAATTCTAACACTGATGTGACCACACTTTGAGAAACACTGCCTCAAAGCTCATATATTAAGCAATAAAATAATTTCCTCTCTAGCAATCATTCTGGGGCGGTGAATTCACTTGAAAATTGAATGCAAGTTGTGAAACCTCTTCAGAAGATGCACACACACACACACACACACACCCCAATTTTGCCTACCATTTCAGCAGGGATTGGAGTCAAGCCTGCTTTCTTGAAGCTCTGCAGCTACCTGGTCTCCAATACCACTTTAATACATATCCTCCCCTGGCCAAAACATCATCGTGGCTCCTTTCTTACTTTAGTTTCAAGTCCAAACTCCCCACAGTCTTGCCACAGTCTAATTTCCTGACATTGTCTGTTTCATCTCCCTGATATGAGTCCAGCTCTCTGTTGGGGAAGACTCCAGAGAGTTCTGGAGAGCTCAGACACCGGGAGGACATTTGGCTGGGAGTCCCCAGGACAGTGATCATGGAACTTGCGTGTGTTTCCAAATCACCCAGAAGGCTTGTTGAAGCAGGGTGCCTACATTTCTCAAAAGAAGACGTACAAATGGCAAACAGGCACATGAAAATGTGCTCAACATCATTGATCATCAGAGAAATGCAAATCAAAACTACAATGAGATATCATCTCACCCCAGTTAAAATGGCTTACATCCAAAAGACAGGCAATAACAAATGCTGGCGAGGATATGGAGAAGAGGGAACGCTTGTACGCTGTTGGTGGGAATGTAAATTAGTACAACCACTATGGAGAATAGTTTGGAGGTTCCTCAAAAAACTAAAAATAGAGCTTCCATACAATCCAGCAATCCCACTGCTGGGTATATACCAAAAAGATAGGAAATCAGTATATAGATGAGATATCTGTACTTCCATGTTTGTTGCAGCATTCAACATTGGCTATACCTCAGAATCACCAGGGGAGCTTTTACAAATTTAAACACTGAAGAATAATGTAAGATAAATATTAGCCCTTGCCACCTTCCCCCAACCAAAAAAAAAAAAAAAAAAGGAAATGTGCCAAATTTTGTTTAAGTATTGAACATAGGATACATGGGTGTTCATTCTCTCTACTTTTGTCTATGACAAACATTCTCACAACAAAAAAATATGTATCAATGCCAGATCCCACCCCAGATTTGTTCAAATAAAAGCTCCTCCAGCCACGTGTGAGCCCCCCAAAAGCCCCTTGTACACTCTGGTTTTCTGTTATTAAATTCTTTTTAATCCTTTTTCAGGCCTCTCCTAGATTGCAGTGGTTCTTGTGATTGGCTGCATGTTAATATCACCCGGAGAACTTGCAAAAAATACTGATACCCAGATCCTTTTCCAAAAGAACCAGATCGAATAGGTCTGGGAAGTGGCCTGGGCATGAGGACTTTTCAAAGTCCTGCAGGTGATTCTAATGTGCAACTAAGATTGGGACCCGCTGCTCTTAGACTGACACCATTCACACATGTCTATTCAGGGTCCTCAATATCAGGTCTGGCAGGGGGTGGGGAAGGGTGTGTTCTGGGGTATGTTTAGGTTGTCTGTGAACCTGCAGAAATTGTATGCAAAATGTTCTGTATATGTACATCTGTATATTTTTCTAGAATTAAAATCCATAGCTTTCCACATCTTAAAGGAGTCTGTGATGCAAAATAGTTCCAGAAACATCCACGTGGGTGTAGAGCAATAAGCATATGCATCCTCTGTCATTGCTAGAAGGGTAAATGGTACAGTCTTTTTAGAGGACAGCAGAAAAATGCATATCCCTTTCAACGCAGTAATTCATTTCTAGAAATGGGCTGCACACAAAGATATATGTACAAGGGTGCTCTTGAAGCATTGTTTGTAATAAAGAATCATTGGATACAATCTAACTTCAGAGGCAGATGATGAATAAATAAATTATGTGTCATCTATTCAACAGAACACTATCTATAGATATAAAGAATAATGTAGGTTTGTAAGTGCTGAGTGCAATGGTCTCCAAGACATTTTATTAAGCAAGATAAAAACATTAGTGAAAAGTATAAGCCAATTTGCTGGAAAAAAAAACCTCTGACCTAAAATGATCCATACATATTTTACAAATGTAACTGCAGTGGAGTAAAAAGAAAACATGTAAAATAATTTACGGTGGTGACTTTGGGAGAAGAGAGTGGCACTGAAGGACTTTAACTTCTTATACTCCATACTTTGGTATTGTTTGAATTTTGCAACATGAGTATGTGTCCCTTTATTGCTTATTTAATAGGAATTGGGTCCATGTGCTGTCATTTCTGAACTCTGTCTCCATGGCCTTTGTTGCTCTGTTGAGTGGCCCATGTCTCCAGGTGCCTATTGTAGATATATTTCCTGGGTCTCTCTGCTTGCATGTCAAGCAGGTCCTCCAAACCCAATAAGTCTAAAACCAACACAATGATCTTCTTACCACCCCAACCCTCTGTTCTAGGTGTTTCTATTATAGTGCCTGCCACACCTCAGACCTTTCTAAGGATGCTGCCTTGCTCACAACCACTGATCAAGGGACAGATTTGTCAAGTGGTCTATCACATGACCAGCAATTATAATGAATGTGCCCAAGGATGGGTCCCTGGGCAGCCAATCCCTGGGCTAACTAGAAGGCTGGATTGAAACTCCTCAGCCAAGCAGTCTCTCTTTCTCTAGGAATCAGGGTCAGAGTAGTCAGTAGTTAGAAGAAAGGGGGCAGGGCCATGGAATCAGCCCAGTCCCATGCTGGCATGAGCACCTGCTGAGGGCCTGGGCTGCTCTGTATCCAGACCCACAGTCTAGTCAGCCTCCAAGGAGTCTCACTCTCCTAGAATGCTGATGTTGGGTTTGAATGAGGTTCCACTTCCCTTTTAGTCTCACTATATCCCTACAGGTAATCAGCCCTGTCTTAAATTTCTCTTGCTTACAACCAAGAAATCCTAACTATGCTTTCGCCTTCTGCCCAGGTGCAACTCCCAAATCTCAGACTCAGGGAAAGTCACCACAATTCACCCTGTATCCATAACTCAAAGCTGGACAATATCCCATCCTCCTTCTCAGACTCCACTTCCACTGAAGCACCAAGCCCTGCCAATTGTATCTCAAGATTTGTTTGTTTGTTTTTGAGATAGGGCTACACAGGCTGGACTCCAGTGGTGCCATCTCAGCTCACTGCAGCCTTGACCTCCCAGGCTCAAGCGACTTTCCCACCTCAGTCTCCTAAGCAGCTGGAACTACAGGCACACACCACGCTCAGCTAATTTTTATTTTTTGTGTGTGAAGACTGGTGGGGTGGGGGGGTGGGGTGGTCCCCTTCAGTTGCCTGGGCTGGTCTTGAACTCCTGGGCTTAAGTGATACTCCCACCTCAGCCTCCCAAGGGGTTGGGATTACAGGCATGCACCATTGCACCTGGCCTCAAGAATTGTTTTAAAATCCATCTATTTATGTCTTCATCCAAAGGTTAATAGTCTTTTCCTTTCTATTAATCGGCTTCGGGTGCCATTAACAAAATACCATAGACTGGGTGGCTTAAACAACAAAAATTAATTTTCTCACAGTTCTGGAGGCTGGAAGTCCAAGATTAAGGTGTCAGCAGGGTTGGTTTCTGGTGAGACCTCTTTTCCTGGTTGTAGATGACCACTTCTCTGTGTGAGAGCCTGGAGAGAGAGGGATCTCTGGTATCTCTCTCTTCTTATGAACACATCAGTTCTACCAGATTAGGGCCCACCCTTATGCCCTTGTTTAACCTTAATTACCTCTTTAACAACTCTATCTCCAAATAGAGTCACACTGCAGGGTTAGAGCTTCAGCATATGAATTTGGGAGGAACATGGTTCAGTCTGCAACATCATCCAAATCTGCTCCTCCTGCTTTATTTCCCATCTCTGCAACACACCCAAGCTAGGAACTCTGCAGTCCCCTTCCCTGCTTCCTCTCCTTTATGTCAAATCCATCCCATTCAGCTTGTGCTCTCCAGTTCCAATGGCATCACACTAATTCAGGCCACTTCTGCTCTTCAGTGATGCAGCAAACAAAGTAGAAGGTGAAACTGGAGGCCGCACCACCCACAGGAGAGTGGGCAGCCTGCAAACGCGTCCAGGCTGAATTTAGTCTCTGATCCCTGGTCCTTTGTATCCTTTAACTTAGACTATTGGTGTAAGTTTGTCTTCCCTGAAAACCAACAAACCAAACTATAATGTACTCCCTGCCTACTCCTTGACGGGGGTCCACTATTCTCCAAAACCAGCCTCACCCTCCAGCTACCAGGAAGTAATTGCTCTTCCTTGAAATCACTTGTCTCTCATCCTACCTTGGCTCTTATGCCCTTGGCCATACTCTTCATCTCCTGGCTCAACAACTCAACTCCCAGAGATCTTTTTGGAATGGTTTCACATGTTACCTTCTCTTGGAAGCATTCCCTGACTTCAGCAGGCCTGGGCTTCCCTCTCTCTATAGCAAGAGAGTGTAGTATAGTGGTAAGTGCATGGGCTCTGGCACCAAACAACTTGGATTCTGGCACTGCCACTTATGTGTTGCGTGATCTTGGGCAAAATCCTTCACCGTTTTGTTTGTAGAATAGGGGATTGTTTTGATGACTAAATGAGTTAATATGGATAAAGAGCTTAGAAGAGTGCCTGGCATACTGTTAAGTGCTCATCCATATTAGCAATGATCATGATCTTGCCTTGGTAGTGCCAACCACTGAACTGTGAGTCTTCCAGTCTTAGCTCAAGTCCTCTGAGGCACCTTCTCTCACTCCGTATGGCAGATTTCTCCTTTGGTTCCCCAGCACTTTGGACAGACCCATGTTTTAGCAGTTGCATGTATTGTAATTGCTATTTTTCTTCTTAACCAGACTCCTTAGGCTTCATTCAAAAAAGGGCCTTTTTTTTTTTTTTTTTTTTTTTTTTTTTTTGTATTCACATTGCCTAGCATAGTTACTGGCACATATTCGACAGATGTTTCTTGCATGTATTGTAATTGTGAATTTATATGCCTGTATCACCCATTTGACTATGAACTCCTTGTATCCATTCATTTTCTGCACAAGGAGAAGGACTGGGGTGCTAACTCAGACTGAGCATGGACTTGGAGCCAGACAGCCTCACTGATATCAGGCAGTGCTACTTTCTGGCTGTGTAACCTTGAGGAAGTCACTTTTCCAGTCTCATTCTGATTAACTCAATACACACCCCCAGCCTGGGCTCTAGCTGCACTGCAGTGTGCCTTATATCTGAACCATCTATTCCCACCATGTCACAGGCCTTTCTCCAAACAGCTCCCCTCTGCCTAGGATGCCTTTTCCTCTTACACACTTGATATGTTCCTAGTTATCTGTTAGGACCCAACTCACACATGTCTTTGAGGCTTTTAGAAAGCCATCTCTGATCTTTGTCCTATGGTAATACTTCTATATTATTTTATTATAATAATATCTTCCCAGCAAGGCTTCTCTCTCTCTCTCTCTCTCTCTCTCTCTCTCTCTCTCTCTGTGTGTGTGTGTGTGTGTGTGTATAACAATAGTTTCAGGCCGGGCACAGTGGCTCATGCCTGTAATCCCAGCACTTTGGGAGGCTGAGGCAAGTGGATCACCTGAGGTCAGGAGTTCAAGACCAGCCCAATCGACATAGTGAAACCCCATCTCCACTAAAAATACAAAATTATTCAGGCATGGTGGTGCATGCCTATAATTCCAGCTATTTGGGAGGCTGAGGCAGGAGAATCGCTTGAACCTGGGAGGTGGAGGTTGCAGTGAGCTGAGATCGTGCCATTGCACTCCAGCCTGGGCAACAAGAGCGAAACTCCATCTCAAGGAAAAAAAAAAAAAAAAGAACAGTTTCAAAGGGTCATAAATACAGCCTGCAATATGTATTCAAAACCAGGCAAAAGGAAACACCACAAAGCATCAAAAGGAAAGAGATACTTGTGACTAAATCTTAGGCTAAAAATGATAATGTTAGTCTTCTAACATAATGTTTAGTCTTCTAAAAAGTTAGATCAACTTTTCTTTAAAGAGTAGCTGTTATGGATAAGATGAGAGAAAAGGAGGTGAAGAATTCATTAATATTGGAAAGATCCTTTGAAGGTGAAGACTGCAGGGTGAGAGTACTAAGGTGTCAGATTACTGTGTAATTAGGGACCAGTTCTGTTCCAGATCATCTCTATCTCTGGCAGAGTCTCGCTTTATTTTTGCAAACAATTGAATTCTTTCATTCGTAACCTTTCCCTTTATATGGATGTGGTTCTGAGGGGATTCATCAAAGAGCCTGGAGATCATCAGCTGAATCAGGTTGTCTTTACATACCATGTTATGGAAATGAAATCTTTATCTCCCTTTCTGTTTTTAAAACAGGATTTAAATTCTGTCTTTGAAAATGAAAGCCTTCCCAAAGCATACTCTGGAACTTACATCTCTAAGAGATATAAACCCATCAAGAATGCCCAATGGTACATTGAAAAGTTTTTCCTTTTCATCTATGAGAAAAAAACTTGTATTTCTTTTTTAAATGACTTTCATTTTGTGGGCATTCATTTGATTCTTCTGGGTCCCAACTTACTTTTCTGGATGAATTAGACTGTCTTTAATTTGCTGCTTGATGCTTGTGTGGGAGTGAGCCAAGCTTTGTTTCCAGAACTTCTTCCCTGTGGGATGTTGATGTGTTAGTGCCAATTTTTTTTTTTTTTTTTTCAAAGAAGGATGGAAGAGTCAAGTTTAGTACTAAGGATTAGCTCAGCAGTGGTTGCTAAACTCTTTGAAATCATTAGATGAAAAGCAAAAATAGAGCTGTACTAAGTATACATATCATTGTTATTTTTGTTATTATTGTGGGAATTTTCCATTCAGAGAGTATGTTATTACTGGATAATTTTCTCTCCAGATTTATGATGTTAAGTTTTGTTTAGGAAAAATGTGTTTCTTTGACAAGTACTTTTTACTTTTTTTTTTTCCCCCAAGATAACTTTCTTGTCTTGGTAGAAGCTGAACCCTATGGGATTCATTGTATCCAGGCACTATGTTCAGTGCCTAACACAGACCCCAGCACACAGTAGGGACCAATGTGTTGAACCGAGTTGAATCTAATGGCTTGCCATTTTGAAGTGGTATCAAATAGCTGTAATCAAATATTGTTTCCTCTTCAATGAATTCAATGCAAGATTATGGCATTTGAAACCATTTTCTTCTTGAATTCGAATTCTCCAGGTTTCATGGTCTGTCCAAGGATCCTAGCACTGTATCTGTGACCTGGGTAGGGAGTAGGAAGCCAGATTCCATAAGGACAGTTTCTGCCCAGGCTTCTGCCCTGTGTTTTCCCTGGCTGCACTTCCCACCCCACCAGGCCCACACCTGCACTGCAGAGGCACGGGACCAGTTCCACCGAACACCTTCTGGCTGTCCTGAAATAAACCAACAGAACTTGCCACTCCCGGTACACCACCAGGCTCTGAGTTGGTTAACAATTCGCTGAGAAGACAGCTCTAGAATTGCTTCTGCCTACGAAGGGTGAGGATGGGTATATATAAGAGATTTCCAACTTGACAAATCCATTTGGGAAGGCTGAATTTGCAGTTTGAGGAGGGAGTTTGTTCAAGGAGCATCTGCATGAACATTCTGCTGGAGCAGCCTGTGGGCCGAAATCCACAAGGCTGGCACTTTGAGGTTCAACTTGATTCTACAGGCTCTGTGGTCTCATCCCAAAGTCACAGCCCACACAACTGGCATTTCCCCTGGTGGCTTGGATTAGACAACAATCCCTAAGCTCTACTTTGGAGGCAAGATCTTTAAAAAAAAAAAAAAAAAAAAAGGTGGGGGTGGGGGCAGACAGGGAAGGGATTATGATCTATGTAGCTGTTCATTTCCAGTCAGGGATTTGTGCCCCAATATCCCCGGGGTGGTAGAGGCATCAGCCTTGAGGATAGTGCCACAAAAGGCTGTTCCCGGAGACAAATGAGCAGGGGAGGGTTCGTTTTCTTGGCTGCAAGTGGCTCTCTGGGAGCTAGGGAAGAAAGAAAAGGGAATGACTCTGAGAGGCTCCTGCAAAGCCTCTCTTTGCCAGTAGAGTTCAGATACTGCCCAGTCTTCCCTTGACACTAGTTGCCTACTCTTCCACCAATTACATTTTACAGAGCTATAGCCAAACACCACCAAGGTCTCTATCTTTTAGGATTTCTGCTAATCCTTACCTTCAGATAAGAGATCCCCAGGCATTGCTCAGTGTTTCAAGAAATGTGTTACTAATTCAAAGGTGCTGAAATCGGAAGGTTATTTACATACAAATTGTGTAACAACCACTCTGGAATCTATTTGCAATTCCAACATGCTTTCTTGAGAGTAAGTTAATTGTGTCTCCAATTTAGGGATGGTGTGGGGATGAGAGGGAAATGCTGTTGTTCTAGAAGCAGAGGTCTGATGCTTTTTTTTTTTTTTTGAGATGCAGTCTTACTCTGTTGCCCAGGCTGGAGTACAGTGGCATGATCTCGGCTCACTGCAACCTCCGCCTCCTGGGTTCAAGCAATTCTCCTGCCTCAGCCTCCCGAGTAGGTGGGATTACAGGCATGTACCACCACACCTGGCTAATTTTTGTATTTTTAGTAGAGACCAGGGTTTCACCATGTTGGCCAGGCTGGTCTCTAACTCCTAACTTCATGATCCACCTGCCTCGGCCTCCCAAAATGCTGGGATTACAGGTGTGAGCCACTGTGCCTGGCCAAGTGCTTCTTTGAAAACCTACTGTTATAGCAAATAGAAACTGAATGCACACTTTGAAGAAGATTGAGATTTCTCTTAATCTATATAAAAAAGCAGCTGTCCCTCTCCACCTGCCCCCTCTCTTACTCCATCAGGAGGAGGAAAACAACAATGAAATTATATTTTTCAGAAAAATATTGTTTATGAAATCAAAATCAAGATGATCAAGGCCTCATTTTTTTGTAAACATTTGTAGGATTTTAAGTTAGCACAACATTTTCTATCTTTTTCTTCTCTGGCCATTGGAAAATTCATTTCCTACCCATTTCCTTCTACTTAATGAAGCATGATTAACAGATTCCATAAGGTGATGTTAAATGAAACCCCACACATAGCAAGAGTAATATAAGTGGAATTATCAAGAGGGAAAGAGTGGAGTAGTTAACAAATATAAGTGGATCAGCTCATACAATTATTGTTTGTTTTTTTTTCCAAGACAGGGTCTCACTCTGTCACCCAGGCTGGAGTGAAGTGGCACTCCTAGCTCACTGCAGCCTCGGCCTCCCTGGGCTCAGGTGATCTCCCTGTCTCAGCCTCTTGAGTACCTGAGTCTACAGGCACGCACCACCACACCCAGCTAATATTTGTATTTTTAGTAGAGACGGGGTTTTGCCATGTTGCCCAGGCTGGTCTCGAACTCCTGGGCTCCAGCAATCCACCCACCTCGGCCTCCCAAAGTGCTGGGATTGTGGGTGTGAGCCACTACACCCAGCCTCAGCTCATACTTTTTTTTTAATGATTTCTTTTCCTACAACATTAAAAAAAAATGAGATAGGTTGTGTACACAGTCATTTATATAATAATTGCATCTAAAACCATCACACTGTAGAATAGTACGAATAAAAAATAAAGTCATTAACATGATCCATGGAGAGCTTAATCAAGGCCAACACTCTGTTTGCTTCCTGTTAATTTGTAACTAATTTGCTGCTACTGGTATACTTTTGATACACAGCTTTGTAGATTGCAAGCAAATCACTGGAAGCTCAACAAATTGTTCTGATATGTTTTGTGCTAAATTGACCCTTGTTGATACTGTTGAAAATACAAAGCTGGATTCCAGATATATTTTCTTTGGGAAAATAAAGAATATTTTGTTGTTGTTATTATTATTATTATTATTATTATTATTATTATTAGGTTTGGGCATAACAATTTGATTTAAGAGGAAGGGACAGGAATTACTGTTTAATCTTTTCAAAAGGCAATTAGTCCGTTAACTGATCCCACCTCTATTGCATAAGTAGCATTTTAACAAAAGGACTGAGCTAAAGCACTTGTAATAATCATATGTAACTTAATCATATGACCTTTGTATGGTGTGTTAGAGGTTACAAAGCACTTTTACATGTATTATCTCATCTGAACTTCACAACAAAAAATGAGTAAGTAGTATTATTATTCTACACTCGACAGATAAGAAAACAGGCTGAGAGCATTTAAACAACTTGCCCCCAAATAATCCAGGTATTAAGATGCAGGGCCAGGAATTGAACCCTGTGCTTATATCCCAAATCCTGTATTCCTTCATTACACTACAGCTGCCACCTAAAAATTGCAGAAGTACTACATGGGGCTCTGAGAAATAATCTTAGTGCTTTGGGCAGAGCTTCTCTCAGTAACTGATAAAACCCACTCAGATCCCTTCCTTCCTGACAACTCACAGCTCAAATGTCATCGAAAAGAAACACTTCCTACCTCTCTCGCCTTTCTCCCGCCCCCGACAACACTCTTCTATTCAGGCTGTCAGATTCCTCTTGCAAAGCATTTGGGACACAAATCAGGGAGGTGGGGGGTGGGGGGTGCGGGGAGCACATTGCCTTGATTCTCATGACAATGACAACTAAACTGTTACATTAATTGTTGAGGGGGAAGAAGGGGTACAGATTATTCACAAAGAAAAGATAATTCCCAGCTCACCTCAGGTTATGAAATACCTGCTCTAACTTGATCTTAACCCTCTCCTAGCTCAGATCTGAAATCATCTATTGGAATTTAGTTTTAGACAGAAAGACACACAGCTTATAAAGCTATTCACTCCCAAATAATTAGGAATAATATATTGTCTGAGAAGCTGAATTAATTAGATATTAGCAGTCAATTAACTAAAAGGTCACATAGGCTGGGTGCAGTGGCTCATGCCTGTAATTCAAGCGCTTTGGGAGGCCAAGGTGGGTGGATCACCTGAGGTCAGGAGTTTGAAACCAGCCTGACCAACATGGTGAAACGCTGTCTCTACTAAAAAGAAAAAATTAGCTGGGCGTGGTGGTGCATGCCTGTAATCCCAGCTATTAGGGAGGCTGAGGCAAGAGAATCTCTTGAACCCAGGAAGGGGAGGGGTTGCAGTGAGATGAAATCGTGCTACTGCACTGCAACCTGGGCGACAGAGTGAAACTCCATCTCTCTCTTTCTCTCTCTCTCTCTATATATTTGAAATCGCATTCATTTCAGGTACCTCACTATATAGTGATTTTTGAGGTTATAGGTGAAACTAGGTTATATTATGTATGAATTACATTGCAGGATGGTAAGGTGTTATGAAATATTTGTTACAAAAAGGGGTTATTGCCACTGCACTCCAGCCTGGGTGACAAAGTGAGACTCCGTCTCAAAACAAAAAAACAAAAAAAACAAAAAAAAAACAAACAAAAAAACACACAATAACAAAAAAAAAAAACGGGGGGAGCGGTTATATAAATTAAATCATATATACATATATATATGTACTCTGAGCATAATTCCATCATTCTCTAAGAATGCCTCAGTCATGTATAGCTCTATTATTCTGTGAGGTTGTCTAAATCATATGCCGAGTATAACACAATTAATCTCTGAGTTTGTTTCGGGCACTTCCATGGTTCTAAGAATATTTTTGGCCAGACAACATTTCCAAATACTCCATTTGTATTTTGATTGCTAATTATAAAATATTTTTTACTGGTAAATAGTCATTACACCTAAAATTCCTCAGCTTTTTCTTTTATAGAATGTAAAGGCTTAATAGTAGATTTCTAAGTAACCACTGAATATGAAAAAAAGTCTTTCTCTCACTAATTAGAGGGTGGAGACCGAGTATCCATTCATTTCTGCGTTAACAGAATGTCCCTTGCACATAGCAGGCCAGTAAACACAAGTTATTGAATGAATGAATGGGTAAGTAAATGAACAACTGAGTTCCAATTCTCCAAGCTTTGGAAAAACTGCCATAGCCTTAACAAACAGAGAAGAAATAATCAAAAACACTCCATATTGCAATTTAAAAAAATACCCATATCTGGTTATACACTTGTCCCTCGGTATCTGAGGGGCACTGGTTTCAAGATACCCTCCCCAACAGGATATCAAAATCTGAGGATGCTCAAGTTACTGATATAAAATGGTGTTGTGTTTGCATATCACCTACATGCATCCTCCTGTTTACTTTAAATCATCTCTAGATTACTTATAATACCTAATACAATATAAATGCTATGAAAATAGTTGTTGCACTGTATTGTTTTTATTTGTGTTATTTTAATTGTTGTATTATTATGGTTTATTTATTTTTTAGAATATTTGCAATGTGAGGTTGGTTGAATCTGAGAATGCGGAACTTACAGATACATAGAGCCAACTATATATGATATTCTTGGATCATGAATATGGTATGGTGATTGTGCATAGTACCTGGCGTTCATAGTGTAACCCATTTCAAATAGCCATTCCTTATTTTAAAAAGTCACAGGGTAGCAAATGCAAGCTTTGCTAAAAGGTGTCTACATATATAATGTTCCATGTTGCCTCTTCAGACAGTGGTATGAAGTGTTTGGTGTAGAGGTGAAGAAGAACAAATTAACCCATTGAGTGAATTTATTCTGTTCAAATGTGAGATAGTACATGATACTTAATTCTGTATTCATTAAAATTAAACCTCATGCTAGTGGTAAGGTTTTATTTTTTATTTTTATTTATTTATTTATTTTTTAGAGACGTAGTCTCACTCTGTTGCCCAGGCTGGAGTGCAGTGGCGCAATCTTGGTTCACTGCAACCTCCGCCTCCCAGGTTCAAGTGATTGTCCTGCCTCAGCCTCCCGAGTAGCTGGGACTACAGTGCCACCACGCATGGCTAATTTTTGTATTTTTAGTAGAGACAGGCTCTCACCATATTGGCCAGGCTGGTCTTGAACTCCTGACCTTGTGATCCGCCCGCCTTGGCCTTCCAAAGGGCTGGGATTCAGGCGTGAGCCACTGCTGGTTTTTACAGTTCTTGGCTGGCACCATTACAGAATAACACATGAAATTTCTTTCTGTGCAAGAAAATTAGGTAATTTAAGGAAAGTGAAAAGTCACAGGCATGGTACATGAGTCTGATTATACCAAGTTCTTTGTATTGGTTTTGGGTGGTATTTTATTAGGTCCAGAGTAATCAGAAGAGCTAAGGGATGTGAACATCAGAATGGCTACAATATAATGATCCTATTTAAATGAATCAGTGTGTGGGGTTATGGCAATGGGATGAGGCACTCGGTTGCTTTTGATGCAGTAACTGCGAAGTAGACTATGGGGTTACACCAATGAGCCACTTGTGCTGCCAAACATTCCAACAATTATTTATTCAGGAACTGCCCTCCATGGTCGTAAACCCTGAGATACTAAATAAATTAGACCATGAGCTAGGTGAGGAGCTCTCATGTTTGCAGATGAGAGGATATAAAATCTCAAGATAGTTACAGGTCAAACTAGTGTAGGAGTTGAAATAATGCTGGAAAAACTCAAGTAAACAAAGGCCCTCCTCAAAATGGCTTAGGTTTGAAGGAAATGACTTTATATTAAGTATACAACTAAGTTAATGGTTGAGTTTCTAAGATGCAGACCATGTATTTATAGTCTGATATATATTGTAACCCTCCAGACCCAATAACCACCCCTGTCTTTTTTTTTTTTTTTTTTTTTTTTGAGACGGAGTCTCGCTCTGTCACCCAGGCTGGAGTGCAGTGGCAATAACCCCTTTTTATAACAAATATTTCATAACACCTTACCATCCTTCAATGTAATTCATAGATAATATAACCTCGTTTCACCTATAACCTCAAAAATCACTACATAGTGAGGTATCCGGAGAAGGCAATTCATAGAAACAAAATTAGAATGGTGGATGCCAGAGGCTGGGGGAGGGGAGAATGAGGAGTTATTGTTTAATGGATACAGAGTTTCTGTTGTGCAAGATGGAAATTCTGTGGATGGATGATGGTGATGGCTGTACAATAATGTGAATGTACTTAATGCCACTGAACTATACACTTAAAAATTGTTAAGATGGTAAATATTATATGTATTTTACCACAATTTTAAAAATTGTGATGCTGCCCTACTTATAAAAGAGACAAAAAGGGCAAGACGTTTATTTGGAATTAATACGAACAATAAAATGTTAATGTTTGGGCACAACTATGCCGGAAGACATGAGAAGGTGGTGAGAAGCTGGTTATCTCTGGAATCATCATTGATGTGTGTGCTACAAACGTAGTCAGCTATAAGTGCCTTTCCAGAGCAATGCTGCTGTGCACGGGATTTGCCAAATGGTGGCCAACTCTCAGAAAGCTCTGCCCAAAGCAAGGCACAGTTTTGTCTACATGTATATGGTAGTTGCATTTTTGGAAAATTCAGTGTCTTTAAAATCTTGCAAAATAGACATCGTGATTTTCAATTCAATATGTACAAACAAATTGAATTCATAGATTATTCTAAGCAATTTTTCACCTACAGAATGGGTTGGATGTGAAAGTCCTGAAGACACAGGAGTTTTTGTGTTTCAAGACTAGTCCTTGCATTTGCTGGACATCTCCTATCCCTGGTCCCTGCCCACCAAATACCAGTATTGCCCCAAAGTCTTTGTGACAACCAAAAGACCTCCCAAGTTTTCATCAAACCCCTTCTTGAGAGCCACTGACACATGCTGGTCATACTTTGTGCCACAGGTTCAGGCACCCTTTCACTAATGCTGGTCAGATCCCTCTTTCCACTATGATTTCCTTCATCTTGGAGCTCATAGTTTGATTATCTCTTATTGATTATAATTAATAAAAAATAAAACGGCTTTTTAACAGTGCTGCCTAATTGGCTGACAACCAAATAACAGAGGATCTTAAATAAACACACTCTCCTCTTTTATAAACGCACGGCTCCTTTTATAAAAGCTGACAAATAAATGAGCTGATGTCAGATATTTGTTCTAAATATTAGCCCTCCGTGCTTGTTGCCATGGGACTCGTGATGCCCTTAGATAGCACAGTATCTTCCAGCCATTTGAGAAGGATTAACTTATACTCAAAACGGTTCCCAGTTAACACGGACTTCTACTGTGGTCTTTCAAACACACAAAAAGTAATTCTCAAGAGCACAAGGGCTTTGAGGGTGAGCCTTTGAGTGCCTCCCAGGTAGCTGTAAGCATGGAAGGCACTCAGTACAGATCTGTTGAATTGAATTTGTCTATGTAAGCTATTTATAGTAACTACCAATATTAATTAATCAAAACACACTAGCTTCAATCCCTCCAGATAGACAGCATTTTAATGTACTATATTTCACTTTCAAGTATGTCATCATCTCACAATTGATAAAGAGAAATGTGAGTTGCGGTGAAGATCAAAACTTTTTGCACAGGTTCTTCTTCCAGTGATTTTATGATAGATAAAATGAAGAACCCGGAATCTGCAGAGTAATTATGTTAGATAGCTTCACATCATCATTTATTCATTCCCAGGATAAAACTGTTTCTCCTGGGCCCTACGAGAAACAAGTTTGGCTAGGACAAGCAACCCTCAATTATAGTGATATCTTTGCTGTGGAAAAAAAAATAAAAATAAAACGTGTAATTAAATTTTGCAGGTGCAACAATCCTGCTACCACGAACCATGGAGGAAATCTGTGAAATTATCCTGAGCAATTTTCTCCAGTGTAATTTGGAAATTAGCCCACCTGGAGACATAAACCCACAATTTCCTCTGCCATTGTCTTATCACATCCATCTTGTCTTAAATGCTGAGCCTCCTGTTGCAGAAAGAAACAGGTTTGAACACCCGAATCTCAGCAATGGAGTAGAATATTTCAGAAGTTTGAATTCCAGACCCATTGACTTTCACGGTGGCTTTAAAAGACCATAAAAACCAACCGAAAGTACTGCAGGGCATAAACTAACCTGCCAGCAAAGCATCGCCGAGTCGTGGCAACTCGGATACGCGTGCAGACTTGAAAATGCAGAGCGCCGCGCCAAAGCCTGCGTTCCTGGGAAACCACATGCAGCGTCTCCCAAGAACGTGGTGTGCGTGCGGGCAGGGCTCGGGAGACAAAGCTAGTTCACGCCAGAGACGGCGACCCCCTGGACAGGGCCGTTTCTAACTTTCCTCTCTCTGTCTCTCCAGGGGTGGAGGGAGGAGCACGATCCAGACACCAGAACAAAGACAGCCAGGTCTAAAATGGTGTGTCTGTTTCTGCAAGTCACGGTCTTTGTGACCTGGGGAAATGGCTTAGTCTCTAGCTTGCCAGCTAGAAAGGGAAAGCCTTTATTTGCTCAAACGCTTTGGGATCTTCAAAGGAAGACTCTGAACTATTATTCAAATATTTGTACATCATTTAGGCTGCGCTCTTCATACTTCATTATGCTCCCCCAAACTTCTCAGGGAATTTGGATCACTCAGAAACTTCAGCATGCTATCGTCTCTTCCTCCTCCTGCCCTCCCTAAAGCCTCATTGAAGGCACTGATCTTTTGATTATTGGAGCTTCTTCAACAGAGCCAAGGATGAGGCTTTAAGTGTCAGCCACAACGATATCCGGTGTTACTTTGCTATTAGCATGGCTGGCTTGCTTGCTTTTTTACTTCATACAAATGCTTACACATTCCAGACACATGGACGTGTAAGTAAATACATATATTCACAGAAGGATACACCTCATACATGCCTTGGCGCCCCTGTGTCTATACTCCTTATGGATAGCATCGCTTCCAGGAAGCTTTGCTAACACTGCTCCATCCGCTTCAGCAGGGGTAAATGTCCCTTTATAGCCCTCTCCAGGTTCTTATGCATACATCTGTCACAGCACTTTTCACTGTGTCGCGTAATTGTGTGTTTTTGTTTGTTGTATCATTTGACTACGAATTCTTTGAAGACAAAAATTGTATTGTTTATTGCTGTTTCTCCTGTGATTAGTACAATGCATAGCACATGGTAGGAATTCAGTATATATTTGTTCAATGGATGAACGGATCCATCATCCATATTCTACTCCCTTGCTGAGATTTGGGTGCTCAAACTTGTTTCCATTCATCCATTTAACACACATATACTGAATTCCTATCGAATGAAATGTATAAAATGCATTTTAATGTATTTTTGCCAGTCTCTTGACTTCCCTTAATTTATTAATCTTTGCAAGTTGCTTTTAAGCTTTCAAGAGTTACACGTGCTCCTGGTAGCCATTTCAAACGATTCAGAAGTACATACAGAGGGGAAAAAATGAATCTGTTTTCATCATTCCTCATCAATCCCACCCGCTTCCTCCAGAGGAAAGCACTGTTAAAGCCTTTCCTCACATTTATAAATGCATATTTAAATATACCAACAAAAAGATTTTTTTAAAAAATAGGGTTATATTTTAGGATTTGTTCTGTCTTGCCATTTCTACTTAATATATAACATATCTTATTATTTTGTATATATAGGCTCAGAATATTTATTCATCAGGTATTCATCTACATATTTATTTATTATTAAAATGTTCAATGCGCTTGTTTTAACAGGTTGAACAGTGCCGAGGGTATAAAATGAAGAGTGAAACTGCCTTTGTCCATTACCACCCTTTGCTTATTCCATATCACAGAGGTAAACACTTTGTAACTGTGCTGAGTTTTAGTACTTTTGGTGGTTATCCCAGCAACTATGAATTGTTTCTTGATTTCTCAATATTAGAAAGTATCTATGAACTCCTTGATAAGTTGAAGAATTTAGTGGTTTATGTTTAGTTATTTTAGTGGTTACATTAATAACCTTATATAAAATGCTAAAATTCCATCTTGCCCCATCAACTTTACCCAGAAAATACTGGTACCCTGCTGTGCACTTTGCAGATGTTAGAACACCTACACTCTCCTTCCACTTCTTCAAACTTCTCTCATCTTCACCATCCGTCACTGTCAAGGTTTATGATATTTACATCTGGGCTTTAGTAGTTTCCATTTATTCTGTCCAGTGTCTCTGCTTTTGGCTTCTAGAAATTTTTTGAAATTTCTTATCTGCTAATGACACCTCCCTTGTTAATGTTGTTATCAATCAATTCTTTTCAGGGTATCTTTGTTATCATCTTGATGAGGCTTATGGAGGTAGTAGAGACAAACACAGGTGCTTATTGTGACATCTTGAACAGGGCTCTCCTTTTCTTTTCAATGTGACTATTTCTTTTAGATAAATTCATGAGCATTTCTTAATTTTTTTTTTTTTTTTTTTTTTTTGAGACAAGGTTTTGCTCTGTCATCCAGGCTGAGATGCAGTGGTTCAATCATAGCTCACTGTAGCCTTGAACTCCTGAGCTCAAGGATCCTCCCTCCTCAGCCTGTTGAATAACTAGGACTATGGGAGTGCAACACCATGCCTGGCTAATTATTTTTTAGTTTTTTTTTTTTTTGTAGAGATGATGTTTCACTATGTCATCCAAACTGGTCTTGAACACCAAACCTCAAGTGATTCCAATGTCTGAGCCTCCCAAAATGCTGGAATTACAAGTGTGAATCAGCATGCTTGGCTGAGCATTTCTTAATTCTGATCACCCATAAATTCAATGGTGTCTGTGATCTGAATTGTGTTGGAAAGAGTTTAGGGATTTGGTAAGAAGTCAATGAAGATGATTATTTCTGGGCTATCACTATAACTCACTGTAGTATTTTTCTGTTTGCCCCATCTCCACCTTGCTTTTCTTTTCTTTTTCTTTTTCTTTCTTTTTTTTTTTAGACAGAGTCTTGCTCTGTTGCCCTGGATGGAGTGCAGTGGTCCAATTCTGATCTTGGCTCACTGCAACCTCAGCTTCCTGTGTTCAAGCGATCCTACTGCCTCAGCCTCCTGAGTAGCTGGGACCACAGGTGTGCACCACCACACCCAGCTAATTCCACCTTTATTCTTAGTAAGCAGTAATATCGGTGTTCTTCTATAAATATTTTTGCTCTTCTATAAATCACTTTTACAAACTTTGGTAGTATATTGTTGTTTACAAAAGAACTGAACTGCCTTTAATGAAAACATATTTATACTAAAATTAAAACTCTATCAAGGATTCGAAATTGCTTGTATCACAAACTATTGTTAGTATTTGCTCCTATTTATATTCCCAAGTGGATAGTAAGCTGCTTGAAGAATTATAAAGAACTTCCAAGGTTGCATCTTACTGGTTTTTTGTTGTTGTTGTTGTTTAATAAAATTGTTCCTAGCAAAGTACATGCCATGTAGTGGTGTTCCATTAGTTTTGCTGAACTCAACTGAACCAACCTTGGCCGTACCTGTGGATCCTCCATTGCAGACTCCAGGCTCTAAGCCTTACACATTTCTTCCCTAGGTGACTGTATGAAGGAGCCCTTGACATGCCTGAGAAACTCCCTTTTAATCGTAATTATATATGACTTCTCTTCCCCGCCTGTATGCCAATATTAAACGCACCCAGGAAACTGATTTCCACTACAGTGGATGCCTTACCCCTTCCAGTTGATCAAATTACACATCCACACGTCCGTGGAGGTTATCCAGTGTAATTCTTAGTACTGGGGAGCATGAACAGGGTACCAATTACTTAAGAAGTACTCATTAGGAATTAGAAAGCAAACATAATTACCACATGCCAATTGCATAGGAAATAGGAAGGCTTCTCAACAAAGCCAGGCTTATTTTATGCATCCCATATAGTTCCTACAGAATGTGTTTTTACCTGTTTTGTTTTGTTTTTTTTCAGTCCACCAAATACTGGATGCATATACAAGATGAAGACTTAATAAGTAGGAAATGTGTAGACTGCAAACTCCTTATTTGTCTCACTCCACTATACTTCCAGCACCTAGCTGGGCACGCAGTCAGTGCTCTAAACATATTTATTGGATCTTTTTAATACCTCCAGTAGAAAATAAGTTAATTTTACACAGTGTGAACTTTTTCTCACCCTCTCACACACATACAAAGCATCCAAAGTTTTGAATGTTCAGTTAGTGTCCAATTAGTGTTGGACACACTTGGCAATCAAAACATATTTGGTGATTGGTTAATTGCTCTATTTTATGCCTGACCTTAGGAACTAATTAAATTAAACAACAGTTTTGCAGATGACTACAGAGAAAACAAAAGTTGTAGATTTTTTCAATAATTGTCATCTGGTGAGTTCCTCCTGATTTAGATAAAGTTAGGGTTTTCTGTACTGCTTCCCCTAAGAGGTTTAATTTCCTTCTTATAATTTAGCTGTGGTCTCTTAAAGTGTAAGTGTAACATAGAAATAGTTTGGGGAAAAAGTCAGATTTTCCATAACTTACATGCAAAACCCAGAAGTTATTTCCCATCATCAAATTTTCATATTTTTATTTCTTGTCAGCATGCAGAAATATTTAATAATGATGAAATAGCCCATAAATGGCCAAGCTACAGCCTGAGAACAATAAGTGGCACTTAAAAAAGGCTTGTTTTTGACTCCAGCTGGAAGGGGAAAACTGAAGCCATTTCTTCAGCTGGGCACCCTCTCTTGGTGCTTAGGTCTCCCACACGTTGGAAGGAGCCCTGTTTATCCTTTGAGTCACAAAGGAAGTATAGGATGATGAAACCGTGAGCTACCCCCATTTTTGCCTCATCTCTATCTACTTAGCTGTGTGGAGAAGTTGGCCAACAGTAGCCTAGTCCTTGTGGATTCTCTCAGAAACAGGTAAGTTCCAGTTTTAGTAAGGCTTTCCATGTTTCTGAGAGTTCAGGCTCAGCCTGCCCAAAGCCAAGTGGGTGACTTAGAGAGGTGATTCATTGAGTCAACAAACATCTGTGAAGCACCCTCCCTATGCCAAGCCCCATTCCAGGCTCTTGGTCTAGGCAGTGAGTAAGGCAAAGTTCCTGCTTGCTTCTGGCCGGGGAGACAAACAAGAATCACACTAATGCATAATATGATGTCAGGTGTCCCGAGTGCAGTGATAACAAGGACAGGAGGGTCAGGGGATACTGAGTAATAGGCAGAAGGTGCTGTGCAGTGGGTGCGGTTTGCATCTAGTAAGGGATCTTAGGCTACCCAGTGTGATACAGGAGCTCAGTGTGGTTCCCTGGTGAACCTAGCACCTTTATCATTCAGTCAGATCTAAATTCTGATGAGGACAGGGCACACTGTTTACCAACATAGCTGGGCAAGCAGCAGCTGAGAACACACTCTCAGCCTGCCTTAGTGTGGAGCCCAAGGATGTGATTGATTATTACTACTGTTATCACCTCTGTCGGCCTTGGCCATGAAGTTCGCATTGTTTCTAAATCTGATTCTAAAAGAAGCCACAGAAACTCACATACCAGAGGACACTGGGGAGGCAATGTGGCAAAATGGCTTGGAGCCTGGGTCAGCGTACCATGGCCTGCAGCTAAGCCAGCCCGCTATCTATTTTTATAGGGCCCAGGGGCTAAGGATGTATTGTATTTTACATTTTTTAATGGGCAGCCAAAACTACATAAATAAACAGATCAATCAATAGAATACTTTGTGACATGAAAATTTTATAAAATTCAAATTTTAGTGTTCATACATAAGGTTTTACTGGAACACAGCAATGCTTATTTTGAACATGTTGTCTTGGCTGCGTTTGCGCTGAAATAGCAGAATTAATAGTGGTGATAAGATTGTATGGTCCACACAGCTTCAACTATTTACGATTTGGTCCCATAAGACAGTCTGTTGGCTCTGGCTAAGAGTATGGCTTGTGTTCAGCAAGGAACTGGGTATAACATTTTGGTATGTGCTGGAAAAAGAATACTATACAGATATGAAAAAGAATTAGATTTCCATATGGGTGATGTCTATGATACGTTGAGTAAAACAAAAACAATTTGAGTGTAATACATTTGACTTCTCTAAATATTCCACTAGGGTATCAGTTCCATAAGTGCAGCCCTGTGTCTGTTTCATACATGTTTTTGTTTTTAGAGATGGGGTCTCACTCTGTTTCCCAGGCTATAGTGCGGTGGTTAATCATGGCTCGCTGTAGCCTCAACCTTCTAGGCTCCAGCAATCCTCCCATCTCACCCTCCATAGTATTACTGGGAAGCTGGGACTATAGACACACAACATCATGCCTGGCTAATTTTTAAACATTTTGGATAGATGAGATGGCACTATGTCGCCCAGGCTGATCTCAAACTTCTGGAATCAAGAGATCCTCCCGCCTCAGCCTCCCAAAGTGCTAGGATTATAGGCATGAGCTACCATGCCTGGCCTTTGTTCACTGTTAAAGCCCCTGTACCTAAAACCTTGTGTCCCCTGGTATACTCTCAATAAATATTTGCTGAGCTGGGCACAGTGGTACATACCTGTAGTCCCAGCTACTGGGGAAGCTGAGGCAGGATGATTTCTTGGGTGCAGGAGTTCAAGGCCAGCAAGACCTCATCTCTAGATAAATAAATACATACATATTTGTTGAATGAATGAATGACTATAACACAACACCTAGGGAGCTATATAAAATATATATGAAATTTGGTTTCATAAAAATTTAAAAGGTAAAAATATATTTTTTTTACATGGCCGAAACCATCATAAATAAACGTAGCCAACTCATGATAAACTTCAAGAAAATCACCAAGGGCCTATTCCTTAATGAACTCCTACAAATCATTAAGATCAACAACCCAATAGAAAAGTATGCAAATAGGGCTGGGCATGCTGCCTCATGCCTGTAATCCCAGCACTTTGGAAGGCTGAGGTAGTTAGACTGCGTGAGCTCATGAGTTCAAGACCAGCCTGGGTAACATGGTGAAACCCTGTCTCTACCAAAAAAAAAAAAAATTAACAGGGCATGTTGGTGCGTGCCTGTGGTCTCAGCTTCTTGGGAGGCTGAGGTGGGAGGATCACTTGAGCCTGGGAGGTGGAGGTTACAGGTGAGCCAAGACCGTGCCATTGCACTCCAACCTGGGTGACAGAGTGAGACCCCGTCTAAAAAAAAAAAAAAAAAAAAAAAAAAAGTCAGCAAATAATAACAGGCAATTTAGAGAAAGTAGCTGCAAATGGCTCCTTAAACCTATTTAAACATGGCCAAGTTCACTCATAAGAAAAAAGCAAATTAAACTACATGAGTTACTGTTTTTCTACCTCTCAGCTAACGAGAACACATTGTACTAGTGGAATTGTAAACTGGCAGAACTTTCTAGGGAGTACAGTTTGGCAATATGTAACCAAAATTTAAAGTGCATATATCCTTTTCTCTAATGATTCTAATTTCAGAAAGTTATCCTATAAAAATATTCACATTCAAAATGACACAATTGCATGGTTATTTATTGAGACATTGCTTATGATCCCAAGATATGGAAAATAATTTAAAATTGTCCATCAACAGGTGAAATAAATTAATGTGCAGCCTGCAAGATACCATGCACCTCTAGAAAAGAAAGAGGCGACTTTTCATGTATAGATATGGAAGGATCTCCAACATATGTGAAGTATGAAAAAGTAGAATGAGCATGTATAGAATAATACCATTTGTTTTTTTTTAAAAAAAGATTTATATGGAGTTCTTTGCATAGACTATCTTTAGAAAAAATACAGAAGAAATTGGTAGTAGTGGTTGCCTTTGAGAAGTGTAACTTTTACAAATATAATTAATATTGAAATATGAACATGAATTCAATTTAGAGAAAAAATGAGTATACATAGAAAAATCCGAATGAATATAAACAAACAACATTACAGGGAATTTTCAATTTTAAGTTATACATTTCTGTAATGTTTAATAGTAGATGGTAATTTTTAAAAAATATGATGGAGATAAAAGAGAGCAAAAGTAGGTTGAGTGCAGTGGCTCACACCTGTAACCCCAGCACTTTGGGAGGCTGATGCAGGTGGATCACCTGAGGTCAGGAGTTCAAGACCAGCAACATGGTGAAACCCTGTCTCTACTAAAAATACACAAATTAGCTGGATGTGGTGGCAGGCACCTGTAATCCCAGCTACTCAGGAGGCTGAGGCAGGAGAATCACTTGAACCCAGGAGGCGAAGGTTGCAATGAGCTGAGATCACACAATTGCACTCCAACCTGGGTGACAGTGCAAGACTCCGTCTAAAAAAAAAAAAAGGAGCAAAAGTTTGCATGAGCTTTCAGTCAGAGATAGGGGTAATAGGACTTACTGTGACAGCTACTACAAGTACCAAATCATCTAACAAATGTAATCTGGCTTCATGTGTGACATTATTCCATGCAAATGGTACTCTCTGATGTACTCTGTTTCACCTTATAGGAATTCAAAAGCACTTGGCCATACATAAGTTCCATTAAAGAGGATAAAAGTTTATTTCATCTGATGCTGCTATCATCTAAATCTTTAGCACAACAAAAATACAATGAGGTCCTAATGAGTTATTTCAGCTATCATTTTGATTACATATATTAACAGGTGTTTTAGGAAATTTAAAAATATCCTTTCTGTTTAAGAAAAGTTGTCCAACTTCTTTCTCCATCTATCAAAATACTAAAGTGACTCCTCAGGACGCTGGAGGAAGACCTTGACATTCTCAGTAATGGTAGCTGTTTTCTTAAGCACAGGACAGCCACCCAGCTTCCCTGTAAAGGAGTGCCAGGCATTTCTTGATTTTGAGTTGGGTCTGTTGTTTTGCATCCTCATGTTAACATCAGTCCACAGATCAAGACATAAATCCTATAGAGTGGCCGTCTTTGTATTTTCTAGAATCCAGCTGGGTTTGGTGCCAGACCAGAAGGTTTTGTGTATTCGAAGTCATTTCTCACAGGAAAGACCAGGGTTCTGAGGCAATATTGGGATTGGAGTGAGGGCTTTGAGGGCTCATCAAGTGTGCTGGCAATACCCGGAACAGATATTTCTTGGCGTGGATCCACCTATGTTACCCAATACAGTAGCCACTGGCCATGAAATGTGGCAAGACAAATTGAGATGTGCTGCAAGTATAAAATACAGACTGGATTTTGAAGATTGGGGGAATAAAAGGTAAAATATCTCACTAACAATGTTTTATACTGACTACACATTGAAAATAATTTTGTGATGTACTGGGTTAAACAAAATATATTAATAAAATTAATTTTATCTGTTTCTTTTAACCTTTTTTATGTGATCACTAGAAAATTTAAAACTACATATGTAATTTGCATTACATGTTTGTTAGTGCTAAGTTAGGGGGCTTCCTATTCATTAGCTCTTTCAGTCATTGACTTGACAACTATTTATGAGGAGATTACTATGTGTCAGGCATTGAGCTGGGTCCAGGAGGCATCATGACAAATGAGACACAGTCCCAGCCTTTAAGGAGCTTTCATTTTAGTGCAAGAGGAAGATGAGAAGTACTGAGACAGGTATTCACAGGGTGTTTTGTGAGTATCTAGGAGAGGAGAGCCCGCTGCACTGGCTGTGTGGGGTGTGATGATGGAGGCTGAGGCAAGAAAGGGTTCCCGGAGTAGGTGAAGTATAAACTGAGTGCTGAAAATTGGCAGGAATTAACCAGATCAGGAGAAAAAGGGATACGAGAGAAAGGTGTTGCAGGCGTGGAGAACGGCATGTATAAGACTGGGAGGCAGAGAGCGCAGCTCCCTGTAGGAGGACCATGTAGTCCTGCTGGAGTGTGGGGGTGAACTGAGGGACTGTGGAGGTGGCAGGCAGGTCTAGATTGCAAGGAGCCCCTCTTCTAGGTGTTTCCTGCTTCTGACTTTGGGTGATGCCTCATGAGCATTCCAGGCCACTCTTGCCTGGTCTGATGCTGCCCCCCGATACCAGGCTGGAGGTTGCTTTGGGGAGCCAAAGAGAAAAGTGAACTTAGCTGGACCCTAACTGCCCCACCTGTGTAGCCAGGACCTCCATCTGTTGGGAAGGTACATTTCTTGAACATTTCGGCCACCAGCATACTTTTGGCAATTAATGCCTTTTAACAAACAAGTTTTCAATTACGGTAAGATCATTGTCTATCCATATTGGTAATATACTTAAGGCCTAAAGTTACCATCCAAATGGAATTTTCTACCTGTACAAAGAATTCTGTGTTTGACTAAGGCATAGCAATAAATTCTAGAGTCAGAAGTTTTTGTTCAACTATTTAATGAGTGACTTTAAACAAGGTAATTAACATGCAAGGGCCTCTGTTCATTTTTTAATAAGAGTTTTCAACTCAGTGATCTCTAGTTTTCTTTTAGTTTTAACTTTCACAGAGTCTGGTAAATGGTGTGCACACTAATAAATAATTATCTAACTAGGAAAAGGCCAGATACAATACCAAGAAGGCAAAAATGGGATTTCATTCAGTTTAATGGTCCAAGTCAGAGAACCAATTATATATTTTGCAATTATTATTCAAAGTATCATATTTTATTGAATTACGCTGTGTGACGCATCTAATTAAAAAAAAACAAAATTGGCAAATGAAAACAATAAGCACCCTTTGGACAGATTTTCCGTGGTAGTAATTTTTAAATCTCCCAAATATGATTAACTATAGTCGAAACTTAAAAAGTACAGGTATGCTTGGGCAACATAGTGAGACCTTGTCTCTATTAAAACAAAACAAAACAAAGCAGATTAGCTGGGTATGGAGGTGCATTCCTATAGTCCTAGCTACTTGGCAGGCTTGAACCCAGGAGTTCAAGGCTGCAGTGAGCTAGGATTGGGCCTCTGCGCTCCAGCCTGGGCCACAGAGGAAGACCCTTTTTCTTAAAAAACAAAACAAAACAAGCAGTCTCTTCAATTCAATTCAATTGTTTTATTGTATTTTGCTTTATAGCAATTCAAAGATACTGCATCTTTTACAAATTAAAGGTTTGTGGCAACACTGCATCTAGCAAATCAATCAGCACCATTTTCCCAACAGCATGTGCTGACTTTGTATCTTCGTGTCGTGTTTTGGTAATTCTCATAATTCTTCAAACTTTTTATTATTATTAGATCTGTAATGGTGATCTGTGATTAATGACTTGATATTACTACTGCAATTGTTTGGAGGTGCCATGAACTGCACCCAAATAAGACAGTGAACTTAATCAGTAAGCGTTGCATGTGTTCTGCCTGCTCCACCAACCAGCTGTTCCTCAGTCTCCCTCCCTCTCCTCAGGCCTCCTATTCCCTGAAACACAACAATATTGAAATTAGGCCAACTGATAACCCTACAATGGTCTCTAAGTGTTCAAGTAAAAGGAAGAGTCACATGTCTAAATAAAAAACGAGAAATGATGAAGCTTAGTGAGGGAGGCATGTTGATGGCCGAACCAGGTGGAAAGCCTTTTGCACAAGTTATCTAAATTGTGAATGCAAAGGAAAAGATTTTGAAGAAAATTAAAAGTGCGACTCCAGTGAACACACAAATAACAAGAAAGCAGAACAGTCTTATTGCTGATATGGAGAAAGTTTGAGTGGTCTGGATGGAAGATCAAACCAGTCACAACATTTCCTTAAGCCAAAGCCTAATCCAAAGCAGGGCCCTAACTCTCTTCAACTCTATGAAGGCTGAGAGGGGTGAGGTAGCTGTAGAAGAAAAGTTTGAAGCTAGCACAGGTTGTTGGTTCATGAGGTTTGAGGAAAGAAACCATCTCCGTAACATAAAAGTGCAAGGTAAAGGAGCAAGTGCTGATGGAGAAGCTGCAGCAAGTTATCCAGAAGATCTAGCTAAGATCTATTTCTTCAATAAAGGTGGTTACACTAAACAGATTTTCAATGTAGATAAAACAGCTTTCTATTAGAAGCAGATACCATCCAGGACTTTGATAGCTAGAGAGAAGTCACTGCCTGGCTTCAAGGGACAGGCTGACTCTCTTGTTAGGAGCTAAGGCAGCTGGTGATTTTAAGTGGAAGTCAGTGCTCATTTATAACTCTGAAAATTATAGGACCCTTAGGAATTATGTTGACTCTACTCTGCCTGTGCTCTGTCAATGAAAAACGAAGCCTGAATAAAAGCACATCTACTTACAGCATGGTTTACTGAATATCTTAAGCTCCCTGTTGAGATATACTACTCAGAAAAAAAGATTCCTTTCAAAATATTACTGCTCGTTGACAATGCACCTAGTCACCCAGGAGCACTGATGGAGATATACAAAGGAGAGATTAATGTCGTTTTCATGTCTGCTAACATAACATCCATTCTGTAGCCCATGGATCAAGTAGTAATTTTGACTTTGGAGTCTTATGATTTAAGAAATCTATTTCATAATGCGATAGCAGCCATAGATTATGTGATTCCTCTGATGGACCTGGGCAAAGCAAACTGAAAATATTCTAGAAAAGATTCACCATTTAGATGCCATTAAGAACATTTATGATTCATGAGAGGAGGTGAAAATTATCAACATTAATAGGAGTTTGGAGGAAGGTGATTCTGACCCTCATAAATGACTTTCAGGGGCTCAAGACATCAAGACATCAGTAGAGGAAGCAATTGCCGATGTAGTGGAAATAGCAAGAGAACTAGAATTAGAAGTGGAGCCTGAAGACGTGACTGAATTGCTGCAAGCTCATGAGAAAACTTTAACAGATGTGGAGTTGTTTCTTATAAATGAGCAATAAAGTGGTTTCTTGAGATGAAATCTACTCCTAGGGAAGATGCTGTGATCCTTGCTGAAACAATAACAAAAGTTTTAGAATATGACATAAACTTAGTGATAAAGCAGCAGCAGGGTATGAGAGAGCTGACACCAATTTTGAAAGAAGTCCTACTGTGGGTAAAATGCCATCAAACAGCCTTGCATACTACAGAGAAACCTTTCACAAAAGGAAGAGTCAATCAATGTGGCAAAATTCATATCTGTCTTAATTTAAGAAATTGTGGCCGGGTGTGGTGGTGTGCACCTGTAATCCCAGTACTTTGGGAAGCCAAGGCCGGCTTGAACCCGTGAGCTCCAGGTTACAGTGGGCTATAATGGTGCCAGCCTGGGCAACAGTGTAAGACTCTGTAGAAAGAAAAGAAAGAGAGAGAGAGAGAGAGAGAGACAGAGAGAGAAGGGGAGGGGAGAAGAGGGGAGTGGAGGGGAGGAGAGGGGAGGGGAGGGGAGAAAGAAAGGGAGAGAGAGGGAGAATGAAAGAGAGAAAGAGGGAGAGGGAGAGAAAGAGAAAGAAGGAAGAAAGGGCAGAAGGGAGGGAGGGAGAAAGGAAGGAAGGAAGGAAGGAAGGAAGGAAGGAAGGAAGGAAAAAGAAAAGGAAAGAAAGAAAAGAGAAAGAGAAATTGCCACAGTCACTCCAACCTTCAGCAACCACTACCCTGATCAGTCAGCAACCATCAACATTGAGGCAAGACCCTCCATAGCAAAATATTATGACTCGCTAAAGGTTCAGATGAACATTAGCATTTTTTAGCAATGAAGCATTTTTAATTAAGGAATGTACTTTTTTTAGACATCATGCTATTGCACACTTAATAAACTACTGTATATTGTAAGCATAACTTTTAATTCACTGGGAAACCAAAGCATTCATGTGACTTGCTTTATTGTAATGGTCTGGAACTGAGCCCTCAATATCTTTGAGGGTATCTCTGGACTATATTGCAATAAAGGGTATTATAAAAATATGAAATAAGCTAACAAAACTAGCACAGTTCTGACACGATACATTTTCCAGTAGCTTTGGAGCATTTTCTAGCAGCCATCACAGAGGATTTGTGTGGAATGTTCTAGATTCTACTGTGGAATATAGAGCACTGTACTGGGAAATACTGAAACAGCATAGTAGAAAGCAGCAATTCTCAAACTTTTTGGTCTTAGGATGCCTTTACTTTGGTAGAAGTTATTGAAGACCCCCTAAAAGCTGTCATGGGTTATATCTGTCAATATTTATCCTCTAAGAAATTGAAACTGAGAAAACATAATATTTATTTTAAAATTCATTTAAAAATAAACAGTTACATGTCATGATACACAATATACTGTAATGGAAATGCCTATATTTTTTAAAACAAAAGATTTAGCGAAAAGTGTGGCATTGTTTTACATTTCTGCAAATCTCTTTAATGTCCATCTTAAGGGGCGACAGCTAGATTCTCATACCACTTCTGCGTTCAACCTGTTGTCATATCACGTGTCATGTGACCTCTGGAAAACTCCACTCTACAACTATGGGAGAATGAGAGTCAAAGAGACAAATAATGCCTTAGTATCATTGTGAAAACAGTTTTGACTCACAGACTCCCTGGGTAGTTTTTTTTAGGAACCCCAGGGGACCCTGTACCACACTGTGAGAACTTCTGGAATACAGATCAGCTAAAAATAATTTGTACTCTGTGGAAAACAGAGTTTCAATGCAGGAGTTTATCAATAAGTATGAAATAGTGACAATTCTGCAGAGTAATAAAGAGTTGGGCACAGCTTTGAAGGGTGACAATTGCCTAGGGAGCAGCTGACATTAGAAACAAGGTAGCTGATATGTGCAACACCCGTTATCAGGGGCCCAGAAAGCATTTTCTTGGAGGCTGGGCTGTCAAAGAAGCACAGTATAGAGAAGGAGGCGCTGATTTGGGAGGGACTTCAGGCCATTTGGAGTTTGCATGAGATAGGAGACAGTTTGCAGAGCTGAGAGAGGTTCTGGAAGGTTCCTGATACCCCACTGGAGACATTATCCAATCCATTGCTTTTCACACTTTCTACAAGGAGCAGAACCCCTTTTTCACAAGAATCCAACACAAAGCCCTAATATATACAGTACAGAGCAGTGTGTTGCTTTGGATGAAGTAGGGAAGAGGTCCATGTGGCCTGGCTTACTGAAGCATGAACTCAGATCCCTAGGCTCCCAGGAAGAGTGGAGGAAAACCACTGATCTAACTGCAAACAATCAGCAGAGCAGCGATAAATACTCTCTAAGGATCCCTCTCCTAGGCCTATGTGTCGGGGAATGGAGGATATGAAGGGAGATACCTGCATGAGGCGACCTCATAATTAAAGGCTCTGTCTAGACCTGTGGCTGTGGGATAAGACCTGGGGGAGGACAGGATGGTAACATGAATGTGAGGGCAACAGAGAGACAAGACTCAGGCCTGTGGCTCAGATTTTCAGTCTTGGACCTTGGATTGGCCATTGGCCACAGGAGGACATTTAAAAAGCATGAAGAATGAATAACAACATTAATTGAGCATTTATCATATGCAAGCCATTCAGTAAAGCACTTTCTACAAATGGTCTTGTTTCATCCTCATGAAACCTCTATGGGATTTTATGACTTTCCACATTTTATGGAAACAGATTTCAAGAAATTAAGTAACTGGAGCAAAGGGGCATAGGTCTCAGTGGTGGAGCCAGGCTTTCTGAAATTCTCAATGTAAAGCTAGTTATATAAACTCTTTCCGACTTTAAATAAACTTGAAAAGCATTATCAAAGACATCACAAGAATGCTTTCAAAATATTTTGGCTACTGCGGTAGTTACTATCAATGGCCTAGCCGCTGGCCATTCTCCTTTCTTTCTTGCTAACAGAACCCCATTTATATTCAGATATCTGGTGGCTGTGTGTACCAAGAAAGGTTAGATCCCTCCCTACCCCCAGTGGGTCAACCTTGACTGGTATAAGCACAGCATGGTTATTCCATCCCCTACCAGAAATGAGCACACAAGGCAATTCTGGTCAGTGAGAGAGAAAGGCAAGTTTACTGGGAGACTATTATTATATGTGACTACTGGTAAACGGATGCATGGGAAGAAACAGCATCTTCTCTGACTTCATGAAGTCATAACTACATGTGGTACCCGGATTATTGGCAGCCACCTTGTGAGCACGAGGGGAGTCGATCTGAGAAGGCAGAACTGAAAGGAGGCAATGCTTCTGTTGTTAGGTTGCCAAATTAGTGAATCCTGGAACAGCCCTATCTCTGTACTTCATAAGTGAATGCATTATTTTATTATTTTATTTTATTTTATTTTATTTTATTTTATTTTTGAGACAGAGTCTCACTTGTCGCCCAGGCTGGAGTACAGTGGTCTCAGCTCACTGCAACCTCTGCCTCCTGGGTTCAAGCAGTTCTGCCTCAGCTACCTGAGTAGCTGGGGTTACAGGCATGTGGCAACACACCAGGCTCATTTTTTTTTTTTTTTTCATTTTTAGTAGAGATGGGGTTTCACCGTGTTGGCGAAGCTGGTCTCGAACTCCTGATCTCAAATGATCTGCCTGCCTTGGCTACCCAAAATGCTGGGATTACAGGCATGAGCCACTGTGCCTGGCTGTGAATGCATTTTTCTTATTTATTAGAAATGTATTAGACCATTTCTGAGTCTCTTATTATTAGTGGCCCAAAGCATCCTAAGCTAATTGTGACTTATATTGCTCTATCTATTTAGAAAGGTAGCTGATCAAGCAATACCTTAAAACATATGGTTGTTTTCTTTTAGCAAGGCTTCTCTTAAAAAATATAAACTTAGCCAGGCCTTTTCCCCTTGTCTGGTACAGTTTAACCTGCTGAAAAATGAATAGCTATTTGCAGAACAATGTTAAAAGGTTACATGATGCACCGGCAAATATTCAATTATTTAGGCTATTGTTTATGTTCCATTATGGGTGAAAACTGCCTACATGCATTTTTGGTTTTTCTAACTCCAGAAATCTGAATGTATTATACACATGAAGTATAACATTTTATCTTGTGTTCACAAGATTCTGGCTAGGTCCCACATTGTAGCTCTTACAGGGACTAATTTTAAGTAAAAACTAAATTTTTTTCTAAAGGTTTCCATGTCTAATAGTCCTGATGGTAAACCCCAAATCATGGCTGCTTTGTTTGACACCCAAGGAATGCTTATTACTAATATGCACTAAGGGGAATATGAAGATCAGTGGTTCCGATTAGATAATGTATATGAAAATCACTGATTTTTTTTTTTTTTTCAATTGAGTCAGGGTCTTGCTCTGTTGCTCAGGCTGGAGTGCAGTGGTGCAATTATAGCTTCAGTTCCTGCCCTCAAGCCTTTCTCCTGCCTCAGCCTCCCACACAGCTGAAACTACAAGTGCATACCACTACACCAGCTAATTATTATGATTTTTTCCCTAGAGACAGGGTCTCACCTTGTTGTCCAGGCTGATCTCAAACTCCTGGCTCCAAGCAGTCCTCCTGCCTTGGCCTACCAAAATGTTGGGATTACAGGCATGTGCCACCATGCAGGGCCTGAAAATACTTCAAATAACGAAATTATTTTCAATCTTCTTTACCCATCTTTTAAGGATACTTTCATCCTTTCAGGAAGGGTTGTTGAAGATACAAGGTAAAGCATGTTGCTCTGCTCAAGGCCTCCCAACTAATACTAATAATAACAATAACAATAACAACAACAATAATAATAATAATAAAAGACCCTGAGCTGGGATTGAACCGCAAGTCCATCTTACTACAGAGCCACATCCCAAATTCTGTTCAAGGTGCAGGGATTTCCCCAAGGCCTTCACCATGGCCACCTTCCTGCAGAAATTGCAATACGTAGTAAACTGCTCAAAAAGTGTGCAAAAGGAGAGGGTGGAAGCAACAGACCTCCGTACTCTACATACCTAGAGTAAGCTGTACAAATTCTCTAGTTACCCTTAAGTCCTGCCTAAGGCAATCAAATAAAAATCTGGGGACACTAAATTATCTAATTCAAACCACCAAACTTTATATTCCTCTTAGCTTGTATAATAAATAAATTAGCACTCCTGGCGCGTCAAACAAACCAGCCATGATTTGGAGTTTACCATCAGGACTGTTAGACATGGAAACATTTTTTTTACAAATCAGTTTTTGTGTAAAATTAGTCCCGGTAAGAGACACAATGTGGGGCCTAGCCGGAATCTATTGAACACATGATACAATACTATTTTTAACATTAGAGCATAAATCATGCACTGTAGCTACTGTGGAAGTAACTATAACTACTAGTTACTTTGTTAATCTAGTAACAACTTCTGACACCTGGGCATATTCATGAAAGTCTTTACCATGTGTAATAATGGCTCATACAGAGCTTCATCACTACTGATTATGAGAATTAAGGTCTCAGTCCCCATCTCTTAAGAGTTGAGTTGTCTAATTCTTAAAACCCATCCTTGAAAAAAATCCCTTTAATACAAAAAGTTAGAAACAGTTTTTTTCTTTACCAGAAAAATAATTTAAGTAATCTTTCAAATTATCTAGTTCTTCTGCAGTGAAGTATAAGAAGATGACAGTGAAATGGCAACATATGCTTTGCTGAGAAAATCAGGAAAAAGAGGAAAACCTCAAAATTCTGCAGTCGCCTTGGGATTGTTCATTTATGACAGTTCCACGACTCCGATCACCAAGCTGTGGGCTCTGTGCCCATCACTCCATGTCCGCCAATCTCTAGTTCTCCCCCCAGCATCTGTTCAGGGGTTTCTGCCTTGCATGCATACTCACCTCTATTCAGCCCAGCCTAGTAAACCATCGCTGTCGATGCTGATGGCCCATCCAACATGAGCCCCATATGTTCTTGCCCTTCTCTACTCCAAAGATCTTGACTTCTATCCAGTTCAGCAACCCAACCCCATGATCACATCCTTTATTTTGTCTTCAGTGGGAAGTGCTCCAGCTCTGAAAGCTTAAGCATTATAATCCCCTTTGCTTGGTAACCTCCCATTTTCTACCTTTCTTATGTCCCTGGAAGCAGCTAATCTAATGGGGAAATGGGGGCAAGCTTTAGAAGCAGAGATCTGGGTTTAAATATTGGCTCTGCCACTTGCTGGCTGTGTGACCTCAGGTAAATTATGTTTCTGAGCCTTATATTCTTTGTCTGTGACAGAGGATTTTGCAGGATGGTAAGGTGAGCTGCATATGACTGAAAGCACCTGGCAACACAGTTGATGCTCAATGAAGCTAATTTCTCCCCTTCCCTCCCTCTTCCTCACATCTATTAACTTTATTGTTCAATCTCAAAGAGAACGCTGGTCTCTCCAGTCTCTCGTCCCCCTCTGGGCTTCAAGGTCAGTCATTTCATTTCTCTGATGTTATACCACATGGCTCAGGTTAACACCAAGCCTGGAACAATGCACCACTTCCATGCTTCACTCTTGCTCTTGGACTGCCCAGAGCATTTAGCTTGGCCACGGAGGCCCTGTACATTTCTGTTTTTGAAGCTTCTCATAAGGAAGGAGGAGGAGGAGGAGGAAGACAAGGAGGAGGAGTAGGACGAGGAAGAAGAGAAGGGAGGGAGAAGCACTCAAAACAGGATTATAAAAATAGTGGAATATTTTGTTTAGAGGAAATACTCCAACCCCATCCTTGATGCCTTCACTTATGTGGAAGAAGAAATCACATTAGCATAACAAGTGGCATCATTTACCATCTTGGTGAGCTTGAAGGAGCTGGGCTTGGACAGCTCCTCTTCTGCCCTCCAGGCATTTCTCTGTGCTCTTCTGCTCCATAGTCTAGAAGGGTTGCTCCTTCCTCCTCCTGCTAGGGAAGGCCTAGGTCAAGAGCTGCCAGTGACTGGAGTGGAAGTTAGCCTAAATCAGTAGAGTATTAGGAAGACCACTTGTCTGTAAATGTATACTGCATTCTGTAATATAAGCTTATTTAGTAATAACGGTAAACTTTTGGCATTTGTGCACAGACTTATTTCTTAATTGATGTCTAGAAGTCAGGTGGAGGAGAGAAGGATTTTTATTGGGTCTCCTTAAAATCCTAAAGTTTATCTTTAACAAATTAAGTCTTTTAAAGTTAAGAATATAGTGCACCTAGAATTATGCTGTTCCTATGACAGAGAAGTTAAGACAAAAATCACAGAAGACCCTAGGTGAGGGGATCCGGGTAACTGCAGCACAAATGCATTGCAATCAGAGAGTATCTGCTCCTTTCAAGCCTGTTACTGGATCTGCAGGCCCCCATGATGGCTAACTTTATGTCAACTCAGCTAGGCTGCGGTGCCCAAATGTCTGGTCAACCAACAGTCTAGACGCTGCTGAGAAGGTATTTTGGAATGAGATTAACATTTAAATCAGTGAAGCAGATGACCCTCCATCATGTGAGTGGACCTCATCCAGTCAGTGAAGGCCTTTAGAGAAAAGATTGAGGCCCCCAGGAAGCAGTAGTTCTATCTCCAGGCTGTTTTTGGACTCTGGGCTGCAACATCAACTTTTGCTGGAACTTCCAGCCCACCCGCCAGACCTGCAGATTTGGGACTTAGCAGCCCTCACAATCATGTGAGCCAATCCCTTAGAATAAATCTCTTTCTCTCCATTGTCCTCTCCCCCATCTCCTCCCCTCTCCCTCTTCCACTTTTCCTCTCCCCGCTCTTCTGCTCTTTATCTCTCTCCTCTTCATCTAATTGGTTCTGTATCTCTGGAGAACCCTGACTCATACACACCCTTATCCTCAATGTATAACTCTACTTAGACATTAAGTTGAAAGTCTAAATTTAGGGCTTTGATGAATGATGTCAGGCCTGGCACAAGAGGCTTTCTCATTACCTCCTACCCCATTCTTGTGATAGGTCCTGAGCATCATTATACATTTCTTATTTCCAATTTACCTCAGCCCTCGGTTTCCTTAGGATTCCTTCATTCTTCTCTGATATGGCAGAAGCCACAAGTGTATCTCTAATAACCTGTCTCCATTCTTCAGTAGAAACAGAATCCCAATTTTTAGGTGAACATTTGGCCCTCTAAATAAAGATCACATTTTCTAGTTTCCCTTGCAGTTAGGCTTTGGCATGTGACTATGTTCTGGTCAATGGATGCTAGAGGGAGGGGCCTGCATAGCTCGTAGGCAATGTCTTTCCTTCCTCCTTCTTGCTGGCAGGATGGAGGGGCTGGACTGCCACAAAGTGACTTTGGGATAAGAAGCCACACACAGAGGGGCAATCACAGAGAAGTGCCTAGGTGCCCCGCACTGTGCCACCACCACCTACCTGAGGCTCATCACTGCTGGACTTCTTGGGCTTCCATTTACTTTTAAGTAGACCCTCTTAAAGTTCTAAGTTTTGTATTGAAGAAGGCAAAGCTTTAACATTAGAAATGTTTGGCTGAGTACATTGGCTCATGTCTGTAATCCCAGCACTTTGGAAGTCCAAGGTAGGAGGACTGCTTGAGACCATGAGTTCAAGACCAGTCTGGGCAACATAGCAAGATCCTATCTCTACAAAAAATAATTTTAAAAAGTTAGCCAGGTGTGGTAGTATGCACCTGTAGTCCCAGCTACTCAGGAGGCTGAGGAGGTGGGAGGATCACTTGAGCCCAAGAGTTGAAGGCTTTAGTGAACCATGATTACACTATTGCACTCCAGCTGGGTGATAGTGTGAGACTTTGTCTCAAAAGAAAAATTAAAAATAACTAAAAATAAAGTAATGTAATCCTAATTGTAATGGACTGAATGTTTGTATCTGCCACAGATTCATGTGTTGAAGCCCTAAGTCGCCTGTGATAATATTTGGAGATGGGGTCTTTGGAAGGTAACTAGGGTTAGGTAAGGTCATGAGGGTGAGACCTTCAAGATGGGATTAGTGCCCTTATAGGAAGATATACCAGAAAGCTCTCTCTCTCTCTTCTTTCTTCTTTTTGTGTGCACAAAGAAGAGGTCATTTGAACACATAGTAAAAAAAGGTGACCATCTACAAGACAGAAAGAGAGCTCTCACCAGAAAGTGAACCCTGTAGGACCTTACTCTTGGACTTTCCAGCCTCTAGAACTGTGAGAAAATAAATTTCCGTTGTTTAAGTCACCCAGTCTGTGATACTTTGTTATGGCAGCCCGAGGGGACTTAATTCTAATTAAACACTAATTCTGACTCATGTGTACCTGGCAAGGGATTTCTGGTGAGGGAGTTTAGTGGTTAAACAACTGATGCTTTGAATTCCAATAGATTTGCATTTGGACTCTACATTACCAACAAGAGTTGGGTAATCTTGACTAAGCTGGTTTACCACCTTAAGTATCAGGTTCTTCTTCTGAAAAATGGAGATAATATTCAATTTACAAGGTTTTTGTGAGGATTAAATCAATGTGCTGAGCACATAGTAATAGTTTACTAAATGACAGGTAGCCATTGCTACTGTTGTTAAGAATGTTACTACAATCTATAATGTTTGTTTTAAACATTCTTCTCTCTTCAAGTCTTGAGTTCCATCTCTGTTAATCTAAGACATGTTAGTTGGAATTGCTGATGAAAGAGTTCTTAAAATCACAAATGACTCTTTGATTTCCTCTTTCTCATCCACTTTCCTTCTTGAAAAATTTGGTTGTAACATCACTAGAGCAGAGCCAAGTTGTCATCTGGGCCTGCTTTGGGGAAGCTGCAGTGACCCTGAGAAGGCACTGGAGTCTCAGTGGGTAAAGAGAATATATGTGTAGGAAGGCTGCTTGTTGTAGGAATAGGAGTCCCATGGGTGAGGAGGACTTCCATGTGGGAGGGGAAGACTGGCTCAGGTCACTGGAGCCCAGGCAAGTTGAGGAGAGTACCCCCAAAGAGGGGATACTGAGATGAAAGTTAGAGCCTGGGGTGAAAGCACAAGGGCACCCCATAAAGGAGTGGCCTGGTGTGGGCTGCTGGGGCCTGAGCAAGGTGATGATGACGTGCACATGGGAGGAAGGAACCAACTTGAGGTGTGGAGACTGAGAGGAGGGCATTGGGCAGGGAAGAGCAGCACTGGCAATATTGATTACATACAGAGGACTGATCAGATAATATCCTGTATCATATAGGGTGGGAGACAACTACCCTGTGATGAGCGACTGGAATTGGAGGTATTGGTATGACCTGAAGTTTTGCAAGATAAGCAGATATAAAAACAAATGGGTATTTTTTGGAAACAAAAGGTGCCAATGACTATGTGTATGTACATATATACTTCCTAACTCTTTCCACTGAGAGAATCTGGGAGGAACAACACACCAGTAGCAAATGAACATACCTAGTACTGAGGTCTTGGTTGGTTTTTGTTTTGTTTTGTTTTGTTTTGTTTTGTTTGGAATGTTGCTCTGTCACCCAGGCTGGAGTGCAATGGCACCGTCTTGGCTCACTGCAACCTCCACCTCCCTGGTTCAAGCAATTCTCCTGCCTCAGCCTCCCAAGTAGCCGGGATTACAGGGGCCTGCTGCCACATCCAACTAATTTTTGTATTTTTAGTAGAGACAGGGTTTCATCATGTTAGCCAGGCTGGTCTCGAACTCCTGACCTCGAGAGATCTGCCTACCTTGGCCTCCCAAAGTGCTGAGATTACAGGTGTGAGCCACCTCACCTGGCCCTTGGCTTCTAGATACTACTGCTCAGTGCAAGAAACCAGGACTTCTTGGAGAAATGATGGGTTCCAAGGCTGATTCTAAGACACTGTATTCATTGACAATCACTCCCCATTCTGCCTTCCCCTCAACTCCTAGCAACCACTACTCAATCAGCTTGCTGTCTCTATGAATCCTGTACCTATTCTGGACATTTCATGTAGATGGAATCATAGAATATATGACCTTTGTGTTTGGCTTCTTGAAGTTAGCATGTTTACAAGGTTCATCCATATTGTTGCATGTATCAGAACTTCATTTGTTTTCATGGCTGAATAATATTCCATGTAGGGATGTACTCCCTTCTGTTATCCAGTCATTAGCTGATGGACACTTACATTGTTTTCACTGTTAAGACTATTATAAATGATGCTAGAATGAACATTCATGTATAAGCTTTTGTATGGATATATATTTTCAATTCTCTCTTTTTACACACACACACACATCTGTTTTTGATTTTCTAGGAGTACAAATGCGGGGTCTTATGGTAGTACTATGTTTAACTTTTTTGAGGAACTTCAAAATTGTTTCCAAAGCAGCTTCACAAGTTTACATTCACATCAGCAGTGTTTGAGAATTCCTATTTCTCCACATCCTCACCAACACTTGTTATTGTCTGTGTTTTAAATTATATAGCTATCCTAAGTGGGTGTGAGTATCTCATTGTAGTTTTGATTTGCATTTCCCAAATGACTAATAAGATTGAGCATCTTTATATGTGCTGATTGCCCATTCATATATATTCTTTGGAGAAATCTCTCTTTAAATTATTTGCCCAGTTTAAATAGGTTTATTTGTTTTTATTGTTGAGTTGTGAGGGTTCTTTATATATTCTGGATGCAAATCTCTTATCAGATTATGACTTGTAAATATTTTTTCCTATTCTGTGGGCTGTCTTTTCACTTTCTTCATGATATCTTTTGTAGCAAGAACGTTTTTAATTTTGATAAAGTCCAAATTGTCTATTTTTTCTTTTGTTACTTGTGTTTTGGTATCACATCTAAGATACTATTGACAAAAACAAGATCACAAAGATTTAGTTCAATATTTTCTTCTAAGAGTTTTACTATCTTAGCTCTTAGAATTAGTTATGAGTTTTTTTTGTATGTGATAATTTTATAAATGGTACAACGTATGATGGCTTTTATTTCATTTTTGTCACATTCTTCTACATGTAGATATCCAGTTGTTCCAGCAAAAGTTGTTGAAGACTATCCTTCTCCATTAAATTTTTTGGTGCTCTTTTAGAAATTCAATTGACCATAAATGTAAAGGCATACTTCTGGACTCTCAGTTCCATTCTATTAATCTATACAACTATCCTTATGTCAGCATCATATCTATATATCTATCTTTATGATTACTGGAGCCTTTATTAAGTTCTGAAATTGAGGGAAGTGTGAGTATTCCAACTTTGTTCTTCCTTTTCAAGATTGTATGCAACAAACACAGCCATGATTCTGCATTGAATCTGCAGATCAACTTGGGGAGCACTGCCATCTTAACAATACTGTGTCTTCCAATCCATAAACATAGTATGCCTTTCCAGTTCTTTAGGTCTTCAATTTTCTTCAACATAATTTGTAGTTTTCAGTTTACAAATGTTGCATTTCCTTTATTAACTTTATTCTTAGATTTTTTGCTGCAATTGTAAATGGAAATGTTTACTTAATTTTATTATTGTATTGTTCATTATTAGTGTATACAACTGATTTTTAGTATTGATCTTGTATCATGCAACCTTGCAGAACTCGCTTGTTTAGATCATTTTTGGTGGATTTCTTAGTACTTTATATAATAAAAATTTATGTCACCTGAGGATAGTTTTACTTCTTCCTTTCTCATATTTATGCCTTTATTTCAATTTCTTGCCTAATTGCCTTTACCAGAACCTCCAGCTACACTTCTATGATGAATGGAAGTGATGAGAACAGACATTCTTCTTTTGTTACTGACTTTAGGAGAAAGTGTCTAGTCTTTCACAATTAAGTATGATGTTAGTTGTGGGGTTTTCATAAATGTCTTTTCATTGGGTTGAGGAAGTTGTTTTGTGTTTTTATCATGAAAGGGTGTTGAATTTTGCCAACTGATTTTTCTGTGTCAATTGAAATGTTTGTGAGTTTTGTCCTTTATTCTATTAGTATGATATATGACATGATTGATTTTCAAGTTAAACCAACCTTGCCTTCTTGGGATACATCTCATTTGATCATGGTTTCATATTTTTCTGGGTTCCATTTGTATTCTGTCGAAAATTTTTACATCTATATTTATAAGAAATGTGGGTATAGTTTTCCTGTCTTGTGAGGGATTTATCTGATTTTTTTTATCAGAGTAATACTGACTTCATAGAATAAGCTTGGAATTGTTCTCTCCTCTTTCATTTTTTTGAAAATATTTAATTATTTATGCTTAGGCGCAACAAGCAAATGGTATAAAATACCAAAGATTCAAAAGTGTTTTTAGTATCAGATTAAGTCATCCAGGCCCCTCTTCCAGAGTCTCATCACACAATTCCTCTCTCCAGAGGTAAAGGTCTTTATCTGTTTCTTCCACAGGCATCAGGAACTTATCAACTACATGATAGATCTCATAAATTCCCCTTGGAGACCTGTTCCTCCTCCTGGGTTAATAACATCATGATCCACATAAACTTAAGTTCTCCTTACACAGCTGTATCAGTTCAGCATAGGCTCACCTGTGAATAACAAAGATCCTAAAGAACAAAGGGCCTAAATGTGAGAGAATAATAGTTTATTTCTCTTTCATTTGATACTACAAAGCAACAGTAACCAAAACAGCATGGTAGTGGTACAAAAACAGGCACATAGACCAATGGAACAGAATGGAGAGCTGAGAAATAAGGCCACACATCTACAACCATCTGATCTTCGACAAGGCTGACAAAAACATGCAATGGGGAAAAGACTCCTATTCCATAAATGGTGCTGGGATAACTGGCTAGTCATGTGCAGAAGATTGAAGCTGACCCCCTTCCATATAGCATATACAAAAACCAACTCAAGATAGATTAAAGACTTAAATGTAGGCTAAGCCCAGTGGCTCACACCTGTAATCCCAGCATTTTGGGAGGCTGAGGCAGGTGGATTGCTTGAGTCCAGGAGTTTGAGATCAGCCTGGGCAACATGGTGAAACCTTGTCTCTACTAGAAATATAAAAAACTTGCCAGTCGTGGTGGTGCATACCTCTAGTCCCAGTTACTTGGGAGGCTGAGGTGGGAGAATCACCTGAGCCCAAGAGGTCGAGGCTGCAGTGAACCAAGATTGCCACACTGCAACTCCAGCCTGAGCAACTGGAGTGAGACCCTGTTTTTTTGAAAAAAAAGAGAGACAGAGAGCCTTAAATGTAGGCCAGGCACTGTGACTTGCGCCTGTAATTCCAGCACTTTGGGAGGCCGAGGTGGGTGGATCACCTGAGGCCAGGAGTTCAAGACCAGTCTGGCCAACATGATGAAACCCCATCTCAACTAAAAATACAAAAATTAGCCAGGTGTGGTGGCACGTGCCTCTAATCCCAGCTATTTGGCAGGCTGAGGCAGGAGGATCGCTTGAACCCAGAAGGCAGAGGGTGCAGTGAGCTGAGATTGCGCCACTGCACTCCAGCCTGAATGACAGAGTGAGACTGCGTCTCAAAAAAAGAAAATAAATAAATAAATACACCTATATAAAACTATAAAAACTATAAAAAACCCTAGGAGAAAACCTGGGCAATACCATCCGGTACATTGGAACAGATAAAGATTTCATGACAAAGACATCAAAAGTAATCACAATAAAAGCAAAAATTGACAAATGGGATCTAATTAAACTTAAGAGCTTCTGCACACACCAAAAAAAAAAAAAAAAGCTATCAATAGAGTAAACAGACAACCTACAGATTGGGAGAAAATATTTACAAACTATGCATCTGATAAAGGTCTAATATCCAGCATCTATAAGGAACTTAAACAAATTTACAAGAAACAAACAAACCACCCCCTTAGAAAGTGGGCAAAGGACATGAACAGACACTTTTCAAAAGAAGACATACATGTGGCCAACAAACATTTGAAAAAAAGCTCCATATCACTGATCATTAGAGAAATGCAAATCAAAACTACAATGAAATACCATCTCACACAGTCAGAATGGCCATTATTAAAAGGTCAAAAAAATAACATGCTGGTAAGGTTGTGGAGAAAAGGAAACACTTATACACTGTTGGTGAGAGTTTAAATTAGTTCACCATTGTGGAAAGCAGTATGGCAACTTCTCATAGAGCTAAAAGCAGAACTACCATTTGACCCAGCAATCCCATTACTGGGTATATACCCAGAGGAATATAAATCATTTTACCATAAAGACACATGCACACAAATGTTTACTGCAGGACTATTCACAATAGCAAGGACATAGAATCAACCTAAAAGCCTATCAGTGACAGATAGGATAAAGAAAATGTGGTACATGTACACCATGGAATACTATGCAGCCATAAAAAATGAGGTAATGTCTTGCAGGAACATGAATGGAGCTGGAGTCTATTATCCTTAGCAAACTAATACAGGAACAGAAAACCAAATACTGCATGTTCTCACTTACAAGTGGGAGATAAATGATGAGAACTCGTGAATACAAAGAAAGGAACAACAGACACTGGAGTCTATTTGAGGGTGAAGGGTGGGAGGAGGGACAGGAGCAGGAAAGATAACTCTTGGATACTGGGTTTAATACCTGGGTGATGAAATAATCTGTACAATAAATCCCTGTGAAACGAGTTTACCTGTATACCAAACCTTCACATATATCCCTGAACCTAAGATAAAAGTTTAAAAAAATTAAAGAAATTCAGGACGTAGGCCTGCAGTCCAGGGCTGACTTGATGACTTTATTACCTCTTTAGGAACTCAGGTTCCTTCTAGCTCACTACTCTGCCATCCTCACAGTATAGCCTTTATTCTCCTGTCCCCAAAACGGATTATTGTGTTCCAGGTAATAGGGTAGAAGAAGGAAAAAGAAATAGACAAAGGGCATGCCTCAGCTGTCTTTTAGTGAAGGTCCAGGAAATCACCACATGACACATCTGTTTCTGTTCCATTGATCAGGATGTACTCGTATAGTCTCACTTAGCTGCAAGGGAAGCTGGGAGATGTGGTCTTTATTTTAAGTCAACATGGGCTCACTAAAATTGAGGGTCTTATTATGAAAAAAGAAGAGAGACAACAAATTAGTTACAGACACACATTCGATCTGTCAATTTTGCCCCAACATTTCCCCAAATGTATCACCATATTTCCTTTGCCATTCCTCCCTTATACAAGTCCTTATAGCTTCTCACCTGAATTACTACAGTACTGTAGCTTCTTAACTGTGTGTGTGTTTTTTTTAATTCCAATCTCTTCCCTTCAGAAAAATTTTCATTATATCTTTTCTGAAATAAGTATGTAATCCCATCAAAGCTTCAATGGCTTTCCAATTGCCTCCAGAAAAAATTTCCAACTCCTACCTGTGGTTTCCAAGTTTCATTCTTGACCTGGCCCTAGACCACTGTTATAGCTGTAGCTTCTGTCTGTCTCTCTCTCTCTCTACTTGAACTTTTTGCTCAAGCCATACCTAAATCCTGTCCTCTCCACTCCCCCTAAATACACTATACACACACACACACACACACACATATATATACACAAACTTTTTTTTAACATCTTAGTAACTGTAGTAGATCGATTACAAAAATTGTTTACCCTTCTTTTTGCAATGTGACTTTTGTGAACCCAAAAGTGTCTGAGACAGGTCTTAATCAATTTAGAAAGTTTATTTTGCCAAGGTTAAGGACACGCCTGTGACACAGCCTTAAGAGGTCCTGACAACATGTGCCCAAGGTGGTTGGGGCGTGGCTTGCTTTGTACATTTTAGGGAGACATCAGTCAGTACATGTAAGACTTACATTGGTTCAATCTGGAAGGGTGGGACAGCTCAAAGCAGGGGATTTCAGGTCATAGGTAGATTTAAAAATGTTCTGATTGGCAATTGGTTGAAATAATTATTATCAATAGAAGGAAATGTCTGGGTTAAGGTAAGGGGTTGGGGAGACCAAGGTTTTATCATGCAGATGAAGCCTGCAGGTAGCAGGCTTCAGAAAGATTAGTTTGTAAACGTTTCTTAAGGTCTGTGTTGATGTTAATGCCAGTTGGCTTTTCCCGAATTTCAAAAGGGAGGAGGATATGATTAGGTTAACTTTGGAATGCCCTTGGCTAAGAGGAGGGGTTCATTCAGACAGTTGGGGGGCCTTAGAATTTTATTTTTGGTTTACACTTTGTAGCTCCTTCCATCAAGAGATGTGTCCACTACCCCAGTCTTTGAATCTGGGCTGGCCTCGTGACTTGCTGGGGCAATGGAATATGTGTGAAATAACTACATGCCAGTTCTGAGTGAGAGCCTAAAGAGGCCTGTGTGCTTCAGCGATCTCTTGAACCTGTCTCTGTCATTAGAATAAGCCTGGGCTATCTTGCTAGACGATGAGAGGCCAAGTGCAGTGCTGCACATCATCCCAGTCAAGTCCAGTTCTAACCATCCAGCCCTTGGCTGACCTGCTGGCCGACTTCAGCTCTGTGCCAGCCCATTCAAGATCAGCTGAGTCAGGCTCAGATCAGTACAATGGCTTAGCTGACACATAGACTCGTGTAACATAAAGAGTGGTTGCTGCTTTAAGCCACTAAGCTATGGGAGACAGTGTTCACTATGGAATTAGATCAAGGACACAGTGCTTTTGCATGTGCTATTCCTTCACCTTAAAATGCCTATTTTTTTTTTTGTCAGCTTAGTAAACTCCTAAACTCATCTATTTCTCAAGACCCAGATCAAATATAATCTTAGCTGGAAAAGTTTTTTGTCCCTATTTGGGCAGATCTAGCCCCTTTCTTTCTTTTTTATTTTTTTAAGAGATAGGGTCTTGCTCTGTTGCCCAGGCTGGAGTGCAGTGGCACAGTCATAGCTCACTCTCACTTCTGACTCCAGGGCTCAAGGAGGCCTCAGCCTCCTCAGCAGCTGATACCATAGGTGCAAGCCACTAAGCCAGGCTAATTTAAAATGATTTTTTTAGAGATGGGATCTTGCTGTGTTGCCAAGGCTGGTGACTTTGGTCTCAAGTGATACTCCTGCCTCAGCCTCCTGAGTAATTGGGATTACAGGCATGAGCAATGTGCCTGGCTAGACACTTTCTCTGACAAACCTCACACCTCTATTATAGCATGTAACATAGAGATACTTGTTCACACAGCCATTTCTCCTTTTGGCTGAGCTAGCTGAGGGCAAGGACAACCTATCCTATGATGTGCACCAAAAATATCTGTTGCACGAATGAAAAAATAAATTCTAGGATGTTAAGTATATGTAATTATTTCTCTTTTATTCTCTTTCTTCCGAACAATAAATATAGTGTCTTATAATGCTTAGGTCCTTCCTTCTATAATATGTCCCCACTCACCCGAATTTCAGTCACTGATCACATATTGGAGGATGTATTTACACTTCTTTTTCCTTGTCACGTGTGGCTTTTAAGCCTATGCAGTGTCATATTTTCATTGATTGGTAATTTCCCATATTGAACAGTCATGTTACTCCTTGAAGTTTTCGAATTCTTTTATTTTTTAAAATTCATTTACTTTTTTTTTATTATTATACTTTAAGTTCTAGGGTACATGTGCACGACGTGCAGGTTTGTTACATACGTATACATGTGACATGTTGGTGTGCTGCACCCATTAACTTGTCATTTACATTAGGTATATCTCCTAATGCTATCCTTCCTCCCACCCCCCCTCCCCACAATAGGACCTGGTGTGTGATGTTCCCCTTCCTGTGTCCAAGTGATCTCATTGTTCAATTCCCACCTATGAGTGAGAACATGCAGTATTTGGTTTTCTGCTCTTGCGATAGTTTGCTGAGAATGATGGTTTCCAGCGGCACCCATGTCCCTACAAAGGACGTGAACTCATCCTTTTTTACGGCTGTATAGTATTCCATGGTGTATATGTGCTACATTTTCTTAATCCAGTCTGTCACTGATGGACATTTGGGTTGATTCCAAGTCATTGCTATTGTGAGTAGTGCTGCAATAAACATACGTGTGCATGTGTCCTTATAGCAGCATGACTTATAATCCTTTGGGTATATCCCAAGTAATGGGATGGCTGGGTCAAATGGTATTTCTAGTTCTAGATCCTTGAGGAATCGTCACACTGTTTTCCACAATGGTTGAACTAGTTTACAGTCCCACCAACAGTGTAAAAGTGTTCCTATTTCTCCATATCCTCTCCAGGATGTGTTGTTTCCTGATTTTTTAATGATTGCCATTCTAACTGGTGTGAGAGATGGTATCTCATTGTGGTTTTGATTTGCATTTCTCTGATGGTGAGTGATGATGAGCATTTTTTCATGTGTCTGTTGGCTGTATGAATGTCTTCTTTTGAGAAGTGTCTGTTCATATCCTTTGCCCACTTTTTGATGGGGTTAATTCATTTACTTTTTGAGACAGGGTCTTACTCTGTCATCCAGGCTGGAGTGCAGTGGTGTGATCTTGGTTCACCGCAGCCTCGAACTCCCAGACTCAAGTGATCCTCCCACCTTAGCCTCCCAAGTAGCTGGGACTGCAGGTGTGCACCACCATACCTGACGAATTCTTAAAAATTTGTTTGTAGAGTTGGGGTCTCACTATGTTTCCCAGGCTGATTTCAAACTCCTGACCTCAAGCAATCTTCCCACCTCAGCCTCCCAAAGTGCTGGGATTACAGGTGTGAGCCACTGCACCTGGTCTCAAATTCTTAGTTTCTCAATTGTTTGATTTAGTTTTCAATTACATTCACCACTACTCTTGTAAATAAATTTTAAAAGTTTACCTATTTGCTTTTTAAATTTTAAATTTTTAAAATAGTCCTTTGAATGCATTGCTTATTTTTAATGATACTATTGTCCGCTTCCTTAAAAGTGATTAAAAGACGCTCTGTTTGATCTCTTGTCTTGCCTGCTTCACTAATTTTCTATTTCCAAGTGAGAGTGGAGATGGCTGAGAAAATTGTTCTAACCACAGGCTAATTGGCAACGAGGTAGGATCTTGTGACCTGTGGTTTTTCAGTTCTTTAGTTCACCCGATTCACCTAGAGCTTCATTTGTTATGTGCCAGTTGGACATGGCTCAAGCATGTTCTTAGTGCAAAATGATAAGTTTGTGACAGAAAGGAGCTGAAGAAAGGTACCAAAGCCATCCTTCTGCTCACTGTAGCATTCCCAGAAAGAGCCTGGGAGAGCACAGCAGTCCATATGGGGCAGGGTCGGTGGGCTGCTCCCACCCTCTGCACTGTCACCCCCCAGCCTGCTGCCCCCTCATTATTCTTTGTTGTATTTTATGTGTCAGTCCCCAAATGTCTGAATGTATAATTAATCACCTCCTAAGTCTTATTGTGCACAGTGATGCTTCACCCACTTTATATTGAACACACTATATTTGATTATTTTGAAGAAGGAAATCTATTGACAAGAAGTGAGCTGTGTCTTTTTTGCAAGTTCTGATTTTATCAGAAAGCTCTTCTAGAACAAGCCAATTGCTTCTGATGTCAAACTTAGCAATCATTTGCAAAATAATACAACAACAATAACATTTAATGCCTTTCATCAGACCAGAGTGTAAACACTAATTAGTTATAGTTCATTGTATTCTGGTGGGGCTCAGTAAATTGTGATGCTTGTTTTATAGATATTGAAACAAAGACAAGAGATTAGTGGCACTTGCCCAAGGCTGCAGAGGACGATGTCAAAATTGGGGTTATAACTCTTGTGTCCTGTCCACTAGACCTCTCTGGATTTATAGGATAAAATGTTAAAGTAGTACCAACACCTAATATAATGCAATGAACAAGTCCTGCCATGTCAGCCATTGCACTTTATATGATACATTTAAATGAAAATCCCTTAGCATTAAATATTTAAGAAGAAAAATTTTTAATGAAAAGAGTAAACATCTCAAGTGCCTGGCATTAATGCATCATGGCGTAATTCTCCCTAATGGGCTGTGATTTTAAAATGAATTCAGCTCCTGCCTCACTGCCACGCTGGGCAAATTAGGCCGACTTGGATGAAGCAAAAGATTTCTTGCTTAAGCACCAAGTTCAGCCCTCAGGAGGTTAATGGGGCCATATTACCGGGTGATGGACCACCACATCTAAAAGTGGTGTCTCAATAACAGCTCAAAGGACAGAGAAGACTTGCTGTAAAGTTCTTTGCTGTTTAAAATCCTGGATACAATTTACTTTTTAAATAACTGATTTTCCCCTCATTAAGACTGTTTCTCAGAATGGTGTGGAAACTCTGCCTCTGAACTCTTAAAGGGGTAGTTCGGATTGACTCCAATGCTAAGATTGTTAACGTGTCTGCCCATGTAACCACCAACAGGATTTTCTGTTTTCTCAGTGACTGAAACTACAGCTTTCAAATTCCAGAAAGAGCCTAAAATACAACTTTTACAAGGATAAAGTCAATTGTATTTCATCTGGGATAGTTGATTTAAATTCCACAGGCTCCAGTGACAAACTTCTAGAACGCTTGTGCCAAAAGTGATCTAAATTTCTGCCATAAAACACATAAAGTGTGTCAACTTACTGATTTTGGTTTGTGATCTGCAAAATGGGGGTATTTGTACTATACATACCCATTTCATGAATATCTTAACTGAAATACTGAACATTTAGCAAGTCATTAAAAAATGCTTCGTTCAAAAATTTATTTAGAGAAGCCAAGAGAATAAGGCATTATCTCATGATGTTATGAGAATAAATCTAAGATGTGGGTACATCTGTGGTGTCTGTCCCTATCTATCTTATAAGTCCACTTTGAGTTATTTTTTTTTCTTTTTTTCCTCATCAGCAGATTCCAGTTGAGTTACTTTCTGTATATAGTGTGAGGTATAGCTCAAAGTTTAAATTTTTCCTTATGAAACAATTTTAAGTTCCATTTGTTGAAAAGACTATCTTTGGACAGGCATGGTGGCTCATGCCTGTAATCCCAACACTTTGGGAGGCCCAGGCAGGTAGATTGTTTGAGCCCAGGAGTTCAAGGCCAGCCTGGGTAACCATGTGAGACCCCATCTCTACAAAAATAAAAATAAAATGGGTGTGATGGCACATGCCTGTAGTCCTAGCTACTTGGGAGGGTGATGCAGGAGGATTGCTTGAGCCCAGAAATTTAAGGTTACAGTGAGCTATGACAGCGCCAATGCACTCTAGCTTGGGAAACAGAGTGAGGCTCTAAGAAAGAAAGAGAGAGAGAGGAAAGAAGGGAGGGAGGGAGGGAAGGAAGGAAGGAAGGAGGGAGGGAGGGAGGGAGGGAAGGAGGGAGGGACAGAGGGAAGGAAGAAAGGAAGGAAGAGAAAGAAAGAAGGAAAAAGAAGGAAAGAAGGAAGGAAGGAAGGAAGGAAGGAAGGAAGGAAGGAAGGAAGGAAGGAAGGAAGGAAGGAAAGAAAGAAAGAAAGAAAGAAAGAAAGAAAGAAAGAAAGAAAGAAAGAAAGAAAGAAAGAAAGAAAGAAAGAAAGAAAGAAAGAAAAGGAAAGAAAAGAAAGAAAGAAAGAGTCTATCTTTTCACTACTCAATGGCCTTTGTCAACAAGCAGCTGCATGCACCTGTGGGTCTGCTTCTGGATTCTGACAAGATATCACTGTTATCCTTATTTTTATTCTTCTGTACTTAATATGTCTTTTTTCTCTGGCTCTTCTAAGATTTTCTTTGTATAACTGAGTATGAGCAATTTGATTAGGACATGTCTTGGTGTTCCTTGTTCATGCTTCTTGTCTTTGGGGTTTGTTAATGTTGGATCTGTGGGTTTATGGTTTTTGTCAAGTTTGGAAAGTTTTTGGTCACTATTTCTTCAAATATTATATTTCTCTCTGGATCTCTCTCTCTCTCCTTCTTTGGGAGCTCTAATTACAGGTATATTCAGCTGCTTGAAGTTGTCCCACATCTCACTGGTGCTTTTTTCATTTTTAAAAAACTAATTTTTCTCTTTCATTTTGGATAGTGTCTGTTGCTATGTCTTCAACATCATTAATCTTTTCACTTGCAATGTCTAATCTTTATCTATTTTTTTCACCTCAAACACTGAATTTTCATCTCTAGGAGCTTGATCTGCCTGACTTAACTTTTCGGACCTATGGAATACAGTTATAATAACTGGATTTTGTTTGTTTGAGATGGAGTCTCTCTCTGTCTCCCAGGCTGGAGTGCACTGGCATGATCTTGGCTCACCACAACCTCCACCTCCCGGGTTCAAGCGATTCTCCTGTCTCAACCTCCTAAGTAGCTGGAATTACAGGTGTCCACAACCACACTCAGCTAATTTTTATATTTTTAGTAGAGACGGGGTTTCACCATGTTGGCCAGGCTGGTCTCAAACTGCTGACCTAAGGTGATCTGCCTGCCTTGGCCTCCCAAAGTGTTGGGATTACAAGGGTGAGGCACCACGCCCGGCCATAATAACTGTTTTAGTGCCCTATGTGCTAATTTAACATCTGTGTTAGTTCTGGATTGGTTTTCATTGATTGACTATTCTCATTATAAGTCATATTTTTCTGCTCTTTTGCATGCCTGGTAATCTTTAATTGGATGCCAGACATTGTGAATTTTACTTTGTTGGGTGATGAAGACTTATGTGTTGCTATAAATATTTTTGAGCTTTGTTCTGGGATGAGTTAAGTTACTTGGAAACAGTTTGATCTCTTGGGGTTTTGATTTTAAGATTTGTTAGGTGGCTCTGGAGTAGAGCTTAGCTAATTACCCACCAATACTGAGGCAAGACTTTCCTTAGTCATCTACCCAATGCCCTGTAAATTATGAGTTTTTCCAATCTGGCTGGTAGGAACAGGCACTATCCTGGCCCTGTGTGGTACTGGGCACGGTTTCCTCTAATTCTGTTGAATAATCTTTCCCCGGTCTTGGATAGCTTCCTCACATGCATGTGCTGATCAAATTCTGTTAAATAATGCAGGGGACCCAATGCAGACCCCAGGGCTTCTCTCTGTGCAGCTGTTTCCTCTCTGATACTCTGACTCGCAAACTCTGGCAGCCTTGGTGTCCCTGGAATCTTGCTTTATCTCTTCAACTCAGAGAGTCCACCAGATTCTCTCTGGGGTCCCTATCTATTTTAGGTTGAAATGATCCCATTCCCAAAAATATGTTGAAATCCTAACCCCCAGTACCTCAGAATGTAACTGATTTGGAAATAGGGTCTTTATTGAGGTAATCGAGCTACAATGAACTTTTTAGAATGGGTCCTAATCCAATAGGACCAGTGTCTTTGTAAGAAGAGGAAACGTGGACAGAGACGTGTACAGATGGAAGACCACGGGAGAACACAGGGAGAAGATGGTCATCTGCAAGCCATGGAACGCCAGGGCACCCAGAAGCGAGGAAAGAGGCCGGAACAGACTCTCCTTCACAGCCTTTGGAAGGAGCCAATGCTGCTGACATTTTGATTTCAGACTTCTGGCCTGCAGAACTGTGGTCGATCAATTTCTGTCATTTAAGCCACCCAATGTGTGGTACTTTCTTACAGCAGCTCTGGCCAACTTAACACATCTTCCTTGTGCTGTAGCCTGGAAACTCTTCGGGCAGGGAGCAGGAGCAAGCATAGGGCTCAGCACATGTGTTTTCCACCTCTCATTTTTTCGTTGCTTGATATCCACTTTCTTAAAAACCAATGTCGGTTTGGTCTCTGTTGTTTCAGGTGGAAGGGTAAATGTGGTCCCTGTTGTTATTGCTTCTTGGCTGGAAGCAGAAGCCCTCACGCATTTGATTTTTAACTGTACGGTGTCCAGTGTCACTGTTTCATATTCTGGGGACTACGCTTCGGGTTGCCAATGGGATTATAAACTTTGAGACCAGAGACCTTTGCAGCAAGCACAATGCCTGAACTAGTCCTCTGTGCACAACTGGAGTGTATCTGAGCTAAACAGTGTATCTTTTGGTTTTTCGGACTCAGCACGCTGAGGATTGACTTGTGATGAAAAATCAATGGATGTGAAATTTCTTATTCCACTTGATATTTTTAGTGTGTGAAAAATAGCCTGAAACTGAAATATTTTAGTTCCTACCTTGTTTTCAAAGAAGTGACACTCTGACGATTTCCTTTTTAAATTGACAGTCATGTACCTGTAGCACAGAGCTGTGGGAAAAATTCTTGGGCCCAAACCACCCAGCCTGTGAAGTAAAATGAACAGCTTGTCACTGCTCATCTGGATTTGCTATCTGTCATTTTTGTCTGTCTCTCAGTTCTTTTCAAGGAAGGAGGTAACACAATTTGGTACCCAGGCTTTCCTTGACATGGGTGTGAAAGCGAAAGGAGAGAATCGCATTTTTTGGTTTCATTCTGGAGATTCAAATTAACTCCATTTTTTATTGTACTGCTAAAGTGTCCACAGAGAGCTAAAACATACAGAAGAAACTCTGGTCCAAAATTTCCCAAGTACAAGCTTTTTAAATTGTAAAGCTGTAGACTCATGGCTTTAGTATATCATTTACAAGGCAAGCATTTTTGTCCTACTTTGAACAGAGGGAAGAGGCTCTTTCATTTGACCAAACTGCCAGCAGAATGTGCTGAAAACATAATTTCATACATTTATTCATCAGTCATCAAGCATGCCCCTACCTCGGGGTCTTTGCACATATTGTTCCCTCTGCCTGGATTGTTCTTCTCCCAGATATTTACATGGCTCACACCCTCATCTCATTCAGGCCTACACTCAAGGGTCATTTTCGGAGCAAGGCCTTCCCTGCCCATCCTATTTAACAGAGTGTTGCAGCCCCACCACCCCTTCCTTATGTGACATTCTTTTCACTTGACCTCCTTTATTTTCTTCATATCACTTATCACTTACCACCTGACAGTCAGTCAGAAAAATATCTGTATCTACACATATACATTGATCTAACATACATGTGTTTATTTATTTATCATCTGTCCTCTTCTCCTACTCTAGTGTCTACTCCATGGAAACAGAAACTGTTCTTGCTATATTCTAGCACTTAGATCAGTGGCCGGCACACAGTATGCCTTCAGTTAGTATTTGTTGAATAAATGAACACATGTTTGCTGATTTCCTCTCTGTGCAAAGGCACTGGAGGGAGGAGCTATGATGTGAGTCACCTCAGCCCTGAATTCCAAGAAGTTCACCTTCTAGTAGAAAGACAAATAGAAAAAATCCATGACTCTGCTCCAAAGCAGAAGAATGGGTTGAATAATGTATTTTGAAAGTACAACTAAAAAAGGGGTGGGGAGAGGCAGGGGAGTTTTTGAGATGAGCCTCGTGCAGTTGTGGGATGGGCAGAGGAGAGGGATGAACCACTCAGCGTCACAACACAGAGTGAGCAGATATTTGGAACCCCAGGAGTTGACAGAATGCTTTGGACCCAGATGGAAACCTGTGTGGGTTTGTGAAGATGTAGCATGCAAGAAAGGAGACATGGGGCCTGATCTTGGAAGGCTTTGGAATGCTTGGAATTTGGAATCTATCTTAAAGGAGTTAAGTGGGTAGTAGTTTTAAACCACCTCTAGCTAATCAATCTTCTCTCCAGGAAACATAGTTGTTTATCAGCATCTCATTGAATGTGAACTCGTTAATGTGGTGACCTACACTCATCTTGTTCCCTTAAACGTATGTGCAGAGATACCTTTTCTCTAAGCAATTATGTACCATGAAACTGTGGCACCACTGTAAGAATACTTAGTAGCTTTCACTAACAATTTGCTCATTGATTCATTTGCTTTTTAAAATTTTCAAATAAAAATTTGCCTTCATTTTTGTTTCTGTATAAAAATGAACCCAGCACTTTCTTGAGGAAGGCTCTTGATCTGATTACATGGACCAAATGAATTCCATGCAATCAGTAGAAGGACAGAACATGAAGTGAAACAAATCATAACATCCTCCCCAGCTGGGCAGGGAAACGTTATGGGCTTATGAAAACCTGATAGACTACAAAGCTTTGTAAATAACTGCCCCCCAACCCTTCCCACCTCATCCAGCTCATCCCAGTCCTGAGGCTCAGCAGACTGAATGACTGGTTCTGTGGCTCCCAGCTGCTGAATCCAGTGGCTGAACCAAACCTGTGAGTCAGGTGAGAACTTTTTCTACTCCTCTCATTTATGGGGCAAGGGTGGGTTATGTCAAGGCTACTGGGAAAAAAACAACCTCAATGTGGATAAATCTGTTGGATTTACTCAGGGTTTTAGGGGAGGAGTCCGTGGATAGAGAAGGGGATGGGAGACTTAAATAATGTTAGAAACAAGTAGTACTGAGAATTGTGATGTTCAAATGAAGATCTCTTATGAGAATAGTGCAAAATCAACTTGAGTCTTAAAGCTGGAACAGTTGATATCAAAGAAATACCTGTTTTGGGTGGTCCCCTCCAGCCACAGTATCCTGTCCCCTTACAGTACTGGTCCCCTGAGAAATTTGAGATACAGCATTCTACCCCGTTCTGATTAGAACGTGAGCACTTATCTACCTATTTTCAAATGGGCATATTTTTGTTGGTTGGAGACAAAAGGGAATTCCAAGGAAAGGACGTGGACTGTAAAGAAACATTACAGCACTAGCTATAGGAATTGGGATCACTAGTGGTTTTCTTGTTGTTGTTTTTGTTTTTTTGGTTTTTTTTTTGAGACAGAGTTTTGCTCTTGTTGCCCAGGCTGGAGTGCAATGGCACTGTCTCAGCTCACTGCAACCCCCGCCTCCTGGGTTCAAGCGATTCTCCTGCCTCAGCCTCTCAAGTAGCTGGGATTACAGGCATCCGCCACCAAGCCCAGCTAATTTTTGTATTTTTAGTAGAGACGGGGTTTCACCATGTTGGTCAGGCTGGTCTTGAACTCCTCATCTCAGGTGATCTGCCTGCTCACCCTCCCAAAATGCTGGGATTACAGGCATGAGCCACTGTGCCCAGCCCACTTGTGCTTTTAATTGTCATGGGAGACAATAAGTTTTTTAAGTGTTTCTTTTTTTTCCTTCTCTTTTTATTGTTGGAACTCAGGTGCTGAGTTGGAATTAACCATCCTCCACAGTACATGGCTCATCATCACGGATCTGTGATTGATTGATTGATAGATTGATCAAGTGCTTTAATCTTCATCCTCTCCCCTATATTTCCCAACCACAGGTGGCCTTCCTCATGGTTTTTAAGATTTATTCCCTTGTTTTATATGTTCTTACCAGATGCAGATTGTTGTTTTATATGCCTCTTTCTTTTTTACTCTGTACAACTCCCTCAGGGTCCATCTATGATACACATTTACAGCTAATCCGTTACCTTTATATATAAACACATATATGTATACACACACACACAGACACACACACATATATGTAAAGAGACCGAGTCTCACTCTGTCACCCAGACTGGAGTGCAGTGGCACAATCATAGGTTACTGTAACCTCCAACTCCTGGGCTCCAGTGATCCTTGCCCTTCAGCCTCTTGAGTGGCTGGGACTACAGACATGTGCCACTATGCCTGGCTAATTAAAAAAAAAAAAAATTTGTAGAGACCAGGTCTGGTTACCCAGGCTGGTCTCAAACTCCTGGGCTCAAGTGATCCTCCTGCCTTGGCCTCCAGAGTGCTGGGATTACAAGCATGAGCCATGGCATCCAGCCTAATCCATTACTTGTAATGCAATCTACACTTGTTTTGCTAATCCACTCTCCCAGTGATGGACAGAGACCTTGCTTTTTGGGAGGCTATTTCAAAGAGAACAGGATGCTGAATCTAGATCAATAGTTTTACATATAAATTCAATTTTTTTTGTATTTCAGTAATGTGGAAAACAAGAAAACCTTGCCATTATTGTTATTATTGACCAAATAAACACAGAACTTTGCCCAGACTGTTAAGTGTACACTGCCTGACCTTGATTTGGTGGAGTAAGGAAAAGAAAGGGGTAGGAATTGCTGGGTATGTCTTGCTCTGCTCACTTAACACCTATGAACCTACGAGTAGTGGACTCATGCATTTTAAACAAATTGGCCATTCCAAGATAACCTTTCCAGGTCATTTCTCCAGGCTAAGTCCATTCAAAAACACTGCTCAAAAAACAGAGTATGTCTTGAGTACTGTTACATTCAGGGTCAAGGAACAGGCATTACAGTAATCCACAGAGCTAGTTATGTCAGCCAAGAGGAATGTATGCCGTCAACTGCCATACAAAGATGTGTATCACAGCTGACGCTTCTCAACATATCTCTCTCTCTCATGCTGTCTTTGAGGAGGAAAGGCTCTTAATAGACAGGATACCTAACAATTTAGTTTTTGAAATATGATACGGGAAAATCAGGATAAACAAGAGTCTTTCAGTCTGTTGGGTACTATTATTGAGCTGAAAATATGAGAAGCTAGAGGGAATAATGTTTTATAAATGATGAGAGGTATTTTAAGTAGCCAACAATATTGTTTTAATGCATGTAATTTTTCAAATTATGCCACAGCCTCCTATGTGGTAGAGAATGGTTTGGGCATGTACAATGCGGTGTCCAGATCTCCCATATGTTGGTTATAATTGAACCAAAAGTTGGATAGAGAAATAAAAGAGTGTGGGTAGAAGAGAGAACTTAGTTAAATGTATTTGTTTTTATCCCCAAAACCACAGCTGTGAGCTTGGCATTAAGCAATGAGAGGAGGAAGGAAGGAAGGAAGGAAGGAAGGAAGGAAGGAAGGAAGGAAGGAAGGAAGGAAGGAAGGAAGGAAGGAAGGAAGGGCAGGCAAGGTAAGGGAGGGAGAGGGAAACAAAAAGAAGGAAAAAGAAAAAGGAAGACAGAAAGTCTCTGTGAACTTTGAAGCTATAACCTTCTCATCACAGTACAAATAATCAGTTTTTCTTTGTTGACTGGTTCTGCCTATGCCCAGTTATGAAGGCAGTGTTAATGAGGAAAAAATGCTGAACTTGGGTAAATAAGAAGACCTAGGTTAAAAAAAAAAGAAAAAGAAAAGAAAGACTCTGGCACTCAAAGCCATGTGACCTTAAGCAAGTCTTTTTATCTTTCTAAATCTTATTTTTCTCATCTGCAAAATAGGCAAGACAATTATCTTACAAGTGGTTATGCAGACTCAGTGGGAATGTCCTTAGAAATTGTCAAGTGTTGTTCACGTGTGAGGGTTCAAAAGACAATTTACCTCCAAGAAGTTAATTGAATGCATTAGGAGATGAATCAGCATATTTAGTTTTGTCGGTACTCCTGTAGGATAAATTATGGTTTCAGAGAACCCTGCCAAGTGAACTAGAGCCTTTGCTTCAGGAACTAGGTGCATTCCACCTACCACCTACCTACTCTGTCTTCAGAGAACCACAAATCAAGGACTCAAGAAAACACATTCTCAGAATAAACGATGCCTCTCTCTTCATCTTTCTCAGACACCCAGATCCTGTGATAAGGATAAAGGTGAACGAGGAAGGACCTTAAGGCAAGACTGTTTCAAGATTGACTCCGTGGGCCAATTTAATTTACAATTCTGTACACGACTTGATGTGCTGCAAATCCAATTAGTTTCAACCATTTTCCAAATCAGGGTTGTTATTATAATTTAGAATTAAAGTAGCTGCATTTCTATAGATACTTGGAAAATTCAACTATTTTCCAACTATTTTCAACTATTTTCCAAATCAGGGTGGTTATTATCTAGAATTAAAGTAGCTGCGTTTCTACCGACACTTGGGAAACTATGCATAGATGAACTGCATTTATGGTTGGATGCTTCCTTTCGCAAATTGCAGAAATCGTCTGTCCCAGTGTTTCTCTAAGAATAAGTAGTTGGCCTTTTACAGTCCTCCAGGGAAAGCCAGTGTCCATTTCCCTTTGTCTATAGAGGGAGGCTCTGCCTTCCTTGGAGTCTTCTGCCTTCTCTGGAGTCTTGGATAACTATTGTCTGTTTGGCAGAATTAGCAATGATTGGTACTATCCTAAGTGTCTAATTTTGAGTACTAGAAAAAAAAGTTTAACTTAGATATATGTTGTGTATAGATGCCTTTGTTGCTTACAAACTTTGGCCTTCTCATTTAAATCACTTTCAACTGTGTTTTCTGTGACTTTCAGCCAAAATCATCCTAACTTATCTTGCATTCTTTCCTCAATAGTATATTGTATGCACTTACCTAGTCATACAATATTCTTCACAAGGAAACCCTGCACAACGGTAGTTGTTATTTGCTTGTGTCTCTCCTCACAGGTCTCTGAACTCCTCAAGGGCAGAGATGAAGGATTTTTGTTTGTTTTATGGTATTTCTTCTGTCTCATAATCAGACCTTAACACAATGTCTGGCACAATGTAGACACTAAGATTCTGTGGAATACGGGGACTGATGACTGAATTGCTTATTGTGGCCAAAAGGCCCTGGTAGAAGGTGACAAGTATTTATTGAGCATGACAGATTGTCTTCACTGTTCTCCAGGGAGCTGTCCTTATGAAATTCACATGGGAGTTTGCATTTGCTGAAGGTAAATCTTAAAAAAAAAAAAAAAAGCTATAACAAGTTAGTGTGACACTTTTATGACAGTGATCAAAATTGCAATTTTTTTTTTGAGACAGGGTCTTGTTCTGTTGCCCAGGCTGGAGTGTAGTGGTGCGATCATGGCTCACTGCATCCTCCACCTCCCACGCTCAAGCTATCCTCCCACCTCAGCTTCCTGAGTAGCTGGGACTAAGGCATGCAGCACCACGCCCGCCTAATTTTTGTATTTTTTGTAGAGAAACGGTTTCACCTTGTTGTCCAGGCTGGTCTCAAACTCCTGGGCTCAAGCGATCTGCCCTCCCCAGCCTCCCAAAGTGTTGGGATTACAGGTGTAAGGCACTGAGCCTGGCCTAAAATTGCAAATGTGATAGCAATTTTAAAATAAAAGATAAGGTGGTGGTGTAGCTTTATTCATGCATAGCAGTCATCCTCAAACACTTGAAAAGAATTCTTTACAAAGCTATGCTGAAGAATTTATTTCTTTGGGGGGATTTGGGGTATATGTTTCTTTATCTTTTTTTTCTTTTTAAATATAGGGGTGCTACTTACTCATTTGGATGAATGTTATTGGGTACCCTGATTATTGCTCCCCTAACCTCCTGTGCTTCCCATGTCACAAAATACTCACTCCAGCGTCCACATACGCTGTCCATAGACTACCTGATGGTGCGTGTTTCCTGCTAGACGGGAAGCCATCATCCCTGAGCTCAGCACTTCCTAGTTGTTCCATAAATACCTGGTGAATGAATGATTAAAATTTGGGGCGGCGGAATTCATGTTTGCACAAAAATCTTAGCCGTCCAAGAGCTAAGTCTGCAATCTGAACTATACGTGGAGAAAAGAGGCAAGCAGGGGCCACATCGGGGGAGAGGAGGGAGGGGAAGGCAGAGGAAAGAAGCAGCCCATCTTCGCCCCACTCCTAGCCATCCTAAGGAAATGCACTAATAGGAAACTTGCACAAGGGGGCAGAGCAGAGCCGCGGTGAACGCCAACCTGTTGGCTCTCTTGGTCTTTGCTAATGGCATTTTTAAAATAATATGGGTTAATACGGAGTTGGTTTGAAAATACAATTTCTCTTATTAAAAGGCACTGGAAGGCCCAAACCCTTCTTTCACAGTGTCATCATGCATTCCAGAAAACACATTTTTTGTTTTGTTAAATAGGAACAAAATATGCATTTGATGGTCCTCACGTGCTTTCTGTGGCCTCTTTGCAGGAGAGTTAAATTGGTTCCAGAAAAGAGCCAAGAAGTTCATGGATTTCTGACAATTCACCCCCAAGGCTTGACCTCCACTTCTGCACTGAGTATGGGCTAATGAAAGGGCACTGAACTGGAATTTTAAAACGATGGATTCTAGTCCAGGTTTTCTCTCTAACTAGCTGTGTGGTTTTAAGTGATTTAACATCTCTGGGACATATTTTTCTTATTTGCAAAACAGAGGGACTTATTAAGGGCATTTCTCAATCCAATACAACTATGGCTTGCAAGTTGTCTAAGTTCTCTACCAAAGATCACAGAAGTAAGAAAAAAAAAAAAAGAAGGTGAGGAGGGCTAAGAAGAACCAAGTTGTAAGAACTCAGGAGGGGAGCCGAAGAGGAGGTGCAAAGGCTCGGGTTGGTAAAGAGTTACCTTATTTTGAGAAAACACTGGACTAAGTTTTCTTCAAGCTCTACATTCTGAGGTTCTGCTACTTCTTACTTTGTATCTCCATTTGGATATCTCCCATAGACTCAACCTGCTCCACATCAAAGTCATTTCTTCTCCCCATAAACCATCTCTTTCCCAGTATCCATGCCTGCTGCTGGGTAGCACACTGAATATCACCTACACCCAACCCTGGAGTCCTTGCCAGCCATTGTCTCTGTTTCTTACCATAGAGCTAAACTCTGGTGAGGGGGACAGTGAAAGGGTTAACAAATACATATGCCAACATAAACACTGATGAATTCCATAAAGACAGGAAGGATTCTTAATAAAAAATAATGTGCATACGCATGTGAGATAAAGAAAAGAGCCTAGTTTGGGTGGCAGAGGTCTCTGGGAAGATGACATTTAAGTTGAGATCTGAAGCAGGAGCCTACCAGATGGGTAGGGGTGGAGAGGGGGTGGCGGAAGTGTGTACAGAGGCTCTGGGGCTGCAGAGGGTGCGTCAGAGGAGACCAAGTGTTGAGAAGACCAGCGTGACGTGGGGGTAGTGAACAAGCCAGAAAGGGGCAAGACACAGGTGAAGAGGCATACAGCATTCTTCAGGCCAACCAGGGAATGGTTTTATTCTAGGAAAATGGCCAGTCATCTTTTATTAAGTCCTCCTATTCATCATCTATATGCAATCAGCCATCAAATCTGGTTAATATGTGTTGAACATCTTTTCTGTCTCTTACATTTTTTCATTTTTAATGTCTGGTCTGGGCCTTCACCTCATGCGTTGAGAATTTCTTCATTGCCTCTCCTGGCTCCAGATCTCTTCCCTCTCCCTGACTATCCCTCCTCCCTGCTCCCCACCCTTAACATTTCTTCTTACTAAGTCTGCAAACTGTTGCCAACTGATATTCCTCAACGCTTCTTTCATTCTATTATGCCATCACTCAGAATCTTCCATGGCTTCCTATTGTCTATCAGATAATGATTAAATTCCTCTTTCCTTAAAAGGTAGCCCCATTTTGGCTGATATAGTTTGGCTGTGTCCCCACGCAAATCTCATCTTGAATTGTAGTACCCATGATCCACATGTGTCATGGGAGGAACTCAGTAGGAGGTAATTGAATCATGGGGGCAGTTACCCCCATGCTGTTCCCATGAGAGTGACTTCTCATGACATCTGATGGTTATATAAGGGAGTTTTCACCCTTTGCTTGACACTTCTCCTTTCTGCCACCATGTGAAGAAGGACATGTTTGTTTCCCTTTCTACCATAATTGTAAGTTTCCTGAGGCCTCCCCAGCCCTGCAGAACTGTGAGTCAATTAAACCTCTTTCATTTATAAATTACCCAGTCCTAGACAATTCTTTATAGCAGCATGAGAACAGATGAGTAAATTGGTACCAGTAGAGTTGGGTGCTGCTATAAGGATACCTGAAAATATGGAAGTGACTTTGAAACTGGGTAACAGGCAGAGGTTGGGACAGTTTGGAGGGCTCAGAAGACGACGACAGGAAAATGTGGGAAATTTTAGAGCTTCTTAGAGACTTGGTGGGCTCCGAAGACAGGAGGATGTGGGGAAAATCTGGAACTTCCTAGAGACTTGCTGAATGGCTTTGATCAAAATGCTGATAGTGATATGGATGATGAAGTCCAGGGTGAGGTATTCTCAAATGGAGATGAGGAATTTGTTGGGAACTGAAATAAAGATGATGCTTGCTATGCTTTAGCAAAGAGACTGGCAGTATTTTGCCTCTGCTCTAGAGATTTGTGGAACTTTGAACTTGAGAGAGATGATTTAGGGTATCTGGTGGAAGAAATTTCTAAGAGTCAAAGCATTTGAGAGGAAGCAGAGCATAAAAGTTTAGAAAATTTGCAGCCTAATGATGCAATAGAAAAGAAAACCCCATTTTCTGGGGAGAAATTCAAGCCAGCTGCAGAAATTTGCATAAGTAATGAGGAGCCAAATGTTAATCACCAAGACAATGGGGAAAATGTCCCCAGGGCATGTCAGAGACCTTCACAGCAGCCATTCCCATCACAGGCCCAGAGGTCTGAGAGGGAAAAATGGTTTTGTGGGCAAGGTCCAGGGGCCCCCTGCTCTGTGCAGCCTTAGGATATGGTGACCTGCATCCCAGCTGCTTCAGCTCCAGCCATGGCTAAAAGGAGCCAAGGCACAGCTCAGGCTTCAGAGGGTGCAAGTCCCAAGCCTTGGCAGCTTCCATGTGGCATTGAGCCTGTGGGTACACAGAAGTCAAGAACTGAGGTCTGGGAACCTCCACCTAGATTTCAGAGGACCTATGGAAATTCTTGGATGTCCAGGCAGAAGTTTGCTGCCAGGGCAGAGCCCTCATGGAGACTTTCCACTAGGGCAGTGTGGAAGGGAGACGTGGGGTTGAGCCCCCACAAGGAGTGCCCACTGGAGCACTGGCTAGTGGAACAGTGAGAAGAGGGCCACCATCCTTCAGACCCCAGAATGGTAGATCTGCTGACAGCTTGCACCGTGCACCTGGAAAAGCCACAGACATTCAGTGCTAGCCCATGAAAGCAGCTGGAAGGGGGGATGTATCCTGCAAAGTCACAGGGGGAGAGCTTCCCAAGGCCATGGGAGTCCACCTCTTGCATCAGCATGACCTGGATATGAGACATGGAATCAAAGCAGATCATTTTGGAAATTTAAGGTTTGGTGACTGCCCTGTTGAATTTTGGACTTGTGTGGGACCTGTAGTTCTTTGTTTTGGCCAATTTCTCCCATTTGGAGCAGGGTTTGCCCAATGCCTGTACCCCCATTGTATCTGAGAGGAAACTAACTTACTTTTGATTTTGCAGGTTCATAGGTGGAAGAGACTTGCCTTGTCTCAGATGAGACCTTGGACTTAGACTTTGGGTTAATGCTGGAATGAATTAAGACTTTGGAGGACTGTTGGAAAGGCATGATTGTGTTTTGAAATGTAAGGACATGAGATCTGGCAGGGGCAGGGGAGGAATGTTATGGTTTGGCTGTGTCCCCATGCAAATCTCATCTTGAATTGTAGTTTCCATAATCCCCATGTGTCATGGGAGGGACCCAGTGGGAGATAAATGAATCATGGGAGTGGTTACCTCCATGCTGTTCTCATGATAGTTAGTTCGCATGAGATTTGATGGTTTTATAAGGTGCTTTTCACCTTTTACTCAGCACTTCTCCTTCCTGCCACCATGTGGAGAAGGATGTATTTGCTTCCCCTTCCACCATGATTGTAAGTTTTCTGAGTCTTCCCCAGCCCTGCAGAACTGTGAGTCAATTAAACTTCTTTCCTTTATAAATTACTCAGTCTTTGGCAGTTCTTTATAGCAGTGTAAGAATTGAGTAATACATTGGCTATTCTGTTGTAATGTCCTATAACATTGTTCCTTTATACTACAATAAGAAGCCCCATTCATAAATAAGATCCCAGGCATCTTCATGCACTCAAGTTTTAGTGATGTAGTGCCTTTTGCCTCTCTAGTCCCCCTTCCTAACAGAATCCAGCATTTCCTTCTGGTTTTCATATCTCTTCCACATAGTCCACCCTGGCCAGACCATATATTCCCCTTTCTTGGCTACAGTTGTTGCTTTGGAGAGAGCATGCCAAGTGGCCCAAATCAGATCAATCAGAGTGCATTTGGGACTTCTGAATCCTAGAACAAAGATGCTGTGTCCTGGATGATGTACATATGGATGTGAAGCCTGGAACTGCTCTGGTCATTTTGCCACCATGAGGTTTAGGCTGTAGCTAACTCTGTGAAAGCACAGTGAAGACATGGAAAGAAACTGGATCCTTCCTTAATGGGACACTAAACTTTACAGTTTCACGAGCCAAAAAAACCCTTTTATTGTTGGAGCCAACTCGATTAGGACTTTCTGTTGCTTGCAATCAAGAGCATCCAAACAGCTTAAACCTATGCCAGGCACTGTTTCAGAAAAGTCCTTATTCTCACGAAGCTAACCTCCTAACACAGGGCTTGAAAGAAGCAGACCAAAAATCAAGAAATAAATAAATAAGATAACTTTATCTATTGGTAAGTTCAATGAAGAAAACAAAATAAAACGATAGACACAGCTTGGGCAGAGTGATGGCTACTTTAGATTTAGGATTTAGAGAAGGCTTCCCTGAAGAGGTGATTTTTTCTTTTTTCTTTCTTTTTTTCTTTTTTTTTTTTTTTGAGGCAAGGCCTTGCTCCATCACCCAGGGTGGAGTGCAGTGGTGCAATTATGGCTCACCACAGCCTCCACTTCCTGGCTCAATTAATCCTCCTACCTCAGCTTCTGAGGGGCTGGGACCACAGGCATGGGCCACCATGCCTGGCTAACTTTTTTTTTTTTTTTTTTTTTAAGATAGGGATTCTGTATGTTGCCTAGGCTGGTTTTGAATTCCTGGCCTCAAATGATCTGCCCTCTTTGGCCTTCCAAAGTGCTGGGAATATAGACATGAGCCACTGTGCCTAGCAGGAAGTACTATTTAATAAGAAACAAGACCTATCCATGGGCAGATGAGGGGGAAGAAGATTTTAGGCAAAGGGAACAGCCAGTGCAAAGGCCATGCAGTGGGAAATTGCCTGGTGGATTACAAGAACAGAAAGGAGCCACTACGGCTGAACAAAGGGTATGAAATAGCAAATAATGGTATGAAATAAAAGGTATGGAATAATGATGCTTGTTCCTCTTTCTTAATTACATTCCCCTCTTTCTAAACATCTTTTGAAGACTTCAAGGCCTAACTTATGCCCCAGCTCCTTCTTGAACTCTCCCTGACTGAGCTAAGGATCACTTCTCTTTTGTGCTAAAGAGTTCCTGGGCTCTCCCGTCCTTAGCACCTGGAAACTGGAAATTGGAAAGTAGCTCCCATGTACTGTCTTCTACGGCTTTTGATGTTTTTCTTATGATTTTATTGACTCTTCTCAATTTGATTCTAGTCTTTGAGACAATTTTCTGGGGTTTTTTTTGTTTTGTTTTGTTTTTGGTGCGCCTATCACAAAAGCTTAATGCCAGTAAGCCTAACTGTTGTGAAAATACACCAAGCTTCTCGATTTACTGTCTCACTACCAGGGTGCATTTGAATATTGTCATGCATTGTGGGGTCAAAAATATCAAACATCAGCATTGTCATATGGCTCAACACACACTAAAACATCATTTTATATGACACTATAGTTCAACTGTGCAGCTAATTGTCCCAATGCATTGGTCATGGTTCCAGCAAAATTCTCTTTTT